>NC_092715.1:26884928-27547428 GCF_047496885.1 Scyliorhinus torazame
AGTTTGTGGATAAAGGGGAACCTGTAGATGTGGTGTACTTAAATTTCCAGAAGGCATTTGACAAGGCACCACATCAAATCAGAGCTCATCGGGTCATGTGTTCTCATAAATAGAGGATTAGTTAGGTAACGGGAAGCTAAGAGTCTGCATAAATGGGTCAATGCAATGAGTGAAGTGCCGCAGGGATCAGTGCTAGGGCCTCAGCTATTTACAACTTATTTAATGACTTGCATGAAGGGACCAAATGTATAGTCGCTAAATTGGTTGACGGCATAAAGTTAGATAGGCAAGTAACTTGTGAGGAAGACGTAAGGGATCTGCAGAGAGACATAAACAAGTTATGCGAGTGGGCAAAAATCTGGCAGACGGTGTATAATGAGGCAAATCCATCTAACTCCACTCTCTGTCTATCTCTCTCTCTCTGCAGGAAAGCAAGTTACTTCAAACAATGGGATTGGTTCAGTAGATAATCTTAGCCCGCTGCCTCAGACTGAAAGTAGTTTGTTAGAATTGCCTGCGAAGACGATAATTGATCCTGTTCAGGTGAACAGTTTTGAGATCAAACCCAATGTAGCCGCCTTCCAGCTGCAACTCAATGCCGTAGAGAAGATACCCAATGGTAACTCCCCCACCCATGAAATGAATGGACCAAGCCGAGGGCAACTCGCGCAGTCTGCGGCCACACTACCCTCCCCAGCAAAGGAGCCACCACCACTGGCCACGAAGCCCAAACTGTAAGTACTCGAGTTTCTTCATTCAGATTTCATTCTTCCTGTGTTTTGAGTAGAAGATCATTGGCTTGTGGACTCTGGTCTGGTGATCTCGCTTCACTCGTACTTCAATATAAAAGTCCTCTCGGAGTCCTGTACACAGTTCTATTTTCCATGCAATCAAAAGCATATCGAGGCGTTGGGGCAGATGCAGAGCAGTTTCAAAAGGATGATAGCAGAACTGAGAACTGATACTTCACCATGACAGACTCTTACCTCCTGAAAGAAAAAAGGCTACGGGGTGACCTGATCGAGTTCCTTAAGACTGAAAACTTTGAAAGGGCGCATTTGGGGGGTTGGCCCCCCTGTTTCGGTGGGCGGGAATGGCGGAAGGGGTAGACAAAAGACGGGGGGCGGGGGCAGGATTCTCCGACCCCCCTCCGGGTCGGAGAATCCCCTGGGGGTGGCTTGAATCCCGCCCCGCCGCCCTGACGCCGGCGGCCGTATTCTCAGGCACCTGTTTGTGGGCGGGGGCAGGATTCACGCCACGCCGGTCGGGGGCCTTTGGCAGCGGCTCCCCCGGCAATTCTCTGGGCCCCGATTGGCCGAGCAGCCGACCGTTTTTGGCCACTCCCGCTGGCGTGGATTGGACATGGTCCCACACGGCGGGACCTGGTAGATAAGTTGGCTGGTGCGGTCCTCGGGGAGGGGGGGTGGGGGGGGGATCCGACCCCAGGGGGGCCCCCACAGTGGCCTGGCCTGCGATCGGGGCCTGTGCCGTGGGGGAACTTCTTCCTTCCGCGCTGGCCCCTGTAGGGCTCCGCCATGGCCGGCACGCAGAAGGCAACCCCCCCCCCCCCCCCCGCACATGCGCCAGAATACGCCGGCCGGTCTGCGCATGCGCGGAACCACGTCGACGGTTCTGCGCATGCGCTAACTCACGCAGACCCCTCGGTGCCGGCTAGCGTGACGCAAACCCCTCCGGTGCCAGCCTAGCCCCCGGAAGTGCGGAGAATTCCGCTACTTCCGGTTGGCCCGATGCCGGAGTGGTTCGCGTTAATTTAGACGCTGGAGTCGGACCACTGCGCTGATCGGGAGAATCCCGCCCAGGGAGTCCCAAAATGGCTTTCACACAGTGGTATTTCCTCGCTCGATTGTTACGGTGAGCTAATGGAGCTCACGCCTGCAATTACAAGAACCCCATTATAACACGTTCACATATTTAGTGAGTCTCCTCGCTGTATCATCCTCCCACGTGGGGAATTCACGGTGGGGTGATCTTGGCGGTGTTTGCAACAGGTTATGAAAAGCAGCAAACTCGTGAACAGATCGCGCTGGAGTTGCACAGGGAAGTATAGCCCCTGGGGGTGGGGGTTGGGGCTCATGCCCAGGGAGTACATTGGTACTGCCCCCTGGCATTGCCCCAGACACATGCTGCCGCCTCTGATTTCCCCCTTGTACTGCCCTGTGGCACTGATCCCTGGCACTGCCCCGGCACTGACCAGGGCACTGCCCCCGGCACTGACCAGGGCACTGCCCCCTGGCACTGACCAGGGCACTGCCTCCTGGCACTACCCTTCACTTTTCCCGCCAGAGACAACACTTTGGAGAAAAAAAAAGCGACCAATTCTGTTTCGATATTTCCACTAGTTGTGGAGATCAAATCAAAAGGCCAAAATATCAGCTCATCAGTAATAAATCCGATAAGAATTCAGGTGGAACATCTTGACCCAGAGACTGGTGAGAATGCGGAACTGACTCCAACAAGGAACAGCTGAGGCGAAGAGCGGAGATGCATTTAAGGGGAGGCTGGAGAAACACTTGGGGCTAGATTTTATACTCCCCCGCACCCAGCCCCCAACTAGCATTTCTGAAGACAGAGGGGAGGGCTGGAAGATCCAGATCGCCGGCAGCCGAGCTGTATAAGTTGAGATTAGTGGACGTGTTGCGTGATCAATTAGGCTGATTGAGGGTGAAAGTCATGGCCAGGAATTAGTCGAAGGAGCCTGGCCGTAAGCGTTTTAAGATATAGATGATGACCAAATCAAAGTTGTGGCTAACATCAAAACGCCATAAGACCCTTTCACAAGCCAAAAGATGCTGCAATCAGCTAAAAGCCAAGATTCGTTGAAGCCCATTCAATTGGCGTCTGTTTGGGGTGACCTTTCAAAGATAATGGTTTGCGCTGTGGTGGTCAACTTTGTTCAATTGAGCACGATGGAGAGTGTTTGCAGATTCCATCGGGGAGGTGGGGTGAAAGGTCTACAGCAGCGAGATGGCCAAGACTTGTCCTTTCCGTTGTTGTTTTATTTAATTCGGCCACATCAACATGATCTGGCTCGTTAATTGTTCCATGTGACTTGCCTACATGTCAGCTACCAATTTAACTCCTCCTCCACTCTGAAATAGTTGCAATGTATGGCATTTATTCAAAGTGAGGTGATCAGTAGCAAGGTATGTTCATTTGGCAATGGTGCAATAAACTCCATTGAATGATCCATCTCTGTGTGTGTGTGTGATTCTGGTGTTTGTGTGTGTGTGTGATTCTGGTGTGTGTGTGTGATTCTGGTGTGTGTGTGTGTGATTCTGGTGTGTGTGTGTGATTCTGGTGCGTGTGTGTGATTCTGGTGCGTGTGTGTGATTCTGGTGCGTGTGTGTGATTCTGGTGCGTGTGTGTGATTCTGGTGCGTGTGTGTGTGATTCTGGTGTGTGTGTGTGTGATTCTGGTGTGTGTGTGTGTGATTCTGGTGTGTGTGTGTGTGATTCTGGTGTGTGTGTGTGTGATTCTGGTGTGTGTGTGTGTGATTCTGGTGTGTGTGTGTGTGTGATTCTGGTGTGTGTGTGTGTGATTCTGGTGTGTGTGTGTGTGATTCTGGTGTGTGTGTGTGTGATTCTGGTGTGTGTGTGTGTGTGTGTGATTCTGGTGTGTGTGTGTGTGTGATTCTGGTGTGTGTGTGTGTGATTCTGGTGTGTGTGTGTGTGATTCTGGTGTGTGTGTGTGTGATTCTGGTGTGTGTGTGTGTGATTCTGGTGTGTGTGTGTGTGTGATTCTGGTGTGTGTGTGTGTGTGATTCTGGTGTGTGTGTGTGTGTGATTCTGGTGTGTGTGTGTGTGTGTGATTCTGGTGTGTGTGTGTGTGTGATTCTGGTGTGTGTGTGTGATTCTGGTGTGTGTGTGTGATTCTGGTGTGTGTGTGTGTGTGTGTGATTCTGGTGTGTGTGTGTGTGTGTGTGATTCTGGTGTGTGTGTGTGTGTGTGATTCTGGTGTGTGTGTGTGTGTGATTCTGGTGTGTGTGTGTGTGTTTCTGGTGTGTGTGTGTGTGTTTCTGGTGTGTGTGTGTGTTTCTGGTGTGTGTGTGTGTGATTCTGGTGTGATTCTGGTGTGTGTGTGTGTGTGTGATTCTGGTGTGTGTGTGTGTGTGTGTGTGATTCTGGTGTGTGTGTGTGTGTGCACGTATGTTTGAGCTTTCAGCATGTGTGTGGGCATGTATGTGTTCCTGCTCACATGTTAATGTGTGAGTGTGCAAATCTGAGTGCAAGTGTGCAAATGTGTGTGTGCTTTCATGTGAACATGTGTGGGCATGTATATGTAAGCGTGTGTGTGTTCCTGCTCACATGCTAGTGTGTGTAAGCGTGTGTGTGCTTACCTCTACTTCTCAATCCCACATACTGGAAACCTGTGAGGAGGGAAACTCAGTAAAAAAAAAAAAAAAAAAATTGCTTTGACATTTTGAACAACATTGATTTCATCCCTCGGGACTATTTATGCTGGACATCTATGAGCCTCGTGATCAAACAACCATTCTCTGTCTCACTGCTTATCGCCCGACTGCAGGGTAAATGGAAACAGGCCAGTACACTGATGTTATCAGATATTTTGTTAAGTCCTGGCATGGCCGGATATTCAAGAGCAGTTTAAGCAATGTGAGCATAAATCAAAGTCACAAACCTCAAACAAGACATCAGTAATACATTTATATTGCACCTTACATAATCTCCGGACATCTCTAAATCTCCTTATGGCCATGGGAGTACATTTGAAATGCTTTCACTTTTGTCAACTTTTTGAACATAGGGTAGCAGCCGATTTGTGCACAGCAAGATCCCCCAAATGGCAATGAAATAAATGGACAGGTAATCTGTTTTTTTGTTACATCAGGTGAGGGATCAATTTTAGCCATGATGTTGCTCAGAACTCCACTGGTTTTGAGAGTGCAGACAGTGCCTCAGTTTAACAACTCATACAGTCCAGCATTCCCTCAGTAATGCCCGCCGCGATAATGTGTCCAAATCTCTCAAACGGGGAGTGGAGCCCACAGCCGTCTGACTCGGGATCGATATTGTCGCTCCAGGAGCCACAGCTGACACATCAGCCAATCCCTTGGATTAAGCTGCCAAAAAAAAGAGGACCCCAATTTTAGTCAGCAACTCCCAAACCCCCCGCTTTTTTTCTTCAGTCAAGACGTTGTTACAATACGGTTGATGGCTGGTTGCTGCGAAGGATGAGGCCTCGCTGCACTCCCTCAAGAGTTCATCCATCTTGACGCCTCACAATTACTACAAAGCTGGTCAGAGTGGACGAGATAATGTGGGAATGGGCTGCGGATTGCTGAAAGTCCTTTCTGGGAACCTTGACAAAGGCCCAACCTTGCCTATGTTTTAATTTGCGGAATCCGAATTATTTTAAATAAAAATATTAGGTTTCCACGAAGGAACCGCGCAGGTGTGCCAATTACGTATTTGCGGCCTGCCACGCCTCTGGGTTTTTCTTCGGGCCTTATTGTTGTGTAGCCTGGATGGAATGAGCCTCCGCTGTGCTTGACCCTCACTCCAGCTGAGGTGTTTTGGCAATGTTGTCCACTGCATTAGACATTAGCCACATTTGGCTAATTGGGAATCCAATGCATTTCTGATTGTTAAAAGAGTGATGGGCATAATCATTTGGGCGTGTAATCTCAATGCCCAGGTTGGTATGGCGATCAATGTGAACTTACACCTCTCCCAGCGTTTGTTGGTAAAACGGTGGGACAAAAAGCAGAGTGTGCAAGGGTTTCTGTTTTTTAGCTGGTTGTGAGCGATTTACAACCTCCGTTACCGAATTCCTGGATCTGAAGAATTTGCTCTAACCAGGGGCAGTGGTTGCCTTGCGAGGGCTCCCTCCAAAGACGACCCTTCATTTTACTATCCAACAATATTAAACACCCCCTCCTGAATCGAGTATGTTTTTGTGCAGTGAGTAGTGTCCAGGCTTCGACGCCAGAAACTCTGGCTTCAAGTCCCACCTGAGGGAACTTGTTGTTCATGTTGTGGCCACACAGGGTTGAGCCTGCAAATCCTTCCAGGTCAGAGTGAGGGAGATCCCTGGTTTTGGCCATGATGATGAACAAAACCTGGTGCAGAAAGGGAAAACTAGTGTCATCTCTGCATGGTTCCGATATGTAAAATATGCAGCAGACTTTGTCTGTGGAAAGCATTCTAAAACTTTGGGCCAAATTGCCTCGCTCTGTGCCAAATCATTCTATCATTTCATTTAAACAACATTGAACGATTGTGAAGGATTTATTAATGCTGATGGCCTATCAGATATTAGATTGGTCAGCATTCGGGCAGGAGCCATGTGATAAACTCCCGGGGTAACGTTTCAGGTTGATGACTGTTCATCAGAGTCTATGTTGAAACAATGCTTGAATTGACCCTTGTATAATGTCTGAGCAGTCAGGCAGTACTAAAGATATGAATTTTATCCTGTCATTCTTCTACCTTACAGCAGCTTGGGAGGGGAAGAAAGGGGCAGCACGGTGCCACAGTGGTTAGTAGTGGAGCCTCACAGCTCCAGGGACCCGGGTTCGATTCCGGCCTTGGGTGACTGTCTGTGTGGAGTCTGCACTTTCTCCCCGTGTCTGCGTGGGTTTGCTCCGGTTTCCTCCCGCAGTCCAAAGATGGGCAGGTTAGGTGGGGCTATGGGGATGGGGCGGGGGAGTGGGCCAAGGTAGGCTCGGTGAAGACTTGATGGGCCGTATGACTTCCTTCTGCACTGTAGGGAATCTATGGAGTGGGCAAGATGGAGAGAGGAGTGGGGAAGATGAGAAGGTAGGGAGGTGCTGGGGGAGGGATTCACAAAGGGGGAAGAGGAGTGGAAAAGTGCAAAGGTTGGGGGAGAGACGCAGGGAGTGAAGCGAGGGAAGTGGGGTGGGGGAGGGGCGCAGAAGAGTAGGCGAGGTGGAGGGGGGAGAGCAGAGTGGGCAAGAGGCAGAGAGGGAGGTGAGGGAGGGGAGTTGAAGTGAGGAATATGGAGTGGGCAAAGTGGGAAGGGGCATGTGGAGTGCGGGAGAGGGGGATGGGTAAGGGGATCACAGAGTACAGAGAGGCGAGGAGTGGGCATACATTGAAGGAAGGTGCAAGAGGAGAATGCGGGGGTGGGGCGGGAGGTGGGGGAGGGGTGTAGGGAATGTGAGGGTTGGTAAGTCTTGAGAACTAGGTCAGTTCGGATTGGACAGTCACTTTTGGCAGTTAATAAACGTGCAAATTCCAAAAGACTTTGTGAGTGTGAAGTCAGTAATATAGAAAAGCAGACTTGGGTGGGATTAGACTCAGTTGCAGCAGGCAGCCAGCAGAGTGAAAGACTATCCCCAGAATCTGTACCTAAAATGTGTTCAAAGACTGGAGGAGTGATCGAACGGCCTCGCCGTGCCTGATGCGACGAGGCCATTGAATCTCGCGAGGTTTGCGACGCACAGAACTGGTATGAGCCAGGGTTTAGAGAACCCCAAAGTGTATCATGGAGTTCACCTGACCCACAACTTTTAATAGATTGAGATATGGGGAGCACATGGCCCACTCTACAGGTGTGGTACAGCAGAAATGGAAAAGTATTTTTTAAAGCAAAACAGTGTTTATTCAATGAACTCAAGTTAACCTTTTTAAAACATACAGTGAACATATTAGCAACCATCAATTCAAATACAACCCCCAAAGACTACAACACTAAGTAATCCTTAATAACTTCCCAAACAACATCCAGAAGACAAAAGAAACACCTTTTAACAGAAGCACATTAGGTTTACATTCACTAACGAGAACATTTATAATTCTGAATTCACCAAATGATCAAGAGATAGTCTTTTCATGGCAGAGAGATCAACAGTACACCTGCTCCATCTGGCTTCAGCTCCAACACTGAAAATGAAACTAAAACACACCCTGCAGCAAACAGCCTAAAACGAAAGTAAAAAGCTGACAGACAGCCCAGCTCCACCCACTCTCTGACATCACTGCCGTAGTAAACACCCATTTCTTAAATGTACTCTCACTACAGATATTTATATACACACCCATTTATAAATACCCATTTCTTAAAGGTACTCTCATATGTCAGAACGCATCGCGAGATCTAACGCTGGGCGAGATCCGGATTAATAAAGCATTGGGCCCATTTAAACATGTCTATGCCCGATTATCCTGAGGCCCAGGATCGAACGCCCGCACCTGGGAAACCTCGCCATGCGCCGTTTAGCAATAGTTCACACAAATGTGGACCAGGCGTAGTGGCACCTGGGTGGGGGGGGGGAGGGAGGTCTCGCAGGCTATCGGATGCCCTAGGTGTTCAGACTCTGGATAGGGTGGTACCCTGGCACTCTCGCTTCCATCCGGGCACCGTGGCACCATCGGCCTGGCACCTTGGCACTGCCATCTGGGCACCCTGACAGTTCCAGGTTGCCCGTGCCAGGGATCGGGCCTGGGGTTGCCCTGCCATTAAGAGCTGGAGTGAGGGGGGGGGGCTCGAGGAGCCACTAAGTGGTAAGTTGGGGGTCCAGAGACTGCGGTGGAGTGGCTGAGTGGGGTTGAAAGTTGGGGGCGGTATTTAAACATGACGCCCCGATCTCTTCCTGCACTGATGAGCCGAGCTTTTTATTCCCCGTTAAATCACGCACCTGAGCTCTCGCCCAGGATGGATTCCCACTAACACCTGCTGGTGGGATTGAGTGCCTGTCATTTCTTTTAACGAAGGAAGATAATGCTTTTATTTAAGCAATACGAACAATACTATGTAATATAACTTGACAACAAACTGGCAGAAATACTAAATAACCTGTCTGCCCACAATCGGTGCTACAATGGTTGGCACAGTTGCTTCACAGCGCCAGGTTCGATTCCCGGCTTGGGTCACTGTCTGTGCGGAGTCTGCACGTTCTCCCCGTGTCTGCGTGGATTTCCTCCGGGTGCTCCAATTTCCTCCCACAAGTCCCGAAAGACGTGCTATTAGGTCGTTTGGACATTCTGAATTCTCCCTCCGTGTACCCAAACAGGCGCCGGAATGTGGTGACTTGGGGCTTTTCACAGTAACTCCATTGCAGTGTTAATGTAAACCTACTTGTGACACTAATAAAGATTATTATTATCATTATATTCATGCAGAAGGAGACCATCGAGCTCATCAGGTCTGTGTGCTCTCTCTATGGAAGGGTAATCCAGTGTCCCATTCCCCTGCTCTTTCCCCATATCCATGCAACTTTTTGTTCTTCAAATACTAAATTCCCTCTCGAAGGGCTCTTGAGTCTGTTTCCACCACCCGGGGATTCCAAACGCTGACCGTTGTGTAAAGAAGTCTTTCCTCCTGTCGTCTCTGGTGCTTGTGCCAGTGTGCTTCAGGCAGTGGGGGCAATTTCTTCTCCGTTACACTATCTCGACCTGAATGATTATGAGACACCAGTAGTGAATCTCCTCTGGGCATCGCCGGCCGTGAGGAGAACAACACCAACTGATCTGTATGGCTTTGATAAAGGGTCGCATGGACTCGAAACGTTAGCTCTTTTCTCCCCCTACAGATGCTGCCAGACCTGCTGAGATTCTCCAGCATTTTCTCTTTTGGTACCAACTTATCCTGTCCGGCCCCAATTCCTCATCCCTGCTAAGCAGTGGGGAAACGGCGGGACAGTGTCCGGGTGCACGAGAGTCCCGAGGCCCAGGCTAGTGCTGGCCGGGGGTGGGTGCGGGGGGAACAAGAATTTAAATCCCACAACCGCAGCTGGTGAAATTAAAATTGAGTTAATAAAATCTGAAATGGAAAGCCAATCTCATTGGTTCTGCGTGAGCCTTTTCTATTCAACCCCCGACTTGATAGAGGTTTATAAGATGATATGGGGAATAGGTAGAGTAGACGGTCAGAGACTTTTTCCTCGGGTGGAACAAACCATTACAAGAGGACATAAATTTAAGGTGAATGGTGGAAGATATAGGGGGGATGTCAGAGGTAGGTTCTTTACCCAGAGAGTAGTGGGGGCATGGAATGCACTGCCTGTGGAAGTAGTTGAGTTGGAAACATTAGGGACCTTCAAGCGGCTATAGGATAGGTACGTGGATTACGGTAGAATGATGGGGCGTAGATTAATTTGTTCTTAATCTACGACAAAAGTTTGGCTCAACATCGTGGGCCGAAGGGCCTGTTCTGTGCTGTATTTTTCTATGTTTTATATTTACTCGTCCCTCCTCCAGGGCTCCCAATCCCCAAAAGAAAGGTCAGCTGGGGTCATTCTGTTTGGAAACGCTTTACGAATACATTTAAGCGGCCCTAGCAGAGCGAGATCCAAGATTTGATTTTGATTGATGTTGTACTCGTGGATGTTGGAAGATTTATGGCCCCATGCCAAAGGATCCATTTACAAACATAGAAAACAAACTCCAGCCGCAGTAAATGTTCTTATTATGTTCTAAATGGACAACAGAGGCCTGAAAGCTAGACCCGTGTAGTACCTTAAAACTAAACCCGTGTACACGTACCTTAAAACTAGGGCTGTGTACAAATTACTGCCATGTACAAGGACTTAAAACAGCAGCTGTGTGTAAATAACATAAAATAGATTGGATTTGTTTATTGTCATGCATACCAAGGTAGTGTGAAAAGTATTTTTCTGCAAACAGCTCAACAGATCATTCAATGCATGAAAAGAAAAGAAAATACATAATAGGGCAACACAAGGTACACAATGTGATGCGACCATCAATTCACTCAAGTACTCGTGTCGGAGTAAATTAGTGTTTTTTATTAACTATCAACTTTGCCTGCCTGCGACTGGTACACACTGAGGACAGTCCCACAGGCCAGCTACTCTTGTACTCCTTCAAAAGGGCGGAGCCATGGGCTGAGCCCGTACATGCTCCAACATCTCCCCCTGTGGGTGAAGCCGTACAATGGCCCACAGATAAAACCCACAGGGTTAATAACAGAGAACATAACTGGTGAATTAACTGTATTTACATTCACCACACAATGTAGCGACATAAACACCGGCATTGGGTGAAGCATACAGGGGTGTAGTGTTAATGAGGTCAGTCCATAAGAGGGTCGTTTAGGAGTCTGGTAACAGTGGGGAAGAAACTGTTTTTGAATCTGTTTGTGCGTGTTCCCAGACTTTTGTATCTCCTGCCCGATGGAAGAAGTTGGAAGAGTGAGTAAGCCGGGTGGGAGGGGTCTTTGATTATGCTGCCCGCTTTCCCCAGGCAGCGGGAGGTGTAGATGGAGTCAATGGATGGGAGGCAGGTTCGTGTGATGGACTGGGCTGTGTTCACGACTCTCTGAAGTTTCTGGTGGTCCTTATTGTCGAGATGCTCTAGGGATGAGTGTAGGGCCAGGGAGATGACCAATCTCTAGAAGCACTTCATTATGACTGAAGTCAGGGCCACTGGTCGGTAGTCATTGAGGCACGTTGCCTGGCTCTTCTTTGGTACCGGTATGATGGTGGTCTTCTTGAAGCAGGTGGGGACCTCAGAACGGAGTAGGGACAGGTTGAAGATGTCCGTGAACACCTCTGCCAGCTGGTCCGCGCAGGCTCTGAGTGCACGACCAGGGATCCCGTCCGGGCCCGTCGCCTTCCGAGGATTCACTTTCAGGAAGGCCGATCTGACTTCGGAAGCTGTGATGGTGGGTATGGGTGAATTATGGGCTGCTGGGGCACTCGACAGCGGATCGTTGGTTTCCTGCTGGAACCGGGCATAGAATGCATTGAGTTTATCGGGGAGGGGTGCGCTGCTGCTGGAGATACTGCTCGGCTTCGCTTTGTAGCCCATTATGTTGTTTAGGTCTTGCGACAACCGCCGAGAGTCAGTCTGTGACTCTAGCTTGGTTTGATATTCTCTCTTGACATCTCGGATGGCTTTGCGGAGGCTTTGTGATGCAACAGGCCCGCTCCCGTAGGCGGAATCGGGATCTCGCCGTCGCGTGGTGAGAAACCAATTATCACCACTTGAGCCTTATTTCCATACAATTAATGAGAGCCACCACGTATCCAGCAGCCTCCCATGATTCAGCGGCCTTCCCAGAAAGTGGTCACATTGGCACAGATTAGTGCACCTTTTGAAAAACATGAAACTGGCGGCAGGGCCGAAGAGGTGAGTAGCCATCTTTGCTCACAGGCAAAGAGACTCTGGGGAGCTGGTGGCCACTGTCGCCATTCCATGGGACAGGTCCAGGTTGGCACTCAGCGCCCCCTCCTCGCGTTTGGTGCCCAGAGGGCCCTGGGGTTCACCTCGGGACGGAGGGCACCTGATTCGAGCCCCTGCTGCCCCTGCATCATCTGGCTCTGCCAGCCCTGGCGGCTCCCCAATATCTACACTAAGGTGTCGACGCCCTCGGAGGTGCTCCTCCGTGATTGGGACATGCTCTGCAGCGCCTCGGCAATGCCCACCTGCGACTGGGACAAGCTCTGCCGTGCCTCAGCCATTCCCAACCCAACTGAGACCGGGACATGTCCCAGAGAACCACACCAAGGTCAACCTGGTACTGGGTCACGACCCTCAGTGAGTCGGACATTCTGCCAAGATCCTCAGCCATGGCCGTCACCGACTGCACCACACCTTGGACACCTTCACTCATGCAGCCCACATCGTGCACCAGGCTCTTCACTGCGGTCGCCACCCTAGCAGTGTTGGCCTCAGTGCCCCGCATTGCCGGCGACATCTCCTGTGCCTGTAGCCTCTGGGTCTCCTCTAAGCGGCTATGGACCTGCTGGAGTGAAGCTGACATCTCCTCCTGAATGTCCCAGCCGCAACCTTAACAGCTCCATCAGTCCCGGGTAACACACTCCCAGAGGCTCGGCATCAGGCTGGTACCCAGCTGCATCCTGGGATCCAGCAGCCCTCTGACTGCTATCTCACCTGGGGGTTCCTGCCTGCACCTGATGTGCATCATCATCACCAGATTGTGCCCCAGATGCCTGACCACTAACATTTCCCACTGAGGTGTGTGGCTCTATGCGAGTGGAGGGCGGGGATGGCAGCTGTGACGCATTGACTGTGGCGTCCTTGGCGCTCTCCTCCGAGGTGTTCCCCTGGGAGGCAGGGGAGGGGGTAATCCTGGATGAACCAGTGCCGTTGGCTGGAGGACCTGAGGGAGAACGGACATGTGGTCAGTCTATACTGGCAATAAGAACTCACGTGACAGGTCCTCCACGTGGGGCCCGGTGGATCCTCACCTCTGTGGCAGCCGCCAGCCTCCACATTGGTGACTCTCTGTCCTCGGCCATCCCTGTCACCTCCAGGGCCCGTTCCTCGAAGGAGGTAAGGATTCCTCTGTCTAGCACCCCTCCGGCAGTCTGGACCCTCTCCCGCTGATTTTGGGAGAGCTTTGCCTGTGGAGACACAGAGAAGGCATCATTAGCCACACGCGTGGCTCACAGTTGTGGAGGTGGATGTGAAGGAAAGGTTGGATGGGGCGGGGGGAAGGGTTGAAGGGAGAGGGAGGTGAAGGGAGGGTTGGGGCAGCATGGAGGGTTGGGGGTGTGGATGCTCGCGTGGAGGCAGAGAGGTCTTATAATAGGGGTGGGGTGGCATTGGTTTCAATTCACCCATGTGCCTGATGTAGATCATTGACCTTCTTATGACACTGGAGGCTATTGTCCTGGACACACTGCTCTAGCTCATGGCCTCACCACCTCGTCCCTGGGGCTCACCCTTCGGGACCCTCGGGGGAACAGGGCATCCCTCCTGGCCTCCACCTCATCAAGGAGCCTCCCAGGAGTGGGGCTGGCTGTGTAAGTGCCGTTTAAACTGCTCGACATTGTTAGTGAGTGCAGGGGGGAGATGCTGGCGAGCGCGACCCCTCTGCGAATCGGCTGGCGAGCCTTCATTTACGGCCTGTGGGACCTCGTTAAGTGGACCAATTAAAGTTGAATAGCGTTGCCGACCTCGCTGGGCCGAGCAACGGGAAACGCGCGGCAGAAGTAACAGAGTTGTTGCCATGGGTGACTTCAGCTTCCCTAATATTGACTGGAACCTCTTTAGTGCAGATGGGGCAGATTTTGTCAGGTGTGTACAGGTAGGATTCATGACTCAATATGTAGATAGGCCGACTAGGGGGGAGGCCATATTGGACTTGGTGCTCGGCAACGAACCAGGCCAGGTGTCAGATGTCTCGGCGGGAGAGCATTTCGGTGACAGTGACCACAACTCCTTGACCTTTACCATAGTCATGGAGAGGGATAGGAACAGACAGTATGGGAAGATATTTAATTGGGGGAGGGGAAATTATACTGCTATTAGACAGGAGTTGAGGAGCATAACTTAGGAACAGTTGTTCTCAGGGAAATGAGCAACAGTAATGTGGGGGTTGTTTAAGGAGCACTTGCTGCGAGTGCTGAATAGTTTTGGCCCACTGAGAGGAGGAGGGAATGGTAAGGTGAAGGAGCCCTGGATGACAAGAGAAGTGGAGATTCTAGTCAAGAGGAAGAAGGATGCTTAAGTAAGGTTGAGGAAGCAAGAATCTGACTCGGCTCTAGAGGGTTACAAGGTAGCCAGGAAGGAACTCAAAAATGGACTGAGGAGAGCTAGAAGGGGGCATGAAAAAGCCCTGGCGGGAAGGATTAGAGAGAGGCCCAAGGCGTTCTACACTTATGTGAGAAATAAGAGGATGATAAGAGTGAGAGTAGGGCCGATCAGGGATAGTGGAGGGAGCTTGTGCCTAGAGTCTGAGGAGATGGGGGAGGCCCTAAATGAATATTTTGCTTCAGTATTCACTGAAGAGAGGGACCTTTTTTGCCCATGAGAAAAATGTGAACCAGGTTAATAGACTCAAACAGGTTGATATTAAGAAGGAGGATGTGCTGGAAATTTTGAAAAGCATCATAGAACATAGAAAAATACAGCACAGAACAGGCCCTTCAGCCCACGATGTTGTGCCAAACTTTTGTCGTAGATTAAGAACAAATTAATCTACACGCCATCATTCTACCGTAATCCATGTACCTATCCAATAGCCGCTTGAAGGTCCAGGATAGATAAGTCCCCTGGGCCTGACGGGATATACCCAAGGTTACTACAGGAAGCGAGGGAGGAGATTGCTGCGCCATTGGCGATGATCTTTGCGTCCTCACTCTCCACTGGAGTAGTACCGGATGATTGGAGGGAGGCGAATGTTGTTCCCCTGTTCAAGAAAGGGAATAGGGCAATCCCTGGGAATTACAGACCCATCAGTCTTACGTCTGTGGTGAGCAAAATATTGGAAAGGATTCTGTGAGCTAGGGGGCGGTATTCTCTCTCCCCCCCCCCCCCCCCCCCACCCCCACCCCCACCCCCCACCCGCCGGGTGGGAGAATCGGTGGGGCGGGGCACGAATCGCGCCACGCCGCCCCGACCCCCACACGTGATTCTCTCACACCCCAACCCCCCCCCCCCCCCCACCCCCCGCACCGGGCCACGCGGAGAATCGTGGCGAGCGCCGATTCTCCGGCCTGGATTGGCCGAGCGGGCGCGCGTAAATGGCCTATTCCCGCCGGCGCCGGCCACACCTGGTCGCTGCCAGCGGGTCCTCATCACGAAGGCTTGGGGGTCAGCCTGTGGGGGGGGAGGGGGGCTCCGTTCCTGGGGGGGGGGGGGCCTCCGGAGTGGCCTGGTACGCGATCGGGACCAACCGATCGGCGGGCCGGCCTCTCTGTCGGCGTGCCTCCTTTCTTTCGCCGGCGAGCCTGGATCCATCCGCCATGTTTGTGCGGGACGGCCTGGGGGAGGACGGCCACCACGCATGCGCTAGTTGGCGCCGGCACAACTGCGCTGTCCCCCCCCCCCCCCCCCGTAAATCGCGTGAAGCCCCTGCTAGCCCCACGGAGGGGGGAGAATAGGGGTCTGGGAACGGGTGTCGAAGCCGGAGTAAAACACTTCGGTTTTTACTCCAGCGTCGGCACTTAGGCTCCCGTTGGGAGAATCCCGCCCAGGATTTATGATTATTTAGAAAAACATAGTTTGATTAAAGATAGTCAGCCTCACAAGCCTCATTGAATTCTTTGAGGATGTGGGGAGACACATTGATGAAGGGCGGGCAGTGGATGTGGTGTATATGGATATCAGTAAGGCATCTGATAAGGTTCCCCATGGTAGGCTCATTCAGAAAGTTAGGGGGCATGGGATACAGGGAAATTTGGCTGTCTGGATACAGAATTGGCTGGCCAAAGGAAGACAGCGAGTGGTAGTGGATGGAATGTATTCCACCTGGAGGTCGGTGACCAGTGGTGTCCCGCAAGGATCTGTTCTGGGACCTCTGCTCTTTGGGGTTTTTATAAATGACTTGGATGAGGAAGTGGAAGGGTGGGTTAGTAAGTTTGCCGATGACACAAAGGTTGGGGGAGTTGTAGATAGTGTTGAGGGTTGTTGCAGGTTACAACAGGGCATTGACAGGATGCAGAGCTGGGCTGAGAAGTGGCAGATGGAGTTCAACCTTGATAAATGTGAAGTGATTCATTTTGGAAGGTCGAATTTGAATGCTGAATACAGGGTTAAAGGCAGGATTCTTGGAAGTGTGGAGGAACAGAGGGACCTTGGGGTCCACGTACATAGATCCCTCAAAGTTGCCACCCAGGTTGATAGGGTTGTTAAGAAGGCGTATGGTGTGTTGGCTTTCATTAACAGGGAGATTGAGTTTAAGAGCCGCGAGGTTTTGCTGCAGCTTTATAAAACCCTAGTTAGACCACACTTGGAATATTGTGTCCAGTTCTGGTCGCCTCATTACAGGAAGGATGTGGATGCTTTGGAGAGGGTACAGAGGAGATTTACCAGGATGCTGCCTGGACTGGAGGGTATGCCTTATGAAGAAAGGTTAAGAGAGCTTTTCTCACTGGAGCGAAGAAGACAGAGAGGTGACTTGATAGAGGTGTACAAGGTGATGAGAGGCATGGATAGAGTGGATAGCCAGAGATATTTCCCCAGGGTGGAAATGGCTGTCACAAGGGGACATAATTTGAAGGTGAATGGAGGAAGGTATAGGGGAGATGTCAGAGGTAGTTTCTTTACACAGAGAGTGGTGGGTGTGAGGAATGCACTGCCAGCGGAGGTGGTGGAGTCAGAGTCATTAGGACATTTAAGCGACTCTTAGACAGGCACATGGACAGCAGTAAATTGAAGGGGTGTAGGTTAGGTTGATCTTAGATTAGGATAAATGGCCTGCACAATATCGTGGCTGAAGGGCCTGTACTGTGCTGTACTGTTCTAATTCCCGCTCGCTATCAACTTAGGAATATTTCCGGATAATCGTGCCCATGCTATCCAGGTTGGTTGTAAATAGCTGCCTGATGTTTGTAATCCAGGATTTCTGTTTCACATTCTGCTGGTCGTCTCGATTTCCCCCTAACCTCCCTCTCCCGCTTTCCATGCAAAGTTTACGTTGACCTTTCCAAACACTTCTGTTTAATTTATGGCCTGTGTGTATGATGGGAGATGTATACAACCCATCAGCACACACACACACTCCAGCGTACCCACGCTCACACACTGTCGCCCAGGGCTTTTTGTTCAGGCACTTAACTCTGGTTGTAAATGTACTCTTGTCAACTCTCGAATGAGTTGTGTCTTTGGACGGAGACCACGATTATTTTAAACAAAAGCAAAGCTCCAAATGGTGTGGGTTTCCAGCAGTGGGATTGCTTTGAGCGCTGGCCATGAGTATTTGCCATGAGTATTTGCTGCAAAGCTGGAGTCCATGAACAAAGATGTGTCCGTTAGGTGTATTGGCCTTGCTAAATTGCCCCTTAGTGTCCAGGAATCTGCAGGTTAGGTTATGGGGATGGGGGGGGGGGGGTGCAGCATCTGGGTAGGTTGCTCTTTCGGAGGGTCGATGCAGACCCGATGTCTGGATGGCCTCCATCTGCACTGTAGTGATTCCATGATTCTGAGCAAGGCCCTCCCAGGTTTTGACGTCTATGCTGCATTTCTTGAGGTGAGCCTTCAGGGTGTCTTTGAAGCACGTCCTTTGTCCTCCTCTTGTTCGGCCGCCTTCCTTGAGCTGGGTGAAGAAGATTTGCTTCGGCGGTTGGTTCTCTGACATCCTAAGCACATGGCCGGCCTAGTGGAGTTGGTTTTGGATTATCGTGGCCTCAATGCTGGTTCCCTTGGCTCCTTCAAGGACACTGCACTGATGTTAGTACGCCTGTCCTCCTAGATGATGTGAAGAACCCACCTTGGACAGCATTGATGGTACCTCTCCAGGACCTTGAGGTAGCGCCTGTATGTAGTCCTAGTTTCTGAGCTGCAGAGAAGAGTTGGAAATATGACTGCCTTGTGCATGAGGATCTGTAATACCCTCTTGATTGCCTCGACTTAACCTGCCTCCACCACACTTCCAAGCAGTGGATTCCGACCTGAACCACTTGTGTGAAAAAGTTTTTTCTCCCATCACATTTCATCACCAGTTTCCGCTTATTCCTTGGAGCTACCTTCTATAATTCAGTGTCCTTCAATTACAACTGATTATACTGTGGATAGAAAGACTTCTAGTGCAGTAGGACATCCAAAATCACTTTACAGCCATTTTATAAAATTCTTTCACGGGATTCCTGCAATGTGCCTTTAAGGGATAGCAGCATGACATCGCCAGATGGGAAGTGTGTCATGTGAGCCAGCCTTTGTTTCACTTTTGCTTTTGAGCAGAGCGTGCACACACAGCTCTGCTGCTGGTGTCTTTAAGCACTCGACCTATGTAAAAAAACTGTTGCCATGGGCCAAGTCAAAGTATATGACCCCACAAGGTGTTCACCTAATCTCTGATGAGTGATTGGTACTAATATCGTTGTAACAACATAACATGGTGCTCGGCAATGGTCAGCAGCCTGGCAGCAAGATTGAGTACAGGTACGACATGATGAACAACCTTGGATCGTGCTAATGCGATGAGATAATCCTTAAGGTGCTGGTCACACTGTGTTGCTGGCTGGGTCAGCATTTACTGCCCATCCCTAATTACCCCTGCGAAGGTCTTGAACCCCTGCAGTCCCAGAGGTGCAGGTGCACCCACAGTGGTGTTAAGGAGGGAGTTCCAGGGGTTTGACCCAGCGACAGCAAAGGAACGGCCAATATATTTCCATGTCAGGGTGTTGAGTGATCGTAGCACGGTAGCATTGTGGATAGCACAATTGCTTCACAGCTCTAGGGTCCCAGGTTCGATTCCGGCTTGGGCCACTGTCTGTGCGGAGTCTGCACATCCTCCCCGTGTGTGCGTGGGTTTCCTCCGGGTGCTCTGGTTTCCTCCCACAGTCCAAAGATGTGCAGGTTAGGTGGATTGGCAGTGATAAATTGCCCGTAGTGTCCAAAATTGCCCTTGGTGTTGGGTGGGGTTTCTGGGTTATGGGGATAGGGTGGATGTGTCGACCTTGGGTAGGGTGCTCTTTGTAAGGGCCGGTGCAGACTCGATGGGCGAAATGGCCTCCTTCTGCACTGTAAATTCTATGATTCTATGATTAAGGGGAACCTCCAGGTGCTGAGGTTCCCAGGTATCTGCTGCTCTTGCCCTTCTAGATTTGGAAGGATTTCAACCAGGAGGAATGCAGCAGCCAGCTTACTCAGAGCAAGCTCCCACAAATAGAGTTTGATAATGAATATATTTTGATGATGTTGTTTGAGGGATGAACACTGCTCCTCCCACTCATCTTCAAAATAGTGACATACGACCTTTTGCTTCTGTTTAATGTCACATAGGACGGGCTTACAAAACATTTTTTCAAATTTTGTGATCCATCTGAAAGCTGTGTTACAATAACTTGTATTTATTTAGCGCCTCTGACATAGTAAAAGATCCCAAGGCGTTACCTTGGAGTGTTAGCAAACAAAACATGGCACCAAGCTAAGCGACGCAGTATTCGGACAGGTGATCAGAAACCTGGTCAAAGAGGTGTTTTTTAAGGAGGTAAGAGAGTTATAGAGATGGAGAGGTTTAGGGACTGAATTCCAGGGCCTCCACAGTTGCAGGCACAGCCGGTTGGACACCAACCAGGAGATCGGGCGAATAGTTGGGAGAAAGTGATCAAAAGCTATGGCCAAAAGGGTCAATTCTGAGTGGAAAATTGCATAATTTCTTTGTTCGATCATGGGATGTGGGCGTCGCTGGCAAGGCCTTTATTTTTTTGCCCATCCCTAATTGCCCTTGAACTGAGTGGCTCACTTGGCAATTTCATTAAAAGTCAACCACATTGTGTGTGTCTGGAGTCACATGCGGGCCAGACCCGGTAAGGATGGCAGACTTCCCTCCCTGATGGACAATAGTGAACCAGATTGTTCATTTTTAAGCAAATGGCTATGATGTCTGGCATGGTTCCCATTACT
Source organism: Scyliorhinus torazame (assembly GCF_047496885.1). NCBI lineage: Eukaryota > Metazoa > Chordata > Chondrichthyes > Carcharhiniformes > Scyliorhinidae > Scyliorhinus > Scyliorhinus torazame. The sequence goes on from NC_092715.1 coordinate 26,905,211, forward strand.
GAGAGGAGCTTTATTTTTTTATAGTCCAGATTTATTAATTGAATTTGAATTCCACCAGCTGCCTTTGAGGGATTTGAACCCCTGTCCCGAGAGCAATTAGCCTGGGCCTCCGAATTACGAGTCCTGTGATATTATTTTTAAAAAATATATATATATGTTTTCCAATTAAGGGGCAATGTAGCGTGGCCAGTCCACCTACCCTGCATATTTTTGGGTTGTGGGGATGAGACCCACACAGACACTGGGAGAATGTGCAAACTCCACACAGGCAGTGACCCAGGGCCGGGATCGAATCCGGGTCCTCAGCGCCATGAGGCAGCAGTGCTAACCACTGAGCCATCATGCCACCCCGACTCCTGTGATATGACTACTACACTACTGAGGTTGAAGTGGTTTAGGACGAGAATCCTGTGGTTATCGTCTGTGATGATCAAAGAATACCTACAGTGCAGAAGGTGGCCTTTCGGCCCATCATGGCACCCCAACCAGGCTCACTCCCCCACCCTTATCCCTGTAACTCCACCTAATTCTGGATGTTAAGGGGCAATTTAGCATGACCAATCCACCTAACCTGCACATCTTTGGATTGTGGGAGGAAACCGGAGCACCCGGAGGAAACAGCTGTGCAAACTGCACACAGACGGTCACCTGAGCCCGGAATTGAACCCAGGTCCTTGGAGCTGTGAGGCAGCAGTGCTAACCATTGTACCACCGTGCCGTCCTTTAGGCCTGGAATCAGTGAGGGGATGAGTGGGGTTAGAGAGAAATGAACAGGAAGCCAAAGTCAGAAGAGCAGACAATAATTGAGCTTGAACGTTAGGACTGGAGAGGGTTAGGAACATAGGGTCAGGAATGGACCATTCCGCCCATTAAGCCTGCTCCCCCATTCAATACGATCATGGCTGATCATCCACTTCCGATGCCATGGAAACAGCAACATGCCCTCCGCCGACTCGTTTCTGCTCGGGTCCTACCAGAGGTGGGAGAGGCCTTAGACAGCCTGCCCACCCTTGGCCAAACTGAGGCCCTTGAAGTGGAAAGTTGTCAATGTAGTGACTGTTTTTAAAAGCTTTTAGTTACTCTTTCTATTGCCACTATAGAGCATGCAGGTGTACGGCGGGTGAATGGGCATGGAAGCACCATAGCTTGGCTTGGGGACCATGAGAAGCCGTAGGGATAGATGGAGGGCATGCCTTGGGATGAGGTCATATAAGGTGGGTGGGGTCATGAAGAAAGGGCACCTTTTGAACTTGCCTTCCAAAGGTTTGGACTGTGGGAGGAAACCGGAGCACCCGGAGGAAACCCACGCAGACACAGGGAGAACGTGCAGACTCCGCACAGACAGTGATCCAAGCCAGGAATCGAACCTGGGACCCTGGAGCGGGGAACAACTGTTAACCACTGTGCTGCCGTGCTGCCCATTGTTATGAAAACTTGCAGGACTGAAAAATGGAGAGAGGCTCAAGAACGTCGTATTGTCATGTGTTTTGTGTTTTCAAGCAAATTTGTGACCATCTGCAGAGTGACACAACGATACAAAAGAACAAAGAAAATTAGAGCACAGGAACAGGCCCTTCGGCCCTCCCAGCCTGCGCCGATCCAGATACTTTATCTAAACCTGTCTTCTATTTTCCAAGGATCTACTTCCCTCTGTTCCCCGCCCGTTCATATATCTGCCTAGATGCATCTTAAATGATGCTATTGTGCCCGCCTCTACCACCTCCGCTGGCAAAGCATTCCAGGCACCCACCACCCTCTGCGTAAAAAAACTTTCCACGCACATCTCCCTTAAACTTTCCCCCCTCTCATCTTGAAATCATGACCCCTTGAAATTGACACCCCCACTCTTGGAAAAAGCTTGTTGCTATCCACCCTGTCCATACATAGAACATAGAACGATACAGCGCAGTACAGGCCCTTCAGCCCACGATGTTGCACCGAAACAAAAGCCATCTAACCTACACTATGCCATTATCATCCATATGTTTATCCAATAAACTTTTAAATGCCCTCAATGTTGGCGAGTTCACTACTGTAGCAGGTAGGGCATTCCACGGCCTCACTACTCTTTGCGTAAAGAACCTACCTCTGACCTCTGTCCTATATCTATTACCCTTCAGTTTACCTCTCATAATTTTGCAGACCTCAATCAGGTCCCCCCTCAACCTCCGTCTTTCCAACGAAACAATCGTAATCTACTCAACCTTTCTTCAAAGCTAGCACCCTCCATACCAGGCAACATCCTGGTGAACCTCCTCTGCACCCTCTCTAAAGCATCCACATTCTTCTGGTAATGTGGCGACCAGGACCGCACGCAGTATTCCAAATGTGGCCTAACCAAAGTCCTATACAACTGTAACGTGACCTGCCGACTCTTGTACTCAATACCCCGTCCGATGAAGGCAAGCATGCTGTATGCCTTCTTGACCACTCTATCGACCTGCGTTTCCACCTTCAGGGTACAATGGACCTGAACTCCCAGATCTCTCTGTACATCAATTTTCCCCAGGACTCTTCCATTGACTGTGTGTCTCAGTAACTTGCCTTTATTGCGCCTTTAATGCAGTTAAAAAAGTCCCAAAGGCAGTCCAGGTTCAAAAAAAATACTGTTCTTCATTCAATGTTTGAGATTTTCTCCCAAGCTGGATGCAATGTAGCCGGCTTTCCAAGCAGAAACAAACCATCCGAAAGCCAGCCACAGAAGGTCAGAGCTGTATTCTGCAATCAGCGAAAAATGCAAATAGCAAAATGAGCTTCCTGCTGTCTCTGGGTGTGAATAACTTTCACCTCACTGTGACACCATCAGGATGCTGGGCCAGCCCGCTCCTCCCAGGCAAGGTTAGTGAACACGCACTCACCCCTGACGTGTCATAGCGATTATCATTCCCGACAAGATTATTCCCGTCACTTCTGTGTGGAGGCCAGTAAGGAGGGTGGGGGAGGTCAGGGATGGGATGGACACTTCACCACATCCTTAAAAGCAAAGAAAAATGATGCCCTTCAGGTCAGTATTGAGCTGAGCTTTCGAACGGAAGCCTTAACTGGGGAGGCCCTTCGGCCCATCCCATCTGCGCCGGTCAAAAACAACCACCTTACTACTCTAATCCCATTTCCCAGCACTTGGCCCCATAGCCTTGTGTGCCTTGGGATCGCAAGTGCCCATCTAAATACTCCTCAAATGTTATGAGGGTCTCGTGTGCATACAGCAATCAACAGTCCAATTCCATATACTCCTAAACTAAACTTTGTTAAACAGCCCTGGAACGAGAAATGAATTGGAGATCAAGTCATACAAAACCGATTAATGACGATGACGTTTACGAATGTTTTAATAACCAATGATTGTTTGCAAACACTTCCATCAGAAAATTTAACCATCTGAATTCCAAAAGCTTTTGACCCTTCCAACACGTTCTCCACTGACCTCGTGCTTTGTACCCTCTGTAAACGTGAGGTCATCCAAAGATCGGCTGTCCATATTCCTGCCTTACTCCGAGTCCCAGTTATCCATCCCCCTCTGCCCGCTGATCTAAGCTTGTTCCTGGTCCAGCAAAGCCCTCGATTATAAATCCATCACCGTGGACTCACCCCTCCTTATCTCTGCAATTTCTTTTTGCCCTACATCCCTCCGAAATATCTGTACACTGTGTCTCCATGTCGAACACTAATGCGAGGTGTCTTGGACCACATTAAACATGCTGTTTTTTTTTTTTAAAAAGCAAGGTTATCATCTACTATTTAGTCTCCTCACTTTTAAAAAATTAATTTCATAAAGGTCCAAGCCCAGGACTATCGGTCCTGGATCTGGGAGATGCATTTAAAAGTCCCACTAATGAGCCTTTCGTTCCCTTGGCCGCAGAAAAATGTTTCACTGTACTTCGATACATGTGACAATCAATCAATCAATCAATCAATCAATCAATCAATGAGCCGCAGTTGGGCAAGTGTCCGCTCTCTCACCTTGAGAATCCGTATTCCAAGAAGTACACTGGGAGATCAGTAAGCAATCCTGGTGGTCTAGTGGTTAGGATTGGACGCTTTCATCACGGCGGATCGGGGTCGACTACCGGTCAGGGAATGACTCTTCCATTTTGGTAGGACTAACAGAGAGGAGAAATATACCGTAAATGGTAAAACTCTTCAGAATATAGAACGTCAGAGAGATCTAGACGTGCAGGTCCACAGATCTTTGCAAGTGGCAACACAAGTGGACAAGGTAGTCAAGAAATCATACGGAATGCTTGCCTTCATTGGACGGGGCACCGAGTATAAAAACTGGCAAGTTATGCTACAGTTGTATAGAACCTTGGTAAGGCCGCATTTGGAATATTGTGCACAATTCTGGTTGCCACACTACCAGAAGGATGTGGAGGCTTTGGAGAGGGTGCAGAGGAGGCTAACCAGGATGTTGCCTGGTCTGGAGGGTGTTAGCTATGCGGAGAGGCTGAATAGACTCGGACTGTTTTCATTAGAACGACGGAGGTTGAGGGGTGACCTGATAGAGGTCTACAAGATTATATGGGGCAAGGACAGAGTGGATGGTGTAGCACACAAAGACTCCGTGAGACGATTAGAGTGAAGTCGATGAGGCTTTATTAAGCGTGTCTGTTCCCCCGCAGCTCAATAGTAGACCAGAATGGCTAGCCGATTGGTGCTAAAAACGCACTTGTCCTCGTTGTACGTGAGGTTCAAGGCTTTGGCGGTCTGGAGGAATTTTTGGAGGTTGGCGTCGTGGTCCTGCTGGTCGTGGCCGCAGATGGTTACATTATCGAGATACGGGAACGTGGCCCGCAACCCATGTTGATCAACCATTCGGTCCATCTCCCTTTGGAAGACCGAGACCCCGTTTGTGACGCCAAAAGGGACCCTTAGGAAATGGTATAATCGCCCGTCTGCCTCGAAGGCTGTGTACTTGCGGTCACTTGGGCGGATGGGGAGCTGATGGTAGGCGGACTTGAGGTCCATGGTGGAGAAGACTCTACTATTGAGCTGCGGGGGAACAGACACGCTTAATAAATTGTAGCGCACAAAGACTCCGTGAGACAAATAGAGTGAAGTCGATGAGGCTTTATTAAGCGTGTCTGTTCCCCCGCAGCTCAATAGTAGACTGGCCTGCGGGGGAGGACTCCGGCTTCTTATACTCCGCCTTCAGGGCGGAGCTAGAGGTCAACAGCCAACCAGGACCCGGGATCTGTCAGCCAATGACATTAGGGCTTCCAGTCCCACATGACCCCCAATACATACTACCACAGATGGGCAGGCACTCTTTCCCAGGGTGGAGGGGTCAGTCACCAGGGGGCATAGGTTTAAGGTCCATGGGGCAAGGTTTAGAGGAGACGTGTGAGGCAGGTTTTTTACACAGAGGGTGGTGAGTGCCTGGAACACGTTGCCAGGAGAGGTTGTGGGAGCAGATACATTAACGGCGTTCAAAGGCATCTTGACAAACACATGGATAGGATGGGTACAGAGGGATACAGCACAAGGAAGTGCTGAGGGTTTTGGAAAAGGTTGGTATCATGACCGGTACAGGCTTGGAGGGCCGAAGGGTCTGTTCCTGTGCTGTATTGTTCTTTGTTCTTTGATCCCATGTGGTTGTCATGAGGGTTATCACTGTCTGAACGGGTGGTAGTGAAAGAACACCTCAACTTATTTAAAAGGTGTCTGGATTGGCACCTGAAGTGCGGTAACCCGCCAGGCCACGGAACAAATGTGGGGGTCCGGGGTTGGGTGACTCGTTTTCCGACCGGCGCAGACACGACGGGCCGAGTGGCATCTCTCTCTCTCTCTCTCTCGCTATGCTGTAAACTTTATCTGATTCTCTGATTTACCCCACACGCTGTGTGGAAGAAATGCTTCCAGATTTGACTGCGAAAATGCTTGCTTCTAATTTTGTGGGCATTTCCCATCATTCTGGACTTCCTTTCTTTGTGGCCGCCCAAGTAAATCGCTTTACGAGTTTGAGCATCTCGATCTTTCACACATCCAGGGAAAACGGCAACCTGCATTTCTTGACATAGTTAAATATTATGAGACACTTCACAGCAGTGTTATCAAACTTTGACACTGAGCCGCAAGAAGAGATAAGTGGTGATTGTCCCTTTAAGGGCAACACAGCAGAGTAAGGGTCACCTGGTTTGGGGGACCAATTGGGACTGAGAGTGGGTGATCACCCCAGGAAGTGGAGTCCTCTCTTAGGCAGGGGACATGGAGGAGACTAGGTTGCTGTATTGCTGTACAGTTATGCTTATTAATAAATCTATTTGTGTTATTAATGAAGTCTGCAAAAGCGCATTGTTACAACATGTTTGGGCAGGTGACCAAACGTTTATACAAAGCGACAGGAATTAAGGAGTCTGGGCAAAGAGGAGCGAGCATTGAAGAGGTTTATGGAGGGAATTCTATACCTCCGGACTCAGGCACAGCTAAAAGCATGACTAAAGGATGCCAACCCCACCAGAATTGGCCCAGAGTCTACAGATATTGAAGATCCATCTCCAGATCCTGCTGTTTGCAACTCTGAAGAAAAATCATCAGGACATAAAAGAAAAACTGGGGGCGCGATTCTCCAAAATGGTGACTACGTGTTTGCGCTGTCGTGAACGCCGTCGTGTTTCACGGCGGCGCGAATCGGGCGCAGGGACTACCGATTCTGTCCCCCACAGGGGGCCAGCACGGCGCTGGAGTGGTTCACGCGCTCCAGCCTCCCTACCCAGCGCCAAATGGGCGCCGTGCCAACCCCACATGCGCGGGGGACTTCTTCAATGCTCCAGCCCCGACGCAACATGGCGCGGGGGTTCTATGGCTGGAAGCGGAACAAAGTAGGCCCGGCGGGGGGGGGGGGGTGGCCCACCGATCGGTAAGCCCCGATCGTGGGCCAGACCCCATCGGAGGCCCCAACCCCCCCCCCCCCCCCCCCCCCCCTGTGAAGGAGCGCTTTCCCCGCCCCAAAGGCCACCCCTCTCCGACCCTTCGCGCAGAGATCCCGTCGCCAGCGACCAGGGGTGAACGGCGGCGGCAGGACTTTGCCGATTCCGCGGGGCCGCTCGGCCCATCCGGGCCGGTGAATCGGCAGCCTGGCCTCGTACAGCGGCCTGCGACTGGTGCCGTGCCAAACGCACCGGCGCAAATGCCGTCGATTCTCCGCACCTTGGCGTGGTTGCGGCGATTCTCTGGCGCGGGGCTCGGAGAATCGCGCCCTGGGTTTTTTAATTTGTAATTTTCTTTGACACTTCTCTTTACTTCTGTATACAAAATATTGAAAATGGGAGGGGATGGAAAGGCTACTTTTTTTGTTATTAGTTCATGGGCATCGCTGGCTGGGTCAGCATAGCTGAGGGCAATTAAGAGTTATCCACGTTGCTGTGGAGTCACATGTAGGCCAGACCAGAAGGACATTAGTGAACCAGATGCGTTTTTAACGATGATGGTTTCATGGTCATCATTGGACTTTTAATTCCAGATTTGTATTGAACTCGAATTTCGCCATCTGCTGCGGTGGGATTCGAACCTGGGTCTCCAGAGCATTACTCCTGGGTTTCTGGATTACTAGCCTAGCGACAATACCACTACACCACTGTCTCCCCGGCTGACTGTTAAGCATCATCTAATTGGGTCATGAGTCTTTTTGCTTTCCAATTGGCTTGGGAAGGCAGTGCGTCATGAGAATGGATGTATTGGCCAGGTAGGTAATGGCTGGAGGTGAGCAGCTAAAGAGTTCGGTTTTGCGTGTTGCAAAGGAGGAGAGAGAAATACAGAGGCAAAGAACTATAGGGAGTGAACTCAAGGGATTGGGGCCTAGGTAGCTGAAGGCAGGATTGGCAGTGATGGAATGATGAAAATCAGGGATGTGCTCGAGGCCAGAATTTGCTGACCGTCTAGATCCTGGAGGGCTATTGGTCCTTGCATCGATCGTGCGGTGTTACAATTTACGCAAAGCCACCTCCGAAATGAAGTTCACAGCAAGATGTCACAATATCCAGCTCATGAAGTGAAGCACCATTAATTGAGCTTTCTCTCAATGGCCAAGTGTTTGTTTATCTATCTGACATACAGGGACTGCATGACTCAATGACTCAGTAAAGAAGCACTGAGACTGATAGAAAGCGTCTCCTTGTGCAATGCGTTAATCTATCACTCTGTTTACACAGAGGCCAGAAACTGACCACAGCTGTCTCCCCTCTGTCGTCTGGCTCGAGTGCTGTCGTTTGCTGGGACTATCAGACCTGAAATATTGGTTCAACTTCAGGAGGATTGGTTTCCACAATGGCGTGATACTGATAGAGTTAGACCAATGGTGGGAAATGCGGCCCAGGGGCCACATGCGGCCCACCCGCGTTCCGAGTGCAGCCCACGAGACATTTTGTTGAACATTGCCCACACGCAGATTTGCCAAATCCCGCTGATATCCGTCCGTGTAGTTATTTTCACAGTAATGTCATTGCCCTGTTAATGTAAGCCTACTTGTGACAATAAGGATGATTATTTTATCATTATTTTATTATTATTATTTTATCCTGCTTGAAGGACTGAAACGATAAATAAAGTAAGGGCGAGTGAAGTGAGGTGCATTCTGATTGTTTACAACACTGACTGTGACGGCCGTGCGCTCCCTCTGCGTCCAAAGTCTAAATATTTATTCTCTTTTTAACATTCGAAGCTGATGACCGTTCTATTAATATATAAATGATGAAGCATTTTCTATAACTAGTTATGAAACAGTGGGCGTGTATTACATGCATTTAACTTTATTCATGGGGCATGGTTAGTGATCTTGCGTTTCAATCTTGCGGCTCATTGAGATAAAGGAGGGTCGCTCTTGCGGCCCACTCGCCAGCCTAGGTTGTCCATCAGTGAGTCACGAGTTAGATAGAGTCGGCTGGGAGACGGCTGGTGTGACACATGGGCCGGGATTCTCCGGCCCCGTGCCGGGTTGGAGAATCCCTGGGAGGGAACGAGAATCGCGCCATGCCGGCTCGCCGATCCTCCGACGTCGATTCTCGGGCGCCCGCGGGATCGCCGTCGCATCAGTCGGGGGCCGTTGAACGTGCCCCCCCCCCGGCGATTCTCCGGGCCTCGACGGGCAGAGTGCCCATGGGTCATGTATGGTCCCACACGGCAGGACCTCAAGAGTTCTGTGTGCTCCGAGGCCCCTTCCTGGTGGAGGGGGGCGGGGGGGATCTGACCCCAGGGGGAGTGAGGGCCTCTACAGTGGCTTGGCCCGCGATCGGGGCCTCCCAATCGGCGAGCGGGCTGGTTCCGTGGGGGCCTATGTTCCTCCGCGCCGGGCCCCTGTAGGGCTCCATCATATTGCCCGGGGGCCGGCGCGGAGACGGGAACCGATACGCGCGAGCTCGCGCTGGCTGGCGTGAGCACTCTGGCGGCGACCAAGCCCCCTAGAAAGGGGCGAATACCTGACAATCGAGGACCGTTGACGCCAGAGTGGTTTGCACCGCTTTTCACGCCGGGGTCAGAACTTCGCCGCGGGATTGGAGAATCCCGGCCGTGAACCCTAGGATAGAACTATTGGCTGAACGGCCTGTTTCTATGCTGTAGAATTGATGTAACAATATTTGTGGAGTTCCATCAGCACCAGCTTTCTGAACTTTTCACAACTCGGTCTCAGATATATATCTGAGTATTACTGTGATCTGTCTTTCACAAACTCTGGAACAGACACAACTGCTTGGCTGTATTTACGAAATGTATAATAATCCATTTGGTTTGGGCAATAAATCATTTGTCCTTTTGTCCACATTCTGAGTTATGACTCACTGTTTTCCTCTTGCTAAGAAGCCACAGTGAATTCATTAGTGGGTGAGTTCAGGAAAAGGAATATTGATACAGGGGAACATGCCATGTAATCTTTAATTATAGTGACAACTTCAGTCACTCCCAGGTAGAAAGGCGGAGAGAGGCTTGCATTTATGTAGCGTCTTTCAGAACCTCGGTGTTGCATTATGTACTCTGGGATAAGACAGGCTGCAACTCGATGCAGCTTTGCCCAAAAGATACTCCAGACGTTGAAGTAAGTTCAATGTGCTTTATTGAACCACAGTTCTCTCTGAATTTGACTCTCCTGCTAATCTTGCTGTAGTAACTCAGTCTAACTAACCAGTCTGCTCTGAGCCACGTGGCGGGTGTGATGCTTCTGATCTGCCCCTGTCCTTCTCTCCAAGTGTCGCCTATGGAAAGAGACAGAGCATGTGTGCCCTGTCCTTTTATATAGGTTACCCCCTTGTGGTAATGTCACCTCTGGGTGTCTTGACTGCCCATTGGTCGTGTCCTATTCTATGTGTTATTAGCTGCATGTCTGCATGTCACGACATCTCCGGTGCTCCCTCTAGTGTTTACTTAGTTGTATTTACATTAACACCTTGTGTATTTACAGTGATGCATATGACCACACTCCGGGTTTTCCAAAGGATTCCATTGCCAGTGAAGAACTTTTGAAGTGTAGTCACTGTTCTGGAGGAAACTTGGCAGCCGTGTTTGCGCACAGCAAGCTGTAGTTTAAGTGGTTCGACAATTGAAAACCAGTGGACTGAATTGGTGATGAGGTAGAACTGGGGGGGGGCCGCCATCAGCATACATGCGGAAACTGATGTTTGTTTTCTTATGATATCACTAAAGGGAGACATGTAGATGAGAAACATAGAAAGCGATGCAGGAGAAGGCCATTCGGCCCTTCGAGCCTGCACCACCATTCAATATGATCATGGCTGATGATGCAAATTCAGTATCCCACTCCCGCTCTCTCTCCATACCCCTTGATCCCTTGAGCCGCAAGCGCCATGTCCAGCTCCCTCTTGAATATATCCAACGAACTGGCCCCAACAGCTTTCTGTGGTAGAGAATTCCACACGTTCACAACTCTCTGAGGGAAGAAGCTCTTCCTCATCTCAGTCCTGAATGGCTTACCCCTTATTCTTAGGCTATGACCCCTAGTTTTGGACGTCCCCAACATCGCGAATATTCTTCCCGCATCTAACCTGTCCAGTCCCATCAGATTTTTTTGATCTCCTCTTAGATAGATCTCCTCTCATTCTTCTGAACTCCAGTGAGTACAAGCCCAGTCAATCCAGTCTTTCATCATATGTCAGTCCTGCCATCCCGGGAATTAGTCTGGTGAACCTTCGCTGGACACCCTCAATAGCAAGAATGTCCTTCCTTAAACTCGGAGACCATAACAACACACAATACTCAAGGTGTGGCCTCACCAAGGCCCTGTATAACTGCAGCAAGACATCCCTGCTCCTATACTCGAATCCTCTCGCTATGAAGGCCAGCATGCTATTAGCTTTCCTCACCGCCTGCTGTACCTGCATCCCAACCTTCAGCGACTGTTCCACCACGGCACCCAGGTCACTTTGCATTTCCCCTTTTCCTAAACTGCCACCATTCAGATAATCTGCCTTTCTGTTTTTGCCACCAAAGTGGATAACCTCACATTTACCCACATTATATTGCATCTGGCAAGTATTTGCCCACTCAGCCAGCCTGTCCAAGTCACCCTGCGACCTCTTTGCATCCTCCTCACCGCACACACTACCACCCAGCTTAATGTCATCTGCAAATTTGGCGATATTGCATGCAATTCCTTCGTCCAAATCATTAATATTGTGAACATCTGGGGTCCCAGCGCTGAACTCTGCGGTATCCCACTAGCCACGCCTGCCACTCTGAAAAGGGCCTGTTTATTCCCACTCTCTGCTTCCTGTCTGCCGACCAGTTCTCTATCCACGTCAATCCATTTAATAATAGTCTTTATTGTCACAAATAAACTTACTTTTGCACTGCAATGAAATTACTGCGAAAAGCCCCTAGTCACCACTGTTCGGGTACACAGAGGGTGAATTCAAAATGTCCAATTCACCCGAGTTACCCCAATATCATGAACTTTAATTTTGCTCACTAATCTCGTGTGAGGCCTTGTCAAAAGCCTTTTGAAAGTCCAGATACACAACATCCACTGGTTCACCCTTGTCCACACTACTGGTCACATCCTCAAAAAATTCCAGAAGATTTGTCAAGCATGATTTCCCTTTCGTGAATCCATGCTGACTTGGACCGATCCTGTCCCCGCTTTCCAAATGCTCAGTTATTTCATCCTTAATAATTGACTCCAGCATTTTCCCCAACACCGATGTCAGGCCAACCGGTCTATAATTCCCCGTTTTCTCTCTCCCTCCTTTTTTAAAAAGTAGGGTTACATTAGCTACCCTCCAATCCATTGGAACTCTTCCAGAGTCTATAGGATGCTGGAAAATGATGACCAATGCATCCACTATTTCTAGGGCCACTTCCCTAAGTACTCTGGGATGCAGAGCATCAGGCCCTGGGGACTTATCGGGTTTTAACCCCATCAAGTTCCCCAATACGATTTCCTGACTAATAAGGATTTCCTTCAGTTCCTCCTTCATGCTCGATCCTCTGCCCCCTAATATTTCCGGAAGGTTATTTGTGTCCTCCTGAGTGAAGATGCAGGAAAGTAATTGTTCGAGTGGTCTGCCATCTCTTTGTTGCCCATTATGAATTCAACTGATTCGAACTGTAAGGGACCTACATTTGTCTTCACCAGTCTTTTTCTCTTCACATATCCAGAGGGGCTTTTGCAGTCGGTTTTTATGTTTTCTGTAAGCTTATTCTTATATTCTATTTCCCCTTCCAAATTAAACCCTTTGTTCTCCACTGCTGAATTTTACATTTCTCCCAGTCCTCAGGCTTACTGCTTTTTCTGGCCAATTTACATGCCTCCTCTTTGGCTTTAACATTATCCCTGATTTCCCTTGTTAGCTATGGTTGAGCCACCTTCCCCGTCTTACTCTTATAATAATAATAATCTTTATTATTGTCACAAGTAGGCTTACATTAACACTCGAATGAAGTTACTGTGAAAGTCCCCTAGTCGCCACATTGCGGCGCCTGTTCGGGTGCACAGAGGGAGAATTCAGAATGTCCAATTCACCGAACAAGCACGTCTTTCAGGACTTGTGGGAGGAAACCGGAGCGCCTGGAGGAAACCCACGCAGACACGGGGAGAACTTGCAGACTCCACACAGACAGTGACCCAAGCCGGGAATCGAACCTGGGACCTTGGCACGAGTCACTTGGTGCTGACCACAGTGCTACCGTTACAGGAAGGCAGGCAGCCCACAGTCTCTCTGCAAAGGCCGAGAACATCCTTGGGGATACCAGAGGTAAAGGCATGGGAGCGGGATAGGAAGCAATGGTTCTGGCTACCATTAGATAGGCCTGATGTGGAGATGCCGGCGTTGGACTGGGGTGAGCACAGTACGAAGTCTTACAACACCAGGTTAAAGTCCAACAGGTTTGTTTCGATGTCACTAGCTTTCGGAGCGCTGCTCCTTCCTCAGGTGAATGAAGAGGTCTGTTCCAGAAACACATATATAGACAAATTCAAAGATGCCAAACAATGCTTGGAATGCGAGCATTAGCAGGTGATTAAATCTTTACAGATCCAGAGATGGGGTAACCCCAGGTTAAAGAGGTGTGAATTGTACCAAGCCAGGACAGTTGGTAGGATTTTGCAGGCCAGATGGTGGGGGATGAATGTAATGCGACATGAATCCCAGGTCCCGGTTGAGGCCGCACTCATGTGTGCGGAACTTGGCTATAAGTTTCTGCTCGGCGATTCTGCGTTGTCGCGGGTCCTGAAGGCCGCCTTGGAGAACGCTTACCCGGAAATCAGAGGCTGAATGCCCTTGACTGCTGAAGTGTTCCCCGACTGGAAGGGAACATTCCTGCCTGGTGATTGTTGCGCGATGTCCGTTCATTCGTTGTCGCAGCGTCTGCATGGTCTCGCCAATGTACCACGCTTCGGGACATCCTTTCCTGTTCTAGATCTCCGGGTAAGCGTTCTCCAAGGCGGCCTTCAGGACCCGCGACAACGCAGAATCGCCGAGCAGAAACTTATAGCCAGGTTCCGCACACATGAGTGCGGCCTCAACCGGGACCTGGGATTCATGTCGCATTACATTCATCCCCCACCATCTGGCCTGCGAAATCCTACCAACTGTCCTGGCTTGGTACAATTCACACCCCTTTAACCTGGGGTTAACCTGGAATGGCGTACAGCACGGAGAGAGGCAATTCAGCCTGTCCTTTCAGTGCTGGCTCTCTAAGTGAACAATGCACCAGGTGCCAGGCCCCACTGTAACCCTGCACATCCTTCACTTTCAGATCATAATCCAATACCCTCTTGAGGGCCTCGATTGGCCTTCACCAGATTCTCAGGCAGCGCATCCCACTCGCTGCGTTAAAAGGTTTCTCCCCAAAGAACAAAGAACAGCACAGGAACAGGCCCTTCGGCCCTCCAAGCCTGCGTCGATCACGTGTCCTATCTAGACCAACCACCTGTATCCTTGTATACCCCGTCTGTTCATGCACCTATCCTGATAAGTCTTAAAGGTCGCTAACGTATCTGCCTCATCCACCTCACTTGGCAGTGCCTTCCAGGCCACCACCGCCCTCTGTGTAAAAAAAACTTCATCTGTGCGTCTCCACTGAACCTTTCCCCCCTCACCTTGAACCTGTGCCCCCTTGTAACTGTAATTTCCACCCTGGGAAAAAGCCTCCAACTGTCCATCCTATCTATACCCCTAATAATTTTATAAACTTCTATCAGGTGAAGGCAAGCATGCCATATGCGTTCTTTACCACCATTTCCACCTGTGCTGCCACTTTTAAGAATCTGTGGACCTGCACACCCAGATCTCTGTGTGTGTCTATGCTCCTGATGGTTCTTCCATTTATTTTATAGCTCCCACCTGAATTGGATCTACCAAAATGCATCACCTCGCATTTGTTCGGGTTAAATTCCATCTGCCATTTCTCTGCCCAATTTTGCAGCCTACCTCTCCACCCAAATCGCTCCATTGCTCCACTTGCCAATTCCATCAAACCTTCAGATCTATAATGGGAATGATCAGCAACTGAGATAGGAAACCAAACATGGGCAATGGGGCCCTGTTTTTGGTCAGCCCCTGAACAGCTTTGCCAAGTGTGTTCAAGTTATTAAAAGATTCGCAGCACTCATTTGAATTAGTGCCACCTTTATAATAACCACTCAAAAGCAGTTTCAGTGCATGGGCAGTTCATGTTTGATATCAAAACAGAAGCAGCTGTGGCTTGTGGTGAGGATTGTTGTCTGAGGGTGGGATGTCGCCCAATTGAGCTACAGCAAAAGTGAGGAGAGAAAAGTGCGGGAAAATGATCCTCCCTTCCCAATCCCATCTTTTCTTGTTCCCAACATGAATATCTGGCGGCACAGTGGTTAGCACTGCTGCCTCACAGCGCCGGGGGCTCGGGTTCGATTCCAGCCTTGGGTGACTGTCTCTGTGGAGTCTGCACGTTCTCTCCGTGTCTGCGTGGGTTTCCTCCGGGTGCTCCGGTTTCCTCCCACAGTCAAAAGATGTGCAGGTTAGGTGGATTGGCCAGGCAAAATTGGTCCTAGGTGGAATTACGGGGATGGTGTAGGGTTTGGGCCTAGGTAGGGTCCTCTTTCAGAGGGTCGGTGTAGACTTGATGGGCCGAATGGCCTTCTTCTGCACTATAAGGATTCCATGATTCAATGAAGTGGTCATGGGGAGTGTTAGATCAGTCATAATCTTATTAAATGGCAGAGTAGGCTTGAAGGGCTGAATGGGCCTACTCCTGTTCCTACGTCTTGTGGTCTAATAGAATGTTATTGCTGCTTGCCAGGGGAATTGAATGCAAAAGTAGGGAGCTTCGATTATACAGGGCACTGGTGAGATCACATCTGGAGTGCTGTGAACAGTATTGGCCTCCTGAGCATTGGAAGCAGTGCCAAGAAAGTTTACTGGGCTAATAACCTGGAATGAACAGGTTGCCTCCTGACGGAAGGTTGGACAGGTTAGGCTTCTGTTTTGTTATGCTCTTGATGTAGCATAAGCTGCTTCTTTGATGTGCACTCTGACAAAGGAAGGTTCAGACTTGTTAACGATTCTCCTACTTGGATTCGACTCTTCTGTTAATCCTGCTATAGCTACTCAGACTGACAAACCTGTCTGCTACAATCCACGTGGTGGGTGTGATTTTCAATCAACCCTGTGTCTGTACTCACTGAGTGTCTCCACTAGAAAGAGACTGAGCATGTGTGCTGTGTCTTTTTATATGGGTTGGTTAATGCCCTCCTGTGGTAGTGTCACCTGTGTGTGTGTCTTGAATGCCCTTTGGTCGTGTCCTATCTTACTGACCTATTGGTTGACTGTCTGTGTGTCATGTCTCTGGAGCTCCCTCTAGTGTCTAGCTAGGTGTAGTGTATGTACATTAACCCTTTGTGTGCTTACAGTGATGTATATCACCACAGCTTCTATCCGCTGGAGTTTGGAAGAGTAAGAGGCAACTTGATTGAAGCACGCAAGATCCTGAGGGTGGATGTGCAGAGGATGTTTCCTCTTGTGGGAGAATTAGAATGAGAGGGGGGGGGGGGGGGGGGGCGTGGTCACTGTTTAAAATTGAAGCATTTTCCATTTGAAAAGGAGGTGAAGAGAAATGTTTTCTCTGAGGGTCTTCATTCTCTGGAACTCTCTTCCTCAAAAGGCGCTGGAAGAAAGTCTTTGAATATTTTTAAGACTGAGCTCGATAGATTCTTGATTAACAAGGGGGGGGTGGCAGGGTGAAAGGTGATGGGCAGAAATTGGAGTTGAGGCCAGGGTCAGATCTGCCATGATCTTACGGAATGAAGGGACAGGTTCGAGGGGCTGAGTGGCCTACTCGTGTATGTTAATAAGGAGGTGTTGAGGAGATTTTACTGCCTGGGTCATCCAGTACTGCCGAAGTCAAATGCAACTTGAACAGCTCCCTGGGTTTTACAGCCCCGCCCCCACCTCGGCTGGGCCGGAAAACCCTGCCCCGGAAGGTGGAAGAGATTTGGTTTCAAAATTTGGAATGCACTTTGCGAAGTGGTGAAAATTCAATAACATCTTTCCAAAGGAAATTGTATGAATACTTGAAGGGTGTTGGTGAATACTGCCGAGGACAGGAAGAGCACGGGGCTGGGACTGATTGTGTAGTTCTTTCAGGGAGTCAGTACAGGACGAATGGCCTTCTTCTGTGCTGCCTTTACTCCGGTGAAGATTCTCCTCGGCTGATACCAGGCGCATAATCCTACATCCCATCGACTGGCAGATCGTATCAAACGGCACGTCCCGCTGCCTGTTCACAACAGACAAACTACCTATTGTACCCAATCAGCCCATGCTTGCAAAACTCAAAACAAAGGGTGAAAATCTTCCAGTGCCGCCTGCCGCAGGATTCGTCACGAGTGGGACAAACGATTTGACGGACTATCTAAAGTTCCTTTGACCTCAGGTGGGAATTTCTGGAGTCAGGGTGGGCGTGACTGGAAAATCCCTCCCACAGTCTCCAACATTAGATGTGATTCCACGATTGGCCAGCACTTGCTAAACAATCCTGAGTGCGCTCACAACCAAATACACGAACAACCAACTTCACATTATCTGTCAGGCTCACAGTGTGGCTCATTTACCTGTTTCAGAAGCTACATATCTTCACGCACAGGGCCTTTTCCTTTGCTGACAGAAGGAGTATGACCACACATTTTACCTGTTTGAGCTAAAGAAAAGCTTGGGGACAGCCATTCCCTGGTTCATTCCCCAGGGCAATGATTTGGCCAATCTGAGTTGACCTGCCTGGTTTGAATTTAAACAAAGCTTGGTAGTAAATTGTTCCTTCGGGCATTCTCCCTGGCAGCACCTCTGCCAGAGTCTACATGCCAACCAAACAGCACTCTCTTCTCATACAGTAGAAATTGTTGTTCCTTTTCCAATTAGTATTCTTGTGAATCTGTTCTTGATGCGTGCAAAACTATATGATTCTTTGCTTCTTCCCAGATGGATTCCAAATAGGTTTCTGCAAAAGCAAAACGCGGCTCGGTAGCACAGTGGTTAGCACTGTGGTTAGCACTGTTGCTTCACAGCCCCAGGGTCCCAGGTTCGGTCCCCGGCTTGGGTCACAGTCTGTGCGGAGTCTGCACGTTCTCCCTGTGTCTGCATGGGTTTCCTCCTGGCGCTCCGGTTTCCTCACACAAGTCCTGAAAGACGTGCTGTTAGGTGAATTGGACATTCTGAATTCTCCCTCCGTGTACCCGAACAGGCGCCGGAGTGCGGCGACTCGGGGCTTTTCACAGTAACTTCATTGCAGTGTTAATGTAAGCCCACTTGTGACAATAAAGATTATTATTATCAAAGAGAAAATGCTGGAAAATCTCAGCAGCTCTGGCAGCATCTGTAGGGAGAGAAAAGAGCTAACATTTCGAGTCCAGACGACCCCGGCAGGGCTGAACAAGGTCTTTAGGGACTTTTATAGGAAGCTGTACACTTCGGAACCGACCGGGGGAGCGGGGAAGATGAGGTGATTCCTGGACGGACTGACCTTCCCAAGAGTGGGGAGGGGGTTGGTGGACGGACAGGGGGCCCTGGTCAGGATCGAAGAGGTATTGGGAGGCCTGAAGGTCATGCAGTCGGGTGAAGCCCCGGGGCGGACAAGTATCCGGTGAAGTTTTACAAAAAATTTGCCGGGATAGTGGGGCCGGTGCTGGTCAGGGTCTTTAACGAGGCAAGAGACAGAGGGAGTTTACCCCCGACGATGTCGCAGGCCACCATCTCGCTCATTCTGAAACGGGATAAGGGCCCGGAGGCTTGTGGGTCACACAGGCCGATCTCTTTGATCAACGTAGACGCCAAGTTACTGGCCAAGATTTTGGAGACTAGAATTGAGGACTGTGACCAAACCGGGTTTGTAAAGGGGAGGCAGCTGGTGGCCAACCTAAGAAGGCTGCTCAACGTGATTATGATGCCCCCGGAGAGTAGGGAGGTAGAGATAGTGGTAGCCATGGATGCTGAAAAGGCTTTTGACCGGGTCGAGTGGGATTATCGGTGGGAGGTACTAGGACGGTTCGGGTTCGGGGCGGGGTTCATCGACTGGGTTAGGCTATTTGGCTGTCATTGGCGGGGAGGGTGCAGACTGTTAAGATGACGATTCTCCCGCGGTTCCTATTTGTTTTTCAATGTCTCCCCATCTTTATCCCGCGGTCCTTCTTTAAGAGGCTGAATAAAATTATTCTGGGATTTCTATGGGCAGGGAAGTCCCCGCGGGTGAAGTGGGTGATGCTTGAAAGGAATCAGAGGAGAAGGAGGGCTGGCGTTGCCGAACTTCAGCAAGTATTACTGGGCGGCCAACGTAGCGATGATAAGGAAATGGATGGTGAGTGCGGGGTCAGTTTGGGAGCGGATGGAGGCTGCTTCGTGCAGGGGCACTAGCTTAGCAGCCCTGGGCACGGCGCCTCTGCCGCTTCCGCCGGCACGGTACTCCACCAGCCCGATAGTGGTGGCGGCTCTTCGGATCTGGGGCCAGTAGAGGAGGCATGTAGGGGAGGTAAGAGCATCGGTGTGGACCCCAATCTGCGGCAACCACCGATTTGCCCCGGGGAACATGGATGGGAGGGGTATCGACTGTGGAGGAGGGCGGGGATTGTGGGGATGGGGGATCTGTTCCTGGAAGGGAGCTTTCTGAGCCTGAGGGCGCTGGAGGAGAAGTTTGGGCTGCGAGAGGGAACGACTTTAGATACTTACAGGTGCGGGATTTTGTACGCAGACTGGTGCCGTCCTTCCCACGTCTCCCGCCGTAGGGGAGGCAGGACAGGGTAGTTTCTAGGGGAGAGGTGGGAGAGGGTAGAGTCTCCGACATCTACAAGGCACTAATGGGAGCTGAGGATACGCAGCCCGAGGACCTGAAGCTTAAGTGGGAAGAGCAGCTTGGGTGGGGGGGGGGGGGGGGGGGGGGGGGGGGGGTAGGGGGGGGGGGGGGGGGGGGGGGGGGGGTGGGGGGGGGGGGGGGGCTAGGGGTAGAGAGTAGAGTCTTGGCTTTTTTTTTTGTACTGTACAATGTCACTCTTTCTATATGCCTAAAATACCTCAAAATTGTTTGTTTTTAAAAAAGCGATACTGGGCTGGATTCTTCGTCGGCGGGATCCACCGTTTCGCTGGCAGCGCATTCATGCCCGCAGATCTCCCGACGGCATGGGGGTGCCACAATGGGAAACCCCATTGGCTGACTGCTGGGACAGGGGATCCCACTGCCGGCGGGGGTGCTCCGCACCGGAGAACGGGTGCGGCTGGACGGAGAATCCCACTGCCGGCAGGGGGTGCACCGCACCGGAGAACGGGTGCGGCTGGACGGAGAATCCCACTGCCGGCAGGGGGTGCACCGCACCGGAGAACAGGTGCGGCTGGACGGAGAATCCCGCCCGCCATCTTTCAGCTCCGGGCTGGGCCGGAGAATCGCCACAACCGGCGCGAATCGTGCCACACCACCCCGACGCCGGGGAGAGATATTCCGCCGAGCGGAGAATCCGCGCCATTGGCGCCAGCCAGGTTGGTGCGGCGCCAGCCGGGGGCCGCTCTACGAGGCTCCCCCCGGCGATTCTCGGCCCCGGGTGGGCCGAGCGGCCGTCCCACAAAACCCGAGGTCCCGCCGGCGCCATTCTAACCTCTTAGCCGACGGGACCTCGGCGTGGAAGGGTCCGGGGGTGGCCTGTGAGGGGGGTCCGACCCCGGGGGGGGGGGCCTCCGCTGTGGCGGATCGGGGCCCACCAATCGGCGGCCGGCCTCTCGGGCTGGGAGCCTCCTTCCTTCCGCGCCGTGCATTGTAGCCCCACGCCATGTTGCGTCGGGGCCAGCGCGGAGAAGGGAGCCACTGCGCACACGCATGTGTTGGTGCAGGTGCCACTGCGTATGCACGCGTTAGCACGGACCCTGCGGCACCCAGTTGAAGCTGGGATCAGCAGCTGAAGCGACATGGGTCGCTCCAGTGCCGTGCTGGCCCCCTGTAGGGGCCAGAATTGCTGATTCTGATGCCATGTTGACACTGTCGGGAAACGCAACGGCGTTTATGACGGCGTCAACACTTAGCCTCAGGATCAGAGAATCCTGCCCTCTGGCTGCCCTCTTGGGTGGAAATAAAAGATCCCGCGGCACTGTTTTATATATTAATGACCGAAACCTTGGTGTACAGATCACAATTGCAAAATCTGAGGGTGATCGGAAACTTGGAAGTCTTGTGGAGTGAGAAGTGGGTACAGTGGCACAGTGGTTAGCACTGCTGCCTCACAGTGCCGGGTTCAATTCCGGCCTCGGGTGACTGTGTGGAGTTTGCACGTTCTTCCCGTGTCTGCGTGGGTTTCCTCCGGGTGCTCTGGTTTCCACCCAGTCCAAAGATGTGCAAGTTAGGTGGATTGGCCGTGATAAAATTTCCCCTTAGTGTCCAAACAATTAAGTGGGGTTAGGGGGATGTATGGGAATGGGGTGAGGTCAGGGGCTCTTTCGGAGAGGCGGTGCAGACATGATGGGCCGAATGGCCTCCTCCTGCACTTTGGGAATTCTATGATTCTATGCTCGTGTAGAACTTCAAAAGCGTATGGACAGGCTGATAGAATGGTTGGGTGAGTGGCAGATGAGGAAGAGTGAAGTGATTCATTTCAGTGGGAAGAATCCAGGCAGACAGATTAATACACAGGGTACAATTATAAAGGCGCAGATTTAAGGTAATTGGCAAAAGAAGCCCTGGTCACATAAGCAAAAGCTTTTTCACACAGTGTATGGTTTGGATCTGGAATGCACTGCCTGAGAGAGTGGTGGAGGCTGTTTCAATCGAGGCGGTGGATTATTGTCTGAGAAGGAAGATGACGCAGGGCGAGGGAGAGAAGGAGGATATTGGCCTTGGGTGAACTGATCCTTCAGAGAGCTGGCACAAACATGTGGGCTGAATGGCCTCCTTCTGCATTCTAACCATTTGTCATGTGAGAGTACCTTTAAGAAATGGGTGTTTATAAATGGGTGTGTATATAAATATCTGTAGTGAGAGTACCTTTAAGAATTGGATGTTTACTACTGCAGAGAGTGGGTGGAGCTGGGCTGTCTGTCAGCTTTTTACTTTCGTTTTTGAGCAGACTGCAGGGTGTGTCTTAGTTTTGTTTTCAGAGCTGGATAGCTGCAGTCACAGCCAGAAGGTGTGTGAATCTCTCTCTGTAATCTAAAGACTGTAAATCGATCCTGGTGATTTTAAACTAATAACAGTAATGACTTTAACCTGATGTGCTTCTGGTAAAAGGTGTTTTAAGTCTTCTGGATGTTAAAAGGAAAGCTTAAAGGATTACTTAGTGTTGTATTCTTTGGGGGTTGTATTTGAATTGATGGTTGCTTGTGAGTTCTGGGAAATATCAATCTTTTAACCAGCATCATTTAAAACAAGAAGCAGACTGGCTGACCATTGTTGTTTGTGGAAATTTGCTGTGCGCAAATTTGACGGCTGTGATTCTTAAATCGAAATGATGACTAAGCTTTTATTGGTTTGAAAGTGCTTTGGGAGGCACGGAGGTTAGGGAATACACACAGCAAATGTAAGTCTATCTTTTCTCGGGGAACGTTCTTTCTAGCTTTTGGTCATTCAGTCACAGGATGTTTGGGGACACTTGCAAGGTCAACATTTATTGCAATTTTCCCATTTTCATTTTGAAGAGTGAGGTTTATTTCTATCAATGGAGGTATCGCAGACACACGGGTTTGATTTTTTGTGGGGGGGGGAGGAGGGGAGTGGTGGTAATAAGGCTGTCAAGGAGGCATTCTCTCACACATGATGGTAACTGTCACGTACTACACCTCAGTCCCAGAGGTGGCAAATTTGAAATTGGGCCACCAATCAACTCCATGTTCCTTCAGTCCTGCGGTGATATGTACTGTCAGTTCTGAGGCACTGATTAAGCTGACAGGTTAACGGGAGGTCTGTCTGTGTTGTGTATTGACCAGGCCTGTGTAGATCATTACAATATGGCATTTTCAGTACTTGGCTAATATTATAACAGGCTTCACCTTTGTTATTAATTCCCAATAACATTCTAGTGAAATCTGGAATTTGTTTGCACTCTCCCAAAGTCTGTCTTTCATTTGGAGAGTGACGAGATTTTTTTATTTTCTTCCTCTGGGTCGCGGTCTGAGGGGAATCACAAAAGTTCACTTTCTACTGTTGTCTTGCGATGTTCAAAGACTTCTAAATGATAGTGTTTCTAAATCATAATGTTTCAGAATGACCATAGGACCATGGGCGGGATTCTGCGAAAACCGGCGGGGCGGGCAGCTCCGGCGGGGAGTGGCGGGAACCACTCCGGCATCAGGCCGCCCCGAAGGTGCGGAATCTTCCACACCTTCAGGGGCTAGGCCGGCGGCGGAGTGGTTTGTGCCGCACCGGCCGGCGGGGAAGGAGCTTGGCGCAACTCCAACCGGCGGCGAAGGGCCTCCGCCGGCCAGGGCGCGGGAGCGTCAACGTGTGCTGGCGTCATCCCAGCGCATGCGAAGGGGGGTTCATCTCTGCGTCGGCCATCACGGACTGTTACAGCGGCTAGCGTGGAAGAACAGAGTGTGCCCCCACAGCACAAGCCCGCCCGCGGATCGGTGGGCCCTGATCGCGGGCCAGGCCACCGTGGGGGCACCTACCGGCGCCCGATCCCCGCCCCCCCCCCCCCCGAGAACCCCGGAGGCCGCCCGCACAGCCAGGCCCCCCCGGCAAATACCTGGTGTAATTTACACCGGTGGGACTGGCCGAAAACAGGCGGCCACTCGGGCCATCGCGGACCGGAGAATCGGTGGGGGGGGGGGGGCTGCCAGAGGCCGCCGACCGGCGTGGCACGATTCCCGCCCCCGCCAAAACCCCGGCGCCGGAGAATTCTGCAGCCGGCGGGGGCGGGATTCACGCCGCCCCCCCCCAGCGATTCTGCGGGGGGGGGGGGGTCAGAGAATCCCGCCCCATAAGTCTCGGGAGTAGAAGGAGGCCATTTGGTCCATCGAGTCTGCTCCGCCTTTCGATGAGATCATGACTGGCCTGATCTGATAATCCTCAACTCCATTTTCCTGCCTTATCTCAATAACCCTGGACCTTCTGAGTGAAGAAATTCCTCCTCGTCTCTGCCTTAAATTGGGAAATCCCATCCTCTGGGATTGTGCTCTCTGGTGCTAGACTCTGCCGCAAGTGAAAAAAACTCTCAGCATCTACTTTGCCAAGCCCCCTGAGAATCCTATGTGCCTCGATAAGGTCACCCCTCATTCTTCTAAACTGCAATGAGTACTGGTCCAACCTACTCTTCCTCTCCTTATGAGAAAGTCCCTCCAGACCTTGGATCAACCTAGTGGTTTCAGCACAGAAGGAGGATATTCAGCCTATCATATTTGGCCTGACTCTCTGCAAGACCTTCCTGCACACCCCCACTCTTATATCCTGTAGCGCTGCAGAATAAAAGGATTAAGGGTTATGGTGTTCGGGCTGGAAAGTGGAGCTGAGTCCACAAAAGATCAGCCATGATCTCATTGAATGGTGGAGCAGGCTCGAGGGGCCAGATGGCCTACTCCTGCTCCTAGTTCTTATTGTTTATCTTTAGGTGCTTATCCAATTCCCCTTCAAAAGCACCGATTGAGTTTGCCTCCACCACTCGGAGGGAGAGGATTGCAGATCCAAACAGCTCACTGTGGAAAGGCGTTATTCCTCACATTGCTGTTGATTATTTTGCCAATCACCTTGTCGCCCGGTTACCAACCATTCTGCAGCTTCCCCCTTTTCTACTCTGTCCAGACCCCTCCTGATTCTGACCACCTCTATCAAATCTCCACTCAATCTTCTCTCTTATAAGGAGAACAACCCCTGCGTCCCAATCGTTTTTGTTTTTCATTCATGGGATGTGGGCATCGCAGGCTGTGCCAGCATTTATTGCCCATCCCTAATTGCCCTTGAGGTGGCAGTTAAGTGTCAACTATTCACTATTCACCAGAGAGCGGGACCTTGTTGCTCATGAGAACAGCATGAACCAGGTTAATAGGCTCGAACAGGTTGATATTAAGAAGGAGGATGTGCTGGAAATTTTGAAAAGCATCAGGATAGATAAGTCCCCTGGGCCAGAAGGGATATACCCAAGGTTACTACAGGAAGCGAGGGAGGAGATTGCTGCGCCATTGGCGATGATCTTTGCGTCCTCACTCTCCACTGAAGTAGCACCGGATGATTGGATGGAGGCGAATGTTGTTGCCCTGTTCAAGAAAGGGAATAGGGAAATCCCTGGGAATTACAGACCAGTCAGTCCTACGTCTGTGGTGAGCAAAATACTGGAAAGGATTCTGAGAGATAGGATTTATGATTATTTAGAAAAACATAGTTTGAATCAAGATAGTCAGCATGGCTTTGTGAGGGGCACGTCATGCCTCACAAGCCTCATTGAATTCTTTGAGGATGTGACGAGGCACATTGATGAAGGTTGGGCAGTAGATGTGGTGTATATGGATTTCAGGAAGGCATTTGATAAGGTTCCCTATGATAGGCTCATTCAGAAAGTCAGGGGGCATGGGATGCAGGGAAATTGGTTGTCTGGATACAGAATTGGCTGGCTGAAAGAAGACAGTGAGTGGTAGTGTATGGAAAGTATTCCGCCCGGAGGTCGGTGACCAGTGGTGTCCTGCAGGGATCTGTCCTGGGACCTCTTGCTCTTTGTGGTTTTTATAAATGACTTGGATGAGGAAGTGGAAGGGTGGGTTAGTAAGTTTGCCGATGACACAAAGGTTGGGGGAGTTGTAGATAGTGTTGAGGGTTGTTGCAGGTTACAACAGGGCATTGACAGGATGCAGAGCTGGGCTGAGAAGTGGCAGATGGAGTTCAACCTAGATAAATGTGAAGTGATTCATTTTGGAAGGTCGAATTTGAATGCTGAATACAGGTTTAAAGGCAGGATTCTTGGAAGTCTGGAGGAACAGAGGGATCTTGGGGTCCGTCCACGTACATAGATCCCTCAAAGTTGCCACCCAGGTTGATAGGGTTGTTAAGAAGGCGTATGGTGTGTTGGCTTTCATTAGCAGGGGAATTGAGTTTAAAAGCCGTGAGGTTTTGCTGCAGCTTTATAAAACCCTGGTTAGACCACACTTGGAATATTTTGTCCAGTTCTGGTCGCCTCATTAGTGAACCAGGTGGGTTTTTACGACAATCATCAATGGTTTCATGGTCATCATTGGACATTTCATTCCAGATTATTATTGAATTCAAATTACACCATCTGCAGTGGTGGGATTTGAACCCGCATTTGACCATTATGCTGGGGCTGTGGTTAACTAGTACACTGACAATACCATTACACCACTGCCTCCCCTATCCACGTAACTGAAGTTCCCCATCCCTGGAAGCCTTCTCGTGAATCTCGTGAATGCCCTCACATCCTTCCTATAGTGTGTGATGTGTTATGTACTCTAGGATAACACAGGCTGCAACTGGATGCAGCTTTAACCAAAAGATACTCCAGACCTTGAAGTTAGTTCAATCTGATTTATTGAACCAGTAGCACAGTTCTCTTTGCGTTCGACCTCTCCTCATTCCTAACAAAATGAATCACTTCACTGTGTTAAATTTGATCTGCCTTCTGTCCACCTATTCCCGCAGCCACCGGTGGCAATTCTTCCAGATTCTGAGTCCACTGCAACCTTTGAAACTGTCCCATGTACACCCATGGTCCGACGTCATTACCATGCACAAGAAGAGCAGAGCGTAGGGATTTTGTTAAGAGTGGAGCCCTCCAAGTCGAACCAGGCCTAGCTTTTCCCCCCTCGGCCTACACTGATTCTGTGGGCGGGATTCTCCGGCGCCACCTGCTGGCGGGAGCTTCCGGTCCCACCGAAGGCGCCCCAGCAATGGGGCAAGCGGGCCACGTGAAACAACGTAGACATCGGCGAGACCGGAAGGTCCCGCCGGCGATCAATGGCGAGCTGCCTCCGCTGCCGAAAATCTCACCGCGGCGGGTGCGGGGTGGGGGGGGGGGGGGGGGGGGGGGGGGGGGGGGAAGGGTGCGATGGGGGCAGAAAATCCCACCCTGTGGGATTTAACTCAGGCCACAGGCGGCAAAGGAAGCTTCCCTGCAAAAGAATTGATAAGAGAACCAGGAGGGGGACGTCGCGAGCGGCTGGTGAAGAGAATTCTTTTATGCAGCGAGTTACGATGATCTGGAATGAGCTGACTGGAAGACAGATTCAAACATTCAAAGGGGATGAACAACAACTTGCCTTTCTCCTGGTTAAAAATGACCCCCAGGTAAACTTGCCCAAACAAAAGCAAGGCTGCCAACCCTCCAGGCTTGGCCCGAAGTCTCCCGGAAATGACAATCGATCTCCAGGGCAGTGTTGTGTGCAACCCCGGAGGAAATACAAAAAAGATTACTTTGGTTTGACATTTTCTTTGAACGCTTCTCTTTGCCAGGTATAAAAATAACGAAAACGTGGGGAGGACAAGGCTGCATGGCTGTCCGTCTTTTTGCTTCCCAATGGGAAGGCCGTGCGTCACAAGGGTGGATGTGTTGGCCGACTAATGGCTGGAGGATGGGAGCAAGTCATGTGATCAAACCTCTAGGAATACATTTAATCTCAGTTGGCAAAGCTGGAGTCTTAGCATTGGCTGAGGTACTTGTTCTAATAACATTTTTTTTCAGCTGAAGGTTTATCTGGGGTTAGATGAGTGGTGTGGGATATGGGGTAAGGATTCTTTTTTATGTGAAATTCATTAATTCCCAGGATGTGAAAGTCCCCAGCTGGCAATCCGCAGTCATCCTCGAGAAGGCAGTGATGGGCGTTCGAACCATAGAATGATGTACAGTAGCATGGAAGGGGGCCATTGGGCCCACCATCTCTACATTGGCTCTGTGGTAGACTTGTCCAATTATTCTTCAGAGCGCTTTGATGTGTCTCAGAGGCTTGTTAGGCTGCACCAGAGGGCATTTCAGAGTCAACCACATCTGTGTTGGACTGGACCCACATCCCAGGGTGAAGACAGTGATGTGTTAGGCAGGTAGGTTTGATGTGGACAACACTCGATGCAGGGAAACTAGAAACAGATGTCTAACACTGGAGAAGATCCAACACTGTTTTATTCAACGATAGAACTGATATACATATTCAGCTGTGGGTCGACACTATACTGAACTGACTGGAGACCTTGTATTAGCCTGACCAGACCTACTAGCTACCGCATGGTGTTTGCACTGTGCTAGCTCGTGGACTCTGACTGTCTCAGTGGCTGGGTCCCGAGAGAGCGGGAAACCTAGTGCCCTCTGGCTTTATAGTGGTAGTGTCCTGTCTGGTGATTGGCTGCACTGTGTTGTGTGCTTACTGGTCATCCTGTGTGTCAATCACTGCCTGTCTGCATCTCATTATATACATGAGTGGATATTATGACAGACAGTAGGCAATCCTTCACCAGAAGGCACAGTGAACCTGTTGGAATTTTTACAAAAATCTGACAGCTTCATGGTCACTTCTTTTTTTTTTTCCAAAATCAGTGTTTGATCTCCAGATATTTTTTTTCGCTGCAATCTGGAAAAGCAATTAAACTTGAGTGACAACCATTTAAGAGGTGTGTTGCATATTGGATAGTTTGACACTGGAGGAAATTGAGTGTCAAAATGGACTCCGCGCCAGCCCCGCGGCAAATACACACCAGTTGCCAACGGTTACCTCATGTAAATGCTGCTTCAGTTTATCACCCATAATGAGATTTGAAATGGTAAATATACAAATGGTGGGGATGCAAATGGCATCATCGTGAAGTGCTGCACAAGAGCTAGTTTCTTGTTCAATAGATCTAGGCTTCTGCATTGATTTATAAGGTGGGCCGGTGGAGGCGAGAGCTTGCCATCCGTTTGGAGAGGTGTTGCAAAGCTTCCACTGAGCCGTGCCCACTTGAGGGGCAGTAGTTTGCACCCCTGCAAATGTTTTCACTTGAGGGCCGGTTGTCAGCTCAGAATGCTTTATGGCCTCTGTTTCTCACACTGACTGCCAAGGAACACACATGGAAAATCCTCCTGCAGATGTTTCGGCATGTCTGTATTTCATAAGAGTTCGCAGGGCGTTCCTGTCAAAAAAAAGAATAAAGGAAAAAAAGTAGTGGATGTGATTGCAAAGGCAGTGATGGGCGTTCAAACCATAGAATGATGGACAGTAGCATGAAAGGAGGCCATTTGGCCCACCATCTCTATGTTGGCTCTGTGGTAGACTTGTCCAATTATTCCAGACAGGTTTCCTGTTCCCGAATAGTGATGCACTATCAATTACCACAAAGACGAGAGTAGTGGAATAATCGAGGCTTTATTGAGCAAAGATGTTGTGCCTCCTGTAGCTGCTACCAGAATGGCTGCAGCACCGGCAAGCACACACATTTATACACCACCTACTGGGGTGGAGACAGCAGGCAGGGATTTACCCATGTACCTCTAGTATACGTGTCTTACCGTAATATATATAATACTGGTAGTGGTGACTACCACAAATAGCTTAGTGCCCCTGCAAAGACGCGAAGTGACTGCTATCCCGTCTGTAGATTGGTGACAGGAATCAGACCATTCAATCAGCCAAGCTCAAGTAAAAGCTGCCATTAGAGTGAGTGACAATACCTTTCGAGCTAATTCAGGATGACTGGGGGAGGTGGTGACGTAGTGGTATTGCTCACGGGCCAGAGACCCAGGGTTCAAATCCCGCCAAGGGAAATGGCGACGCTTGAATTCAATAAAGAAAAATCTGGTATGAAGGCCGATTGTTGGAAAGACTCATCGGCTTCACGAATGCCCTTCAGAGATGGAAATCTGTCGTCCTTAACTGGTCTGGCCACATGCGACTCCCGACCCTCAGCAATATGGCTGGCTCTGAAGTAGCTGAGCAAGGCTCTCAGTCCAAGGGTAATTAGGGATGGGCAATAAATGCTGGCCCAGCCCAGCGACGCCCACATCCCGTAAATGAATTTTTAAAAGCTTAATATCCGAGAAAGAGAAGCCATGTTGATGGAGTGTTCATTCAGATGGTTAGTTAGTGTTTGCCATTTGGTTTTAACCACCTGACCTCGAGAGTCTGTCTTAACTGTTACCTGGAGTTTGGGATTTTTAATTTATTCTTGGAGTGTGGCATCCCTGCTAATGCCGGCATTTATTGTCCCTCCTTGCCCTTGCGAAGCCGCCTTGCAAACCATGTGGTGTAGGTAGACCCACAGTGCTGTTAGGGAGGGAGTTCCAGGATTTTGACCCACCGACAGTGAAGGAACGGTGAAATATTTCCAAATCAGGATGCTGATGATTAAGGGGCACTGCCATGTGATGCGCCCATGTGTGTCCTTCTAGGTGGTACAGGCTGCAGGTCTGGAAGGTGCTGAGGAAGGAGCCTTGGCGAGTTGCTGCGGTGCATCTTGTCGATGGTGCACGCTGCTGCGCGGTATGCATCGGTGCTGGAGGGGGTGGATGTTGGGGGTGGTGTATGCGGCATCAGTCAAACGTCTGCTTTGCCCTGGATGGTGTTGAGCTTCCCGAGTGTTGTTGGAGCTGTGCTAAATCCAGGCAAATGGAGAGCATTCCAATACACTCCTGGCTTGTGACCAGAGTGGTTCAGTTTGACGTGGGATTATTGGATTGTAACATAAAATCCTCATTCTGGTGGCAGGAGACGTATTCCTGCTGCCTGGCACCATCGTCAAGCAAGTATGTTTTTTAAATCGTGGCTTATTAGTTGCAAGCTGAAATACCAATGTGAATGACTGCCTGTTATAGGCCTGGTATTCCTGGGAACTGCCTCCTCCCTCCGGGCCCCACAATCTTGCAGTAACTGCTGCAGGCAAAGGCGTTGGGCCCGTCAGTGTGACGGGAACTCATTGCCGGAATGGTAAAGGCCAGAAACGCTCGTCCCAATTTTTGAAAAGTACTTGGATATGGACTTGGAGGCGCTACAAGACAAGGGCTGGAAAGCGGGATTAGACTGGATAGTTCTTCTTTGGCTGTCAGAGGTACAATGGGCTGAATGGCCGATTGCGGCGCGTGTGTTTACCATTACCAATATGGTGGGAGGCATGTCACTTCGAGGCCATAAAATGGGTGTCATGGGGCCTGGTTCCGAAGGTTGTCAGGGTTGTCAGATAGAACCACTGCCATGCTAAGGTCTAACATTCTCCTGTCGTGCGCTTCAGATTGAGCAGCGCGACACTTTGAACACCCACACCCTCACTTTTGGCTTCCCCGACTGGCTGGTGCCGCCATTTCTTTCACACACAAGTGCTGAAAATATGTGGGGGCGGGGCGGTGGGGAACAGTGTTTTTTAATGATCTGATTGTGACGGATATGTGCATGAAGCAGCCCCCCCAACCCGCTACTGATTTACAGTTGCTCTGTGCTGTGGAGGACTGGGGCCAGCTGCTTTTGATTAGAGTTGCTCGTTTTCATTCATCATCCATCAAATTATCCTGTTTTCCACAGAATGTTGAAGTTATTTTTGAGGCAGGTTTTTGACTGGCTTGCCCTGCTCTCTGGATGAGTAACGTGACGAGGCGTTTTATTGCATAAGCGGAACTCTGATCCCTTCCTATCGCTTGCACCAGGATAAAGAAAAGAATGAGTTTTATTTTTGAGGGATTCTTGCAGTTCTCCCTCAAAAGCGTCTTGTTTCTTTCCCAGGCACCCGTTCCTCACAGTATCTTGGTCACGTGACAATGATTATATAGGTCAGTGAAAAAGGGGATACGAAAGGGGGAGTGGATAACACTTGGGGTGGGGGGGGGGGGGGAATAACACTTGGGGGGGGGGGGGGCGGTGGTGACTTTGGAAAGGGTTATATTTATTTCATTGGATGTACGTGTCGTTGGCAAGGCCAGCATTTGTTGCCCATCCCTAGTTACCCTTGAACTGAGGAGCTTGCCAGGCCATTTCAACCTGGGGTCATGTAGGCCCCAGATCAGGTGAGGACGGCAGATGTAGGGCATTTAGTGAACCGGATGAGTTTTTACAGCAATCGGTGATGGTCACTGTGGTGATATGCATCACTGTAAATACACAAGGGGTTAATTTAAATACACGTATACTAGATAGAGACTAGAGGGAGCACCAGAGACATGACACACAGACAGTCAACCAATAGGTCAGTAAGATAGGACACGACCAATGGGCATTCAAGACACACACACAGGTGACACTACCACAGGAGGGCATTAACCAACCCATATAAAAGGACACAGCACACATGCTCAGTCTCTTTCCAGTGGAGACTCTCAGTGAGTACAGACACAGGGTTGATTGAACATCACACCCACCACGTGGATTGTAGCAGACTGGTTCGTCAGTCTGAGTAGCTATAGCAGGATTAACAGGAGAGTTGAATCCAAGTAGGAGAATCATTAACAGTAATAAATGTGTTAAAGCTATCTCCAAGTCTGAACCTTCCTTTGTCAGAGTGCACATCAAGGAAGCAGCTTATGCCACGACAAGAGCGCAACAAAACAGTCACCATTATTGGGACTGATTTTCAATTCCAAATGTATTCATTGAATTTCAATTTCACCAGCTGCCGTGGTGGAATTTGAACCAGCGTCCCCAGACCTTTAGCCTGGGCCTCTGGATTAGTAGTCCGGTCTACTCTGCCACCATCTACCCTATGCAACCTTGGGAGGGGGCATGTGACCATGGGAGATAGTACATGACTGACGGAGGTGGGATGTGACCTTGACAGGAGATAGGTGACTGTGGGGGAGGTATATTAGAACATAAGGCAATCAGACACAGGAGCAGAATTAGGCCACTCGGCCCATCAAGTCTTCTCCGCCAATCATGGCTGATATGTTCTCATCCTTATTCTCCTGCCTTCTCCCCATAACCCTTGATCTCCTTATTGATCGAGAATCTATCTATCTCTGTCTTAAAGACAAGAGTTGTTTTGGGAAAGCATATGTGGGTTTTGGGTGGAGGAGGTAGCAGCGATTCCCTTTCAGTCCTGATCCAGTCCTTCCCCCAGTTTTCTTTCTCCGTCATTGTGTCAGATGTGCGGCACTCCCACCTCTGTGTTGCTGGAAGATTGTGGGCGGGATTCCCCATCGGCGGGATCCTCTGCTTCGCCGGCAGAGCCCCCCCCCCCCCCCCGGATTTCCCGAAGGTGCGGGGGTGGCCACAATGGGAAACCCAGTTGGCCGGCTGCCAGGACAGAGAATCCCGCTGCCAGTGGGGGCGGGCCATGCCAGAAAACGGGTCTGGCGGGACGGAGAATCCCGCCCTGTGTTTTTCAAATTCCACCCCGATGACTAGGTTGGGGTCGGTGCAGTGCTGAGCGAGCGCTGCGCGGTCCGAGATGCTGTGATTCAGATGAGACGTTGAAGCGAGGCCTCCATCCACCCTTTGGGGTGAAAGTAAAAGATTCCAAGCAATGGTTGAAAGAGATGCAAGGGAGCCCTGGACAATGTTAATCCATCAATCAAAGGCAACAACGACTTGCATTCATATAGCACCTTTAATTTGATAAAACATCCCGAGATGCTTCGCAGGAGAGTCAGCAACTACGGTTAGGCGCTGAGCCACGTAAGGCGACCTGGTCACCAAGATTGGCTTTGAGGAGAGAGAGCCAAGAGGACCGAATGGGAATTCCGGAACGCCGAGATTAACCAGCTGAATGCACAACCACCGATAATGGAACGGTTAAAATCAGGGGTGCCCAAGAGGCCAGAGTTAGTGGAGCACAGATACCTCGGAGGGTGGGCTGGAGGAGGTGACCGAGATGGGGAGGGGCGAGTGCATGGAACGAGTTGAAAACAAAGTCAAGATGTTGCTCAGCCAGGAGTCAGCAAGCACGGCGGCGATGGGTGAAAAAGGCCTGGGCCGGAATTCTCCAGCCATCGGGATTCATTTTCCCGCTGGCAGGTCACCCCCACCCACGGGATTCCCGGCGGGGCTGTTGCAATGGGGAACCCATTGACAAGCGATGGGAAGATAGAATCCCGCGAACGGCGCGCGTTGATAAACACGCGATTGTGGGACCGGGGAATCCCCCCCCCCCTCCCGGTCTGAGTAAGGAAATGGGCAGCAGAACATTGGATGACATCGCGTTTAAAAGCGAGGCACTGGTTATTTATTTCTTTTAGCTTCACCGGGCTTGCTATGCTGACGTGTTTCAAAGTTTGCGGGTGACACAAAACTTGGAAGTATTGTGAACTGCCGAGAGGACAGCGGAGAATTTCCAAAGGATTTGAACAAGTTGGTGGAGTGGGCAGATAGGTCGGTGCAGTTCAAGGTGGAGAAGTGGGAAGTGATGATGCAGTTTGGCAGCACCACCAGGGAGTGACAAAATAAGGGGTAAGGTTCTGAAAGGGGTTCAGGGGCAGAGGGAGCTGGGTGTATATGTGTATGAGTCATTTGAAGGTGCAGGACAGGGTGGAGAGAACAGTTAATAAAGCAGATAGTGTCCTGGCTTTTATCAGCAGGGGCATAGGGTAAAAGAGCAAGGAGGTTATAGTGAACTTGTACAAGACGCAAGTTAGACCTCAGCTGGAATATTGGGTGAAATCCTTCGCCTCGTGCCGCCGGAGTTCACAGTGAGGCGGAGAGTCCAGCATCGGGGAGAAAACGGGTGCCAATCCGTTTCCAATGCTCCGGCCCCTCGCTGGCATCGGGATCAAGGTTCGCCCCCGTGTGCCAGCAGGATAGAAATGGGTCTTAATTGAAATTTGCATCCACTTAACAGGCTGGGCACCATATTCAATAGGGCAATAGAGGATTATTTGGATAGAAGCAATGTGCAGGGGTATGGGGAAAAGGCACTAAGCCATTGTGCTCATTTGGAGAGCCGGTACAGATACGATGGGCCGAATGGCCTCCTTGTGCGCCGTAACAATTCTGTGATCCTGTCTCTCGGTATTCAGAAGGACTTTATTATCTGTGAAGCATTTTCGGGCGATCTGAGTGTGAATGGTAATAAGTGCAAGTATAAATGTACAACTACAAGCCGATCCTTCTCACATACCTTCCATCAAATCGTCTTAACCACTGACTCCAATCACACTGCACCCCCCTGCCGACCCACATCTACCACTCCATCTCCCCCCACCCCACCCCCCCCCCCCCCCCCCCTTCCTCTGACTCATCATGGAACCCAACGATACACATCAATGTTGGCAAACATTGCTTAGAAAGTTGATCTAATCTCTGACCTTCAGTTTTGGCATGCCGCCATTAGTATATTTAAGGATCTGATTGTAACTGGATAATGCTTCTTCCACCTGTGTGTAATGCTGCCCTCCTGTTTATTTGTGGTTGCATAGTGCAGCTGAAGGTCCTGTACTGGGCAGCACCAGCCGCCTTGCTCGGCTCTTGGAGGGCAGAAGGAGGCCATTCGGCCCATCGTGTCAGCACCGGCTCTCTGAATGAGCAATTCACTTAGTGCCATTCTCCCGCCTTTTCCCCGTGACTTTGCACATCCTTCCTATTCAGATAACAGTCTGATTCCGCCCTTGAATGACTCTGTTTAACCTGCCGTTCAGACCGTGCATTCCAGGCCTGTGCCACAAGCTGCCTGGAAAAGATGTTTCTCGAATCGCTTTTGCTTCTTTTGCCAATTACTTCAAATCTGTGCCCTCTCGTTCTCGATCCTTCCACAAACAGGAACAGTTTCTCTCTACCTACTCTGCCGAGTCCCCCCTGACGATTTTGAATATCTCTTTGAAATCTCCTCTCAGCCTCCTTTTTTCCAAGGGAAACAGTCATATCTTCTCCTATCTATCTTCATAACTGAAGTTCCTTATCCCGGGAACCATTTCATTAATTTTTTCCACGCTCTCTATAATGCTTTCACATCTTACCTAAAGTGTGGTGCCTGGAACTGGGCGCAATACTGGCGATGAGGCCGAATAGTGTCTTCAACAAATTCAATATAACTTCCCTAATCTTCCCCACAACCCAAAGATGTGCAGGCGAGGTGGATTGGACACGCTAAATGGCCCCTTAATTAGAAAAAGAAAATTGGGTACTCTAAAGTTATTCTTTAAAAATAACCTCCCTAATCTTGTACTCCACGCCCTATTAATTAAGCCTTGGAGAGTGAATGCTTTACGAACCGTTCTCTCAACTTGTCCCGTCACCATCAGTAGATACTCCAGTCCCGCCTGTTCCCCCTGCTCTTGCGCGCCGATAAACAGGCACCTGGGGGGCCGGAGAATCCCGCCTACCG
The DNA here is from genome assembly GCF_047496885.1 of Scyliorhinus torazame. Taxonomy (NCBI): domain Eukaryota; kingdom Metazoa; phylum Chordata; class Chondrichthyes; order Carcharhiniformes; family Scyliorhinidae; genus Scyliorhinus; species Scyliorhinus torazame. The sequence goes on from NC_092715.1 coordinate 26,941,295, forward strand.
CCTCTCCAAGTTCTTCCCGTCAAAATGAATCACTCCACCTGTTTCCACATTGACCTTCAAGTGCCACCTGTCCAATGTGTTTACAAATGGTATCTAAAAGTGCTTTGTGTACCACGATTGACTTTAACACTATGTGCTTTGGTGCACACGTCCCTATTTACAGAGCAAGATGCCATGCTGCACTCGTGTTGAGACCCTGCTGGAGGGGGTGTTGACCGCGCCATTGTGAGAACTCCTTACTCTTCTTTTATTAGTGTCATGAGAGGCTTACCATTCACATCAAAAAAAGCGCGAGCTTGAACTTACAAATTGTCCTTTGCGACCTCGGGATGTCCCAAATTATTTGGCACCACCGCTGTATTGTGGGAGCCAAATTGCGCACAGACAACTCGCACAAAGAGCGATGTAACAATGGCCAGGGAATGTGTTGTTGTCATGGTGCTTGTAGGAGAAATATTGACCAGCCCTGTGGCCAAAAGCCCATTTCTAGTCTTCAAAATGTCACCATGGAGACCTTTTGTGTCCAGCTGAGATGTCTTCATGTCTCCCCTGGCAGATGGCAATGCCCCCTCTGTCAGACGGCAACGCAGCACTCGCCCTGCCTGCGCTGACACTGGATTCCGCGCTCGTGTGCCCTGGAGCGATATTTGAACCCACAACCTCCGAGGCAACAGTGCTTCCCGCTGAGCCACAATGACGCAGGGCTTCAGGTTAACACATCAACCAAAGTTGGCACATCCAAACAGTGCAGCACCACAGTGCTGCCCTGTGTTATAGGAAGCTACATGGGCTGTCGATGGACATAAGCATTTAGGTAGGGCTAGCCTGTGCCACCCTTTGGAAGGGGTACCAGATCGCCGCCAGGAAAGCTCAATGTCCAGCACATTAGACAAAGAGAAATTTCTTGACCCAGACAGCGGTGAACCTGTGGAAAGCAGTTGGGTCCGAAACATTGTGGCCGGTGTTCTCCGGCCATTGAGATTCCCTGTACCCACCGCATGTGGGCTTCACGGCGGCGTGGGGTGGCTTCAATGGCAAATCCCATTGTTAAGCAGCGGGAAGAGAGAGTCCTGCCCGCACTGAATGGTGGGAACACGCTGCTAGGGAACCAAAGATTCCAGCACCGTATGTTTTCAAGAAGCAGTTAGATATAGGTCTTGGAGAGAATGGGATTAAAGGATAAAGGGGGAGGTGGGGGGTGGGAACAGGCTATTGAGTTGGATGATCAGCCATGACCACAATGAATGGCAGAGGTGGCTCGAAGGGCCGAATGGCCTCCTCCAGCTCCTATTTTCTACGTTTCCATTAGCAACTGATCTTGTGCCTGACTGAATCAGCTGACTGTCATGCTTCCCGACCTCCTATCCGGCGTGTCCGTCACCTTGCCAGCGATGTAATCAAAACTGCAACTGAGATTAAGCTGCGTATAAAAGATTAACCCAGCCTGTTGATGTTTGAGGATCATTGATGAAGTATTTCAAGTATTATGGGTGGAATGTTACTAAAATGGTTCAGCATTGTCAAACTAATTTATTGGGAATACACAAGGCTGATGCTGGAACCAAGAATAGTCCTGTGAATAAACCGTCCGAGCCAGCCAAATTCCTTCACCATTGTTTTCTGCAGTTGGTTGCTAAAACAAGTTCAGTGCGCTGCATGTTTTTCGACAGACTTTTAAGAGATGCACTGGCCTGTTCCAAATGTGGATGTTTTAGGTTCATTTCTTTTCAAGTCCGTGTCTTGTTTGCTTGAATAATTGCATTTGGGAGAAAGCAGTGCTAATTCCTTACTGATTGGGGTTTTTTATTGGTGTGAGGTCGAGAACAACATGAATTATATTTATGGCATCATATCCTTTCTCTTCACTCTTGGCTACAGAGACCAGCAACCCCCCCCCCCCGTCCCCCCAGCCTCCATCCAACCCACTACCACCTCGTACCGTGAACCAATTTAATCAACCTGAATAATCGGCATTGGTGTTAGGTCAAGTATAAATTGAGTCGGATACACAGTAAAGCTCCCTTTGCTCTGTTCCATCTGTGTGTATTCCCTCAAAGAGCAAAAAACATCACAGCACAGGAACAGGCCCTTCGGCCCACCAGGTCTGCGCTGATCCAGATTCCTTATTTAGACATATTACTTATTCCGCAAACGATCTGTATTCCTCCATTCCCCGCCTGGTCATGTGTCTATTAAGATACATCTTAAACGTTGCTATTGTGACTGCCTCCACCACCTCCCCTGGCAACACGTCCCAGGCACCCACCAACCTCTACCTGAAAACTTTACTCGGACAGCTCCCTGAAACTTTCCCCCTCTCACTTTTAACCTATGCACCCTTGTAATTGAGTCTTTCCCCTGGGAAAACTTCTGACTATTCACCCTCGTCTCATCCTCTTATAATTTTGTAGACCTCAATCAGGTCTCCCCTCAGCCTCCGTCTTTCCAATGGAAACAATCCGAGTTTATTCAACCTCTCCTCATCGCTAACATCCTCCAGACCAGGCAACATCCTGATAAACCTTCTTTTCACTCTCTCCAAAGCATCCACGTCCCTCTGGTAGTGCGGCGACCAGAACTGCACGCAATATTCTAAATGTGGCCCAATTCAAATTCAGAAAGGGTCCTCTTCTGTTACACCAGTGTGCCTCTTCCATTTTGCGCGCTAGCTTTCCCTGTGATCCCTCAGAGATTTTCCAGACTCTGGGTAGGTAGGTTTGTACCTCCGGCAGTGCAGCACGCCCTCGGTACTGCACTGTTACGTCAGCCTCGGGTGAATGCGCACAAGTCTGTGCAGGAAAGAGCATTAGTCTTTGACATTGTGGCTTTGAGATAAGTGTGCCCACTGAGCCAACATTGCCAGGTGATTATCAGAAACCACGTGCTCTACCAGAGAAATGTCGTGAGCACAAGAAAGTCCAATTATAGCAATTATACATCTAGCTCCTGTGTACCTTTGCTCAATCGGCAGCGATCGCACCACTGAAGTAGAAGGCCATGTGATCAAATCCCACTTCAGAGATGGCGGACGGGATTCTCCCAGCCCTGGGCCGGGCCGGAGAATCCCCGCGACCGGGCCACGCCGCCCTGATGCTGGCACGTGATTATCCTCTGTGGCTGGGGGCGTTCTTTCCTACGCGCCGGCCCCTGTAATCCTGCGCCATGTTGCGTCGGGGCCGGCGCGTTGAAGGAGGCCACTGCGCAGGCGCGCATTGGTGCCGGTGCCACTGCGCATGCCCTCATTGGCGCCGGCGCAACTGTGCATGCGCGGATCCCGCGGCGCACTGTTCGCGCCGGGACCTGCAGCTCGAGCGGCCGACGGAGAATCCCTGGAGGGGCCAGAATTAGTTGTGGGAGCGGCCCGTTCACCCCATCCTAAAACGCGAGGGCGTTTACGATGGCGTGGACACTCTGTCGCGGGATTGGAGAATCCCCCCCTTCAGTTTTATGCTTAACTGAATCACTCTCAAACTCAATATAAAATGTTAGCATATTATTCCACAGAGGCTCCTTTCATGCAAGGTCGTTCAGAATCACAGAGTTGTTACTGTGCAGAAAGAGGTCACTCGGGCTGCCGTCTCGCCAAATGAGCATTATGACTTAGTGCCATTCTCCTGCCTTTTCTTCATAACCCTGCACATTGCTTCTATTTAAATAATCATCCAACCCCCTCTCGAATGCCTCAATTGAACCTGCCTCCGTCACACCTCCAGGCCGTGCATTCCAGACCCCAACCACTCGCCGTGTGAAAAAGCTTTTTCTCACATCGCATTTGCTTTTTTTTTGCAAATTGCTTCAAATCTGTGCCCGCTCGTTCTTGCGCCTTTTACGAGCGGGAACAGTTTCTCCCGGTCTATCCTGTCCAGCCCCCTCATGATTTTGAACCATCTCTATCAAATCTCCTCTCCGCCTTCTCCTCTCCAAGGAGAACAGTGCCAACCTCTCCAATCTCTCCTCATCACTGAAGTTTCTCATCCCTGGAACCATTCCCGTGAACCTCGTCTGCGCTCTCTCTCCAATGCGTTCACACCTCCCTACAATGTGGCGCTCAGAACTGTACACAATATTCCAGCTGAGGTCTAACTAGTGTCCTGTTTAAGTTCAGCATAATCCCCTTGCTCTTGTATTCTTTGCCCCTATTAATAAAGCCCAGGACACTATCTGCTTTATGAACTGCTCTCTCTCCCCCCTGTCCTGCCACCTTCAATGACCTATGCTCATAGACACCCAGGTCCCTCTGCTGCTGAATCCCTTTTAGAGTTTTAGCAGTATTCTATAGCGTCACTTGTTAATGTAAGCATACTTGTGATAATAATGAAGATTATTATTATTATGTTCTTCTTGCCAAAATGAATCCTCTCTCACTATTCTGCATTGAATGCCATCTTATCCATTTACACTGTTCCACAGGACAATACTAGATCCAAAATAGTCTGTTGTTTAGTTTGTTGCCTTACATATTGATCAAGAAAACTACCTTGAATGCACTCCATGAACTCATCCTCCACACTATTAATGCAAATTTGGTTTGCTTTGTCCGTATGAAGGTTAAAATCCCTCATAATTGCTCTCTTCCTCTTGTTACATCCCGGGCGGGATTCTCCAATCCCGCGGCAGAGTGTCCATGTCGTCATAAACGCCATCGCGTTTTACGATGGCATGAACGGGCCGCTGCCAGGACTAATTCTGGCCCCCACAGGGGGCCAGTACGGCGCTGGAGCGGTTTGCGCCGCTCCAGCTGCCAATCCTGGCGGGAACTGTACGCTGCGGGATCAGCACATGCGCAGAGGCGCCGGCGCCAACGCGCACATGCGCAGTGGCCTCCTTCAATGTGCCGGCCCCAACGCAACATGGCACATGGATACAGGGGCTGGCGCGTAGGAAAGGAGGCCCCCAGCCAGAGAAGCCGGCCCACCGATCGGTGGGCCCCGATCGCGGGCCAGGCCACATCAGAGGGCCCCCCCCCCACACAGGCCGACCCGCGACCCTTCCACGCTGAGTTCCCGCCGGCTGAGAGCCGGTTGGAACGGCGCCGGCGGGACTCGGCTCTTTTCTTACGACCGCTCGTCTCATCCAGGCCGGAGAATCGACGGGCCGGCCCCGTAGAGCGGCTTGCGACCGGCGCCGCGCCAAGCACGGCGGCGGCAATGGCGCCGATTCTCCACTCTGCAGGAATCGCGTGCCGGCGTCGGGGCGGCGTGGCACGCCCGTGGGTATTCTCCGGCCCGTCACAGGGCTGGGAGAATCCCGCCCAAGGTCTTTAATCTGAGCAAAGTAGATAATGGGGGTAAATCGACGAAGGTAGATTGGGAAACAAGGTGGGGGTGCACAGCTAGCAAACCGGAGGATCCGGTCGTCGGAGAATCCCGCAGCAGAACTGTGGGTCACAGACTCCGGATAGGAGCCATTGAGGACTCGGAGGGTGGTGAGTCTTTAGATGTCCGCCTGAGGGCGTGGATGTTCAGTCACCGAGTATATTCCGGGCTGGGATGGACTCTGGAACTGAACGGTGGAACAGAATTGAAGAACCAGATGACCTACTACTGGTTCCATTTCTCACCTTGTTCTGACTTGAGCTGATAATCGAGGCTGGCATCTCCCAGTGCAGTAATGAGGGAGTGCCAGCTTCCTGATGGGATGTTAAACTGAGGCCCCGCCTGGCCTCTCCGTGAAAGTCCCAATACCCATTATTTCGAAGAAGAGAAGTTCTCCACAATGTGCTGGTCAACATTTAATGTGAGATCAATATCTAAAAACAGATAAAAACAGAAAATGCTGGATAAACTCATTTTTAAAAACAAGATTTTAAAACAGATGGCATCTGTGGAGAGAAACAGAGTTAACTGGCGGAATTCTCCCAAAAAATGACTGAAGTGTAATTCCGGACAGGAAAACCGTTGCGGGCTGCATCAGCTGTCCCGATGTGATTCTGATCGCGATTGTCCCACATTTAGCCATTTCTTTGGATGGATGGGGGGGGGGGGGGGTGTTTTGCAATGGCATTGCCAGGGTTCATGGGCTGAGCCTCAACACACCAGCGAGCCGGGCATCACTGAGATCACAGTGTCCCAATTTCAAAGTTAAGTGGCGAGTTCCCTTAGCCCCCCACCCCCCGGCACGGACATCGCTACCCCACCCCCACCCCGCGCCGAAAAGAGGAACACTCCCATCCTTTGATCACAGAGGAGCAAACCCATCCCCTCCCACCACCATTAAAATGTTCGGGTCACCAAACCCCCTCCCCTCGCCCCAATCCTTGCCGGTGTGATTTGCGCCAGCTTCGCGTTGCACCGGCAGGTTGGGGAATTGAAGAATTTGGGGTCATACATCTTGAAAGTCAAATCTGCATAGGCGCAGTTGTTAGCACTGCTGCCTCACGGCGCCGAGGACCCAGGTTCGATCCCGGACCCGGGTCACTGTGCGTGTGGACTTTGCACATTCTCCCCGTGTCTACGTGGGTTTCACTCCCACAAACCCAAAAATATGTGGAAGGTCGCGGGGGGGGAAATTGGCCACGCTAAATTGTCCATTAATTTTTTTAAAATAATGTTTATCAGTGTCACAAGGAGGTTTACATTAACACTACAATGAAGTTATTGTGAAAAGCCCCTAGACGCCACACTCTGGTGCCTGTTTGGGTACACAGAGGGAGAATTCAGAATATCCAGTTCACCTAACAGCACGTTTTTGGACTGTGGGAGGAAACCGGAGCACCCGGAGGAAACCCACGCAGACACGAGGAGAACGTGCAAACTCCGCACAGGCAGTGACCCAAGCTGGGAATCGAACCTGGGACCCTGGAGCTGTAAAGCTAATGGGAAACTGAAAAATAAATTGGGGACTAAATTTCTTTTTTTTTTTTTTAAAAGCCAAACCTACATATTTAACTGAGAATTTTAATCTGTTAAACTGGTTCATGCCCAGGGAGATTACGTCTGCTGGAAGGGCTGGGAACATCAGAAACTGTTTGGCACTCGCTGCAAATCCTATTTTTACCTCTCGCCTGAATTCGCCCGGCATAGCGGGATTTGCCCCGGGAGCAATGCGGCCGGGGAGTCGACCCCAGTGTTTCAGGTCGGTGACCTTGCGGCCAGACCGGTTGAGATTTCTTCCAGCTTCTTTCCTTGTTCCTACTTCGGATTTCCCACATCGGCTGTGCCCTTGTTACTGTCCTGAAGGAGGTGACCTGGTTATTAATCTCATTGCTGCTCGTGGGAGCTTGCTGTGTGTAATAATTTGGTTGCCAGGTTTCCGACATTACAACAGTGACTGCACTTCAAAAGAACTCTCATCAGCTGTAAAGAGTCCCGGGGCTTTGAAGGTCACTATTAAACACGGGGGAGGTTCTTTTATCTTAATAACGATCATAACTGAGTCCAGTCCTGTCCTTACACTATCCATATTCATATACTTTCCATGTCGTCGTCCCCCATGACGACGGCATTGCTGCAACAGCCTCAGTACTCAACACCGACAACTGCCAATCTCCAGACGCAATTCTGCAACTCATCCGCTTCATTCTGGATCACAACGTCTTCACCTTCGACAACAAGTTCTTCATCCAGACGCACGGAACAGCCATGGGGACCAAATTCGCACCCCAATACGCCAACATCTTCATGCACAAGTTTGAACAGGACCTACTCACCGCACAGGACCTTCAACCGATGTTATACACCAGATACATCGATGACATTTTTTTCCTTTGGACCCACGGCGAAGAATCACTGAAACGACTACATAATGACATTAATAAGTTCCATCCAACCATCAGACTTACCATGGACTACTCTCCAAAATCAGTTGCATTCTTGGACACACTCGTCTCCATCAAGGACGGTCACCTCAGCACTTCGCTTTACCGCAAACCTACGGATAACCTCATGATGCTCCACTTCTCCAGCTTCCACCCTAAACACATTAAAGAAGCCATCCCCTATGGACAAGCGCTCCGTATACACAGGATCTGCTCAGACGAGGAGGAGCGTAACAGACGTTGAAAGATGCCCTCGTACGAACGGGATATGGCACTCGACTCATCGATCGACAGTTCCAACGCGCCACAGCGAAAAACCGGACCGACCTCCTCAGAAGACAAACATGGGACACAACCGACAGAATACCCTTCGTCGTCCAGTACTTCCCCGGAGCGGAGAAACTACGTCATCTTCTTCACAGCCTTCAACACGTCATTGATGACGATGAACATCTTGCCAAGGTCATCCCCACACCCCCACTACTTGCCTTCAAACAACCGTGCAACCTCAAACAAACCATTGTTTGCAGCAAACTACCCAGTCTTCAGAACAGTGACCACGACACCACACAACCCTGTCATAGCAATCTCTGCAAGACGTGCCAGATCATCGACATGGATACCACTATAACACGTGAGAACACCACCCACCAGTTATGCGGTACATACTCGTGCGACTCGGCCAACGTTGTCTACCTCATACGCTGCAGGAAAGGATGTCCCGAAGCGTGGTACATTGGCGAGACCATGCAGACGCTGCGACAACGAATGAACGGACATCGCGCAACAATCACCAGGCAGGAATGTTCCCTTCCAGTCGGGGAACGCTTCAGCAGTCAAGGGCATTCAGCCTCTGATCTCCGGGTAAGCGTTCTCCAAGGCGGCCTTCAGGACCCGCGACAACGCAGAATCGCCGAGCAGAAACTTATAGCCAAGTTCCGCACACATGAGTGCGGCCTCAACCGGGACCTGGGATTCATGTCGCATTACATTCATCCCCCACCATCTGGCCTGCGAAATCCTACCAACTGTCCTGGCTTGAGACAATTCACACCTCTTTAACCTGGGGTTACCCCATCTCTGGATCTGTAAAGATTTAATCACCTGCTAATGCTCGCATTCCTAGCATTGTTTGGCATCTTTGAATTTGTCTATATGTATGTTTCTGGAACAGACCTCTTCATTCACCTGAGGAAGGAGCAGCGCTCCGAAAGCTAGTGACATCGAAACAAACCTGTTGGACTTTAACCTGGTGTTGTAAGACTTCGTACTATACTTTCCAGTCAGCGTTACCAGCGAGTGAATCAGTTTTCCTCGGTTGTGCACACCAATCGCTTTCCAGCTGAGATCGGATAATTTAACACAGATTGGAGTTCGGTAACGGACACATTTGATCTTTTAGGCCACCGGGGCAGCCTTGATTTTTGACATTTACATCTGTTTTCCATCCCCTCCAGACTTTTTCCCTCCTCTATCTCTGCAGCCACCCCCAGTCCCCCAACTCTCTGAGATCTCTGTGATCCGATGCCTTTTACGTGTCCCGAATGTTCGTTGCTGGACCATTGGCAGGAACGCCTTTGTCTACCTCAGCCCTAAGCTCTGGGCTTCCCTCTCTAAATATCTCGATCTTTCTCTCCTCGGAAACATGTTCCTTATCACCTGGCTCGGTGTAACGTTTTGTCTGCCAGTGCTCCTGTGACGCAGCTTGGGATGCTTTACCACAGGTGCTATATAAATGCAAGTTACTGTTGTTGAATCAAAAGAATATCTTCCCCTTGGCCCCTCCAGTTGCACCTTTGGCCATCTCCTAAGCTACATTCAAGCCAAGGGCTGAGACTAAGTGAAAAATAATCACGAGGTGGGACAATTTAGGGCCCCTCCCACAGTGGGTGACAACCTCTTGACAGCAGCCTCCTGATTGGCTCCTTTTGTGTCCACCATCCAACTAAGGAAGATGGATGGGTTCAAGAGATTGCAGAGTCCATTCAGATGGTCTGCAGCCTTGGGAGGATGGTTGCGCCATTGGCAGAGGTGGGCATTGCCAAGGTGGGGACCGTGAGACCACCTCTGCCTGATAAGCAAACATATGGGCCGGGATTCTCCCTTCTGGCGACTAAATCCCCATGGCGTCGGGGAAACCGGCGCCAACCATTCCAGCGTCAACAGCCCCCGAAAGTAAGGAATTCTCCGAACCTTCGGGGGCTAGTTGGACGGTGGAGGGTTTGGCGCCGCTCCAGCCGGTGCCGAAGGGACAGCGTGAGTTTGCGCATGCGCAGAACGGGCGGCATGATCCCACGCATGCGTGGACCGGCTGCTGTATTTCCGCACATGCGTGGGGTTTTCCTTCTCCGCGCCAGCCCCCGGGCAATATGGCGGAGCCCTACAGGGGCCCGGCGTGGAGGAAAGAAGTGCCCCCATGGAACAAGCCCGCCCGCGGATCGGTGGGCCCCGATTGCGGGCCAGGCCGCCGAGGAGGCCCCGCCCCCCCCGGTGTCAGAACCCCCCCCCCCCACCCCCACCCCTCTCTTCCCCCCCCCCCCCCAATCCCCGCCCCGAGGACCGCCCCCGCCTACTCACCTGCCAGGTCCCACCATGCGTGAGATAAGTAATTCACACCGCCGGGACTGGCCAAAACTGAACGGCCGCTCGGCCCATCGGGGCCCGGAGCATGGCGGAGGGGGCTGCTGTCAACGGCCCCCGACCGGCGTGGCAGGAATCCCGCCGGCGCCAGAGAATAGGGCAGCCGCCGTCCGGGCAGCGGAGCAGAACTCGCGCCTTTCCCCCCCCCCCGGGGATTCTCCAACCCGGCGGAAGATCGGAGAATCCCGGCCATGATATAGGGGCGGAATTAGGCCCCTCGAGCCTGCTACGCCATTCGATTGGATCATGAATGATCTGTTTGTGTTTCAAGTTCCATATTCCCTCTACCCCCGATAGACCTTTGATTTCTTTGCCTGACAAGAATCTGTCTACTTCCATTTCGAGGTGCCCTCATAATGGGCAAACCCACTCCGCCCCAACCACAGACGATGGTCTGTGGCCGCAGACGTAACCCTTTGAATCCAATGGATATTGGGGGATGGGTGCTGAAAAAGACTTTGGGGGCCGCCTCGAGGCCCCTGCCAGACTCTGACCCTCACGTCGAGCCCAGCTGACAGCTCCCCAACTTTCATGATACAAAATGGCTACCCGCTGCTGCTGGGCGGGTGACGGCTGCCTTTGAGAAACATCCCCCACTTCTGACCTCACAATGGAGGGGAGGTCACTGACGAAGCAACTGAAGATGGTTGGGCCTACGGCACTAGGCTGAGGAACTCCTGAAGAGATGTCCCGGAGCTGAGGTCACTGACCTCCAACCGCCACAACCATCTTCCTTTGTGCCAGGTATGACTCCAACCAGCGGATAACCTCCCACCCCTGATTCCCATTGACTCCAGTTTAACTGGGGCTCCTTGATGCCAAGGGCAGTCACTCTCCCCTTAATTCTTGAGTTCCATGTTCAATAGACTCTTTTTCAATAGACCAGGGGCCTCCCCACATCCATTTTTTAAAATTTCTCCATCAATACAGCTGCTCAATTATTTCTATTCTTTCACGGGATCAGGCCATCAGTGGCGGGATCGGCGTTTGTTCCCCATCCCTACTTGCCCTCCAACTGGGCTCCTTGCGTGACCATTTCAGAGGGCAGTTAAAAGTCAACCACATTGCTCTGGGTCTGGAGTCACGTGACGGCCGGATCGGGCAGATTTCCTTCCCGAAAATGGCATGGAGTGAACCACATGGGTTTTTACAGCAATCTGTGATGATTGCCTTGGCCCCCGTCACTGAGGCTCGCTGTCCGTTCCAGAATTATTCATTGAACTTAAACTCGTGTCCGCCGACCATTAACTGGGCCTCTGGATTGCTCGGCCAGTGACGTCACCACTACGTCACCGTGTCCCCGTATGTTAGCCCAAAGTGGGGGAATCTGATTTAATCTGATTTTAGTAGTGATGCGCAATCAATTACTCTCGAGACCAGGTGAGTCGTAACTAAGAGGCTTTAATCAGCTAGAACTGTACCCAGCAGCTTTGATACAGAAAGTGAAGGCTGCTGGGATGGCATTGGTTCTTATACTCTGCCTCTCAGGGCGGAGCTATATACATTAGCCAGTGGTAGACTCCTGGGTCTAGCCAATGGTCATCCACCTCTCGGGTACTGCAATACCTGGTATTACCACAAGTAGTAATGGAATCGAGGGTTCTGGGGATAAGGCAGGAAGGTGGAGTTGCGGGTGATTATATCAGATCGGTCATGATCTCATTGAATGGTGGTGCAGATTAGATGGGCTGAATAGCCTACCTCTGCTCCATTGGGCACATTTTAATGGAAAAGAAACAGAGTCCCGTTTTGGGCGCCGGAATGTCCCCGCTATTAAACGGAGCGCTGCTTCATTTTGGGTCTCGGCACGGAAAGACCCGCCAAGGCTGCACTTAGGTCCATTTCCAGCCAGTGCAGGAGGAGATCGAATGGCGCCCCAGTCGCTGGACCCTCCATTGCAGCCTCCACAACACCCCCCCCCCCCCTCCCCAACTCCCTAACTTACCAATTAGGGTGGTCCCTGTGGCCACCCACCCCCCGCAACCCACTTAATAAGGGCAGGGCGCCACCAGTCCCAAACCCCGGCATGGGCAAGAGGCCACCTGAGCACCTGCCCGGAGCCCGACCACCCGGGGGCCCCAGATAGCCTGGGAAACCGGAGCACCCGGAGGAAACTCACGCAGACACGGGGAGAACGTGCAGACTCCGCACAGACAGTGACCCAAGCCGTGAATCGAACTTGGGACCCTGGCGCTGTGAAGCGACTGTGCTAGCCACTGTGCTACCATGCTGCCCCAGTGGGAACAAGTACTCGAATATACAAATCTGGATCAGGCCATTGTAGGGGCGATCCCGATCACGATGCCTCGCGAGAACTCACGAGGCGTAACGAGCGCCGTAAATGTTGTGAGAGGCCTCTCGAGTGGAGGCTGTTCGATCGCGCCCTACGTCCAATGGCCTGATGGGCTTAAGTCTAATTGTGCTGTCTCTCACAATGGCAGCTGAGCGTGGGATAATGCTTTTGTTTGGCGGGTCAACGAGCAGGGCTCATCATAGTAAAACGGTCACTTGAGAATTGAAGAATGGAAGGAATAGCTTCTCTGAGGGCTTGTTGGAGACTGCAATGCTTTCTCACAGGCAGTGATGGGCAGAGAAAAGTGGATAAAGAGTTGAAGATGCAACGCTATGGAGAGGCCTGAGGCAGCAGAGTTAACTTTGCAATACTCTGGTAAATAAACTGACACGCAGTGCTGGAAGGGATACGATTGTTTCCAAGGCAATAAAATGATACAAAGGCAAGTGGAGCGCTATTCCGGTCCAGCATTTGGGAGTCAGTGGCCAGTGGTGACAGCGGGATTGTTCACAAGAGGGGTGACCAACCTTTTGGGGAAAGGGATGGGGGGGGGCATATGCACACAGACCTGGATGTAAAAGGAGAGGGAAGAAAAGCTTTGCTTCTTGTGTGTAATTTTTAACAAGGAGGAGGGGAGGGAAGTAACTGTACAGACAGATGGTTCTGAGACGGATGGCCCCATGCCAAATGGGCACTGATTTGACTGCTGTTTGCTTGAAGCCAGTCATTAGTGAGCTCACACATACTTGGGGGTTAGCAATGTCCTGTAAATATACATCAGTGGGGATGATAAATCGTCAAAGCTTCTGCTGACAACAGGAAAAAAAGACCCTTTCCTTAAACTTCCACAGCCTTTGTTCTTCACCGTCCGAACTTAAAACGTCTTGCCGACAAGATTAATACAGATTACGTGTGATTAAGAAAGACGTGGAGTGGGGGGAGGGGGGCGGAGGCTCTAATTTGCGGTTTAGATCCAAACCCAACTCAGTCACGCGAAGAAGACTAGACGGCCAGGCAAGACTTTGCTGCTGAAGTACTTGCGAGAGCTCGTCAACCTGATTTATTTTCCTGAACGAATAAGCAGACTTCCTACCGTCTCTTGAGGGCCCACGAGTAGAATGAGGAAACCCTTCCCTTTCAGGAGGAATAGGAGGGGACCATTCGGCCTCTTGTACCTGTTCCACCATTCAGTTAGATCATAGTTGATCGGTATCTTCATCCAGCTCCTCGCCATGCTTCTGTAACCCTTCAAACCCTTAAAATATCTACCAACCTCAGTTTTCAATTTTATTTCACCTAGCAACTTTTTTTTTAAACAGAGTCACTATCCTTTCAAGGGGGAAGGGCCCGATTTCGTTAGAGTTCTGCCAATTCAGGAAATCTTTTAAAACGGCAGGCAGGACACGGATGTGGAAGTATTGCCCCATTTCCAGCAGGAGGCGAGGGAGGGAGGGCGAGGACATGATTCACACAGGCAGGAAAGCCCAATTCAGCAGGACCATTTTAAGTTAGTGCTGATTTTAAACTTTCCAAGGGAGTGTGGGAGCCACAAATTTAGGGAGGAGGTTTAAACGCTCACGAAGGGCAGATAAGGTTGATTGACATGATCTTAAATCCACAGCCCTTTAAAAATGAACCAAAAAACAGGTTGCAGCTTGTAAAAAAAGCAGGGGCGGGATTTGGGCGGGATTTCCCCCCCCACACCCCACCCCCCCCCCCGGGCCGGGTTGGAGAATCACCCGAGGGCGGCGTGAATCCTGCCCCGCCGCTCCAACACCGGCTGCCGAATTTTCCGGCAGCAATTTTTGGCCGGGGGCGGGGATCACTCTGCACCGGTCGGGGGCCATTGGCAGCGCCCCCCCCCACCCCCCCCCCCCCCCCCGGTGATTCTCCGGGGCCCGATGGGCCGAGCAGCCGCCTGTTTTTGTCCGGTCCAACCAGCGTGGATTAGACAAGGTTCATACCGGCGGGACCTGGCTTTGAGGGCGGCTTGCGGAGTCCTCGGGGGGGGGGGGGGGGTATCCGGTACCGGGGGGGTGCCACGGGGGTATCCGGTCCCTTGGGGGGGCCCCCACGGTGGCCTGGCCCGCTATCGGGACCCACCGATCTGCAGGTGGGCCTGTGTCGTGGGGGCACTCTTTCCCTCCGCACCGGACTGTGGAAGGCTCCACCATGGCTGGCGCGGGGAAGAAACCCCCTGCGTATGTGCAGGAATTATGCCAGCAGTTCTGCGCATGCACCAGAACACGCTGGCGCTCCTGCGCATGCGCCAACTCGCGCCGGCCGGCGGAGGCCCTTCAACGCTGGTTGGCGCGGCGCCAACTACTGCAGCGCCGGCCTAGCCCCCGGAAGAGCGGAGGATTCCGCACCTTCCGGGCAGCCCGATGCCGGAGTGGTTCACGTCACTCTTTGGCGCCGGTACGGCCCATTCCGCCGGTTGCGGGAGAATCCCGCCCCAGATATCTGCTGCAGGTGCATATTGATTAACTGACCATCTGGTGTTGCTTAGACAATATCATTGCCTATCTGTCCCTGCAGTTTCCATAGATCTCATTGTTGTGATTTCCCAATGGTTGGATTACAGTTGAACCCATTAAGAATGCTTTGCTGAGGTTCAAAGTTCCAAAACTATTTATTTTAACAAAGGGTGGAGTTCACATTTTGATTGACAGTTTTAAAAGGTTATTGAAGGATTAGCTGTCCTCAATGGAGTTAGTGAATCGACGTTTGTTTGCTTTTACAACGGATTGACCACTTGAGAAGATTTAAATCTTTTGAATGGGTTCATGAATGAGAGTTTTTCTCAGCATCAGTTGTGGACGAGTGGGCGCTCTCTCAGCTTGTTACAAGTTTTATATTTTTCATGTCTACATTGTTCCTGAGGTCTGTTCGGAGTGGATACTGTGTGAATGACTAGAGGTGATGTGGGAGCATGTGTGGGCATGGAGGAAGTATTTTGGTTTATTTTTTCATGGGACGCGGGCATCACTGGCAAGACCAAAATTTGTTTCCCATCCTTAATACCCTATGAGACGGTGGTGTTGAGCCATCTTCCTGAACTGCTGCAGTCCAGTGGTGTAGGTACATCCGCAGTGCTGTTAGAGAGGGTGTTCCAGGGTTTTGACCCAGAGACAGGGGCGGAGCGGCGATATGTTTCCAAATCAGGATGGTGTGTTGCTTGGAGGGGAACTTCCAGATAGTGGTGTTTCCATGCATTTCCTTCTAGTCCTCCGAGCTGGTAGAGTTATGGAAGTAGCAGGGGCGGATATGGGGTGCGTGAAGGTGGCATGGAGGCATGAGGGGGCGTGACGGGTGGTTGGGAGGAGGGGTGAGAGCTAATGGGCCTAACAGCCTTTTATAAAACGGAGCCTAAATCTCAGAGATTTGAAGCAGACCTTCCAAACAGCCTGCCTTGGCACTCCCCTGTGGTTGCCTCTGAACTGCCTCCAGAGGTAGCAGACCTGACTCCATCCCACCCCCACCTCCGTGAGATGGAATATAGCAGATGTGGACCCCTTCAAAGTGAGCCTTACCTGCCTCAATGGCAAGAATCCAGCCCGACGTGCTTCTTGGCATCACCCCTGAATAGCCGAGCTCAAACTTTAGGCCCTCTTGTTCGGCACATTCCCATCGAAACAAATGGTTTTCCTCTCTCTACCCTATCAAATTCTTTCATCGTCTTAACAAATTCAACTGGATCATTCCTTAATTTCCTACACTAAAGCCTAGTCTGAAACACCTCCACCTACCCTCATTAATTAGTCCTTTTTTAACCCCTGTATACTTGACTAATCTTCTATCCCTTCAAATTCCAGCCCAGCCTGAGACAATGGCCAACATTCCACTGGTCTCATTAATAAGCAACAAATGCTCTCACCTGAGAATCTCAGTCACCTGTGGGCCATCTGACCAAAGCGCCTCTTCCTCCTGTGTGGGTCTGGTGCGAGGTGGTAGACTGGACACCAGGGCTGAGATTGACCCTGCCCATATATGGTTTAATATTCACATGCACAAAATATTTAAAGATGGCAGGACCAGATGAAACTGATTTCAAAGAAAGCATAATGGGTCCTGGGATCCAGCAGATCTCCGACTGCTGCCTCGCCTGGGTCTTCCTGCCTCCACCTGATGTGCATCAGCGACTTTGCGGTGCTCCCCAGATTGTGCCCCAGACGCCTGTCTACTAACGATGCCCACCGAGGTGTGTATCTGTGCTGGTGGAGGGTGGGGATGACAGCTGTGACACATTGACTGTGGCGTCCTCGGAGCTCACCTCCGAGGTGTTCCCATAGGAGGCAGGGGGAGGGACCGCCCAGCATGGGCCGGCGCTGTCGGCTGGAGGACCTGCAGGAGAATGGACACGTGGTCAGTGGGAGGGATGGGTTAGTCTCCATGGCAATAACAACTCACGTTTGACAGGTCCTCTTGGTGAGGCCCGGTGGATCCTCACCTCTGCGGCGTGCGCCGATCTCCACATTGGAGACTGCTCTGTCCTTGGCCATCGCCGGGGTGAAGGCTGGGGTGAAGGGAGGGGGATGGAGGGAGGGGGGTGAAGGATGGATTGGAGGGGCAAATAGAGGGTTGGGGGGGCTGGTTGCATTAGGGGGGGTGTCAACTCACCCGTGCTGCCACCAACGGTGCAGGTCGTTGACCTTGCGACACTGGAGGTCAGTCCACCCGTTCACGCTTCCCGAGCTGACGGCCGCTGCCACTTCATCCCAGGCAGCACTGGCTGCCCTGTGGCTCTCCCTCCGGGGCCCTTGGGGGAACAGGGCATTGCTCCTGGCCTTGACCACATCTCGGAGCCTCCCCAGATCCGCATATCCAAACCTTGGGGCCGGTGATCGTGGTGCCATGGCTGAATGCTGATAGGCTTGGTTGTGCAATTGCAGTTTAAGTGCTGCTCGACCTTGTTAGCGGGGGGCTGGCAAGCGCAGTCCCGGCGAATTGGCTGGCGAGCCTTCATTTGCGGCGTGAAACCCGTGGACCAATTAACATTGAAGTGCATTGCCGGCCTCACTGGGCTGAGCACTGAGTTCCCGCTCACTACCACACTTCGAAATCCTTCCGGACAATCGTGCCCAGTATTTGTTTGTCAATACCACTTTTAAGCAATTTGGAAAGTTTTACAATGTTAAAGGTGCTGTATAAATGCAGGGGTTTGTTTTTTTGTTGCTGTCCTCCGAAGGAAACAAACTATAACAGAGGAACAAAGAACGCTTCGAAAATTAAATCATGTGTGTCCACTGTGGACCCCAGCCTCTCCCAGTCGCGGATGGTCTCAAGTGTACCAGGAGACGTCGTGTTCGCCGCCCTCCTCCCAGGGCCACCCAGGCCTGCCTGCGAGTGACAGAACGCCAATGTAACCACCTACCCACAGGCCACCTCCAGCCGGAGCCTGTAGGTGGCCATCTTTGCCAAGCTCAGGGACAGACCCAGGAGGAGTGGTGCTCGGTCTAAACCGCGTCTTTCAGGTTTCTGTCAGCCATGCTGTCTAACAGCGAACGAAGGAAGACCACACACACACACACCACACAGTGCATATGTACACCGCAGAATTCACCAGTTCAGGCACCACTGTGTTCGTTCATACTCCCCCGGAGGAAGGTTTTACAGACACTGTTTAAATGGCAACAGTGATATCTGTTTCTGTAGAATGCAGCCCCGGGCAGCTGTCACTGTGATTCATTCCTTCGAATGCTCTCCCTGAGCTGTCTCAATTTGTGGAAGTTTTTCAACATTATGTCTGCAGTCTGCCGGTCCTCCAACATCACATTGACCCAATTGCCAGACAGCACAACAAGGGGAGAAGAAGAGAAAGGATTTGCATTTCTGTCACACCTTTCACAAAGTCTGGACCATAGTTTCTTTGTGGTTATTGAAGTGTAACCACTTAGCACAGGGCTAAATCACTGGCTTTGAAAGCAGACCAAGGCAGGCCAGCAGCACGGTTCAATTCCCGTATCAGCCACCCCGAACAGGCGCCGGAATGTGGCGACTAGGGGCTTTTCACAGTAACTTCATTTGAAGCCTACTTGTGACAATAAGCGAGTTTCATTTCATTTCATTTCAGTAGGAAACGCAGCAGCCTAATGTGTGCACAGCAAGCTCCCACACACGGCATTGTGAGAATGACCAGATGATTTGGTCTTGGCGATGTTGGCTGAGAAATAAATACTGGCCAGGGAAGAGGGGTTAACGCTAAGCTCTTCTTCAACATCGTGCCTTGGAGGGCGGCAGGGTGGCGCAATGGTTAGCACTGCTGCCTCACGGCGCTGAGGACCCGGGTTCGATCCCGGCCCCGGGTCACTGTCCGTGTGGAGTTTACACATTCTCCCCATGTCTGCGTGGGTCTCACTCCTTCAACCCAAAAAGATGTGCAGATGGGTGGATTGGCCACGCTAAATTGCCCCTTAATTGGAAACATTTTTTTAAAAAGAAAAAGGCAAATTATGTCTTGGAATCATTTGTGTCCACCTGACCGGGCCGACGAGGACTGGGTTTAATGTTTCCATCGATGCAGCACTCCCTCCACTCAATACTTCACTGGGAGAGCCTTGAGTGAGACTTGAACCCACATCCTCAACAGAGCAGGACGATTTCTGATTTTGTCCAGTTGTCGCTTGGAGTAGACTTGTGTCACCCTCACTGGATTAGAAAGGGGAAAAACTAACTTGCCACTGAGGACTACTAGAAAAGTGAGGCCTACGTACGCATTGGCACTTGTCTGTGTGTTGTGTGCAGTTGCACTTGCTTGTGTCTCTGTTTAATATGTTTGTGTGTGAATCTCTCTGTGTGCGTGAGAGAAGTTGTGAATTTGAGGTTCATCGAATCCCCACAGTGCAGAAAGTAGCCATTCGGCCCATCGATCCTGCACCGACCCTCCGAAAGAATTACCCTCCCTAGGCCCATTCCCCCGCCCTATCTCTGTAACCCCACCTAACCTGAACATATCCGAACACTAAGGGCCAATTTAGCTTGGCCAATCCACCTAACCCGCACACCTTTGGACTGAGGGAGGAAACCGGAGCACCCGGAGGAAATTCACACCAGACCGAGGAAGAACATGCAAACTCCACACCGACAGTCACCCAAGGTAGGAATTGAACCCGGGTCCCGGCCGCTGTGAGGCAGCTGTGCTCACCACTGTGCCAGCGAGCCAGCGTGTTTTGATTTGAAAAGACACTACACACGTGCAAGTACATCTGTTTGAAATTATTTCTGCACGCGCTCTTTCCCATGTCTATGAGGCAACTCATTTCTTCCACTGACAGAGAAAAATGTATGGTCAGCAAATAACACGTTGGGCTGCAGCATATGAGTAATTTGGGACATGGCAGTGGTTGAGTGTAGCGTGCTTGGCAGGAATAGCTGACTTTGGGCTTATGGTTCCTCAGGCTGTCCACTGTTCGGGTTTTCCTCATCAGAGGGCACCAGGTCTGAAGGAAGCAACGGCGAAGGGAGGCAAAACCTTTCCATGGAGCGATTGGTCAGGACCTGGAATGCGCTGCCTGAGAGTGTGGTGGAGACGGGTTCAATCGAGGCACTCGAGGGAATTGGATCATTATCTGGAAGGGGTGTATGTGCATGGTTACGGGGAGAAGGCAGTGAATTGGCACTGGTGGCATTCTCCATCAGATGAGCCAGCACAGAAACGATGGCTCAAATGGCCTCCTCCTGTGCTGTAACCATTCTATGAACCCACGTCTGGGTCTCTTGTAGACAATTTGATGGAGGTCTGTTGCTGTGACGAGTCAACAACATGGTGCTGGTGGCATCACATGGCTACAAGGATGTGAACTGGATGGATCTTGGCCATTTTGACTAGCGATTCCCGATCTCCTCTTTGTTGTTTGCTTAACAAATGTAACTTCTGATGTGGACTGGGCGTTAGCCTGACTCAGGAAATGGATGGGGGTTGCTGTTCCACCCCACTTGCCCCTCTGGATGTTAGCCCTTGTATTCAGAGGCCACGGGGCTTCCACTCTGTGACTCACCAGGGGTATCAAGAGTGGGGTTCAAACCTGCTGACTGAACCAAATCTCTCTCCAATCTTCTTAAGAATTGGGATCTGGATATTGAATTCATGTTTTAAAATTGAAGCGTTTATGTTTATCGTTTTCTTCAATGGGAAGAACTTGCATTAATTACCTTGCCCCTTATCCGTTGCCTTGGAATTAGCAGATTCAGGTGTAATATGATAAACCTTCAGACATAGCAATGTACAGCCTAATTTTTCCCACTTGCACTGGAAAACAATCTAAATAGATGTGTGATTAAGTAAAACATTCTGAAGGCTGCTTAAGGTCCTTAATTCCAATTCTCCCCACACCTAGATGTGAGATGGTTTAGTTAAGGAAAACAAATCTGTTCCCTGAAATGGTCACCTTTCTCTGGACCGGCAAAATAGTGCCAGCATTGACTGCTCGTGCGCCCCGGACCGCCCAAACACATTGCCCGCAGTCCCGGGTTATGCCCCCCCCCCCCGCCCGCCCGCCGATCGGACCTCCCCCGACTGTGGAGGCCCGGACTGAGTCCGCAGGCGCCTCGCAAGGATCCAGGATTGTGGGACCATGTTAGAACCACGCCGTCGGGAATTCGGCCGGTCGGGGACGGAGCATCGCGGGGTGGGCCTCAGGCAATGGCCTGAGGCGGTGGATACTCGGCTCAGCGTACTCCACAAGTACGGCAATTTTCGGGGGGGGGGGGGGGGTGGAGAATTTGTAAACCGGCATCGCTTCCGATTTCCCCGCCAAAACGGATTCTCCGCCCTGTCGCCGAACGCGATAGTGGGTGGGATTCTCCGGCCGTTCCCACACAGCGACCGGAAATTCCCGCCCGAGGTCATGGTCCGCGACCTGCCTGTGGCGATCTTGCAGCGGGTGGGACGGAAGAACCCAGCACAGAGACTTGTCACACGTGATCAGCGCAGTGAATGTGTTCAAGTTGAAACTGGGCCTGTGGTCCACCCAGTTGATGTGTTTGGTACTCTGCTACACAGACAAACCAACACGGTTGCGAATGGTACAACCCAGTTTTATTACTAACATTTATTTACAGTGGTAAACTGGTTACTGAGGTTTGATCATAACCCGAGAATCTGTGGACCTATTCCTAATACTATCTTGTAGTGGCACTCAGCACATGGATGTCTGAGTGGCTTGCTAGGAGCTCTGTGCCCTGAGCTGTCTCCTGCTGGAATGCCCAAGAAGTGTTGTGTTCCCTGTTTTGTACTGTGTATGCTCTTGCCTGTGATTGGCTGTGGTGTTGTGTGTGTGTGTTGATTGGTCCGTTGATCTGCCCATCAGTATGTATGTTTGTGCTATGATGTTTACCTGAATATCATGACATCCCCTTTTTTTTTTACAAGAACATGTGCCTATGTGGTTATAAATAGAGATGTGTACTGAGTGCAGCTGAATGTGTGTGTGTGCAATATCTACAGCATGTACATGGGGCTAAACTATATACAAGGGGCGATGTCGGGTGCAACATAACAACGAGGTTGTACCATAAACAAAGAACGGGGAAATGTTGAACGACAAAACGAACTCCTGTAACGACAAGGAAGAACAGAAACATATTAACACAGTGGTATTATGAGTTCAATGTACAAACAGGCTCATAAGTCCAGTCTAGTAGGTGGGTGACGAATTCAGGTTGACCGTTAGGGTGGCACACCATTCATCACCCGGATTGACAGTGTTCACTTGCAACAGCTGGTGGGTCCTGGCTGGAGACATCTGGTTCCCATCAATGACCACAACACTGAGGGCGTCCCGGTCGTCTGTGTCACTGGTCTGGATATCGTCTGGGCACGACTCTTAGTAAGGAGGCTGAATGGTCCGCACGTCCTGCTAGGTTGTCGGAATTGGGGAACATTGGCAAGTTGAGCTGCTCGACAGCAGGCAGCGTAGTGGCCCATCTTGCCACAGTGGAGGCATTGACGGTTTCTTGCGGGACATTGCCACTTTAAATGTGTGGCTCCGCAGTTGCCGCACGTCGTGATGTCATGGTGTTCGTTGCGCCACCGCGCATGCGCAGTTCGGTCTTGCTTTGAGCGCGCCTGCGCATCACGTCCCTCAGTGTCGATGTCGTTTTTGGCGCGCACAAATGCGGGAGGCCTCGAAAAGCACGCAAAATGACCGCCCTCGTTCGGGGGCCGGGAGGAACTCGATCGCCTGGACCCGTTCGGCCTCTTAGGACGCCTGCCTCGCCGATCCGGCCGCGTAGGACCCCTGCCGCGCCAATTCGGCTGCCTGAAATTGGGAGTAGCGGCTAGTCGCGTTTTCATGCAGGACACGGGCTTCGATTGCGGAGGCTAGGGTGAGGCCTTTAATTTTTAAGAGCTGCTGGCGTAGGGTGCCCGAGGTGACCCCAAAAACGATCTGGTCCCGAATCATGGAATCGGAGCTGGTGTCGTAACCGCAGGACTGCGCGAGGATACGGAGATGCGTAAGGAAGGATTGAAAGGGCTCATCCTTACCCTGCAGGTGCTGCAGGAGGAGATACC
Organism: Scyliorhinus torazame; assembly: GCF_047496885.1. Taxonomy (NCBI): domain Eukaryota; kingdom Metazoa; phylum Chordata; class Chondrichthyes; order Carcharhiniformes; family Scyliorhinidae; genus Scyliorhinus; species Scyliorhinus torazame. Next base: position 26,964,497 of record NC_092715.1, read on the forward strand.
TCGCGAAACTCTCGTTGACCTCGACGCTGAAGTGTTGGTCGAGTTTGAGAAGGACCGTCTTGTACTTGGTCTTGTCCTCACCTTCCGCGAACACCAGGGAGTTGTAGACATGGATGGCATGTTGACCTGCCGTGGAGAGGAGGATGGCGATCTTTCTGGTGTCCGAAGCGCGCTCCTTTTCGTTGGCTTCCAGGAAGAGCTGGAAGCGCTGTTTGAACAGCTTCCAATTAACGCCGAGGTTTCCAGCGAATTGTAGCGGCTGCGGTGTGCTGACGGTGTCCATGGCGCAGGATGGCAGATTCCTGAGGATTTGTAGGTAGGTCCCACAGTTACTCATGGTACTATGATGTGTTGGGTGCTCTGCTACACAGACAAACCAACACGGTTGCGAATGGTACAACTCAGTTTTATTACTAACATTTATTTACAGTGGTAAACTGGGTTCTGAGGTTTGATCATAACCCTAGAATCTGTGGACCTATTCCTAATTCTATCTTGTAGTGGCACTCAGCACATGGTGGATGTCTGAGTGGCTTGCTATGAACTCTGTGCCCTGAGCTGTCTCCTGCTCGAGTGCCCTGGAAGTGTCGTGTTCCCTGTTTTGTACTGTCTATGCTCTTGCCTGTGATTGGCTGTGGTGTTGTGTGTGTGTTGATTGGTCCGTGGATCTGTCCATCAGTATGTATGTATGTTTGTGCTATGATGTTTACCTGAATATCATGACACATTTTAAAGAACAAAATTACTGAGCACTTCGCAAATCTGGAGAAAATCCAACAACAGATCAAATGGAAAGTGTTCCCTCCAAGCAAATGCTGTGACCACAAGAACAATTTGGAAAAGGAAATTCAACAGACGATTTAAGGAGTTAGACAAGATGGAAGACGTTACTGGGGTGACGTCTCCGCTTCCCCGGCCGATGTGTTCCTCGCCGGCAGCGGGATTCTCCGTTCCCGCCACTGGCCAATGGGATTTCACCATTTCAGCCACCCCTCGCTGCCGGGAAATCCGCGAGGGGGTGCACTGCCGTCAGGACGGAGAATCCCACCGACGGAGAATACAACCACGTATGTTTGTCTCAAATCCTTTCCTTAAAAATGGACATCAGAGAACTGACAGCACAATTTCAGCAGGTGTTTGAACAAAGCAGTAGTCGTGACCTGGACATCATCACCATGCAAAATAACATAGAGCTGAAAGCTAGGTCAAGGGACAAAGACTTTTGGGGGCTTGTAAACAGAAAGGAGCACCCCCTTCTGACACCCTGTGCACTCGAGGTGAAGGCCTACTTTGGTTCCACATATTTCTGTGAGATGACCTTTTCTCAGATGAAAATCCAAAGTACCATAGAATAGAACTGAAGGATCACAACAATGCAGAAGGAGGCCATTCAGCCCATCGAGTCTGCACCGACCCTCTGAAAGAGCACCCTACCGAGGCCCACTCCCCCACCCTATCCCTGTAACCCACCTAACCTGCAAATCCCTATACACTAAAGGGCAAATTAGAATGGCCAATCCACCTAACCTGCACATTTTTAGACTGTGGGAGGAAAGCAAAGCACCCGGAGGAAACTCAGGCAGACACGGGGAGAAAGTGCACACTCCACACAGACAGCCACCCAGGGCCAGGATTGAACTTGGATCCCTGGCCCTGTGAGGCAGCGGTGCCAACCACTGTCATCAAGTCCAAGTATTGCACTCGTCTCACAGGTGCCCATCTGATGGACTGCATGAGACTGGCCGTCTCAGACTACGACCCAGACGTCACAGCAGTCACAGATAGTGTGCAAGCACAGGTGTCACACTAAGAATAGTGAACATTATGCATCGCGTACGTTTCGGGGATTTTAGTAAAGCCGAACATTTAAGAGCAGATCTCCTGCTGCATTTAGATTCTAAAAGTGATCTTGTGCTTAAAAAGCTTGGAGATCACTGATCAAACCCTATTCTTCTATTTCTTTCTCCCTCATGTAAGTAACTAACTTCCTCTTAAATGCATCAATGCTATCCACCTCAACAAATGTGGAAGCATGTTCCACATTCTGACCTCTCTCTGGCTGAAGCAGTTTCTCCTGAATTCTCTATTGTATTTATTACTGACTACTTTATATTCATGGCCTCAGGTTTTGACCTCTGCCACACAAGTGGAAACATCTTCTCCATTTCTGCACCATAAAACCGCTTCATAGTTTTAAGCACCTCTATTAGGCCGCCCCTCAATCTTTACTTTCCTAGTTCAGTCTTTCCTAATAGTCCGAACCTTTCAGTTCTGGTATCATCATCGTAAATCTCTTTTGCCCTTTTTTTCAGTGCCTCCGTATCCTTTTTGTATTATTCACTTGAGGATTGAACCCACGCTGTGTAAAGACGGATAACTAAAAGCACTATATCATTCATATAAAATTCCTGCGTCTGCTGCTTCAATGAAGTTTTTAACCCTCCCTTACTGTGGATGTTAAATAGCAGCCAATGTAAAATTTGTTCTTCTCAAAACAAAATACTTCTCTTAAAAAATGTGATTAATTTCCATCTGCAACAGTTTCACATCAAAATCACAGAGCTTGGGGCTTTTCTGGGTACTTTAAAGTCAGCAATGAACCAGGATTGCAACCAGTGTTAAAATAGTATCATTAGCAAAAATATAAGCCGTTCAATCAACTCAACAAATATGTGTGTGTCTTTGTGCATTTGTGTGTGTGTGTTAGTGTGTGTGTCTATTCATGTGTCTGTGTGCATTTGTTTGTGTGCGTGTGTGCATTTGTGTGTGCGTTAGTGTGTCTGTTCATGTGTCTGTGTGAATTTGTGTGTGCCTGTTCGTGTGTGTGTGTGAATTTGTGTGTGTTTGCATTTGTGTGTGTGTGTGCATTAGTGTGTGTCTGTTCATGTGTGTGTGTGTGCATTTGTGTGTGTATTAGTGCGTTTGTTCATGTGTGTGCACTTGTGTGTGTGCGTTAGTGTGTGTCTGTTCGTGTGTGTGTGTGTGTTTGTGAGTGCGCATTAGAGTGTGTCTGTTCATGTGTTTGTGTTTGTGTATGTTTGTGTGTGTGTAAACTGTACTTTTCAAAGGAACCACTTTTGTAATAGAAGTGGGACCTGCGGGCATTTTATTGCACCTCCAGATCCTACAGATTGCAATGACATGAATGGTCTGTTTTTTGCTGGATCTAGTAGAGGGGAATGTTGGCCAAGATATCGAGTGGGGTGCATGGTCCTCAATTCAAATAAAAGAAAGATGTTGCTATTACGTATATAGGCAAGGCCGTGTCTGTCCTCTCAGGTATACATAAACAATCGCATGGTTTAGTGGAGTACGGGAGCTCTTCCCGGTGTCCTGAGCAATATTTATCCCTCAGTCGCTGACACCAAAGCAGATTAGCTGGCCCACCATCACATTGCTGTTTGTGGGAGCTTGCTGTGAGCAAATTGACTGCTGTGTTTCCTACATCACAACATTGACTACACTTCAAAAAGTACTTTTGAACGGGGCAGCACGGTAGCATTGTGGATAGCACAATTGCTTCACAGCTCCAGGGTCCCAGGTTCGGTTCCGGCTTGGGTCACTGTCTGTGCGGAGTCTGCACATCCTCCCCGTGTCTGCGTGGGTTTCCTCCGGGTGCTCCGGTTTCCTCCCACAGTCCAAAGATGTGCAGGTTAGGTGGATTGGCCATGATAAATTGCCCTTAGTGTCCAAAATTGCCCTTAGTGTTGGGTGGGGTTGCTGGGTTATGGGGATAGGGTGGAGGTGTTGACCTTGGGTAGGGTGCTCTTTCCAAGAGCCGGTGCGGACTCGATGGGCCGAATGGCCTCCTTCTGCACTGTAAATTCTATGATAATCTGTTCTATGATAATTGGCTTTAAAGTGGCCTGGGACAAGCTGAGGTTGTGAAGGGCGTTATATAAATGCGCATCTATTTTTGTATTTCACAGCCAGGGGCACTTGAAAGCCAACAATTTTCGATTGTAGTCAGTGTTGTAATATAGGGAAACAGTTTTCCAAATTGACAGCAATTACTATTACACATTGCTCATTTTTCATGATAAACTTCACTTATTCGACCTGGACCTCCTGTCAAAGACCTTGTGAGAAAGATGAATCCAACTCCATCTCGTCCCCCATTGGATACTTTCTCCCCTCCAGGAAATTGGATTGAAATATCACTGTTTGCGCTCTTGAACTGTCCGCTGCAGCCTTTAGGCAAAGCAGCCCAGTTTACTGATGCTCGTTTTGGATGGGAGAGGTTTGCTCTTGTTATGCACACAGCCTGCAGCCCATTCCTGCCGTCTGATGGACGGTGCTGTGAGTTCGCCAATTCGAGCGAATGAGTGTCTTCATCCTCGTTCAGAGAAGATGTTAAAGCGAGGGCCCCTTCTCTTCTCCCCCCCCCCCCCCCCCCCCCCCCCCCCCCCAACCACCCCCGGCAAAAGAAAGAAAGACTTAAATTTATATTCACGACCACCTGCAATCTCAAGGCACTTCACAGAATCGCAGAATTGTTACGGTGCAGAAGGAGGCCATTTGGCCCGTTGTGTATGTACTAGCTTTCCAAATGAGCATCATGGCGTAGCGCCATTCCCCTAGCTCTTCCCTGTACCTCTCCGCTTTGTTCCTATTGGAAGAATCATCCTGAATGCCTCGATTGAACCTGCCCCCGCCGCACTTCAAGGCCGTGCAATCCAGACCCCAGCCGTTCGCTGTGTGAAAGAAAGTTTTTATTTTCTCACGGCACATTTGCTTCCTTTCTTCAAATCACTTTAAATCTGCGACCTCTCTTTCTTGATCCTTTCACGAGTGGGAACAGTTTCCCCCTCTCTCGTGTGTCCAGCCCCCCTCATGATTTTGATCATCTCTCTCCAAGGAGAACAGTGCCAACCTCTCCAATCTATCCTCATAACTGAAGTTTCTCACCCCTGGAACCATTCTGTAAACCTCATCTGCGCTCTCTCTCCAATGTGTTCACATCCTCCCTTTAGTGTGGATCCCAGAACTGTACACAATACTCCAGATGACTGTCACAAAAATGCATCACCTCACACTTCCCGGCTTTGAACTTTATCTGCCATGTATCTGCCCACTCCACCAACTTGTCCATCTCCTTTTCAAGCTCTGCACTGTCCTCTTCACAGTTTTCAATACTTCCAAGTTTCATATCTTTAAACCTAATCAGATGTAGTCAATTCATTGTGAGACCGTGAGAGTGAGTGAACATTAGGCTTTATTAACCATGAGCTCGCCTGCCAAAGTCGGCTGTGCAAATGAGTGCCACCCACAGGTGGCCGGTCTATATATGGCCCCGGTGAACATCGAACATCGCAGTACAGGCCCTTCAGCGCTCGATGTTGCGCCGACCTGTGAAACCACTCTAAAGCCCATCCACACTATTCCCTTATCGTCCATATGTCTATCCAATGACCATTTGAATGACCTTAGTGTTGGCGAGTCCACTACTGTTGCAGGCAGGGCATTCCACGCCCTTACTACTCTCTGACATCTGTCCTATAATGAAATGAAATGAATGAAATGAAAATGAAATGAAATGAAATGAAATGAATGAAAATCGCTTATTGTCACAAGTAGGCTTCAAATGAAGTTACTGTGAAAAGCCCCTCGTCGCCACATTCCGGCGCCTGTTCAGGGAGGCTGTTACGGGAATCGAACCGTGCTGCTGGCCTGCCTTGGTCTGCTTTCAAAGCCAGCGATTTAGCCCTGTGCTAAACAGCCCCAAGGGGGAGGGGAGATATATCTATCTCCCCTCAAATTAAAGCTATGTCCCCTCGTGCTAGACATCACCATCCGAGGAAAAAGGCTCTCACTGTCCACCCTGTCCAATCCTCTGATCATCTTGTATGCCTCAATTAAGTCGCCTCTTAACCTTCTTCTCTCTAACGAAAACAGTCTCAAGTCCCTCAGCCTTTCCTCATAAGATCTTCCCTCCATACCAGGCAACATTCTGGTAAATCTCCTCTGCACCCTTTCCAATGCTTCCCCATCCTTCCTATAATGCGGCGACCAGAATTGCACGCAATACTCCAAATGCGGCCGTACCAGAGTTTTGTACAGCTGCAACATGACCTCATGGCTCCGAAACTCAATCCCTCTACCAATAAAAGCTAACGCACCGTACGCCTTCTTCTCAACCCTCTCAACCTGGGTGGCAACTTTCAGGGATTTATGTACATGAACACCGAGATCTCCCTGCTCATCCACACTGCCAAGAATCTTACCATTAGCCCAGTACTCTGTCTTCCTGTTATTCCTTCCAAAATTAATCACCTCACACTTTTCTGCATTAAACTCCATTTGCCACCTCTCAGCCCAGCGCTGCAGCTTATCTATGTCCCTCTATAACTTGTAACATCCTTCCGCACTGTCCGCAACTCCACCGACTTTACTGTCATCTGCAAATTTACTCCCCCATCCTTCTACGCCCTCCTCCAGGTCATTTATAAAAATGACAAACAGCAGTGGCCCTAAAGCAGATCCTTGTGGTACACCACTAGTAACTGGACTCCAGTCTGAACATTTCCAATCAACCACCACCCTTTGTCTTCTTCCAGCTAGCCAATTTCTGATCCAAATTGCTAAATCACCCTGAATCCCATGCCTCCGTATTTTCTGCAGTAGCCTCCCGTGGGGAACATTATCAAACGCTTTACTGAAATCCATATACACCATATCAACTGCTTTACCCTCATCCACCTGTTTGGTCACCTTCTCAAAGAACTCAGTAAGGATTGTGAGGCACGACCTACCCTTCACAAAACCGTGTTGACTATCTCTAATCAAATTATTCCTTTTCAGATGATTATACATCCTATCTCTTATAAACCATTCCAAGACTTTGCTCACAACAGAAGTAAGGCTCACTGGTCTATAGTTACCAGGGTTGTCTCTACCTTCTTGAACAAGGGGACAACATTTGCTATCCTCCAGTCTTCTGCCACTAATCCTGTAGACAAAGATGACTTAAAGATCAAAGCCAAAGGCTCAGCAATCTCCTCCCTAGCTTCCCAGAGAATCCTAGAATAAATCCCATCCGGCCCAGGGGACTTATCTAATTTCACACTTTCCAGAATTGCTAACACCTCCTCCTTATGAACCTCAAACCCTTCTAGTCTAGTAGCCTGAATCTCAGTATTCTCCTCGACAACATTGTCTTTTTCCTGTGTGAATACTGACGAAAAATATTCATTTAGCACCTCTCCTATCTCGTCGGACTCCACGCACAACTTCCCACTACTGTCCTTGACTGGCCCTACTCTTAGCCTAGCCATTCTTTTATTCCTGACATATCTATAGAAAGCTTTCGGGTTATCCTTGATCTTACCTGCCAAAGACTTCTCATGTCCCCTCCTGGCTCTTCTTAGCTCTCTCTTTAAGTCCTTCCTAGCTAACTTGTAACTCTCGAGCGCCCTAACTGAACCTTCATGTCTCATCTTTACATAAGCCTCCTTCTTCCTCTTGACAAGTGTTTTGACTGCTTTAGTAAACCACGGTTCCCTCGCTCGACCCTTCCTCCCTGCCTGACAGGTACATACTTATTAAGGACACGCAGTTCATTACCCAGTACTGGGTTCATTACCCAGTACCAAATCCAATATGGCCTCACCTCTCGTTGGCCTATCTACATACTGTGTCAGGAAACCCTCCTGCACACATTGGACAAAAACAGACCCATCTAAAGTACTCTAACTATAGCGTTTCCAGTCAATATTTGGAAAGTTAAAGTCCCCCATAACAATTACCCTGTTGCTTTCGCTCCTATCCAGAATCAGCTTTGCAATCCTTTCCTCTACATCTCTGGAACTTTTCGGAGGCCTATAGAAAACCCCTAACAGGGTGACCTCTCCTTTCCTGTTTCTAACCTCAGCCCATACTACCTCAGTAGACGAGTCCTCATCAAACATCCTTTCTGCCACCATAATACTGTGCTTGACTAACAATGCCACCCCTCCCCCTCTTTTACCACCTTCCCTGAGCTTACTGAAATATCTAAACCCTGGCACCTGCAACAACCATTCTTGTCCCTGCTCTATCCATGTCTCCGAAATGGCCACAACATCGAAGTCCCAGGTACCAGCCCATGCCGCAAGTTCACCCACCTTATTCCAGATGCTCCTGGCATTGAAGAAGACACATTTTAAACCACCTTCCTGCCTGCCGGTACACTCCTGCAACTTTGAAACCTTACTCATGACCTCACTACTCTCAACCTCCTGTGTACTGGAGCTACAATTCAGGTTCCCAATCCCCTGCTGAACTAGTTAAAACCCTCCCGAAGAGCATTAGCAAATTTCCCCCCCAGGATATTGGTACCCCTCTGGTCCAGGTGAAGACCATTCCATTTGTAGAGGTCCCACCGACCCCAGAATGAGCCCCAATTATCCAGAAATCTGAAACCCTCCCTCCTGCACCATCCCTGTAGCCATGTGTTCAACTCCTCTCTCTCCCTATTCCTCGTCTCACTAGCACGTGGCACGGGTAACAGCCCAGAGATAATAACTCTGTTTGTCCTAGATCTAAGTTTCCACCCTAGCTCCCTGAATTCCTGCCTTACATCCCTATCCCTTTTCCTACCTATGCCGTTGTACCTATGTGGACCACAACTTGGGGCTGCTCCCCCTCCCCCTTAAGGATCCCGAAAACACGATCCGAGACATCACGGACCCTGGCACCTGGGAGGCAACGCACCAACCGCGAGTCTCTCTCGTTCCCACAGAATCTCCATCTATTCCCCTAACTATGGAGTCTCCAATGACTAATGCTCTACTCCTCTCCCCCTTCCCTTCTGAGCAACAGGGACAGACTCTGTGCCAGAGACCTGTACCCCATGGCTTACCCCTGGTAAGTCCCCCCCCCCCCAACAGTATCCAAAGCGGTATACTTGTTACAAAGGGGAACGACCACAGGGGTCCCTGTACTGACTGCTTCCTCCCAGCCCCTCTCACTGTCAGCCATCTATCTTTATTCTTTGGAGTAACTACATCCCTGAAGCTTCTACCTGTAACCACCTCTGCGTCCCGAATGATCCGAAGTTCATCCAGCTCCAGTTCCAGTTCCCTAACATGGTTTCTGAGGAGCTGGAGATGGGTGCACTTCCCACAGATGAAATCAGCAGGGACACTGATGGCGTCCCTCACCTCAAACATTCTGCAGGAGGAACATTGCACTACCTTCCCTGCCATCCCCTCTAGATAAAAAAAGAAAAAGAAAGAAAGAGCTTACCTGTTATTCACTCTACCCCTTAGGTTAAAGGAGGTGGAAGGGTGGGGGACACTACAAGTGCAGTGTCTCGGGTTTAGAAACTGCCCAACTTAAATACAGGTAAAAAAAATAAAACACTTAACCAGCAACCACTGAGGGCGGAGATCACCGGGATTCCAGTACAATACCTGGAACTAGCCCGTATCATCACTTCCAGGTCATAGGTCACAATAGGTCACATCATTATACAGGCAGCTCATGCATTAGGTGAATACATTCACCACACACAGCAAACTAAATGTGGCATTGACCAGCCTGCACCCCATCCACCACCTTTAACATTCACTCCCTCCAAGATGCACTGCAGGAACTCCGCAATGCGCCATCCTAACCCACGGCCTCCACCACCTAGAAGGACAAGGACAGCAGGAACACGGGAAGACCACCTTCTGTAAGTTTCCCCCTTCACGCCACTCACCATCCTGACTTGAAAATAGATCGCTGTTGCTTCACTGATGCTGGGTCAAACCCCAAGTTGGAAAATCTCCCCCGTTTTGATTCCGGGCACTGCTGTTGGTCAACACAACATAACCTTTCCACCCTTCTCCCACCCATTCATTGGCATGGATGGGCAACTGGTTGGCAGACCTAAACAAAGAGTAGGAATAAATGGATCTTCTCCTGAATGGCTGATAGAGACTTGTACTGCACCACGGGGTTGGATATTGGGACCTCGGCGAGTCACAGTATGTATTAATGATTTTGATGAGGGAACTAAATGTAATATGATATATATGACTAAATGAAGATGATACAAAGCTGGGTGGGAGGGTGAGCTGTGAGGAGGATGCAGAGGTGCTTCAGTTTGATTTGGCCAATTGAGTGAGTGGGCAAATGCATGGCAGTATAATGTTGATAATTGTGAGATTATCCACTTTGGAAGCACAAAAAGAAAGGTAGATTATTATCTGAGTGGCTGTAGATTAAGAGAGGGCGATGTGCAATGAGGCCTGGGTGTCCTGGTGCACCAGTTACTGAAGGTAAGTGTGCAGGTACAGCAGGCGGTAAAGAAGGCAAATGGTATGTTGGCCTTCATAGCGAGAGGATTCGAGTACAGGAGCAGGGATGTCTTGCTGCATTATACAGGGCCTTGGCGAGGCCACACCTGGAGTATTGTTTGCAGTTTTGGTCTCCTTGTCTGAGGAAGGACGTTCTTGCTCTCGAGGGAGTGCAGAGAAGGTTTACCAGACTGATTTCTGGGATGGCGGGACTGACGTATGAGGGAGTTTGCGTTGGTTAGGATTGTATTCGCTGGAGTTCAGAAGAATGAGGGGGGATCTCACGGAATTCTAACCGGACTGGACAGGATAGATGCAGGAAGGATGTTCCCGATGGTGGGTGTGTCCAGAACCAGGAAACAATCTGAGGATACAGGGTAGACCATTTAGGACTGAGATTTTAAAAATCATTTCTTCACCTAGAGAGTGGTGAGCCTGTGGAATTCTCTAGCACAGAAAGCAGTTGAGACCTAAATAATAATCCTTATTGTCACAAGTCGGCTTACATTTACACTGCAATGAAGTTACTGTGAAAAGCCCCTAGTCGCCACATTCCAGCGCCTGTTCGGGTACACCGAGGGAGAATTCAGAATGTCCAATTCACCTAACCTGCACATCTTTCGGGACTTGTGGGAGGAAACCGGAGCGCCCGGAGGAAACCCACGCAGACACGGGGAGAACGTGCAGACTCCGCACAGACAGTGACCCAAGCCGGGAATCGAACCTGTGAAACATTTTACGCTTTCGAGAAGCAGTTAGATATAGCACTTGGGGCGAAGGGGGTCAAGGGAGAGGGGAGGAAGGCAGGAACAGGCTATTGAGTTGGATGATCAGCCATGATCGTGAGGAAAGGCAGTGCCGAATGGGCCCCCTCCTGCTGCTGTTTTCTATTGTCCATGACATTTGATGATGCTGCATGCATGCACACCTGGAAGCCATGTAACCACAACAGCATTTTGAAGCCTAACAGATCGCCCGTGTGAGGATGGTTAAATTATCGTTCTGGTGGAATAGGAGGATCTGGGGAAGAATTAGAAGCTTTTTTAACTGCTTTCAGTTGAAGAGGTCATGTCATCAGAACCTCTCCCTGGTATTACAGCGCTATTCAAGACCCATTATCCATTTTTTTTAATTGAGTGGTTTAGATGGAGGAAACCGATTAATCAAATCCTGTCATGTTTCTGCTTAGGCAGCCCTTCAAAACCTAACCTTTCGGCTTTCAACCACTGCCTCAGTCTCCCTTGCACCATCTGTACATTACGTTATTGAGAGGTGGTTAGGGAACTCAGGGGCTATACCGATACAGAGGATGCAGGAGATGCTGTAACTTCCATCTATCTTCTCACTTTTACTATTTCACAAAATATGGGCCGAGTGGCCTAATTCTGCTCCTGTGTCTTATGGTCTCTCGATTACCAGTTCAGCGGCAATACCTCTAGGCCACCACCTCCCCTGAATTTGGAATAGTCAAGTTTAGGCTTAAAAATACATGCATGAAGCTTTTAATAGCTGATGAGCTGTGACAGGGGTGGAGTCGGACAATGTTATGGAGATGGAAATAGGTGGGCCGGGGCCGGGGCGGTAAATCCAGTTTCTCGCATGGAATCGGGTCCGGTGCCGGTTTCCCGATTCTGCGGGGCCCCGAAAAGCGGCGTACCCACGTATCACCTACCTGCGGCCATTGCTGGTGGCCCGCTCCGTCATTCCCGCCGCCGACAGGCCGAAGTCTCGACAGCAAAGATCTAACATGGTCCTACCGGTCGGGATAATAGCGTGGCGGCTGCGGACTCAGTCCGCGGCCGCCATGGCCGGGGGTGGGCCATTGGAGGGCAGGGGGGTGGGGGGGGGGGGGCCTCATACGGCACCAGGCTAATTCTGGGTCGGGTGCGCGGCCGATCGGGACACTATTTGGAGAGTCCAGTTCATGGAGTCTGCCATGGAGCACGGTGCGGCTGCTGGAAGCAGACACCATGCGCAGCCTCTGACCCTGAAGTGCGGGGGCCCGTACCTGCAGCAAACGCTGCTGGCTTCACGATGGTTCACTGCTAGCTCTCTGCAGGGCTATGAATATGTGGCCCGTTCACGCCAGTTTTTCTGGCGTGAAAGGCCACGGTTTTTACGACGGCGTGGGGACATAGTCCCTAAAACAGAAATCCAGCCCGTGGTCTTTGTGGTGGCACAGATAAGATGACTGGGCTCAGAAGGAGTCCATTTGGCCCATTGCATTCTTTGAAATGACCATCCGATTAGTCCCACATCCCTCCACTAAGTGTTTAGCAAATTCCTTTTTTAGGTTGACAGTTGAATTTGTTTCCACCACCCTTTCAAGCAACGCGTTAAATATCATAACAACTCAGATTCAAATAAGAAAAATTTCTCCTCATCATCCCGCTGGCTTCGATCCGAGACTTCTGGCCGCCTGCCAGTGGGATCAGTTTGAAAAGGGAGATCACTAGCTATCGGGAAAGTGCAAGGGAAGTGGAACTAATTGAATAGGTTTTGCAATGAGGCGCAAACAGATCAAATAGCCTCCTTCTCTGCCGCGTGGTTCAATATTGATGCAAAGTGAAAAAGATTTGCAGCTTCCCTCCACTTTCCCCATTTGTTTTACAGCTGAGCAGATTGCAACGCAGCGCATTTCTTCCCAAGCTGCAAACATGACCTTTGCCACACTCAAGGCAATTGAGCATGTTAAACGGCGTGACACGCCGATTGGGATTAAAACATTGCAATTTACGGAACGGCAGCTGATTGGGGATTTTACGTCCCTCTTTGTTTTTCAAACGTTGCACCGTCCAGTCAGGGCTTGGCGTAGGAGGGGAGAGAAAGGCAGAAAAAAGGAAAAACAACTCGCGGTCTGCAAAAAGGAAAGGCGCTCCTTAAATGGGCAGGAGTGTTGTTTCAAATCGGATTATGATTGGGGGAAAAAAAACCAACAAAGGAGGCTGAGTCAGGCTGACCTGCCGGAGCCAGACTTTGGGGGATTGTCCAGAATGTTTGAACAAGACTGTTTCAGCCGGCTACCAAATAAGGAGTTGATCCAGAGCCTTTCAGAATAGTAGTAATTCCACACAAACCATTCTGCATTAAACACAGATCCAACTGTTCCCAGCAATGTTGGGAGTCTTAACATTGTGTGACTTGTTGATGGATTAGTGTCCCTCACGTTGGTGTGGGGGGGGGGGGGGGGGCTTGACCTTATTTCCTTCCCTCACCTTTCGCCGGGTTTTCTCTGATTTCTCCCCAGGGAATTAAGGAACTTTTTTTGAGTCATTTAATTGCTTTATTACATCGAAGGTACAACACAGAAACAAGCCATTGGGCATTGCTGGTCCAGATTCCAGTCGAGTTTGACTCCTTCCACTTTGCTTCATCTAAATCAGTCAACACATCCATCTGTTCCTTTCTCCTTGGTGTCTTCATCCAGCGTCCCCTTAAATGCACGTGGGGGCCGGTTCAGCTCTGTTGGCTGGATGGCTGGTTCGTGATACAGAGCGAGCTCAGCAGCGTGGGTTCAATTCCCGTACTGGCTGAGGTTATTCATGAAGGCCCCGCCTTCTCAACCTTGCCCCTCGCCCGAGGTGTGGCGATCGTCAGGTTAAATCACCACCAGTCAGCTCTCTCCCCCTCAAAGGGGAAAGCAGCCTATGGTCATTTGGGACTATCGTGACTTTTATTTACTTACCTTAAATGCATCTATGCTTCCCCTTCAATTTGGGCAGCACGGTAGCACACGTGGCTAGAACTGTGGCTTCACAGCGCCAGGGTCCCAGGTTCGAATCCCGGCTTGGGTCACTGTCTGTGTGGAGTCTGCACGTCCTCCCCGGGTCTGCGTGGGTTTCCTCCGGGTGCTCCGGTTTCCTCCCACAGTCCAACAATGTGCAGGTTAGGTGGATTGGCCATGCCAAATTGCCAAAAGGTTTAGGAGGGGTTATTGGGTTAAGGGGATAGGGTGGAAGTGAGAGCTTAAGTGGGTCGGTGCAGCCTCGATGGGCCGAATGGCCTCCTTCTGCACTGTATGTTCCATGTTCTAATTTATGCCTCTGATATGCAAGTTCCACTTTCCCACCAATCTCCTCCGTTCGTACAGGTTCAACATTCCCTGGATAAGGGGTCAGCCAGTTATGAGTGAGGGGAGGAGAACTACATTCACTCAGAGTTGTGATCCTTTGGAATTTCCCACAGAGCCTGTGGATGGTCAGTCACAAGGCAGACGTTGATGGGCTACATTCTGTACCTGGCAGGCACAGTGGTTTTGGCCATGTTACTGCATTCACTGCGAACAAACTGGGTGCCCAGGCTTCACCTGGGCCGCAGGGAGGAAAGGAAGAAAGGCCTTGCGCTTCCAGACGAGCCTTTCACTCCCCTAACGCAAAGCAAAACCTTTAACATCCATAAGGCCATAAGACAGAGGAGCAGAATTAGGCCACTCGGCCCATCCAGTGATGTATTTCTGAAGCCGAGATGCTGTTGTCATGTCCAGAAACACAGCGGGCAACTTTGGACACAGCAAGATCCCACAACATAGTGGTCATCTGTTTTGCAATGATGTTGATGAGGGGTGCATATTGGCCAATGCCCAAATGTTTCTGACAGCCTACCAGTGAAGGTACTACACATGATTGGCAACATTGCACCCTGAGCGAATTACTGATAACGCTGTCACGATGTATGACATCTGATCCAGCCAAACTGCAACTGCGACATCAGAATTATAAGGCTATTTAAATATATTTGCTTGAACCTGTGACAAATACTGGCTAATTCAGGATCTAATCGTATTTATTATTGGCCCATTAGCCCCATAAGCTCAGCTGCCTGCGTTCTAACTCACACCGAGTCCCCCTCACCTATCACCCCTGTGCTCACTGACCTACACGGCATCCCCTCCAATGACCCCTCCATTTTACAATTCTCACCCTAGTTTTCCAATCTCATCCACTGCTTCGCCGCCCCCTGCGCCTGCCCCGTAACCAACGCCAGCCCAACAGGCCTCCCAGGTTTTCTGCGCTTCCCTACTCCCGATCTCGTCCACATCCCCAACTTTCATCGCGCTGCCGGCCTTGGCCGTGCTTTCTGCTGTCTGGATCCTTAAAATCCTGAGTTCCCTGCCTAAAACTCTCCACCTCTCCACCCCTCCCTCTCTCTCTCTTCCCCCCCCCCCCCTCCCCCTCATCCTATAGGACACTCTGACCTCTTATGTCACTTGTGCGACACATTGGTTAGCACTGTTGCTTCACAGCGCCAGGGTCCCAGGTTCGATTCCCGGCTCGGGTCGCTGTCTGTGTGGAGTCTGCACGTTCTCCCAGTGTCTGCGTGGGTTTCCTCCGGGTGCTCCGGTTTCCTCCCACAAGTCCCGAAAGACTTGTTAGGTGAATTGGACATTCTGAATTCTCCCTCCGTGTACCCGAACAGGCGCCAGATTGTGGCGACTGGGAGATTTTCACAGTAACTTCATTGCAGCGTTAATGCAAGCCTGCTTGTGACAATAAAATATTATTTTTATTATTTTATTATTATTCTTGTTTGATCGAGCTCCTGTTTCACTCCAATGTGCTGCCCGAATGCAAGTTGGTGTTGCATTTTGGTGGCTTTCTGGCGCTTGCTTTGGCCTCTTTTCAGCCCCGTGGATCAGACATTTCTCTCCGATGTCGGTGTATCACTCAAGGGGCACTTGTTGCATTGGTTCACGCTTGTCGACCCGAGGGGTCACCCAGCAGCACCCTCAGTGGTCCACAAGGTAAACCTGAAAGTGAGCTCACTGCCCAAAGTAACGAAAGATTTGCTTCCGTTATCAAGCGGACGGTTATCAACCAGCGTTGAAATGATTTCACGCCGGGGAGAGCAGGGGGGGGGGGGGGGGGGGGGGGGTGGTGCGGGGGCGGGGCGGGGGGGGGGTTGATTGAAAGGCAATTGTGTTAACCTGTCACTTGTCATTAGCTGCGAGGTTACAGGCTGAATGATCCTTTATTGTCGGTAATTAGATGTGGTGAAGGAGCAGGACTTTGTGCAGAGCTGAGGCACTTTTATTTTGAAGTGATTGGCTGGGCTGCGGCTGCAGAATCACTGAGTCATGAAGTGGAATTCTGTCATTCTCTGACTAGTCTGTATATATTGTTGGATAACTGCTGGACTTGCTGCATTTGGCTTAAATGTCTCAGTACTGCTGTGGCTTTATTCTTACAACATCCTTTTGTGTGTGTGTCTGTGAGGGCATATAAGAGTCCTATTGAAGAGGAGGTGGAGGTAAGGAGCTGCATTCTATTGAGAACATTTCTCTTTCAGCCTTTATATATTTCTCTGGCAGCTGTAATACTCCATAGAGATGGGAGGTTTCTGGTTAAGGTCCCCGGGTGTAATGGTGATGGGATTTTCCACATGCTCATCATAGTGTTGGCTCCTGCAGAGTGGTGGCGATCCGATAGCTGTGATTAGAAAATACTGGAGGCACTCATGTGGGTCACTCTGTTCCATAGGCTGGTGAGAATAGATAAGTTGCTGTTAAAGGTGCCGCTCCCATAGGCATGGCTGTTGAGGGCTACACCTGGACACGTCAAGATGTGAGGCATCCCGTCCGGAAGTCAATTCACCCCGTCCAAGATCGGTCTCAAGCTTAGTGTCCTCTGAAGACTTGAGATGCCCTCCGAAGACTTGAGATGCCCTTCGAAGACATGAGGTGCCCTCTGAAGACTTACCTGGTGAAGTGGGTTGTGTGCATTTGTACAGTGTGTGTGTAAATGTGACCCTCTTGATCTTCTGCGCAGGGACGCACTTCCGTAATTAGCTGAAGAGACATGGCTACCAAATGTTTACACTTCCAACCCTGCATAGTTGTCCTGCAGTCTCCAGGAACTAAATAATTAATCTGGACACTGCTGTAAGTAATTCTGGGACTAGAATCATATGGGGCGAAGAAAACAAACTTGAATTTCTATGGTGCCTGTCACGACCACCGAGTATCTCAAAGCACTTCACAACTTACCCTAAATCTGTCATATCAATCAAGCTGGCGTATAAGGCGACCCCATTTTTCCAGCCCGATAAATCATGCTGGTCGGGATTCTCCGATGCCGGACGCCGAAATTGGGAGCGCCGATCGGGCGGAGAATAGCTACCGCCGCGGAAATTGGGGCAGGCGCCGGTTTGACACGGGTTGCGATGCTCCAACCCTTCCATTGCGCTGTCCGGGCCGCGTAGTTGCGACCGCGTTCGCATCTCATTATCGGGCCCACCCGCGATGCTCCGCCTCCGATGGGCCGAGTTCCCGACAGCGTGGGCCACGTGCGGTCTCAACAACCGTGAACCTGGCGCGGTGGCTGCAGAGAGAGAGAGGGCGTATGGAGAGTGCCCAGCACCGCCATACTTCGCCGACAGTCATGCCGCTGGCCAAGGGGGCTTCTGCCAGGGCTGGGGGGGGGGGGGAGTAGTGGGGGGTGGCCGGGAGGTGGGCTGTGGGGTCGGGGTGGGATGGGTACGCGGTCCAGCACAACCGGCGCCATTTGTTCTGGTGCGACAGGTGCGTGTGTGGGGGGGTGTAGGCGTGCGCGGCTGCAGCTTGTCATCAGCCCTGCGTGTGTCCAGCGTGGACTTGGCGATTCACCCACCGTTTTTCGTGTGTTCCGCGGGTGTTTCACGCGGCGCCGGTGCTAGCCCCTCACCGGTAACGGAATCAGTGCGGGTGTGACGCCGATTTTTGCATCGTGAATCCTCCGTTGGTGTCAGCCCTTAGACCCCGGAACGGAGAACCCTGCCCGTTGTTTTTACACATACTCACCGCATATGTTCGACATCTGCCCCACAACCCCCAACCCTTTTCGCCATGACGTGCTACATTCGCATTTCTCCCCCCACGAGTGCATGTTTTCCTTATCTGTACCTTATAACCTGGCACAAGGGATCAAACCGGTGATTCAGGCTGTGTTGTGAAGGAGCGTGGGAGTTCAAGACTGTAATAAAGCCTCGATTACATTCTATCTCTGTGTAATAAATTGATGTGCTATCAATTACGACGAGACGAGAGTAGAATGTAATCGAGGCTTTATTACACAGAGATGTGTGGCCTCCTGCAGCAGCCTACAAAATGGCTGCTGTTCGGAGAGCACACACATTTATACTCCGCCTACTGGGCGGAGCCAGCAGGCCGGGATCTACCCCCGTACCTGTAGGACAAGGGCCTTGCCGTAAAACCCATATATATATACAGTATAATACATCAGTGGTGACCACCATATTGACACACCCACTCTTCGCTTCAGAAGCAGATGGCATTTCAACATGGTGACCACCCTTACCCAGGCGAGCAGTTCACTTTTACACTCTGTGTATAAGTCGACTCCAGTTTATGGAGGGATTTTTTTCGAGGGTACAAAGGTCGACTTATATGTCGACATCTATGGTAAGTTCAAGCACCTATTGAAGTGTGGTAGCTGCTGTGACGTAGGAACACTCCTAAGTAGTGTAATGGAGAGCATGTGTACAAAAAGCATTTTCTTCCCATTTTCTTTCACCTTGAGCTGACCACTTGCTTGGTGAGAGGATCGAACGTGACGCAACCTGCAGGAATACGCCTAACCTGAGCTGGCAACCTTATCTCCCCCTGTGCCTCCAACAGCTCAAACAGCCCAGGTTTGTGAAGCAGAGAAACGGACCCAATTCAACCCAACTTAGCTGCAGCAGAAATAAAAACAGAAAACGCTGGGGGGAAAGAGGTGATGCTGGAGGGAAACTTCTTCACCCAGAGTGTGGTCGGCTGGTGGGATTCACCACCAGAGAAAGCAGTTGAGGCCAAAACATGGTTTGCAAGAAGCAGTTAGATATGGCACTTGTGCTGAAGGTGTTCAAAGGATATGGGGGGGGGGGGGGGGAGGCGGGATCAGGCTATTAAGTTGGATGGTCAGCCGTGATCATCATGAATGGCGGGGAAGGCTCGAAGGGCCCCTTGCTCCTATTTTCTATGTTTCTACGTAACACGGCAGGTCTGGCAGTGGGCGGGATTCACCAACCAGCCCACCGCATGTTTTTTGGCAGCGGAGGTGGCCCCCCCAGCGGGATTTAGTGGTCCCGCCCTTGTCAGCGGGATTTCCCGTTGACCGCAGCCCCCCCGCCCCATCGGCGGGAAACCGGCTTGGGACCGGAATATCCCGTTGACCTGAACAGCTGGCAAATCCTGTCCATTAACTCTGTTTCTGTCTCCATAGATGCTGCCCGACCTGCTGAGTATTTCCCGCACTTCCAGTTTTTGTTTGAGGTTTCCAGCGCCTGCAATATTTTCTTCTTGTATTTGTGGTCTCTCTGACTTGTCGGATATGTACCCCCACGAGCTGCCCCCCAGCTCTCTTTTTACTTAACCCCGATAGATGAAGGATGTCCAAAGATGTGCAGGTTAGGTGGACAGACCATGCGAAAGTGCCCCTTCGTCTCCAGGGATGTGGGGTTTGGGTGGGATTATGCAGTTGCAAGGATAGGGTGGGGGTGGGGGGGGGGGGCTAGTTTGGGTGTTCTTTCGGAGGGTCGATGGGCCGAATGGCCTCCTTCTGCACTGCAGGCATTCTGTGACAATTGATCTACGAAAGGGCATTCTGGAGCACTGCAGTTTCAGATCTCAACGAGGGTGACGTCAGTGGTGCAGGGTGATCTGCGCGATCCCAGTACGGGAGTAAAGGCACGTCTCCAAAAGAGGGGAGATGGAGCTGGAAGCCCGGGCTCCTCGGTGCGCGAGTGAACAAGTCTCTGGCCTATGTGTCGAGGCCAACCCTCCACAGTAGTCCTTTGTGTCCTCGGACAGTTCTCCTTTTGTGGGATCTGTTCGGTCATGTTTTGGTTCTGTTTTGCTTTCCTTTTCAAAAGCTCCTTTCCCTGAATGAAGTGCACCAAACATCATCACTTAGTCTTGAGAGAGGAAATGAGCCCCAGACCCTTTACTATGGAGGTTATAGAATTGTGGTGCAGTAAAGATTGGCAACCGTACAAGACAAGCAACATGCCTCTTTCCCAGAAGACTGCTGGCATTGTCATGGCAACAGACAAGGTAGAATTCTCTCTCTTTTAACAGAAGTAATGAGGATGGGGGGAAGAGGGGGGAGGGGTGTGGGGGGGGGGACGCGACCATCCTTGATGCACATTCGCAGTTTTGGTCCAGTATAAATTCTGGTAGAGAAGCAATGAAAGTACGAAAGTAGAGCGGGGGGGGGGTTGTGAACTGTACAGAGTTAACATAAATTTGAGGCGCTTTGTTTAAACTCCTGCCATTCCTTTGAGTACACCTTTACACAGTGATTTTTTTTTAAAGAGGAAGGCTGAAGTTATTTTGCTTGTCGTTCGGTGTTTCATTTTTGGCCGATCCTCCACGTAGTTCGCAGTTCTATCACTGAACCAAGTCCCAGTTGTTACTCCGACATTCAGCTGGGAATCAATTCTGTAATACAAGCGGCTGCATTCTCCGTTTCAGCGGCTAAGTGCCAGGTTGAACGGAGAATTTGCGGGAGGTTTACGACGGAAAGATCGTCGCCAACCCCTCACCAATTCCGGGACTGGTGAGGGGTTAGCAGCAGCGCCAGATTAAACTCCCGGCTGCCGTGCCGAAAACGGCCGGAGAACGGCCGGATCCCTGGCTGCGCATTAGCACAGGTGACGACCTGCAGCCGTCGCGCCGTAAAACATGGCGTCGGCCATGCGCGGACCCGACCCGTCACCCGCAACCCTGCAGGACACCACCTGGCCACCCCCCCCCCCCACCAGTCCCCCCAGCCCTCGCGGGACCCTCCACCCCCCCCCCCCCCCCACCGCTGGCCAGTGGCACGGATCCCGGCTGAGTGTGGCGGCGCTGGATACAGTCCGCAGCCGCCACACCGGATTCCCAACGGCTGAGACCACACGTGTCCCACGCGGTCGGGAACCCATTGGCATGAGGGCCGGCCGATGACACGCTAACAGCGTTGCAGCGGCGCGTGACGTGATGATGCCATTTCAGAGGGGGCGGAGCATGGCTGACTGGCGTCAAACCGGCGCCGGCTCCGATTCGGGCATCAGAGTCGATTCTCCGCCCGATCGCCGATTAGGATATCGGCATCGGGCAACGGAAAATCCCGCCCAAGATTCTTTTTCTCATCCTTTTCCATCCCAACCCCGCGCCCCCTCCCCGCAGGACTGAATATGCTTGCCAGCGAATATCTCTTGACACACAATGGTTAATAACGTGAGCAGTGAATTTGTATGAAGGACATGGGAAGAATTTTGGCACCATCACTGTGCTCCCCTCCCCCATCCCAACTTCCAAAACACAACAGGATTGATGCGCAATCAATTACTCCCGAGACGGTGAGTCATAACGAATAGGCTTTAATCTGCTAGAACTGTTCCCCAGCAGCTTCGTTACAGAAGGTGAAGGCTGCTGGGACGGCATCGGTTCTTATACCCCGCCTCTCAGGGCGGAGCTATGTACATCAGCCAATGGTAGACTCCTGGGTCTAGCCAATGGTCATCCACCTCTCAGGTACCGCAATACCTGGTATTACCACAAAGAGTCAATTCCCCAAACATTTTCATGGCGCGAAGAAAAGGTTTATTTGTTACTGCATGGAATTCAAAAGGAAAAAGAGAGACTTGCATTTTTATAGCACCTTTCGTGACCACTGGATGTCCCAAAGGGCTTTGCAGCCGGCTAAGTACTTTAGAAGTGCAAACATGGGGTGGGATTTACCGACCAGTCCGCCGCATGTTTTTCAGTGGGGGAGGGGGGGGGCGTCAGCGGGATCTACCGGGCCTGCCGTTGCCTGCGCCCGGAATTTCCCACCGGCCTGAACTAATCACACCCATGGTTGTAAAGGGAGAAGCACACCAGCCAATTTGCGCACAGCAAGCTCCCACAAACAGCAATGTGACAATGATCAGGTCATTTGTTTTTAGTGATGTTGGTTAAAGAATAAGGCACGGTGTCGGGTTCAATTCTCGGTTGACTGAGCGGAGTCTGCACGCTCTACCCGTGTCTGCGTGGGTTTCCTCCGGGTGCTCCGGTTTCCTCCCACAGTCCAAAGATGTGCAGGATAGATGGGGTTACTGGGAAAGGACGGGGGAGTGTGCCTAGGTAGGGTGCTCTTTCGGAGGGTCGGTGCAAACTTGATGGGCCGAATGGCCTCCTTCTGCACTATAGTGATTCTATGATTCTTGATATGTGGGTCAGGATTCCGAGGATAGTTCCCCTGTCCTCCTTGAAAAGAGTGCGTGGGATTTTCCAGCCCCACCCACCCCGGGGTCACCCAAATCCCGCCGAAGGTCAATGGACTTGTGGCTGGGGTCACAGAATATCTCACAGCAGGTCCCACCATGACGGGTACTGGAAAACCCTGGCCAGTCACCTAGATCTTCTCCAAGCGCCGATGAGAATCTTAGAGTGTCTACAGTGCAGAAGGAGACTATTTGGCCCATCGAGTCTGCACCGACCCTGGGAAAGAGCACCCCACCCAGTCCCACTCCCTGCCCCTTCCCGGTAACCCCACCCAACTGTTGGAGACTACAGGGGTGAGGGCGGAGGGGAACTCTGTTTAATGCCTCACGTGAAAGGCAGCACTCCCTCAGTAACTCACTGGGATGTCAGAGTGGGATTTAAACCCATAACCTTCTGAGTAACAGGCGAGAGAGCTACCCACTGAGCCGCAATTGAAACCTACAATAACAAGGAATGTTAGCCCTCACTTGAAAGTCATGTATAGTATTGACGTTGAATCAATATATACAGAAACTGCAAAGCCCCTCCCCCCCCCCCCCCCACACACCCGCTTGTTTCCCTCCGCTGCTATCATTTACTGACTGCACTGTGTTCCGGGATCCCTCTGAAGAATGTTCTGGAATCCCTCTCAAGAATGAAGAGTGCAGACAGTAACTGGACCACAGAACAGGTGACAGTGCACCACTGAGATTCTTTTGTTCCAAAGTCGAGCATCCAGGGCTCACTCCAGGGACCTGAGAGCACGGTCCAGACTTGAGTGCAGTGCTGAGCGGGTGCTGCACAGTCTGAGGGTGCTGTCTTTTGGCTGAGTCATTAAAATTGACGCCCTCTCTGCCTTCTCGGGTGAAAAACGAAAGATCCCGTGGCAGCTCTGTTTTTATTTTTTTTTTAAATGAGCAAGCAGGATCTTCCCAACATCCTTCCCAATACTTCGCCCACAACCGACATCACTAAAACACTGATGATCTGATCATTGTCGCATCGCTGCCTGTGGGAGCTTGCTATGCGCAAATTGGCTGCCGTGTTTCCTGCATAATAATAATAATCTTTATTGTCACAAGTAGGCTTACATTAACACTGCAGTGAAGTTCCTGTGAAAATCCCCTAGTCGCCACACTACGGCGCCTGTTCGGGTACACGGAGGGAGAATTCAGAATGTCCGATTCACCTAACAAGCACGTCTTTCGGGACTTGTGGGAGGAAACCGGAGCTCCCGGAGGAAACCCACGCCGACGCGGGGAGAACGTGCAGACTCCGCACAGACAGTGACCCAAGCCGGGAATCGAACCTGGGACCCTGGCGCTGTGAAGCAACAGTGCTAGCCACGGTGCTACCATGCTGCCCATTACAGCAATGCTGCCCATTACATTACAACAGTGATGGTGTATCGAAAGCTGCAAGACGCCTTGGGACATTCTGAGTCCGTGCGAGACATTCCATAAATGCTAGATTTCTTTTCAAAACAATAACATTGAAATGTAAACTTTGTCCCACAAACAGCAGTGTGATGGCTGGCTGGCTGATCCATTTATGGTGATGGTGATGGTTAAATATTGGACAGGGCACCAATAGCCATTCTTAACTAAGGTGGACAGAGGAAGTGAGAAACAGGGACTCATTGAGAAATTGAATCACTTCTGTCCAGGGTGGCACAGTGGTTGGCACTGCTGCCTCGCAGCGCCAGGGACTCCGGTTCGATTCCGGCCTTGTCTCTGTGCGGAGTCTGCACGTTCTCCCCGTGTCTGCGTGGGTTTCCTCCGGGTGCTCCGGTTTCCTCCCACAGTCCAAAGATGTGAAGGTTAGGTGGGTTGGCCACGCTAACTTGCTCCCCGATGAGCAGGTTAGGTTACGGGGATTGGGCGGGGTGGAAGGGGGCGTTGGCCTAGCTTGGGTGCTCTTGCAGAGAGTCTGTGCAGACACGATGGGCCAAATGGCCTCCTTCTGCACTGTAGGTATTCTATGTCCTGGCTTGCTCAGTGTTACAATCCACACCATTCCCCCTCAAGCCAGGTGAAACAATATGTATTTAGTAGTGAATTTAAGCATTTAAAAAATTTTCCCAGCTCTTCTATGTCTTTTTTTCCATCCCTCCCATTCTCTTTCTCTCCTTTCTCCTCCCGTGTCCTCCCCCCCCACTCCCACCACCTCACTCTCTTTTCCTCCCCTCCTTTACTGCCTCTTCTTTGTCTCGTCGTGTCCTCTGAACATACATACCGACACACCAATTAGGAGCAGGATTAGGCCCGTAGCAGGATTAGGCCCGTACTATGTCCTCCAGGCAGCTTTTTGGACGTCACTTACTTTGAAGTGTTTATGGAAATTTGGAGAGTTTGTGAGGAGGTGGCAAATAAAGTGAACAAGCAGCTACATTCATGTACTGGTCTCTGTGCAACTTCTGAAGAACCAGCTCCATTCACACGGGGGGCCGTGCAGCAGGTTTTTAAAAAAACGTATTCTTTCATGGGCCGAGGCTGTCGCTGGGCTGGGCCGGCATTTGTTGCCAATCCCTAATTACCCTTGAACTGAGTGACTTGTGAGGCCATTTCGGGGTGGGGGGGCGCAGTAAGAGTCAACCACATCCCTGTGGGTGTGGAGTCACGCGTAGGCCAGACCGGGTAAGGACGGCAGATTTCCTTCCCATTAGTGAACCAGATGGGTTTTTGCAACAATTGATGATGGTTTCATGATTGTCATTACCGAACCTAGCTTTATATTCCAAGATGATTAACTGAATTTTAAGTTTCGTCGACTGCCGAGGTGGGATTTGAACCCGGTTTCCCCAGAGTATTAACCCGGGTCCCAGGATTACTAGCCCAGTGACAATACCACAATGCCACCATTCCCCCTTACCTACTATTTAATTGCCTTCAAAAGACTACTGGATGACCTTGCATTTGATCCTGGTATTAATTGACATGATGTTCCTGATGGCAAGGCAGCACTACCTAAGCTGTCATTCAGTGAACCGCATTCTTGCCTCTAAACCACAAGCTCAAGTCCCATTCCATTGACTTGACGACGCAACCTTGAGCTGTACTCCGGGACTGCTGCACTGTCAGAGGTACCGTCTATCGTGTGAGATCTTAAACAGAATTTGCGCCGCACCCCACACTCCCCCGGGCTCTCTCAGATTCCCACAGCTGCACTATCGCATGGGGGGCTGTCCTCGGTGCCGTGGCCAATCAGCATCATGATTATCCGTCCTCTGATATTTATGTGAGCTTGCTGTGCACGGATTGACTGCTGCACTCGCCGCACTGTAACATGGACTGCACTGCGAAATTGCTTTGTTGCCTGTCATGTGCTTTGAGACGTCCTACGCTTATGAAAGGTTCTTGATTAATCGGGGGGGATGTCAGGGGTTATGGGGAGAAGGCAGGGGAAGGGGGATGAGAAACGTAATAGCCATGATCGAATGGGGGAGCAGACTCGATGGGCCGAATGGCCTATTTCTGTTCCTATGTCTTATGGTTCATATGATGCAAGTCTTTCCTTAGCTTTACTGGGAGGCCTCCAATCTGTGTTCCGATGTTGATCTTGTTCTGGCAGTAGTCGAGATGATATGAGCGGTCTCGCTTTCCTTTGGGTTAGGGAGAAGGCCTAAAAAATAAATCAGCCAAGAATTTCCCACCCTGATTGCTATCAGCCTCTGGAAATGCAGGAAATCCTGATAACATCAGGATCGAGCAGTGCTTTGTGTGGTTAAATAGTCTTCTCTGGATGATGATACAGAGACTGGCGACTTGAGCGAGCATCAGTCTGCTCGAGGTCATGCCGTCAAATCCCAGCCTACAGGGGAGGGCGGGGAGGAGTTGGGAGGGTATAGAATAGAAGCTTACAGGATACGAGGAGGCTATGCAGCCCATCATCCCTGTGCCAGCTCTTTTGAAAACGTTAGCCAATTTATCCCACGCCCACTGCTCTTTCTCCATAGCTCCGCAATTTTTTTTCTTTCGGGAATATTTATCCAATTATATTTTGGGAGTTATGATTGCATCTGCTTCCACCATCCTTCCGCCCAGTGCATTCCACGTCATCGTCACTTCATAGATTATCATAGAATTTACAGTGCAGAAGGAGGCCATTCGGCCCATCGAGTCTGCACCGGCTCTTGGAAAGAGCACCCTACCCAAGTCCACACCTCCACCCTATCCCCATAATCCCACCTAACACTAAGGGCAATTTTGGACACTATGGGCAATTTATTGGCCAATCCACCTAACCTGCACATCTTTGGACTGTGGGAGGAAACCAGAGCACTCGGAGGAAACCCACGCACACACGGGGAGGATGTGCAGACTCCGCACAGACAGTGACCCAAGCCGGAATCGAACCTGGGACCCTGGAGCTGTGAAGCAATTGTGCTATCCACAATGCTACCGTGCTGCCCACTTGTTGGGCCTTTTTTAAGAAAAAAATCTCCTCATCTCCCCTCCTCTTCCTTTTGTAATCGCCTTGAGCCCGTGTTGGCTGGTCACCGGCACTCTTGCTGGACGGTGAGGTTTTTAGAAGAAAGCATTGCTTTGTAAGCTGCAAGTGGTTGATGTTAGCCCACAATCATTCAGCTGCTTCAAATGACTTTCCTTCAATCACTGATGTGTATAGATCATTCGCAACCTCATTGAATAGTGGAGCAGGCTCGAGGGGTCGAATGACCTACCCCTAGGTGGAATTGCAATCTGTCACTCCGACGCTCTGGGGATCCCAACCTTCCTCTTGGTTGTACAGATGGGTACTGATGGACTTTAATGGTTCTATTGTCTTGGAGAGAGCTGGTGTTCAGTAGAAGCCAGAAACTGCTTGGTGTGGGGAGGCGATGGGGTGCGGGATTTGTCCAGTCAGTTCAAGCAGTCATTGTCACATCAACAAAGCAACAAGGAGTTGGCCATTTTTACCCTCAAACCTATTCCACCATTCAGTGTGATCATGGCTGAACTGCGGCCTAAGCTCCCTAAACCCGCCTAGCCATTCATGCCTTTGGTTTAAGAAATCTATCCATCCCGGTTTGAAAGTTGACAATTGATCTAGTAACTGTTTCCATCTGAAGAAGAGAGTTTGACGACAGATTAATCAACACGGAGAGATGAATGTGGACAGAATAGTTTTCAGACTGTTTGGAGATCATGTCATAATCTTTATAATAATCTTCATTGTCACAAATAGGCTTACATTAACACTGCAATGAAGTTACTGTGAAAAGCCCCTAGTCACCACATTCCAGCGCCTGTTCGGGTACACGGAGAGAAATTCAGAATGTCCAATTCACCTAACAAGCACATCTTTCGGGACTTGTGGGAGGAAACCGGAGCGCCTGGAGGAAACCCACGCAGACACCCGGTGAAGGTGCAGACTCCGCACAGACAGTGACCCAAGCCGGGAATCGAACCTGGGACCCTGGGTCACAGTCTGTGTCGAGTCTGCACTGATCGAGTAATGGATTTGACCAGATGGCCAGTTGGGGACCACTCCTGGGTTCAAGGCCTCTGTGGGGCCTTTGAGTGGTAGGAGAAAATCTTGGGAAGAAATACAACAATGAGGGGGGATCCATTTGCGAACAACCTTCACAAGTTAGTCCTGTGAGATGAGATGTACTTGGTGAAGCAGCTGTTGCTGGATTAATAACCAATAAACTATGCTTTCTAAACTAGTGGTTTATGTGGCTGCACTAAAACCTTTAATCTTTTGAATATTTAGACAGTGATGCTGTTATGTTATTGTTTATATGGCATTCCCCAGTTCAGTGGTGGAACAGGCTTGGAATGTATAAAAGCAGTAAAGATCATTATGGTTCATTCAGCTGGTCCCCCACCAAAAAAAACATATTGCTCAATCACTTCAAAGACATCTCCAAAATATGCAAATGAGCTGATTGCTGTAGGGCCCCAGAGTCATTTTTGAAGTCTGATTCTGTCCTGGGAAGTGGGCGTCACTGGGCTGGGCCTGCGTTTGATCCCCATCCCTATTTGCCCTTGAACTGAGTGCTTTGCTGGGCCATTTCAGAGGAGCAGTTCAGCGTCAACCACATTGCTGTGGGCCTGGAGTCACGTGTAGGCCAGACCGGATAAGGACGGCAGATTTCCTTCCCTGAAGAACATTAGTGAACCCAGATGGGTGTTTCACGTCTCATCGTTTCACGGGCACCGTTGCTGAGACCAGCTTCTCAATTCCAGATTTTATGGATTGACTTTAAATCGCACCGGCTACCGTGGTGGGATTTGAACCGTGTACCCAGAGCATCAGCCTGGGCCTCTGGTATTGCTACTCCAGTCGCCTAGCCGCCATGCAACTATTTCCCCCTAATAGTCACGCAGTAATTAAAGAGGCCACTCAGCCCATCGTGGGTGCGTGTGCATTTGTGATTTCCCCCAGCTTCGGGAAGCAGGGAGGAGAAGAGTTTCTTTGCACTAAGCTGTTGTGACTTACACAATAGCATTCCTGCAAGGATGGCGGATGTCGATTCGATAATAGCATTCAAAGGGGAATTCGATAACTACTTGAGAATAAGCAAATTTGCGTGGTCCTGAAGAATGAGCACACTGTGTGATACCAGCTGAATAATTATTTCAAAAGAGCCCTGCATACGGTAGCACAGTGGTTAGCACTGTCGCTTCACAGCGCCAGGGTATCAGGTTCGATTCCCGGCTTGGGTCACTGTCTGTGCGGATCCACAAGCTTCTGCGCGTTTTCCCCGTGTCTGCGTGGGTTTCCTACGGGTGCTCTGGTTTCCTCCCACAAATCCCGAAAGACGTGCTTGTTAGGTAATTGAAATGAAATGAACTGAACCGTGCTGCTGGCCTGCCTGGGTTTGCTTTCAAAGCCAGCGATTTAGCCCTGTGCTAAACAGCCCCTTTTTGGACATTCTGAATTCTCCCTCTGTGTACCTGAACACGGGGCGGGTTTAGCACAGGGCTAAGTAGCTGGCTTTTAAAGCAGACCAAGGCAGGCCAGCAGCGCGGGTTCAATTCCCGTACCAGCCTCCCCGAACAGGCGCCGGAATGTGGCGACTAGAGGATTTTCACAGTAACTTCATTGCAGTGTTAATGTTAGCCTACTCGTGACACTGATAAAAGATTATTATTATTATTACACCACGGACCAGCCTCCTGCTGTATTGTATGATCGCATGTGCTGGACTTTCAGTTCCCACAGGGGATCCGAGGTGGGCGGGAGCTAAAAATACCCCATCAGCCGGCCCTGCTGATTTCCCAGCTCCACCCTGCCTCGGGGTTATTTCTGCACAGGCAGGATCAGGGTCAGCATGGCTGCCTGCCAGCAGGCAACAGTTCGCCACGGATCGTTAAGGACCTAATTCAGGCCAATTGCTGGTCATTGACTGGAATTTTTAGTCAGCCTTCAGGAGTGGAGAGCTTTCTGTGCTGGGAAGCGGGGGGGAGGGGCGGGGGCGGGGGGGGGGGCAGTGGGCAGCAAACCAGGCAGGCCTAGAAACCTTGCTTGACTGCCTGGGGTCATGAAAATTCACCAGCCACTCTGTAGAGGGCTCCCCCTTCCCCCATTCCCACCCCATGACAATCATTCTCTCGCCGTAAAAGCCATTTTTGAAACGCTTTAACGAAATTGGAGCGAGGGTGCCTCCATGTTGACGCACCCTCTCTTTTATTTACCCACCTTGCACCCTTGAGGCTGGAAGGCCTTTGAGTGGCCCCCAAGCTTCGGGTGCCTAGCTGCCAAACGGGTCTCCAGGCTAATTGAATAAGCAACCTCCTTGTCAATCACAATGGCTTCCTGTTTCGCCCATGAGGGCAGGTTCGGCGCCGCGAACCAGTCCCCATCTCTGTTTTCGGCCCCTGGAGGGAAGATCCTGCCCCACGAGTTGAGCGCAGGCAAGTCTTGCGTTCACACGAACTGGGACATGCTGCCAACGCACTTTTGGTAAGCAGGTGGAAATGTATTCTTGCCCTATGGAGTCATGTGGCTTGCCTGTGGAGAATATCCATTTGGGGAAATATATGACTGATGGGGTTCTCTCCCCGTCGAAGTGGGTTTCTTTCGGACAGGAGTAAGAGAGTTGTCAACTTGGATCCTCTCTCTCCAATCAGAAGCTTCTGGATCCAAGCAGCATTACAGATTGTGCATGATCTGGGCCGATACTTCACTGGAGCAGTGAGGATAACTGGGTTGCTGGGCTTTTTATTGATACTCATGGGCTATGGGTGTCATTGGCTAGGCCGGCATTTGTTGCCCATTCCTAGTTTCCCTTGAGAAGGTATTGGTGAGCTGCTTTCTTGAACCGCTGCTATGTGGTGTCGGTACACCACACGGGTATATAAGTAGGGGGCTGTTAGGGAGACGGTTCCAGGATTTAGACCCAGAGACAGAGAAGGAACGGCGATATATTTCCAAATCTGGGTTTGGAAGTTGCTGCCTAAGGAGCCTTGGTAATTTCCTGCAGTGCATCTTGTAGGACCCCTACAGGGCAGAAAGAGGCCATTCTGCTCATCGAGTCTGCACCAACTCTCTGAAAGAACACCCAACATAGAACCTTATAGAACCTTAGTTAGGCCACACTTGGAGTATAGTGTTCAATTCTGGTCGCCACACTACCAGAAGGATGTGGAGGCTTTAGAGAGGGTGCAGAAGAGATTTACCAGAATGTTGCCTGGTATGGAGGGCATAAGCTATGAGGAGCGGTTGAATAAACTCGGTTTGTTCTCACTGGAACGAAGGAGGTTGAGGGGCGACCTGATAGAGGTATACAAAATTATGAGGGGCATCGACAGAGTGGATAGTCAGAGACTTTTCCCCAGGGTAGAGGGGTCAATTACTAGGGGGCATAGGTTTAAGGTGAGAGGGGCAAGGTTTAGAGTAGATGTACGAGGCAAGTTTTTTACGCAGAGGGTAGTGGGTGCCTGGAACTCACTACCGGAGGAGGTAGTGGAAGCAGGGACGATAGGGACATTTAAGGGGCATCTTGACAAATATATGAATAGGATGGGAATAGAAGGATACGGACCCAGGAAGTGTAGTAGATTGTAGTTTAGTCGGGCAGTATGGTCGGCACGGGCTTGGAGGGCCGAAGGGCCTGTTCCTGTGCTGTACATTTCTTTGTTCTTTGTTCTTTGTTGTAGGCCCACTCCCCCACCCTATCCCCGCAACCCTACCTCAGCTGATGGACATGTGGTCAGTGGGAGGGATGGGTCAGTCAGTAAGGTAATAACAACTCCCGTTTGACAGGTCCTCTTGGTGGAGCTCGATGGCTCCTCACCTTTGCAGCGTGTGCCAACCTCTGAGTGGGTGACAGCCCTGTCCTCGGCCACCCCAATCACCTCCAGGGCCCATTCCTCGAAGGAGGTGAGGATTCTTAAGACCGGCACCATGTCGCCAGTCTGGGCCTCAACCTGGTGATTTTAGGAGAGATTTTCCTGAGGAGAGACACACAGGAGATCGTTGGCCACGTGCATTGTTTACAGTGTTGGGAGGAGGGCTGTGAAGGAAGGGTTCAGGGGGGTTGGAGGAAGAGGGGGAGTGAAGGACGAGTGAAGGACGGGGAGCTGGCGAGTGCCGTGCCGGCAAATGGGCTGGCAAGCCTTCAATAGCTGCGAGAAGCCCGCGGGGCCTCGCTAAATGGACCAATCAAAGTTGAATAGAGTTGTCGGCCTCACTGGGCCGCTCGCCAGGAAACTCGTGGGAATTCTCGCTCGCTACCACATTTAGAAGTCTTTCCAAGAATCGCGCCCCTTATCTTTTGCGCTGATCTGCTGGGTGCTTCCATCATTAAGGATCGGGATATTTGTGCAGCCTCCTCCTCCTCCTCCTTAATTATCCACCACCATTCTGGATATGTCAGGGCTGCAGGGCTACAGATCCGTTGGTTGTGGAATCGTTTAGCTCTGACCATCGCTCACTGCTTATGCTGTGTGGCATATGAGTAGTCCTGTGTTGTAGCTTCTCCAGGTCTACACCTCATTTTTCGGTATGCCTGATGTTGCTCCTGGAATGGCCTCTGTGCCCTCCATTGAACCTTGTTGATCCCCTGGGTTGGTGGTGACGGTAGAGTGGGGACTATGCAGAGTCACGAGGTTACAGATTGTGGTTGAATCCAATTCTGCTGCTGCTGATGGCCCACAGCGCCTCATGGATGCCCAGTCTTGAGTTGCTAGATCTGTTCAAAATCGATCCGGGTAGCACAGTGGTTAGCACAGTTGCTTCACAGCTCCAGGGTCCCAGGTTCGATTCCCGGCTTGGGTCACTGTCTGTGCGGAGTCTGCACGCTCTCCCCGTGTCTGCGTGGGTTTCCTCCGGGCGCTCCGGTTTCCTCCCACAGTCCAAAGATGTGCGGGTTAGGTGGATTGGCCAGGCTAAATTACCCTTGGTGTCCAAAAAAGGTTAGGTGGGGTGGGTTACGGGGATAGGGTGGAAATGTGGGCTGAAGTGGGTTGCTCTTTCCAAGGGCCGGTGCAGACTCGATGGGCCGAATGGTCTCCTTCTACACAGTAAATTCTATGATTCTATGATCCCATTTTGCATGTTGGTGGTGCCACCACACGATGGAGGGGTATCCTCAACGTGAGGACAATACGCCGTATCATAGAATATACAGTGCAGAAGGAGGCCATTGGCCCATCCAGTCTGCAAGGACTGGGCGGTGGTCACGCTTACACTTACTGTTGCACAGAGAGGCATCTGCAGCAGACAGGTTACTGGGTTTGAAGTCAAGTACGTTTTTCCTCTTGTTTGTTCCCCAGCCAGAATACATTCTGTGCCCTCGCCACCCTCAAGTGGTGTTCTGATTGATCAGCTGAGAGGTGTGAGGATGGTAATGAGCAAGATGTTTCCTTGTCCATGTTTGGCTTGATGCCATTTGACTTCGGCAGTTAATGTTGAGAACTCTCAGGGCAACACACTCGACCGTATACCGCTGTGCTACAACTGAGTGGTTTTTAAGAGCCAGCCACATTGCTGTCGGCCATTCCTGCATTTGTCGGTCAGACCGGGTCAGTACGGCAGATTCTCATCATTAGCCTGCTTTTAAGAGAATCGGCAGTGGTTTCATAGCCGCCATTACATTTTTTAATTCCAGATTTTATCGGGCCACCTGCTGTGGTGGGATTCGAACCCAGGTCCCGAGAGGATTACACAGGGTCTCTGGATTGCCAGTGCAGTGGCAATGCCACTGTGCCACCCCCTGCAAAGTGTCAAACCCAGGTCCTGTTTTGGCAGTTCCGTTTGATGCAAAAGGATTCCCGAACCCTGCCAAAAGGAAAGAACCCTTTCCTGGCCAACATTCCTCCCCTACCTGGCATCAACAGCAGCACAAATGAACTAAAGAACAAAGAACCAAGAAAAGTACAGCACAGGAACAGGCCCTTCGGCCCTCCAAGCCTGCGCCGACAATGCTGCCCGTCTGAACTAAAATCTTCTACACTTCCAGGGTCCGTATCCCTCTATTCCCATCCTATTCATGTATTTGTCAAGATGCCCCTTAAATGTCACTATCGTCCCTGCTTCCTCCACCACCTCCGGCAGCGAGTTCCAGGCACCCACTACCCTCTGTGTAAAAAACTTACCTCGTACATCTCCTCTAAACCTTGCCCCTTAAACCTATGCCCCCTAGTAATTGACCCCTCTACCCTGGGGAAAAGTCTCTGACTATCCACTCTATCTATGCCCCTCATAATTTTGTTGACCTCTATCAGGTCGCCCCAACCTCCGTCATTCCAGTGAGAACAAACCGAGTTTATCCAACTGCTCCTCATAGCTAATGCCCTCCATACCAGGCAACATCCTGGTAAATCCCTTCTGCACCCTCTCTAAAGCCTCCACATCCTTCTGGTGGTGTGGTGACCAGAATTCAGCACTATACTCCAAGTGTGGCCTAACTAAGGTTCTATACAGCTGCAACATGACTTGCCAATATACAGCTGCAACACGACTTACTAAATCAGTCATTCTCCACAGTTTCGCTTTGTGGAATCTTGCTGAGCACAGAATGAAAATAATCGGATGTTGTAGGTGCTTTGAGATATGTGATAAGGTGCTAAGCAACTGCATGGGTTTTGTTTTCTTGAAGAAAATCAGTGAGAAAATGGGTCCTGGAGATGTCCATAATTTGTACAGGTTTCCCAGTCTATTTATTTAGCTTTCCTATGCAGACTGGCAAACCGCTGCCTTGCCTTAATTCTGGGAATTCTGGCTGCACTCTGTTTTTCCTGGATCAAATTTCAGCAGATATCACAAGAATGACTATTCTGTTTTCGGCCCAACTAAATTTAGCAACACCAGGATTACTGAAAAAGAAGATTAACTGGCCTCAGAAGATGTTTTGCAACAAGGATATAATTCGGGGCTTACTGCTGTTTTCCTTTCATTTTTTTTTTAACTCAATGGATTCTTGTAAATAAGTTGCAAAATGGAAGTCTTTTCTTTTCTCCTTAATTCCTCTGCTTTCCGCTTTCCTGTCAACTTATGGGGCGCGATTTAGAGGAAATGAAAGAGAGTCCCGTGTCGAGCACGCTTAACCGGCGCTCGCAACGCTGAGGAAGACACCGCTATCTGACGACACGCTGTTTTATTATGAGGCCTCAGAAGGGAGCATCCCACCAAGGCTGCACTTAGTCCCGTTACCTGCACTGAGGAGCTCTGCTCATCAGGACAGGAAGAAATCGGGGAGCCAATTTTATCTCTGCAAAGCAACCTGGGCCTCCCCAACGCCTCAACTCACCTGGAAGGAGATAATTGAGATCTCCCCCCTCCCCAATACCACACCTAATAAGGGCAGGGCACCCCCAGGCCCGATCCACAGCACGGGCAAAATGCCACCCGGACACCTTGCCACTGCCAGCCAGGGTGGCACCCAGGTGGCACTGTCAGCATGCCCAGGGGGGAATCAGGGGTGCCAGGGTACCAACCTGCCTAGAGACCGGAACCCATGGACACCCGGCCGTTTGGGACCCTATTCCCACACCTCCACCCTACCCCCGTAACCCCACCTAAACATTTTTGGACACTAAGGACAATTTAGCATAGCCAATCCACCTAATCTGCACATCTTTGGACTCCAAGGACGTGTTGATGGGTTGACAAGAGGTTGGGAAGAGGTTCATGTGGAGCGCATTGTACAAACCCATTTGATCAAATAGCCAGTCTCTGTGTCGCACCTGTTATGTAACATTTCATCGGAAAGGTACCACCACTTTATCCTGTGCTGAGCTGGAGTCTCTGCCCAAGGAAATAAAGCGGGCCTGGTTTTACGGTGTTCTAGCAAAGAACATGGGTGATGCACAACGATCTCCTTCTGGTTCAAGGCAACATGGGAGCAATTCGTATATGGCTGATCGATGGGCCAGATTATTCACATGGCAGTCTTTCCTGGATGGCGGGGAACGCGGTCACAGTGGTCCCACAGCCCTTTTACACTCCAAGGTAGAAGTCCCACCTCAGAGAGCTGATTGGAAGGCAGTTTTGTGGCCCAGGCCAGCAGCAGTGGCCAATCAGTACCCGGCTTCTAAGTCCCTGTACCTGACATGTCGGAGGGGGGGGGGGGGAGGGGGGCTCATGGTGGAGACCAAACAATAGACCCAGGGGCAGTGAGGAGAGGGAGTTAGTGGTCTTAATAGAGGAGGAGAGGCCATGATCAAATAGATCCCCCGTAGGGGGCAGACCTCTATGTGGAAAGTAGGCCTTCCCCATCCTGCCTGAGGCTCGAGCAGAGTTTTCTCGCAGGATTTCCCCCCTCCCCACTCCAGCCCTGAGCCCCTCACAATTCAGGCCACCTGCGCATTTAAGGGGCCACTAATTGGCCATTTAAAGGACTTCAACTGGGACCGGGGCAGGCGAGCTCCCTCATTCTCTGTTCAGTTCCGGTGAGATGTGGAAGGACAATGGAAGGTTTATCCTGGGAATTTTATGCCAGATGCTACGCCCTCCAGCAGTGGTGTTGTTGGGGGGGGGGGGGGGGGGGGGTGAGGGGAGGGGTGTTGTAGAGGGGGAAGGGGGGTTGTAGAGCAGGACTTGGACCCCACATCTGACCCGGTTGAAAACGCGACCCGTTGAGACAGGTTGGTAAACCTGAACTTAAAAATGCATTTGACTGGGGTTCCAATAAAGTACAACGGGGCCCCGAGTGATAATACTACAACGCCAACTCTTTGTACTTATCCTGGGAGTGTGTTGACATTTTAAAAAGATGTTGAGCAACTTTTCATTGAAACCAGTTTTCAAATGGCAGATGTTGATTTAGTTATTGCTTATCCTGCCCACAGCTGGATGACGAATAAGATCCTCTGCTGTCACCCATAACTCTGACAGCTTCATCAGCAGATAAAGCACATTCGATCTTCTTGCTGACGGAAGGAGTGTCTTTATAAATGAGTGGAGTGCTGAGGGAAGGAGTTCCTTTATAAATGAGTGGAGTGCTGAGGGAAGGAGTCTCTTTATCAATGAGAGGAGTGCTGAGGGAAGGAGTCTCTTTATAAATGAGTGGAGTGCTGAGGGAAGGAGTTCCTTTATAAATGAGTGGAGTGATGAGGGAAGGACTGTCTTTATAAATGAGTGGAGTGCTGAGGGAAGGAGTCCCTTTATAAATGAGTGGAATGCTGAGGGAAGGTGTTCCTTTATAAATGAGAGGAGTGCTGAGGGAAGGAGTCTCTATATAAATGAGTGGATGGTGAGGGAAGGAGTCTCTTTATAATTGAGTGGAGTGCTGAGGGAAGGAGTCTATTTATAAATAAGTGGAGTGCTGAGGGAAGGAGTTCCTTTATAAATGAGTGGAGTGATGAGGGAAGGACTGTCTTTATAAATGAGTGGAGTGCTGAGGGAAGGAGTCCCTTTATAAATGAGTGGAGTGCTGAGGGAAGGAGTCTCTTTATAAATGAGTGGAGTGCTGAGGGAAGGAGTCTATTTATAAATGAGTGGAGTGCTGAGGGAAGGAGTCTCTTTATAAATGAGTGGAGTGCTGAGGGAAGGAGTATCTTTATAAATGAGTGGATGCTGAGGGAAGGAGTCTCTTTATAAATGAGAGGAGTGCTGAGGGAAGGAGTCTCTTTATAAATGAGTGGAGTGCTGAGGGAAGGAGTATCTTTATAAATGAGTGGATGCTGAGGGAAGGAGTCTCTTTATAAATGAGTGGAGTGCTGAGGGAAGGAGTCTATTTATAAATGAGTGGAGTGCTGAGGGAAGGGGTTCCTTTATAAATGAGTGGAGTGCTGAGGGAAGGTGTTCCTTTATAAATAAGAGGAGTGCTGAGGGAATGAGTCTCTTTATAAATGAGAGGAGAGCTGAGGGAAGGAGTCTCTTTATAAATGAGGAGTGCTGAGGGAAGGTGTTCCTTTATAAATGAGTGGAGTGCTGAGGGAAGGAGTCTCTTTATAAATGAGTGGAGGGCTGAGGGAAGGACTCGGTTTATAAATGAGTGGAGGGCAGAGGGAAGGAGTGTCTTTATAAATGAGAAGAGTGCTGAGGGAAGGAGTCTCTTTATAAATGAGGAGTGCTGAGGGAAGGTGTGTCTTTATAAATGAGTGGAGTGCTGAGGGTAGGAGTTCCTTTATAAATGAGTGGAGGGCTGAGGGAAGGAGTTAATTTATAAATGAGAGGAGTGCTGAGGGAAGGAGTGTCTTTATAAATGAGTGGATGCTGAGGGAAGGAGTCTCTTTATAAATGAGGAGTGCTGAGGGAAGATGTTCCTTTATAAATGAGTGGAGTGCTGAGGGAAGGAGTCTCTTTATAAATGAGAGGAGTGCTGAGGGAAGGAGTCTCTTTATAAATGAGTGGAGGGCTGAGGGAACGAGTTCCTTTATAAATGAGTGGAGTGCTGAGGGAAGGGGTTCCTTTATAAATGAGGGGTGCTGAGGGAAGGAGTTCCTTTATAAATGAGAGGAGTGCTGAGGGAACGAGTTCCTTTATAAATGAGTGGAGTGCTGAGGGAAGGAGTCTCTTTATAAATGAGTGGAGTGCTGAGGGAAGGAGTCTCTTTATAAATGAGAGGAGTGCTGAGGGAAGGGGTTCCTTTATGAATGAGAGGAGTGCTGAGGGAAGGAGTCTCTTTATAAATGAGTGGAGTGCTGAGGGAAGGAGTCTCTTTATAAATGTGAGGAGTGCTGAGGGAAGGAGTCTCTTTATAAATGAGTGGAGTGCTGAGGGAAGGAGTCTCTTTATAAATGAGAGGGGTGCTGAGGGAAGGAGTCTCATTATAAATGAGAGGAGTGCTGAGGGAAGGAGTCTCTTTATAAATGAGTGGAGTGCTGAGGGAAGGAGTCTCTTTATAAATGAGAGGGGTGCTGAGGGAAGGAGTCTCATTATAAATGAGAGGAGTGCTGAGGGAAGGAGTCTCTTTATAAATGAGAGGAGTGCTGAGGGAAGGAGTTAATTTATAAATGAGAGGATGGTGAGGGAAGGAGTCTCTTTATAAATGAGAGGAGTGCTGAGGGAAGGAGTGTCTTTATAAATGAGAGGAGTGCTGAGGGAAGGAGTTAATTTATAAATCAGAGGAGTGCTGAGGGAAGGAGTCTCTCTATAAATGAGTGGATTGCTGAGGGAAGGAGTGTCTTTATAAATCAGTGGAGTGCTGAGGGAAGGAGTCTCTCTATAAATGAGTGGATTGCTGAGGGAAGGAGTGTCTTTATAAACGAGTGGAGTGCTGAGGGAAGGAGTTAATTTATACATGAGAGGAGTGCTGAGGGAAGGAGTCTCTTTATAAATGAGTGGAGTGCTGAGGGAAGGAGTTAATTTATACATGAGAGGATTGCTGAGGGAAGTAGTCTCTTTATAAATGAGTGGAGTGCTGAGGGAAGGAATCTTTTTATAAATGAGAGGAGTGCTGAGGGAAGGAGTCTCTTTATAAATGAGAGGAGTGCTGAGGGAAGGAGTTAATTTATACATGAGAGGAGTGCTGAGGGAAGGAGTCTCTTTATAAATGAGTGGAGTGCTGAGGGAAGGAGTCTCTTTATAAATGAGTGGAGTGCTGAGGGAAGGAGTCTCTTTATAAATGAGAGGAGTGCTGAGGGAAGGAGTCTCTTTATAAATGAGTGGAGTGCTGAGGGAAGGAGTCTCTTTATAAATGAGTGGAGTGCTGAGGGAAGGTGTTCCTTTATAAATGAGTGGAGTGCTGAGGGAAGGAGCGTCTTTATAAATGAGTGGAGCGCTGAGGGAAGGAGTTCCTTTATAAATGAGTGGAGTGCTGAGGGAAGGAGTCTCTTTATAAATGAGTGGATGCTGAGGGAAGGAGTCTCTTTATAAATGAGAGGAGTGCTGAGGGAAGGAGTCTCTTTATAAATGAGTGGAGTGCTGAGGGAAGGTGTTCCTTTATGAATGTGTGGAGTGCTGAGGGAAGGAGTCTCTTTATAAATGAGTGGATGCTGAGGGAAGGAGTCTCTTTATAAATGAGAGGAGTGCTGAGGGAAGGAGTCTCTTTATAAATGAGAGGAGTGTTGAGGGAAGGCGTCTCTTTATAAATGAGTGGAGTGCTGAGGGAAGGAGTCTCTTTATAAATGAGAGGAGTGCTGAGGGAAGGAGTCTCTTTATAAATGAGTGGAGTGCTGAGGGAAGGAGTCTCTTTATAAATGAGAGGGGTGCTGAGGGAAGGAGTCTCTTTATAAATGAGAGGAGTGCTGAGGGAAGGAGTCTCTTTATAAATGAGTGGAGTGCTGAGGGAAGGTGTCTTTATAAATGAGTGGAGTGCTGAGGGAAGGAGTTAATTTATAAATGAGAGGATGGTGAGGGAAGGAGTCTCTTTATAAATGAGAGGAGTGCTGAGGGAATGAGTCTCTTTATAAATGAGAGGATTGCTGAGGGAAGGAGTCTCTTTATAAATGAGTGGATTGCTGAGGGAAGGAGTCTCTTTATAAATGTGAGGAGTGCTGAGGGAAGGAGTCACTTTATAAATGAGAGGAGTGCTGAGGGAAGGAGTCTCTTTATAAATGAGAGGAGTGCTGAGGGAAGGTGTGTCTTTATAAACGAGTGGAGTGCTGAGGGAAGGTGTCTTTATAAATGAGTGGAGTGCTGAGGGAAGGAGTTAATTTATAAATGAGAGGATGGTGAGGGAAGGAGTCTCTTTATAAATGAGAGGAGTGCTGAGGGAATGAGTCTCTTTATAAATGAGAGGATTGCTGAGGGAAGGAGTCTCTTTATAAATGAGTGGATTGCTGAGGGAAGGAGTCTTTTTATAAATGTGAGGAGTGCTGAGGGAAGGAGTCACTTTATAAATGAGAGGAGTGTTGAGGGAAGGAGTCTCTTTATAAATGGGTGGAGTGCTGAGGGAAGGAGTTAATTTATACATGAGAGGATTGCTGAGGGAAGTAGTCTCTTTATAAATGAGTGGAGTGCTGAGGGAAGGAATCTTTTTATAAATGAGTGGAGTGCTGAGGGAAGGAGTCTCTTTATAAATGAGTGGATGCTGAGGGAAGGAGTTAATTTATAAATGAGTGGAGTGCTGAGGGGAGGAGTCCCTTGATAAATGAGTGGAGTGCTGAGGGAAGGAGTCTCTTTATAAATGAGTGGAGTGCTGAGGGGAGGAGTCTCTTTATAAATGAGTGGAGGGCTGAGGGAAGGAGTCTCTTTATAAATGAGAGGAGTGCTGAGGGAAGGAGTTCCTTTATAAATGAGTGGAGTGCTGAGGGAAGGAGTCTCTTTATAAATGAGAGTGCTGAGGGAAGGTGTGACTTTATAAATGAGAGGAGTGCTGAGGGAAGGAGTTCCTTTATAAATGAGTGGAGTGCTGAGGGAAGGAGTCTCTTTATAAATGAGAGGAGTGCTGAGGGAAGGAGTCTCTTTATAAATGAGTGGAGTGCTGAGAGAAGGAGTCTCTTTATAAATGAGTGGAGTGCTGAGGGAAGGAGTCTCTTTATAAATGAGTGGAGGGCTGAGGGAAGGAGTGTCTTTATGAGGTACCCTCAATAATGATGCTTAGAGATTAAACTGTAAAGAAGGCTTTATTAGGCTAATGACTATGCTACAGATTTGGACGAGAGCTGACTGCTATACAGACCATGAGGCAGGCCTTTATGTATGGCTCCCAGATGGGCAGAGCCAGAGGCGGAGTCCCCAGGGTTCCAAGCCTGGTCTTAAAGGGGACATCACCTTACATGATGATAAGGCAGTAACCGTTCATCACACTTTATAAATGAGTGGAGTGCTGAGGGAAGGAGTCTCTTTATAAATGAGTGGAGGGCTGAGGGAAGGAGTTCCTTTATAAATGAGTGTAGTGCTGAGGGAAGGAGTCTCTTTATAAATGTGCGGAGTGCTGAGGGAAGGAGTGCTGAGGGAAGGAGTCTCTTTATAAATGAGTGGATTGCTGAGGGAAGGTGTGTCTTTATAAATGAGTGGAGTCCTGAGGGAAGGAGTGTCTTTATAAATGAGTGTAGTGCTGAGGGAAGGTGTTCCTTTATAAATGAGTGGAGTGCTGAGGGAAGGTGTTCCTTTATAAATGAGAGGAGTGCTGAGGGAAGGAGTCTCTTTATAAATGAGTGCAGTGCTGAGGGAAGGAGTTCCTTTATAAATGAGTGGAGTGCTGAGGGAAGGAGTCTCTTTATAAATGAGTGGAGTGCTGAGGGAATGAGTGCGTTTATAAATGAGTGGAGTGCTGAGGGAAGGAGTCTCTTTATAATTGAGTGGAGGGCTGAGGGAAGGAGTTCCTTTATAAATGAGTGGAGTGCTGAGGGAAGGAGTCTCTTTATCAATGAGGAGTGCTGAGGGAAGGAGTCTCGTTATCAATGAGGAGTGCTGAGGGAAGGAGTCTCTTTATAAATGAGAGGAGTTCTGAGGGAATGAGTCTCTTTATAAATGAGTGGAGTGCTGAGGGAAGGAGTCTCTTTATAAATGAGTGGAGTGCTGAGGGAAGGTGTGTCTTTATAAATGAGTGGATGCTGAGGGAAGGAGTCTCTTTAAAAATGAGTGGAGTGCTGAGGGAAGGAGTCTCTTTATAAATGAGTGGAGTGCTGAGGGAAGGAGTCTCTTTATAAATGAGAGGAGTGCTGAGGGAAGGAGTCTCTTTATAAATGAGAGGGGTGCTGAGGGAAGGAGGCTCTTTATAAATGAGTGGATTGCTGAGGGAAGGTGTGTCTTTATAAATGAGTGGAGTGCTGAGGGAAGGAGTCTCTTTATAAATGAGAGGGGTGCTGAGGGAAGGAGTCTCTTTATAAATGAGAGGGGTGCTGAGAGAAGGTGCGTCTTTATAAATGAGTGGAGTGCTGCGAGAAGGAGTCTCTTTATAAATGAGTGGAGTGCTGAGGGAAGGAGTTAATTTATAAATGAGAGGAGTGCTGAGGGAAGGAGTTCATTTATAAATGAGAGGAGTGCTGAGGGAAGGAGTCTCTTTATAAATGAGAGGAGTGCTGAGGGAAGGTGCGTCTTTATAAATGAGTGGAGTGCTGAGGGAAGGAGTTAATTTATAAATGAGAGGAGTGCTGAGG
This sequence comes from Scyliorhinus torazame, assembly GCF_047496885.1. Taxonomy (NCBI): domain Eukaryota; kingdom Metazoa; phylum Chordata; class Chondrichthyes; order Carcharhiniformes; family Scyliorhinidae; genus Scyliorhinus; species Scyliorhinus torazame. The sequence goes on from NC_092715.1 coordinate 27,007,342, forward strand.
GAAGGAGTTAATTTATAAATGAGTGGAGTGCTGAGGGAAGGAGTTAATTTATAAATGTGTGGTGTGCTGAGGGAAGGAGTCTCTTTATAAATGAGTGGAGTGCTGAGGCAAGGAGTTCCTTTATAAATGAGTGGAGGGCTGAGGGATGGAGTTAATTTATAAATGAGTGGAGTGCTGAGGGAAGGAGTCTCTTTATAAATGAGAGGAGTGCTGAGGGAAGGAGTTCCTTTATAAATGAGTGGAGTGCTGAGGGAAGGAGTCTCTTTATAAATGACTGGAGGGCTGAGGGAAGGAGTGTCTTTATAAATGAGAGGAGTGCTGAGGGAAGGAGTCTCTTTATAAATGAGTGGAGTGCTGAGGGAAGGAGTCTCTTTATAAATGAGTGGAGTGCTGAGGGAAGGAGTCCCTTTATAAATGAGTGGAGTGCTGAGGGAAGGAGTCTCTTTATAAATGAGAGGAGTGCTGAGGGAAGGTGTGTCTTTCTAAATGAGTGGAGTGCTGAGGGAAGGAGTCTCTTTATAAATGAGTGGAGTGCTGAGGGAAGGAGTCTCTTTATAAATGAGAGGAGTGCTGAGGGAAGGAGTCTCTTTATAAATGAGAGGGGTGCTGAGGGAAGGAGTCTCTTTATAAATGAGAGGGGTGCTGAGAGAAGGTGCGTCTTTATAAATGAGTGGAGTGCTGAGAGAAGGAGTTCCTTTATAAATGACTGGAGTGCTGAGGGAAGGAGTCTCTTTATAAATGAGTGGAGTGCTGATGGAAGGGGTTCCTTTATAAATGAGTGGAGTGCTGAGGGAAGGAGTCTCTTTATAAATGAGAGGAGTGCTGAGGGAAGGTGTGTCTTTATAAATGAGTGGAGTGCTGAGGGAAGGAGTGTCTTTATAAATGAGTGTAGTGCTGAGGGAATGAGGGCGTTTATAAATGAGTGGAGGGCTGAGGGAAGGAGTCTCTTTATAAATGAGTGCAGTGCTGAGGGAAGGAGTTCCTTTATAAATGAGTGGAGTGCTGAGGGAAGGAGTCTCTTTATAAATGAGTGGAGTGCTGAGGGAATGAGTGCGTTTATAAATGAGTGGAGTGCTGAGGGAAGGAGTCTCTTTATAATTGAGTGGAGGGCTGAGGGAAGGAGTCTCTTTATAAATGAGAGGAGTGCTGAGGGAAGGTGCGTCTTTATAAATGAGTGGAGGGCTGAGGGAACGAGTTACTTTATAAATGAGAGGAGTGCTGAGGGAAGGAGTCTCTTTATAAATGAGAGCGGTGCTGAGGGAAGGAGTCTCTTTATAAATGAGAGGGGTGCTGAGAGAAGGTGCGTCTTTATAAATGAGTGGAGTGCTGCGAGAAGGAGTTCATTTATAAATGAGTGGAATGCTGAGGGAAGGAGTTCCTTTATAAATGAGAGGAGTGCTGAGGGAAGGTGTGTCTTTATAAATGAGAGTGCTGAGGGAAGGAGTCTCTTTATAAATGAGTGGAGGGCTGAGGGAAGGAGTCTCTTTATAAATGAGAGGAGTGCTGAGGGAAGGAGTCTCTTTATAAATGAGTGGAGTGCTGAGAGAAGGAGTCTCTTTATAAATGAGTGGAGTGCTGAGGGAAGGAGTCTCTTTATAAATGAGTGGAGGGCTGAGGGAAGGAGTGTCTTTATGAGGTACCCTCAATAATGATGCTTAGAGATTAAACTGTAAAGAAGGCTTTATTAGGCTAATGACTATGCTACAGATTTGGACGAGAGCTGACTGCTATACAGACCATGAGGCAGGCCTTTATGTATGGCTCCCAGATGGGCAGAGCCAGAGGCGGAGTCCCCAGGGTTCCAAGCCTGGTCTTAAAGGGGACATCACCTTACATGATGATAAGGCAGTAACCGTTCATCACACTTTATAAATGAGTGGAGTGCTGAGGGAAGGAGTCTCTTTATAAATGAGTGGAGGGCTGAGGGAAGGAGTTCCTTTATAAATGAGTGTAGTGCTGAGGGAAGGAGTCTCTTTATAAATGTGCGGAGTGCTGAGGGAAGGAGTGCTGAGGGAAGGAGTCTCTTTATAAATGAGTGGATTGCTGAGGGAAGGTGTGTCTTTATAAATGAGTGGAGTCCTGAGGGAAGGAGTGTCTTTATAAATGAGTGTAGTGCTGAGGGAAGGTGTTCCTTTATAAATGAGTGGAGTGCTGAGGGAAGGTGTTCCTTTATAAATGAGAGGAGTGCTGAGGGAAGGAGTCTCTTTATAAATGAGTGCAGTGCTGAGGGAAGGAGTTCCTTTATAAATGAGTGGAGTGCTGAGGGAAGGAGTCTCTTTATAAATGAGTGGAGTGCTGAGGGAATGAGTGCGTTTATAAATGAGTGGAGTGCTGAGGGAAGGAGTCTCTTTATAATTGAGTGGAGGGCTGAGGGAAGGAGTTCCTTTATAAATGAGTGGAGTGCTGAGGGAAGGAGTCTCTTTATCAATGAGGAGTGCTGAGGGAAGGAGTCTCGTTATCAATGAGGAGTGCTGAGGGAAGGAGTCTCTTTATAAATGAGAGGAGTTCTGAGGGAATGAGTCTCTTTATAAATGAGTGGAGTGCTGAGGGAAGGAGTCTCTTTATAAATGAGTGGAGTGCTGAGGGAAGGTGTGTCTTTATAAATGAGTGGATGCTGAGGGAAGGAGTCTCTTTAAAAATGAGTGGAGTGCTGAGGGAAGGAGTCTCTTTATAAATGAGTGGAGTGCTGAGGGAAGGAGTCTCTTTATAAATGAGAGGAGTGCTGAGGGAAGGAGTCTCTTTATAAATGAGAGGGGTGCTGAGGGAAGGAGGCTCTTTATAAATGAGTGGATTGCTGAGGGAAGGTGTGTCTTTATAAATGAGTGGAGTGCTGAGGGAAGGAGTCTCTTTATAAATGAGAGGGGTGCTGAGGGAAGGAGTCTCTTTATAAATGAGAGGGGTGCTGAGAGAAGGTGCGTCTTTATAAATGAGTGGAGTGCTGCGAGAAGGAGTCTCTTTATAAATGAGTGGAGTGCTGAGGGAAGGAGTTAATTTATAAATGAGAGGAGTGCTGAGGGAAGGAGTTCATTTATAAATGAGAGGAGTGCTGAGGGAAGGAGTCTCTTTATAAATGAGAGGAGTGCTGAGGGAAGGTGCGTCTTTATAAATGAGTGGAGTGCTGAGGGAAGGAGTTAATTTATAAATGAGAGGAGTGCTGAGGGAAGGAGTTAATTTATAAATGAGTGGAGTGCTGAGGGAAGGAGTTAATTTATAAATGTGTGGTGTGCTGAGGGAAGGAGTCTCTTTATAAATGAGTGGAGTGCTGAGGCAAGGAGTTCCTTTATAAATGAGTGGAGGGCTGAGGGATGGAGTTAATTTATAAATGAGTGGAGTGCTGAGGGAAGGAGTCTCTTTATAAATGAGAGGAGTGCTGAGGGAAGGAGTTCCTTTATAAATGAGTGGAGTGCTGAGGGAAGGAGTCTCTTTATAAATGACTGGAGGGCTGAGGGAAGGAGTGTCTTTATAAATGAGAGGAGTGCTGAGGGAAGGAGTCTCTTTATAAATGAGTGGAGTGCTGAGGGAAGGAGTCTCTTTATAAATGAGTGGAGTGCTGAGGGAAGGAGTCCCTTTATAAATGAGTGGAGTGCTGAGGGAAGGAGTCTCTTTATAAATGAGAGGAGTGCTGAGGGAAGGTGTGTCTTTCTAAATGAGTGGAGTGCTGAGGGAAGGAGTCTCTTTATAAATGAGTGGAGTGCTGAGGGAAGGAGTCTCTTTATAAATGAGAGGAGTGCTGAGGGAAGGAGTCTCTTTATAAATGAGAGGGGTGCTGAGGGAAGGAGTCTCTTTATAAATGAGAGGGGTGCTGAGAGAAGGTGCGTCTTTATAAATGAGTGGAGTGCTGAGAGAAGGAGTTCCTTTATAAATGACTGGAGTGCTGAGGGAAGGAGTCTCTTTATAAATGAGTGGAGTGCTGATGGAAGGGGTTCCTTTATAAATGAGTGGAGTGCTGAGGGAAGGAGTCTCTTTATAAATGAGAGGAGTGCTGAGGGAAGGTGTGTCTTTATAAATGAGTGGAGTGCTGAGGGAAGGAGTGTCTTTATAAATGAGTGTAGTGCTGAGGGAATGAGGGCGTTTATAAATGAGTGGAGGGCTGAGGGAAGGAGTCTCTTTATAAATGAGTGCAGTGCTGAGGGAAGGAGTTCCTTTATAAATGAGTGGAGTGCTGAGGGAAGGAGTCTCTTTATAAATGAGTGGAGTGCTGAGGGAATGAGTGCGTTTATAAATGAGTGGAGTGCTGAGGGAAGGAGTCTCTTTATAATTGAGTGGAGGGCTGAGGGAAGGAGTCTCTTTATAAATGAGAGGAGTGCTGAGGGAAGGTGCGTCTTTATAAATGAGTGGAGGGCTGAGGGAACGAGTTACTTTATAAATGAGAGGAGTGCTGAGGGAAGGAGTCTCTTTATAAATGAGAGCGGTGCTGAGGGAAGGAGTCTCTTTATAAATGAGAGGGGTGCTGAGAGAAGGTGCGTCTTTATAAATGAGTGGAGTGCTGCGAGAAGGAGTTCATTTATAAATGAGTGGAATGCTGAGGGAAGGAGTTCCTTTATAAATGAGAGGAGTGCTGAGGGAAGGTGTGTCTTTATAAATGAGAGTGCTGAGGGAAGGAGTCTCTTTATAAATGAGTGGAGGGCTGAGGGAAGGAGTCTCTTTATAAATGAGAGGAGTGCTGAGGGAAGGAGTCTCTTTATAAATGAGTGGAGTGCTGAGAGAAGGAGTCTCTTTATAAATGAGTGGAGTGCTGAGGGAAGGAGTCTCTTTATAAATGAGTGGAGGGCTGAGGGAAGGAGTGTCTTTATGAGGTACCCTCAATAATGATGCTTAGAGATTAAACTGTAAAGAAGGCTTTATTAGGCTAATGACTATGCTACAGATTTGGACGAGAGCTGACTGCTATACAGACCATGAGGCAGGCCTTTATGTATGGCTCCCAGATGGGCAGAGCCAGAGGCGGAGTCCCCAGGGTTCCAAGCCTGGTCTTAAAGGGGACATCACCTTACATGATGATAAGGCAGTAACCGTTCATCACACTTTATAAATGAGTGGAGTGCTGAGGGAAGGAGTCTCTTTATAAATGAGTGGAGGGCTGAGGGAAGGAGTTCCTTTATAAATGAGTGTAGTGCTGAGGGAAGGAGTCTCTTTATAAATGTGCGGAGTGCTGAGGGAAGGAGTGCTGAGGGAAGGAGTCTCTTTATAAATGAGTGGATTGCTGAGGGAAGGTGTGTCTTTATAAATGAGTGGAGTCCTGAGGGAAGGAGTGTCTTTATAAATGAGTGTAGTGCTGAGGGAAGGTGTTCCTTTATAAATGAGTGGAGTGCTGAGGGAAGGTGTTCCTTTATAAATGAGAGGAGTGCTGAGGGAAGGAGTCTCTTTATAAATGAGTGCAGTGCTGAGGGAAGGAGTTCCTTTATAAATGAGTGGAGTGCTGAGGGAAGGAGTCTCTTTATAAATGAGTGGAGTGCTGAGGGAATGAGTGCGTTTATAAATGAGTGGAGTGCTGAGGGAAGGAGTCTCTTTATAATTGAGTGGAGGGCTGAGGGAAGGAGTTCCTTTATAAATGAGTGGAGTGCTGAGGGAAGGAGTCTCTTTATCAATGAGGAGTGCTGAGGGAAGGAGTCTCTTTATCAATGAGGAGTGCTGAAGGAAGGAGTCTCTTTATAAATGAGAGGAGTTCTGAGGGAATGAGTCTCTTTATAAATGAGTGGAGTGCTGAGGGAAGGAGTCTCTTTATAAATGAGTGGAGTGCTGAGGGAAGGTGTGTCTTTATAAATGAGTGGATGCTGAGGGAAGGAGTCTCTTTAAAAATGAGTGGAGTGCTGAGGGAAGGAGTCTCTTTATAAATGAGTGGAGTGCTGAGGGAAGGAGTCTCTTTATAAATGAGAGGAGTGCTGAGGGAAGGAGTCTCTTTATAAATGAGAGGGGTGCTGAGGGAAGGAGTCTCTTTATAAATGAGTGGATTGCTGAGGGAAGGTGTGTCTTTATAAATGAGTGGAGTGCTGAGGGAAGGAGTCTCTTTATAAATGAGAGGGGTGCTGAGGGAAGGAGTCTCTTTATAAATGAGAGGGGTGCTGAGAGAAGGTGCGTCTTTATAAATGAGTGGAGTGCTGCGAGAAGGAGTCTCTTTATAAATGAGTGGAGTGCTGAGGGAAGGAGTTAATTTATAAATGAGAGGAGTGCTGAGGGAAGGAGTTCATTTATAAATGAGAGGAGTGCTGAGGGAAGGAGTCTCTTTATAAATGAGAGGAGTGCTGAGGGAAGGTGCGTCTTTATAAATGAGTGGAGTGCTGAGGGAAGGAGTTAATTTATAAATGAGAGGAGTGCTGAGGGAAGGAGTTAATTTATAAATGAGTGGAGTGCTGAGGGAAGGAGTTAATTTATAAATGTGTGGTGTGCTGAGGGAAGGAGTCTCTTTATAAATGAGTGGAGTGCTGAGGCAAGGAGTTCCTTTATAAATGAGTGGAGGGCTGAGGGATGGAGTTAATTTATAAATGAGTGGAGTGCTGAGGGAAGGAGTCTCTTTATAAATGAGAGGAGTGCTGAGGGAAGGAGTTCCTTTATAAATGAGTGGAGTGCTGAGGGAAGGAGTCTCTTTATAAATGACTGGAGGGCTGAGGGAAGGAGTGTCTTTATAAATGAGAGGAGTGCTGAGGGAAGGAGTCTCTTTATAAATGAGTGGAGTGCTGAGGGAAGGAGTCTCTTTATAAATGAGTGGAGTGCTGAGGGAAGGAGTCCCTTTATAAATGAGTGGAGTGCTGAGGGAAGGAGTCTCTTTATAAATGAGAGGAGTGCTGAGGGAAGGTGTGTCTTTCTAAATGAGTGGAGTGCTGAGGGAAGGAGTCTCTTTATAAATGAGTGGAGTGCTGAGGGAAGGAGTCTCTTTATAAATGAGAGGAGTGCTGAGGGAAGGAGTCTCTTTATAAATGAGAGGGGTGCTGAGGGAAGGAGTCTCTTTATAAATGAGAGGGGTGCTGAGAGAAGGTGCGTCTTTATAAATGAGTGGAGTGCTGAGAGAAGGAGTTCCTTTATAAATGACTGGAGTGCTGAGGGAAGGAGTCTCTTTATAAATGAGTGGAGTGCTGATGGAAGGGGTTCCTTTATAAATGAGTGGAGTGCTGAGGGAAGGAGTCTCTTTATAAATGAGAGGAGTGCTGAGGGAAGGTGTGTCTTTATAAATGAGTGGAGTGCTGAGGGAAGGAGTGTCTTTATAAATGAGTGTAGTGCTGAGGGAATGAGGGCGTTTATAAATGAGTGGAGGGCTGAGGGAAGGAGTCTCTTTATAAATGAGTGCAGTGCTGAGGGAAGGAGTTCCTTTATAAATGAGTGGAGTGCTGAGGGAAGGAGTCTCTTTATAAATGAGTGGAGTGCTGAGGGAATGAGTGCGTTTATAAATGAGTGGAGTGCTGAGGGAAGGAGTCTCTTTATAATTGAGTGGAGGGCTGAGGGAAGGAGTCTCTTTATAAATGAGAGGAGTGCTGAGGGAAGGTGCGTCTTTATAAATGAGTGGAGGGCTGAGGGAACGAGTTACTTTATAAATGAGAGGAGTGCTGAGGGAAGGAGTCTCTTTATAAATGAGAGCGGTGCTGAGGGAAGGAGTCTCTTTATAAATGAGAGGGGTGCTGAGAGAAGGTGCGTCTTTATAAATGAGTGGAGTGCTGCGAGAAGGAGTTCATTTATAAATGAGTGGAATGCTGAGGGAAGGAGTTCCTTTATAAATGAGAGGAGTGCTGAGGGAAGGTGTGTCTTTATAAATGAGAGTGCTGAGGGAAGGAGTCTCTTTATAAATGAGTGGAGGGCTGAGGGAAGGAGTTCCTTTATAAATGAGTGGAGGGCTGAGGGAAGGAGTCTCTTTATAAATGAGTGGATTGCTGAGGGAAGGTGTGTCTTTATAAATGAGTGGAGTGCTGAGGGAAGGAGTTCCTTTATAAATGAGTGGAGGGCTGAGGGAAGGAGTCTCTTTATAAATGAGTGGATTGCTGAGGGAAGGTGTGTCTTTATAAATGAGAGGAGTGCTGAGGGAAGGAGTCTCTTTATAAATGAGTGGAGTGCTGAGGGAAGGAGTTCCTTTATACATGAGTGGAGGGCTGAGGGAAGGAGTCTCTTTATAAATGAGTGGATTGCTGAGGGAAGGTGTGTCTTTATAAATGAGTGGAGTGCTGAGGGAAGGTGTTCCTTTATAAATGAGTGGAGTGCTGAGGGAAGGTGTTCCTTTATAAATGAGAGGAGTGCTGAGGGAAGGAGTCTCTTTATAAATGAGTGCAGTGCTGAGGGAAGGAGTTCCTTTATAAATGAGTGGAGTGCTGAGGGAAGGAGTCTCTTTATAAATGAGTGGAGTGCTGAGGGAATGAGTGCGTTTATAAATGAGTGGAGTGCTGAGGGAAGGAGTCTCTTTATAATTGAGTGGAGGGCTGAGGGAAGGAGTTCCTTTATAAATGAGTGGAGTGCTGAGGGAAGGAGTCTCTTTATCAATGAGGAGTGCTGAGGGAAGGAGTCTCTTTATCAATGAGGAGTGCTGAGGGAAGGAGTCTCTTTATAAATGAGAGGAGTTCTGAGGGAATGAGTCTCTTTATAAATGAGTGGAGTGCTGAGGGAAGGAGTCTCTTTATAAATGAGTGGAGTGCTGAGGGAAGGTGTGTCTTTATTAATGAGTGGATGCTGAGGGAAGGAGTCTCTTTAAAAATGAGTGGAGTGCTGAGGGAAGGAGTCTCTTTATAAATGAGTGGAGTGCTGAGGGAAGGAGTCTCTTTATAAATGAGAGGAGTGCTGAGGGAAGGAGTCTCTTTATAAATGAGAGGGGTGCTGAGGGAAGGAGTCTCTTTATAAATGAGTGGATTGCTGAGGGAAGGTGTGTCTTTATAAATGAGTGGAGTGCTGAGGGAAGGAGTCTCTTTATAAATGAGAGGGGTGCTGAGGGAAGGAGTCTCTTTATAAATGAGAGGGGTGCTGAGAGAAGGTGCGTCTTTAAAAATGAGTGGAGTGCTGCGAGAAGGAGTCTCTTTATAAATGAGTGGAGTGCTGAGGGAAGGAGTTAATTTATAAATGAGAGGAGTGCTGAGGGAAGGAGTTCATTTATAAATGAGAGGAGTGCTGAGGGAAGGAGTCTCTTTATAAATGAGAGGAGTGCTGAGGGAAGGTGCGTCTTTATAAATGAGTGGAGTGCTGAGGGAAGGAGTTAATTTATAAATGAGAGGAGTGCTGAGGGAAGGAGTTAATTTATAAATGTGTGGTGTGCTGAGGGAAGGAGTCTCTTTATAAATGAGTGGAGTGCTGAGGGAAGGTGTGTCTTTATAAATGAGTGGAGGGCTGAGGGATGGAGTTAATTTATAAATTAGAGGAGTGCTGAGGGAAGGAGTCCCTTGATAAATGAGTGGAGTGCTGAGGGAAGGAGTCTCTTTATAAATGAGAGGAGTGCTGAGGGAAGGAGTTCCTTTATAAATGAGTGGAGTGCTGAGGGGAGGAGTCTCTTTATAAATGAGTGGAGGGCTGAGGGAAGGAGTCTCTTTATAAATGAGAGGAGTGCTGAGGGAAGGAGTCTCTTTATAAATGAGTGGAGGGCTGAGGGAAGGAGTCTCTTTATGAGGTACCCTCAATAATGATGCTTAGAGATTAAACTGTAAAGAAGGCTTTATTAGGCTGATAACTATGCTACAGATTTGGACGAGAGCTGACTGCTATACAGACCATGAGGCAGGCCTTTATGTATGGCTCCCAGATGGGCGGAGCCAGAGGCGGAGTCCCCAGGGTTCCAAGCCTGGTCTTAAAGGGGACATCACCTTACATGATGATAAGGCAGTAACCGTTCATCACACTTTATAAATGAGTGGAGTGCTGGGGGAAGGAGTCTCTTTATCAATGAGGAGTGCTGAGGGAAGGAGTCTCTTTATAAATGAGTGGAGTGCTGAGGGAAGGAGTGTCTTTATAAATGAGTGGAGTGCTGAGGGAAGGAGTCTCTTTATAAATGGGTGGAGGGCTGAGGGAAGGAGTTCCTTTATAAATGAGTGGAGTGCTGAGGGAAGGAGTCTCTTTATAAATGACTGGAGGGCTGAGGGAAGGAGTGTCTTTATAAATGAGAGGAGTGCTGAGGGAAGGAGTCTCTTTATAAATGAGTGGAGTGCTGAGGGAAGGAGTCTCTTTATAAATGAGTGGAGTGCTGAGGGAAGGAGTCTCTTTATAAATGAGAGGAGTGCTGAGGGAAGGCGTGTCTTTATAAATGAGTGGAGTGCTGAGGGAAGGAGTCTCTTTATAAATGAGAGGAGTGCTGAGGGAAGGTGTGTCTTTATAAATGAGTGGAGTGCTGAGGGAAGGAGTGTCTTTATAAATGAGTGTAGTGCTGAGGGAATGAGGGCGTTTATAAATGAGTGGAGGGCTGAGGGAAGGAGTCTCTTTATAAATGAGTGCAGTGCTGAGGGAAGGAGTCTCTTTATAAATGAGAGGAGTGCTGAGGGAAGGTGCATCTTTATAAATGAGTGGAGGGCTGAGGGAACGAGTTACTTTATAAATGAGAGGAGTGCTGAGGGAAGGAGTCTCTTCATAAATGAGAGCGGTGCTGAGGGAAGGAGTCTCTTTATAAATGAGAGGGGTGCTGAGAGAAGGTGCGTCTTTATAAATGAGTGGAGTGCTGCGAGAAGGAGTTCATTTATAAATGAGTGGAATGCTGAGGGAAGGAGTTCCTTTATAAATGAGAGGAGTGCTGAGGGAAGGAGTCTCTTTATAAATGAGAGTGCTGAGGGAAGGAGTCTCTTTATAAATGAGTGGATTGCTGAGGGAAGGTGTGTCTTTATAAATGAGAGGAGTGCTGAGGGAAGGAGTCTCTTTATAAATGAGTGGAGTGCTGAGGGAAGGAGTTCCTTTATACATGAGTGGAGGGCTGAGGGAAGGAGTCTCTTTATAAATGAGTGGATTGCTGAGGGAAGGTGTGTCTTTATAAATGAGTGGAGTGCTGAGGGAAGGAGTTCCTTTATAAATGAGTGGAGTGCTGAGGGAAGGAGTCTCTTTATAAATGAGAGGAGTGCTGAGGGAAGGAGTCTCTTTATAAATGAGAGGGGTGCTGAGGGAAGGAGTTAATTTATAAATGAGAGGAGTGCTGAGGGAAGGAGTCTCTTTATAAATGAGTGGTGTGCTGAGAGAAGGAGTTCATTTATTAATGAGAGGAGTGCTGAGGGAAGGAGTTCCTTTATAAATGAGTGGAGTGCTGAGGGAAGGAGTCTCTTTATAAATGAGTGGAGTGCTGAGGGAAGGAGTATCTTTATAAATGAGAGGAGTGCTGAGGGAAGGAGTCTCTTTATAATTGAGTGGAGGGCTGACGGAAGGAGTTCCTTTATAAATGAGTGGAGTGCTGCGGGAAGGAGTGTCTTTATAAATGAGTGGATGCTGAGGGAAGGAGTCTCTTTATAAATGAGTTGAGTGCTGAGGGAAGGAGTGTCTTTATAAATGAGTGTAGTGCTGAGGGAAGGTGTTCCTTTATAAATGAGTGGAGGGCTGAGGGAAGGAGTGTCTTTATGAGGTACCCTCAATAATGATGCTTAGAGATTAAACTGTAAAGAAGGCTTTATTAGGCTAATAACTATGCTACAGATTTGGACGAGAGCTGACTGCTATACAGACCATGAGGCAGGCCTTCATGTCTGGCTCCCAGATGGGCGGAGCCAGAGGCGGAGTCCCCAGGGTTCCAAGCCTGGTCTTAAAGGGGACATCACCTTACATGATGATAAGGCAGTAACCGTTCATCACACTTTATAAATGAGTGGAGTGCTGAGGGAAGGAGTCTCTTTATAAATGAGTGGAGGGCTGAGGGAAGGAGTTCCTTTATAAATGAGTGTAGTGCTGAGGGAAGGAGTCTCTTTATAAATGTGCGGAGTGCTGAGGGAAGGAGTCTCTTTATAAATGAGAGGAGTGCTGAGGGAAGGAGTCTCTTTATAAATGAGTGGATTGCTGAGGGAAGGTGTGTCTTTATAAATGAGTGTAGTGCTGAGGGAAGGTGTTCCTTTATAAATGAGTGGAGTGCTGAGGGAAGGTGTTCCTTTATAAATGAGAGGAGTGCTGAGGGAAGGAGTCTCTTTATAAATGAGTGCAGTGCTGAGGGAAGGAGTTCCTTTATAAATGAGTGGAGTGCTGAGGGAAGGAGTCTCTTTATAAATGAGTGGAGTGCTGAGGGAATGAGTGCGTTTATAAATGAGTGGAGTGCTGAGGGAAGGAGTCTCTTTATAATTGAGTGGAGGGCTGAGGGAAGGAGTTCCTTTATAAATGAGTGGAGTGCTGAGGGAAGGAGTCTCTTGATCAATGAGGAGTGCTGAGGGAAGGAGTCTCTTTATAAATGAGAGGAGTGCTGAGGGAAGGAGTCTCTTTATAAATGAGTGGAGTGCTGAGGGAAGGTGTGTCTTTATAAATGAGTGGATGCTGAGGGAAGGAGTCTCTTTAAAAATGAGTGGAGTGCTGAGGGAAGGAGTCTCTTTATAAATGAGTGGAGTGCTGAGGGAAGGAGTCTCTTTATAAATGAGAGGAGTGCTGAGGGAAGGAGTCTCTTTATAAATGAGAGGGGTGCTGAGGGAAGGAGTCTCTTTCTAAATGAGAGGGGTGCTGAGAGAAGGTGCGTCTTTATAAATGAGTGGAGTGCTGCGAGAAGGAGTTCATTTATAAATGAGTGGAATGCTGAGGGAAGGAGTTCCTTTATAAATGAGAGGAGTGCTGAGGGAAGGAGTCTCTTTATAAATGAGAGTGCTGAGTGAAGGAGTCTCTTTATAAATGAGTGGAGTGCTGAGGGAAGGAGTCTCTTTATAAATGAGTGGAGGGCTGAGGGAAGGAGTTCCTTTATAAATGAGTGGAGTGCTGAGGGAAGGAGTCTCTTTATAAATGAGTGGATTGCTGAGGGAAGGTGTGTCTTTATAAATGAGTGGAGTGCTGAGGGAAGGAGTCTCTTTATAAATGAGAGGGGTGCTGAGGGAAGGAGTGCGTTTATAAATGTGTGGAGTGCTGAGGGAAGGTGTTCCTTTATAAATGAGTGGAGTGCTGAGGGAAGGAGTCCCTTTATAAATGAGTGGAGTGCTGAGGGAAGGAGTTAATTTATAAATGAGAGGAGTGCTGAGGGAAGGAGTTCATTTATAAATGAGAGGAGTGCTGAGGGAAGGAGTCTCTTTATAAATGAGAGGAGTGCTGAGGGAAGGTGCGTCTTTATAAATGAGTGGAGTGCTGAGGGAAGGTGTGACTTTATAAATGAGAGGAGTGCTGAGGGAAGGAGTTCCTTTATAAATGAGTGGAGTGCTGAGGGAAGGAGTCTCTTTATAAATGAGAGGAGTGCTGAGGGAAGGAGTCTCTTTATAAATGAGTGGAGGGCTGAGGGAAGGAGTCTCTTTATGAGGTACCCTCAATAATGATGCTTAGAGATTAAACTGTAAAGAAGGCTTTATTAGGCTGATAACTATGCTACAGATTTGGACGAGAGCTGACTGCTATACAGACCATGAGGCAGGCCTTTATGTATGGCTCCCAGATGGGCGGAGCCAGAGGCGGAGTCCCCAGGGTTCCAAGCCTGGTCTTAAAGGGGACATCACCTTACATGATGATAAGGCAGTAACCGTTCATCACACTTTATAAATGAGTGGAGTGCTGGGGGAAGGAGTCTCTTTATCAATGAGGAGTGCTGAGGGAAGGAGTCTCTTTATAAATGAGTGGAGTGCTGAGGGAAGGAGTGTCTTCATAAATGAGTGGAGTGCTGAGGGAAGGAGTCTCTTTATAAATGAGTGGAGGGCTGAGGGAAGGAGTTCCTTTATAAATGAGTGGAGTGCTGAGGGAAGGAGTCTCTTTATAAATGAGTGGAGGGCTGAGGGAAGGTGTCTCTTTATAAATGAGAGGAGTGCTGAGGGAAGGAGTGTCTTTATAAATGAGTGGAGTGCTGAGGGAAGGAGTCTCTTTATAAATGGGTGGAGGGCTGAGGGAAGGAGTTCCTTTATAAATGAGTGGAGTGCTGAGGGAAGGAGTCTCTTTATAAATGACTGGAGGGCTGAGGGAAGGAGTGTCTTTATAAATGAGAGGAGTGCTGAGGGAAGGAGTCTCTTTATAAATGAGTGGAGTGCTGAGGGAAGGAGTCTCTTTATAAATGAGTGGAGTGCTGAGGGAAGGAGTCCCTTTATAAATGAGTGGAGTGCTGAGGGAAGGAGTCTCTTTATAAATGAGAGGAGTGCTGAGGGAAGGAGTCTCTTTATAAATGAGTGGAGTGCTGAGGGAAGGAGTCTCTTTATAAATGAGAGGAGTGCTGAGGGAAGGAGTCTCTTTATAAATGAGAGGGGTGCTGAGGGAAGGAGTCTCTTTATAAATGAGAGGGGTGCTGAGAGAAGGTGCGTCTTTATAAATGAGTGGAGTGCTGAGAGAAGGAGTTCCTTTATAAATGACTGGAGTGCTGAGGGAAGGAGTCTCTTTATAAATGAGTGGAGTGCTGATGGAAGGGGTTCCTTTATAAATGAGTGGAGTGCTGAGGGAAGGAGTCTCTTTATAAATGAGAGGAGTGCTGAGGGAAGGAGTTCCTTTATAAATGAGAGGAGTGCTGAGGGAAGGAGTCTCTTTATAAATGAGAGTGCTGAGGGAAGGAGTCTCATTATAAATGAGTGGAGGGCTGAGGGAAGGAGTGTCTTTATAAATGAGTGTAGTGCTGAGGGAAGGAGTTCCTTTATAAATGAGTGGAGTGCTGAGGGAAGGAGTCTCTTTATAAATGAGTGGAGTGCTGAGGGAAGGAGTCTCTTTATAAATGAGTGGAGTGCTGAGGGAAGGTGTTCCTTTATAAATGAGTGGATTGCTGAGGGAAGGTGTGTCTTTATAAATGAGTGGAGTGCTGAGGGAAGGAGTGTCTTTATAAATGAGTGTAGTGCTGAGGGAATGAGGGCGTTTATAAATGAGTGGAGGGCTGAGGGAAGGAGTCTCTTTATAAATGAGTGCAGTGCTGAGGGAAGGAGTTCCTTTATAAATGAGTGGAGTGCTGAGGGAAGGAGTCTCTTTATAAATGAGTGGAGTGCTGAGGGAATGAGTGCGTTTATAAATGAGTGGAGTGCTGAGGGAAGGAGTCTCTTTATAATTGAGTGGAGGGCTGAGGGAAGGAGTTCCTTTATAAATGAGTGGAGTGCTGAGGGAAGGAGTCTCTTTATCAATGAGGAGTGCTGAGGGAAGGAGTCTCTTTATAAATGAGTGGAGTGCTGAGGGAAGGAGTGTCTTTATAAATGAGTGGATGCTGAGGGAAGGAGTCTCTTTATAAATGAGAGCGGTGCTGAGGGAAGGAGTCTCTTTATAAATGAGAGGGGTGCTGAGAGAAGGTGCGTCTTTATAAATGAGTGGAGTGCTGCGAGAAGGAGTTCATTTATAAATGAGTGGAATGCTGAGGGAAGGAGTTCCTTTATAAATGAGAGGAGTGCTGAGGGAAGGAGTCTCTTTATAAATGAGTGGAGTGCTGAGGGAAGGAGTCTCTTTATAAATGAGTGGAGGGCTGAGGGAAGGAGTTCCTTTATAAATGAGTGGATTGCTGAGGGAAGGTGTGTCTTTATAAATGAGTGGAGTGCTGAGGGAAGGAGTCTCTTTATAAATGAGTGGAGTGCTGAGGGAAGGAGTTCCTTTATAAATGAGTGGAGGGCTGAGGGAAGGAGTCTCTTTATAAATGAGTGGATTGCTGAGGGAAGGTGTGTCTTTATAAATGAGTGGAGTGCTGAGGGAAGGAGTTCCTTTATAAATGAGTGGAGGGCTGAGGGAAGGAGTCTCTTTATAAATGAGTGGATTGCTGAGGGAAGGTGTGTCTTTATAAATGAGAGGAGTGCTGAGGGAAGGAGTCTCTTTATAAATGAGTGGAGTGCTGAGGGAAGGAGTTCCTTTATAAATGAGTGGAGGGCTGAGGGAAGGAGTCTCTTTATAAATGAGTGGATTGCTGAGGGAAGGTGTGTCTTTATAAATGAGTGGAGTGCTGAGGGAAGGAGTTCCTTTATAAATGAGTGGAGTGCTGAGGGAAGGAGTCTCTTTATAAATGAGAGGAGTGCTGAGGGAAGGAGTCTCTTTATAAATGAGAGGGGTGCTGAGGGAAGGAGTTAATTTATAAATGAGAGGAGTGCTGAGGGAAGGAGTCTCTTTATAAATGAGTGGTGTGCTGAGAGAAGGAGTTCATTTATTAATGAGAGGAGTGCTGAGGGAAGGAGTCTCTTTATAAATGAGTGGAGTGCTGAGGGAAGGAGTATCTTTATAAATGAGAGGAGTGCTGAGGGAAGGAGTGTCTTTATAAATGAGTGGAGGGCTGACGGAAGGAGTTCCTTTATAAATGAGTGGAGTGCTGAGGGAAGGAGTGTCTTTATAAATGAGTGGATGCTGAGGGAAGGAGTCTCTTTATAAATGAGTTGAGTGCTGAGGGAAGGTGTTCCTTTATAAATGAGTGGAGTGCTGAGGGAAGGTGTTCCTTTATAAATGAGAGGAGTGCTGAGGGAAGGAGTCTCTTTATAAATGAGTGCAGTGCTGAGGGAAGGAGTTAATTTATAAATGAGTGGAGTGCTGAGGGAATGAGTGCGTTTATAAATGAGTGGAGTGCTGAGGGAAGGAGTGTCTTTATAAATGAGTGGATGCTGAGGGAAGAAGTCTCTTTATAAATGAGAGGAGTGCTGAGGGAAGGAGTTCCTTTATAAATGAGTGGATTGCTGAGGGTAGGAGTTAATTTATAAATGAGTGGAGTGCTGAGGGAAGAAGTCTCTTTATAAATGAGTGGAGTGCTAAGGGAAGGAGTCTCTTTATAAATGAGTGGATTGCTGAGGGTAGGAGTTAATTTATAAATGAGTGGAGGGCTGAGGGAAGGAGTTAATTTATAAATGAGTGGAGGGCTGAGGGAAGGAGTTAATTTATAAATGAGAGGTGTGCTGATGGAAGGAGTCTCTTTATAAATGAGTGTAGGGCTGAGGGAAGGAGTGTCTTTATAAATGAGTGGAGTGCTGAGGGAAGGAGTCCCTTGATAAATGAGAGGAGTGCTGAGGGAAGGAGTCCCTTTATAAATGAGTGGAGTGCTGAGGGAAGGAGTCTCTTTATAAATGAGAGGAGTGCTGAGGGAAGGAGTCTCTTTATAAATGAGTGGAGGGCTGAGGGAAGGAGTGTCTTTATAAATGAGAGGAGTGCTGAGGGAAGGAGTCTCTTTATAAATGAGTGCAATGCTGAGGGAAGGAGTTCCTTTATAAATGAGTGGAGTGCTGAGGGAAGGAGTCTCTTTATAAATGAGTGGAGTGCTGAGGGAATGAGTGCGTTTATAAATGAGTGGAGTGCTGAGGGAAGGTGTTCCTTTATAAATGAGTGGAGTGCTGAGGGAAGGAATCCCTTTATAAATGAGTGGAGTGCTGAGGGAAGGAGTGTCTTTATAAATGAGAGGAGTGCTGAGGGAAGGAGTCTCTTTATAAATGAGTGGAGTGCTGAGGGAAGGAGTCTCTTTATAAATGAAAGGAGGGCTGAGGGAAGGAGTTCCTTTATAAATGAGTGGAGTGCTGAGGGAAGGAGTTCCTTTATAAATGAGTGGAGTGCTGAGGGAAGGAGTCTCTTTATAAATGAGTGGAGTGCTGAGGGAAGGAGTCTCTTTATAAATGAGAGGAGTGCTGAGGGAAGGAGTCTCTTTATAAATGAGTGGAGGGCTGAGGGAAGGAGTGTCTTTATAAATGAGAGGAGTGCTGAGGGAAGGAGTCTCTTTATAAATGAGTGCAATGCTGAGGGAAGGAGTTCCTTTATAAATGAGTGGAGTGCTGAGGGAAGGAGTCTCTTTATAAATGAGTGGAGTGCTGAGGGAATGAGTGCGTTTATAAATGAGTGGAGTGCTGAGGGAAGGTGTTTCTTTATAAATGAGTGGAGTGCTGAGGGAAGGAGTCCCTTTATAAATGAGTGGAGTGCTGAGGGAAGGAGTGTCTTTATAAATGAGAGGAGTGCTGAGGGAAGGAGTCTCTTTATAAATGAGTGGAGTGCTGAGGGAAGGAGTCTCTTTATAAATGAAAGGAGGGCTGAGGGAAGGAGTTCCTTTATAAATGAGTGGAGTGCTGAGGGAAGGAGTTCCTTTATAAATGTGTGGAGTGCTGAGGGAAGGAGTCTCTTTATAAATGAGTGGAGTGCTGAGGGAAGGAGTCTCTTTATAAATGAGTGGAGTGCTGAGGGAATGAGTGCGTTTATAAATGAGTGGAGTGCTGAGGGAAGGTGTTCCTTTATAAATGAGTGGAGTGCTGAGGGAAGGAGTCCCTTTATAAATGAGTGGTGTGCTGAGGGAAGGAGTCTCTTTATAAATGAGTGGAGTGCTGAGGGAAGGAGTCTCTTTATAAATGAAAGGAGGGCTGAGGGAAGGAGTTCCTTTATAAATAAGAGGAGTGCTGAGGGAAGGAGTCTCTTTATAAATGAGAGCGGTGCTGAGGGAAAAGTCTCTTTATAAATGAGAGGGGTGCTGAGAGAAGGTGCGTCTTTATAAATGAGTGGAGTGCTGCGAGAAGGAGTTCATTTATAAATGAGTGGAATGCTGAGGGAAGGAGTTCCTTTATAAATGAGAGGAGTGCTGAGGGAAGGAGTCTCTTTATAAATGAGTGGAGTGCTGAGGGAAGGAGTCTCTTTATAAATGAGTGGAGGGCTGAGGGAAGGAGTTCCTTTATAAATGAGTGGATTGCTGAGGGAAGGTGTGTCTTTATAAATGAGTGGAGTGCTGAGGGAAGGAGTTCCTTTATAAATGAGTGGAGGGCTGAGGGAAGGAGTCTCTTTATAAATGAGTGGATTGCTGAGGGAAGGTGTGTCTTTATAAATGAGAGGAGTGCTGAGGGAAGGAGTCTCTTTATAAAGGAGTGGAGTGCTGAGGGAAGGAGTTCCTTTATAAATGAGTGGAGGGCTGAGGGAAGGAGTCTCTTTATAAATGAGTGGATTGCTGAGGGAAGGTGTGTCTTTATAAATGAGTGGAGTGCTGAGGGAAGGAGTTCCTTTATAAATGAGTGGAGTGCTGAGGGAAGGAGTCTCTTTATAAATGAGAGGAGTGCTGAGGGAAGGAGTCTCTTTATAAATGAGAGGGGTGCTGAGGGAAGGAGTTAATTTATAAATGAGAGGAGTGCTGAGGGAAGGAGTCTCTTTATAAATGAGTGGTGTGCTGAGAGAAGGAGTTCATTTATTAATGAGAGGAGTGCTGAGGGAAGGAGTCTCTTTATAATTGAGTGGAGGGCTGACGGAAGGAGTTCCTTTATAAATGAGTGGAGTGCTGAGGGAAGGAGTGTCTTTATAAATGAGTGGATGCTGAGGGAAGGAGTCTCTTTATAAATGAGTTGAGTGCTGAGGGAAGGAGTGTCTTTATAAATGAGTGTAGTGCTGAGGGAAGGTGTTCCTTTATAAATGAGTGGAGTGCTGAGGGAAGGTGTTCCTTTATAAATGAGAGGGGTGCTGAGGGAATGAGTGCGTTTATAAATGAGTGGAGTGCTGAGGGAAGGAGTGTCTTTATAAATGAGTGGATGCTGAGGGAAGAAGTCTCTTTATAAATGAGTGGATGCTGAGGGAAGAAGTCTCTTTATAAAT
Source organism: Scyliorhinus torazame (assembly GCF_047496885.1). Classification (NCBI taxonomy): domain Eukaryota; kingdom Metazoa; phylum Chordata; class Chondrichthyes; order Carcharhiniformes; family Scyliorhinidae; genus Scyliorhinus; species Scyliorhinus torazame. The sequence continues at coordinate 27,026,851 of NC_092715.1, forward strand.
GAGAGGAGTGCTGAGGGAAGGAGTTCCTTTATAAATGAGTGGATTGCTGAGGGTAGGAGTTAATTTATAAATGAGTGGAGTGCTGAGGGAAGAAGTCTCTTTATAAATGAGTGGAGTGCTAAGGGAAGGAGTCTCTTTATAAATGAGTGGATTGCTGAGGGTAGGAGTTAATTTATAAATGAGTGGAGGGCTGAGGGAAGGAGTTAATTTATAAATGAGTGGAGGGCTGAAGGAAGGAGTTAATTTATAAATGAGAGGAGTGCTGAGGGAAGGAGTACATTTATAAATGAGTGGAGTGCTGAGGGAAGGAGTCTCTTTATAAATGAGAGGAGTGCTGAGGGAAGGAGTCTCTTTATAAATGAGTGGAGGGCTGAGGGAAGGAGTGTCTTTATAAATGAGAGGAGTGCTGATGGAAGGAGTCTCTTTATAAATGAGTGGAGGGCTGAGGGAAGGAGTGTCTTTATAAATGAGAGGAGTGCTGAGGGAAGGAGTCCCTTGATAAATGAGAGGAGTGCTGAGGGAAGGAGTCCCTTTATAAATGAGTGGAGTGCTGAGGGAAGGAGTCTCTTTATAAATGAGAGGAATGCTGAGGGAAGGAGTCTCTTTATAAATGAGTGGAGGGCTGAGGGAAGGAGTGTCTTTATAAATGAGAGGAGTGCTGAGGGAAGGAGTCTCTTTATAAATGAGTGCAATGCTGAGGGAAGGAGTTCCTTTATAAATGAGTGGAGTGCTGAGGGAAGGAGTCTCTTTATAAATGAGTGGAGTGCTGAGGGAATGAGTGCGTTTATAAATGAGTGGAGTGCTGAGGGAAGGAGTCTCTTTATAAATGAGTGGAGTGCTGAGGGAATGAGTGCGTTTATAAATGAGTGGAGTGCTGAGGGAAGGTGTTTCTTTATAAATGAGTGGAGTGCTGAGGGAAGGAGTCCCTTTATAAATGAGTGGAGTGCTGAGGGAAGGAGTGTCTTTATAAATGAGAGGAGTGCTGAGGGAAGGAGTCTCTTTATAAATGAGTGGAGTGCTGAGGGAAGGAGTCTCTTTATAAATGAAAGGAGGGCTGAGGGAAGGAGTTCCTTTATAAATGAGTGGAGTGCTGAGGGAAGGAGTTCCTTTATAAATGAGTGGAGTGCTGAGGGAAGGAGTCTCTTTATAAATGAGTGGAGTGCTGAGGGAAGGAGTCTCTTTATAAATGAGTGGAGTGCTGAGGGAATGAGTGTGTTTATAAATGAGTGGAGTGCTGAGGGAAGGTGTTCCTTTATAAATGAGTGGAGTGCTGAGGGAAGGAGTCCCTTTATAAATGAGTGGTGTGCTGAGGGAAGGAGTGTTTTTATAAATGAGAGGAGTGCTGAGGGAAGGAGTCTCTTTATAAATGAGTGGAGTGCTGAGGGAAGGAGTCTCTTTATAAATGAAAGGAGGGCTGAGGGAAGGAGTTCCTTTATAAATGAGTGGAGTGCTGAGGGAAGGAGTACCTTTATAAATGAGTGGAGTGCTGAGGGAAGGAGTCTCTTTATAAATGAGTGGAGGGCTGAGGGAAGGAGTCTCTTTATAAATGAGAGGATTGCTGAGGGAAGGAGTTCCTTTATAAATGAGTGGAGTGATGAGGGAAGGAGTGTCTTTATAAATGATTGGAGTGCTGAGGGAAGGAGTCGCTTTATAAATGAGTGGAGTGCTGAGGGAAGGAGTCCTGTTATAAATGAGTGGAGTGCTGAGGGAAGGTGTTCCTTTATAAATGAGTGGAGTACTGAGGGAAGGAGTGTCTTTATAAATGAGTGGATGGTGAGGGAAGGAGTCTCTTTATAAATGAGAGGAGTGCTGAGGGAAGGAGTCTCTTTATGAATGAGTGGAGTGCTAAGGGAAGGTGTTCCTTTATAAATGAGTGGAGTGATGAGGGAAGGAGTGTCTTTATAAATGATTGGAGTGCTGAGGGAAGGAGTCGCTTTATAAATGAGTGGAGTGCTGAGGGAAGGAGTCATGTTATAAATGAGTGGAGTGCTGAGGGAAGGAGTTCCTTTATAAATGAGCGATGTGCTGAGGGAAGGAGTCTCTTTATAAATGAGTGGAGTACTGAGGGAAGGAGTGTCTTTATAAATGAGTGGAGTGCTGAGGGAAGGAGTTCCTTTATAAATGAGTGGAGTGCTGAGGGAAGAAGTGCTGTTATAAATGAGTGGAGTGCTGAGGGAAGGAGTCTCTTTATAAATGAGTGGAGTGCTGAGGGAAGGAGTTCCTTTATAAATGAGTGGAGTACTGAGGGAAGGAGTGTCTTTATAAATGAGTGGATGGTGAGGGAAGGAGTCTCTTTACAAATGAGTGGAGTGCTGAGGGAAGGAGTCTCTTTACAAATGAGTGGAGTGCTGAGGGAAGGAGTCTATTTATAAATGAGTGGAGTGCTGAGGGAAGGAGTTCCTTTATAAATGAGTGGAGTGCTGAGGGAAGGAATTCCTTTATAAATGAGAGATGTGCTGAGGGAAGGAGTCTATTTATAAATGAGTGGAGTGCTAAGGGAAGGTGTTCCTTTATAGATGAGTGGAGTGATGAGGGAAGGAGTGTCTTTATAAATGATTGGAGTGCTGAGGGAAGGAGTCGCTTTATAAATGAGTGGAGTGCTGAGGGAAGGTGTCCTGTTATAAATGAGTGGAGTGCTAAGGGAAGGTGTTCCTTTATAAATGAGTGGAGTGATGAGGGAAGGAGTGTCTTTATAAATGACTGGAGTGCTGAGGGAAGGAGTCGCTTTATAAATGAGTGGAGTGCTGAGGGAAGGAGTCTCTTTATAAATGAGAGGAGTGCTGAGGGAAGGAGTCTCTTTATAAATGAGAGGAGTGCTGAGGGAAGGAGTCTCTTTCTAAATGAGTGGAGTGCTGAGGGAAGGAGTGTCTTTATAAATGAGTGGATGGTGAGGGAAGGAGTCTCTTTATAAATGAGTGGAGTGCTGAGGGAAGGAGTCTCTTTATAAATGAGTGGAGTGCTGAGGGAAGGAGTCTCTTTATAAATGAGAGGAGTGCTGAGGGAAGGAGTGTCTTTATAAATGAGTGGAGTGCTGAGGGAAGGAGTCTCTTTATAAATGAGAGGAGTGCTGAGGGAAGGAGTCTCTTTATAAATGAGTGGAGTGCTGAGGGAAGGAGTCTATTTATAAATGAGTGGAGTGCTAAGGGAAGGGGTTCCTTTATAAATGAGTGGAGTGCTGAGGGAAGGAGTTCCTTTATAAATGAGAGGAGTGCTGAGGGAAGGAGTCTCTTTATAAATGAGTGGAGTGCTAAGGGAAGGAGTCTATTTGTAAATGAGTGGAGTGCTCAGGGAAGGGGTTCCTTTATAAATGAGTGGAGTGCTGAGGGAAGGAGTTCCTTTATAAATGAGAGTGCTGAGGGAAGGAGTTCCTTTATAAATGAGAGGAGTGCTGAGGGAAGGAGTTAATTTATAAATGAGAGGAGTGCTGAGGGAAGGAGTCTCTTTATAAATGAGAGGAGTGCTGAGGGAAGGAGTTCCTTTATAAATGAGTGGAGCGCTGAGGGAAGGAGTTCCTTTATAAATGAGTGGAGTGCTGAGGGAAGGAGTTCCTTTATAAATGAGTGGAGTGCTGAGGGAAGGAGTTCCTTTATAAATGAGTGGAGGGCTGAAGGAAGGAGTTAATTTATACATGAGAGGAGTGCTGAGGGAAGGAGTCTCTTTATAAATGAGTGGAGTGCTGAGGGAAGGAGTCTCTTTTTTAATGAGTGGAGGGCTGAGGGAAGGACTTCCTTTATAAATGAGAGGAGTGCTGAGGGAAGGAGTCTCTTTATAAATGAGTGGATGGTGAGGGAAGGAGTCTCTTTATAAATGAGTGGAGTGCTGAGGGAAGTAGTCTATTTATAAATGAGTGGAGTGCTAAGGGAAGGGGTTCCTTTATAAATGAGTGGAGTGCTGAGGGAAGGAGTTCCTTTATAAATGAGAGGAGTGCTGAGGGAAGGAGTCTCTTTATAAATGAGAGGAGTGCTGAGGGAAGGAGTCTCTTTATAAATGAGTGGAGTACTGAGGGAAGGAGTGTCTTTATAAATGAGTGGAGTGCTGAGGGAAGGAGTTCCTTTATAAATGAGTGGAGTACTGAGGGAAGGAGTGTCTTTATAAATGAGAGATGTGCTGAGGGAAGGAGTCTCTTTATAAATGAGGAGTGCTGAGGGAAGGAGTTCCTTTATAAATGAGTGGAGTGCTGAGGGAAGGAATTCCTTTATAAATGAGAGATGTGCTGAGGGAAGGAGTCTCTTTATAAATGAGGAGTGCTGAGGGAAGGAGTTCCTTTATAAATGAGTGGAGTGCTGAGGGAAGGAGTCTCTTTATAAATGAGTGGATGGTGAGGGAAGGAGTCTCTTTATAAATGAGTGGAGTGCTGAGGGAAGGAGTCTATTTATAAATGAGTGGAGTGCTAAGGGAAGGTGTTCCTTTATAAATGAGTGGAGTGATGAGGGAAGGAGTGTCTTTATAAATGATTGGAGTGCTGAGGGAAGGAGTCGCTTTATAAATGAGTGGAGTGCTGAGGGAAGGAGTCCTGTTATAAATGAGTGGAGTGCTGAGGGAAGGTGTTCCTTTATAAATGAGTGGAGTACTGAGGGAAGGAGTGTCTTTATAAATGAGTGGATGCTGAGGGAAGGAGTCTCTTTATAAATGAGAGGAGTGCTGAGGGAAGGAGTCTCTTTATGAATGAGTGGAGTGCTAAGGGAAGGTGTTCCTTTATAAATGAGTGGAGTGATGAGGGAAGGAGTGTCTTTATAAATGACTGGAGTGCTGAGGGAAGGAGTCGCTTTATAAATGAGTGGAGTGCTGAGAGAAGGAGTCTCTTTATAAATGAGTGGAGTGCTGAGGGAAGGAGTCTCTTTATAAATGAGAGAAGTGCTGAGGGAAGGAGTGTCTTTATACATGAGTGGATGCTGAGGAAAGGAGTCTCTTTATAAATGAGTGGAGTGCTGAGGGAAGGAGTCTCTTTATAAATGAGAGGAGTGCTGAGGGAAGGAGTCTCTTTATAAATGAGAGGAGTGCTGAGGGAAGGAGTCCCTTTATAAATGAGTGGAGTGCTGAGGGAAGGAGTACATTTATAAATGAGTGGTGTGCTGAGGGAAGGAGTCTCTTTATAAATGAGTGGAGTGCTGAGGGAAGGAGTCTCTTTATAAATGAGAGGAGTGCTGAGGGAAGGAGTCTCTTTATAAATGAGTGGACTGCTGAGGGAAGGAGTACATTTATAAATGAGTGGTGTGCTGAGGGAAGGAGTCTCTTTATAAATGAGTGGAGTGCTGAGGGAAGGAGTCTCTTTATAAATGAGAGGAGTGCTGAGGGAAGAAGTCTCTTTATAAATGAGAGGAGTGCTGAGGGAAGGAGTCTCTTTATAAATGAGTGGAGTGCTGAGGGAAGGAGTCTCTTTATAAATGAGAGGAGTGCTGAGGGAAGGAGTCTCTTTATAAATGAGTGGAGTGCTGAGGGAAGGAGTCTATTTATAAATGAGTGGAGTGCTAAGGGAAGGGGTTCCTTTATAAATGAGTGGAGTGCTGAGGGAAGGAGTTCCTTTATAAATGAGAGGAGTGCTGAGGGAAGGAGTCTCTTTATAAATGAGTGGAGTGCTAAGGGAAGGAGTCTATTTGTAAATGAGTGGAGTGCTCAGGGAAGGGGTTCCTTTATAAATGAGTGGAGTGCTGAGGGAAGGAGTTCCTTTATAAATGAGAGTGCTGAGGGAAGGAGTTCCTTTATAAATGAGAGGAGTGCTGAGGGAAGGAGTTAATTTATAAATGAGAGGAGTGCTGAGGGAAGGAGTCTCTTTATAAATGAGAGGAGTGCTGAGGGAAGGAGTTCCTTTATAAATGAGTGGAGCGCTGAGGGAAGGAGTTCCTTTATAAATGAGTGGAGTGCTGAGGGAAGGAGTTCCTTTATAAATGAGTGGAGTGCTGAGGGAAGGAGTTCCTTTATAAATGAGTGGAGGGCTGAGGGAAGGAGTTAATTTATACATGAGAGGAGTGCTGAGGGAAGGAGTCTCTTTATAAATGAGTGGAGTGCTGAGGGAATGAGTCTCTTTTTTAATGAGTGGAGGGCTGAGGGAAGGAGTTCCTTTATAAATGAGAGGAGTGCTGAGGGAAGGAGTCTCTTTATAAATGAGTGGATGGTGAGGGAAGGAGTCTCTTTATAAATGAGTGGAGTGCTGAGGGAAGTAGTCTATTTATAAATGAGTGGAGTGCTAAGGGAAGGTGTTCCTTTATAAATGAGTGGAGTCCTGAGGGAAGGAGTTCCTTTATAAATGAGAGATGTGCTGAGGGAAGGAGTTCCTTTATAAATGAGTGGAGTGCTGAGGGAAGGAGTCTCTTTATAAATGAGGAGTGCTGAGGGAAGGAGTTCCTTTATAAATGAGTGGAGTGCTGAGGGAAGGAGTTCCTTTATAAATGAGAGATGTGCTGAGGGAAGGAGTTCCTTTATAAATGAGAGATGTGCTGAGGGAAGGAGTCTCTTTATAAATGAGTGGAGTGCTGAGGGAAGGAGTTCCTTTATAAATGAGAGATGTGCTGAGGGAAGGAGTCTCTTTATAAATGAGGAGTGCTGAGGGAAGGAGTTCCTTTATAAATGAGTGGAGTACTGAGGGAAGGAGTGTCTTTATAAATGAGTGGATGGTGAGGGAATGAGTCTCTTTATAAATGAGTGGAGTGCTGAGGGAAGGAGTCTATTTATAAATGAGTGGAGTGCTAAGGGAAGGTGTTCCTTTATAAATGAGTGGAGTGCTGAGGGAAGGAGTCTCTTTATAAATGAGTGGAGTGCTGAGGGAAGGAGTCTCTTTATAAATGAGTGGAGTGCTGAGGGAAGGAGTCTCTTTATAAATGAGTGGAGCGCTGAGGGAAGGAGTCTCTTTATAAATGAGTGGAGTGCTGAGGGAAGGAGTGTCTTTATAAATGAGTGGATGGTGAGGGAATGAGTCTCTTTATAAATGAGTGGAGTGCTGAGGGAAGGAGTCTATTTATAAATGAGTGGAGTGCTAAGGGAAGGTGTTCCTTTATAAATGAGAGGAGTGCTGAGGGAAGGAGTCTCTTTATAAATGAGTGGAGCGCTGAGGGAAGGAGTCTCTTTATAAATGAGTGGAGTGCTGAGGGAAGTAGTCTATTTATAAATGAGTGGAGTGCTAAGGGAAGGTGTTCCTTTATAAAAGAGTGGAGTGCTGAGGGAAGGAGTTCCTTTATGAATGAGAGATGTGCTGAGGGAAGGAGTTCCTTTATAAATGAGAGATGTGCTGAGGGAAGGAGTTCCTTTATAAATGAGTGGAGTGCTGAGGGAAGGAGTCTCTTTATAAATGAGGAGTGCTGAGGGAAGGAGTTCCTTTATAAATGAGTGGAGTGCTGAGGGAAGGAGTTCCTTTATAAATGAGAGATGTGCTGAGGGAAGGAGTCTCTTTATAAATGAGGAGTGCTGAGGGAAGGAGTTCCTTTATAAATGAGTGGAGTGCTGAGGGAAGGAGTTCCTTTATAAATGAGAGATGTGCTGAGGGAAGGAGTCTCTTTATAAATGAGGAGTGCTGAGGGAAGGAGTTCCTTTATAAATGAGAGGAGTGCTGAGGGAAGGAGTTAATTTATAAATGAGAGGAGTGCTGAGGGAAGGAGTCTCTTTATAAATGAGAGGAGTGCTGAGGGAAGGAGTTCCTTTATAAATGAGTGGAGCGCTGAGGGAAGGAGTTCCTTTATAAATGAGTGGAGTGCTGAGGGAAGGAGTTCCTTTATAAATGAGTGGAGTGCTGAGGGAAGGAGTTCCTTTATAAATGAGTGGAGGGCTGAGGGAAGGAGTTAATTTATACATGAGAGGAGTGCTGAGGGAAGGAGTCTCTTTATAAATGAGTGGAGTGCTGAGGGAAGGAGTCTCTTTTTTAATGAGTGGAGGGCTGAGGGAAGGAGTTCCTTTATAAATGAGAGGAGTGCTGAGGGAAGGAGTCTCTTTATAAATGAGTGGAGTGCTGAGGGAAGTAGTCTATTTATAAATGAGTGGAGTGCTAAGGGAAGGTGTTCCTTTATAAATGAGTGGAGTGCTGAGGGAAGGAGTCTCTTTATAAATGAGAGGAGTGCTGAGGGAAGGAGTTCCTTTATAAATGAGTGGAGCGCTGAGGGAAGGAGTTCCTTTATAAATGAGTGGAGTGCTGAGGGAAGGAGTTCCTTTATAAATGAGTGGAGTGCTGAGGGAAGGAGTTCCTTTATAAATGAGCGATGTGCTGAGGGAAGGAGTTCCTTTATAAATGAGAGATGTGCTGAGGGAAGGAGTCTCTTTATAAATGAGAGATGTGCTGAGGGAAGGAGTCTCTTTATAAATGAGTGGAGTGCTGAGGGAAGGAGTTCCTTTATAAATGAGAAATGTGCTGAGGGAAGGAGTCTCTTTATAAATGAGGAGTGCTGAGGGAAGGAGTTCCTTTATAAATGAGTGGAGTGCTGAGGGAAGGAGTGCTGTTATAAATGAGTGGAGTGCTGAGGGAAGGTGTTCCTTTATAAATGAGTGGATGGTGAGGGAAGGAGTCTCTTTATAAATGAGTGGATGGTGAGGGAAGGAGTCTCTTTATAAATGAGTGGAGTGCTGAGGGAAGGAGTCTATTTATAAATGAGTGGAGTGCTAAGGGAAGGTGTTCCTTTATAAATGAGAGGAGTGCTGAGGGAAGGAGTCTCTTTATAAATGAGTGGAGCGCTGAGGGAAGGAGTCTCTTTATAAATGAGTGGAGTGCTGAGGGAAGGAGTTCCTTTATAAATGAGTGGAGTGCTGAGGGAAGGTGTGTCTTTATAAATGAGTGGAGTGCTGAGGGAAGGAGTTCCTTTATAAATGAGTGGAGTGCTGAGGGAAGGAGTTCCTTTATAAATGAGTGGAGGGCTGAGGGAAGGAGTCTCTTTATAAATGAGTGGAGGGCTGAGGGAAGGAGTTACTTTATAAATGAGAGGAGTGCTGAGGGAAAGAGTCTCTTTATAAATGAGTGGATGGTGAGGGAAGGAGTCTCTTTATAAATGAGTGGAGTGCTGAGGGAAGTAGTCTATTTATAAATGAGTGGAGTGCTATGGGAAGGTGTTCCTTTATAAAAGAGTGGAGTGCTGAGGGAAGGAGTTCCTTTATAAATGAGAGATGTGCTGAGGGAAGGAGTCTCTTTATAAATGAGTGGAGTGCTGAGGGAAGGAGTTCCTTTATAAATGAGAGATGTGCTGAGGGAAGGAGTCTCTTTATAAATGAGGAGTGCTGAGGGAAGGAGTTCCTTTTTTAAATGAGTGGAGTGCTGAGGGAAGGAGTGCTGTTATAAATGAGTGGAGTGCTGAGGGAAGGTGTTCCTTTATAAATGAGTGGAGTACTGAGGGAAGGAGTGTCTTTATAAATGAGTGGATGGTGAGGGAATGAGTCTCTTTATAAATGAGTGGAGTGCTGAGGGAAGGAGTCTATTTATAAATGAGTGGAGTGCTAAGGGAAGGTGTTCCTTTATAAATGAGAGGAGTGCTGAGGGAAGGAGTCTCTTTATAAATGAGTGGAGCGCTGAGGGAAGGAATCTCTTTATAAATGAGTGGAGTGCTGAGGGAAGGAGTTCCTTTATAAATGAGTGGAGTGCTGAGGGAAGGTGTGTCTTTATAAATGAGTGGAGTGCTGAGGGAAGGAGTTCCTTTATAAATGAGTGGAGTGCTGAGGGAAGGAGTTCCTTTATAAATGAGTGGAGGGCTGAGGGAAGGAGTCTCTTTATAAATGAGAGGAGTGCTGAGGGAAGGAGTCTCTTTATAAATGAGTGGATGGTGAGGGAAGGAGTCTCTTTATAAATGAGAGGAGTGCTGAGGGAAGGAGTCTCTTTATAAATGAGGAGTGCTGAGGGAAGGAGTTCCTTTATAAATGAGTGGAGTGCTGAGGGAAGGAGTTCCTTTATAAATGAGAGATGTGCTGAGGGAAGGAGTCTCTTTATAAATGAGGAGTGCTGAGGGAAGGAGTTCCTTTATAAATGAGTGGAGTGCTGAGGGAAGGAGTTCCTTTATAAATGAGAGATGTGCTGAGGGAAGGAGTCTCTTTATAAATGAGGAGTGCTGAGGGAAGGAGTTCCTTTATAAATGAGTGGAGTGCTGAGGGAAGGAGTGTCTTTATAAATGAGTGGATGGTGAGGGAAGGAGTCTCTTTATAAATGAGTGGAGTGCTGGGGGAAGGAGTCTATTTATAAATGAGTGGAGTGCTAAGGGAAGGTGTTCCTTTATAAATGAGTGGAGTGATGAGGGAAGGAGTGTCTTTATAAATGAGTGGTGCGCTGAGGGAAGGAGTCTCTTTATAAATGAGTGGAGTGCTGAGGGAAGGAGTTCCTTTATAAATGAGAGGAGTGCTGAGGGAAGGAGTTAATTTATAAATGAGAGGAGTGCTGAGGGAAGGAGTCTCTTTATAAATGAGAGGAGTGCTGAGGGAAGGAGTTCCTTTATAAATGAGTGGAGCGCTGAGGGAAGGAGTTCCTTTATAAATGAGTGGAGTGCTGAGGGAAGGAGTTCCTTTATAAATGAGTGGAGGGCTGAGGGAATGAGTTAATTTATACATGAGAGGAGTGCTGAGGGAAGGAGTCTCTTTATAAATGAGTGGAGTGCTGAGGGAAGGAGTCTCTTTTTTAATGAGTGGAGGGCTGAGGGAAGGAGTTCCTTTATAAATGAGAGGAGTGCTGAGGGAAGGAGTCTCTTTATAAATGAGTGGATGGTGAGGGAAGGAGTCTCTTTATAAATGAGTGGAGTGCTGAGGGAAGTAGTCTATTTATAAATGAGTGGAGTCCTGAGGGAAGGAGTTCCTTTATAAATGAGTGGAGTCCTGAGGGAAGGAGTTCCTTTATAAATGAGTGGAGTCCTGAGGGAAGGAGTTTCTTTATAAATGAGAGATGTGCTGAGGGAAGGAGTTCCTTTATAAATGAGTGGAGGCCTGAGGGAAGGAGTCTCTTTATAAATGAGGAGTGCTGAGGGAAGGAGTTCCTTTATAAATGAGTGGAGTGCTGAGGGAAGGAGTTCCTTTATAAATGAGAGATGTGCTGAGGGAAGGAGTTCCTTTATAAATGAGAGATGTGCTGAGGGAAGGAGTCTCTTTATAAATGAGTGGAGTGCTGAGGGAAGGAGTTCCTTTATAAATGAGAGATGTGCTGAGGGAAGGAGTCTCTTTATAAATGAGGAGTGCTGAGGGAAGGAGTTCCTTTATAAATGAGTGGAGTGCTGAGGGAAGGAGTCTCTTTATAAATGAGGAGTGCTGAGGGAAGGAGTTCCTTTATAAATGAGTGGAGTGCTGAGGGAAGGAATTCCTTTATAAATGAGAGATGTGCTGAGGGAAGGAGTCTCTTTATAAATGAGGAGTGCTGAGGGAAGGAGTTCCTTTATAAATGAGAGATGTGCTGAGGGAAGGAGTCTCTTTATAAATGAGGAGTGCTGAGGGAAGGAGTTCCTTTATAAATGAGTGGAGTGCTGAGGGAAGGAGTGCTGTTATAAATGAGTGGAGTGCTGAGGGAAGGTGTTCCTTTATAAATGAGTGGAGTACTGAGGGAAGGAGTGTCTTTATAAATGAGTGGATGGTGAGGGAAGGAGTCTCTTTATAAATGAGTGGAGTGCTGGGGGAAGGAGTCTATTTATAAATGAGTGGAGTGCTAAGGGAAGGTGTTCCTTTATAAATGAGTGGAGTGATGAGGGAAGGAGTGTCTTTATAAATGATTGGAGTGCTGAGGGAAGGAGTCGCTTTATAAATGAGTGGAGCGCTGAGGGAAGGAGTCTCTTTATAAATGAGTGGAGTGCTGAGGGAAGGAGTCTCTTTATAAATGAGAGGAGTGCTGAGGGAAGGAGTCTCTTTATAAATGAGAGGAGTGCTGAGGGAAGGATTCTCTTTATAAATGAGTGGAGTGCTGAGGGAATGAGTGTCTTTATAAATGAGTGGATGGTGAGGGAAGGAGTCTCTTTATAAATGAGTGGAGTGCTGAGGGAAGGAGTCTCTTTTTTAATGAGTGGAGGGCTGAGGGAAGGACTTCCTTTATAAATGAGAGGAGTGCTGAGGGAAGGAGTCTCTTTATAAATGAGTGGATGGTGAGGGAAGGAGTCTCTTTATAAATGAGTGGAGTGCTGAGGGAAGTAGTCTATTTATAAATGAGTGGAGTGCTAAGGGAAGGGGTTCCTTTATAAATGAGTGGAGTGCTGAGGGAAGGAGTTCCTTTATAAATGAGAGGAGTGCTGAGGGAAGGAGTCTCTTTATAAATGAGAGGAGTGCTGAGGGAAGGAGTCTCTTTATAAATGAGTGGAGCGCTGAGGGAAGGAGTCTCTTTATAAATGAGTGGAGTGCTGAGGGAAGGAGTTCCTTTATAAGTGAGTGGAGTGCTGAGGGAAGGAGTTCCTTTATAAATGAGAGATGTGCTGAGGGAAGGAGTCTCTTTATAAATGAGTGGAGTACTGAGGGAAGGAGTGTCTTTATAAATGAGTGGAGTGCTGAGGGAAGGAGTTCCTTTATAAATGAGTGGAGTACTGAGGGAAGGAGTGTCTTTATAAATGAGAGATGTGCTGAGGGAAGGAGTCTCTTTATAAATGAGGAGTGCTGAGGGAAGGAGTTCCTTTATAAATGAGTGGAGTGCTGAGGGAAGGAATTCCTTTATAAATGAGAGATGTGCTGAGGGAAGGAGTCTCTTTATAAATGAGGAGTGCTGAGGGAAAGAGTTCCTTTATAAATGAGTGGAGTGCTGAGGGAAGGAGTCTCTTTATAAATGAGTGGATGGTGAGGGAAGGAGTCTCTTTATAAATGAGTGGAGTGCTGAGGGAAGGAGTCTATTTATAAATGAGTGGAGTGCTAAGGGAAGGTGTTCCTTTATAAATGAGTGGAGTGATGAGGGAAGGAGTGTCTTTATAAATGATTGGAGTGCTGAGGGAAGGAGTCGCTTTATAAATGAGTGGAGTGCTGAGGGAAGGAGTCCTGTTATAAATGAGTGGAGTGCTGAGGGAAGGTGTTCCTTTATAAATGAGTGGAGTACTGAGGGAAGGAGTGTCTTTATAAATGAGTGGATGCTGAGGGAAGGAGTCTCTTTATAAATGAGAGGAGTGCTGAGGGAAGGAGTCTCTTTATGAATGAGTGGAGTGCTAAGGGAAGGTGTTCCTTTATAAATGAGTGGAGTGATGAGGGAAGGAGTGTCTTTATAAATGACTGGAGTGCTGAGGGAAGGAGTCGCTTTATAAATGAGTGGAGTGCTGAGGGAAGGAGTCTCTTTATAAATGAGAGGAGTGCTGAGGGAAGGAGTCTCTTTATAAATGAGAGGAGTGCTGAGGGAAGGAGTCTCTTTCTAAATGAGTGGAGTGCTGAGGGAAGGAGTGTCTTTATAAATGAGTGGATGGTGAGGGAAGGAGTCTCTTTATAATTGAGTGGAGTGCTGAGGGAAGGAGTCTCTTTATAAATGAGTGGAGTGCTGAGGGAAGGAGTCTCTTTATAAATGAGAGGAGTGCTGAGGGAAGGAGTGTCTTTATACATGAGTGGATGCTGAGGAAAGGAGTCTCTTTATAAATGAGTGGAGTGCTGAGGGAAGGAGTCTCTTTATAAATGAGAGGAGTGCTGAGGGAAGGAGTCTCTTTATAAATGAGAGGAGTGCTGAGGGAAGGAGTCCCTTTATAAATGAGTGGAGTGCTGAGGGAAGGAGTACATTTATAAATGAGTGGTGTGCTGAGGGAAGGAGTCTCTTTATAAATGAGAGGAGTGCTGAGGGAAGGAGTCTCTTTATAAATGAGTGGACTGCTGAGGGAAGGAGTACATTTATAAATGAGTGGTGTGCTGAGGGAAGGAGTCTCTTTATAAATGAGTGGAGTGCTGAGGGAAGGAGTCTCTTTATAAATGAGAGGAGTGCTGAGGGAAGAAGTCTCTTTATAAATGAGAGGAGTGCTGAGGGAAGGAGTCTCTTTATAAATGAGTGGAGTGCTGAGGGAAGGAGTGTCTTTATAAATGAGTGGAGTGCTGAGGGAAGGAGTCTCTTTATAAATGAGAGGAGTGCTGAGGGAAGGAGTCTCTTTATAAATGAGTGGAGTGCTGAGGGAAGGAGTCTATTTATAAATGAGTGGAGTGCTAAGGGAAGGGGTTCCTTTATAAATGAGTGGAGTGCTGAGGGAAGGAGTTCCTTTATAAATGAGAGGAGTGCTGAGGGAAGGAGTCTCTTTATAAATGAGTGGAGTGCTAAGGGAAGGAGTCTATTTGTAAATGAGTGGAGTGCTCAGGGAAGGGGTTCCTTTATAAATGAGTGGAGTGCTGAGGGAAGGAGTTCCTTTATAAATGAGAGTGCTGAGGGAAGGAGTTCCTTTATAAATGAGAGGAGTGCTGAGGGAAGGAGTTAATTTATAAATGAGAGGAGTGCTGAGGGAAGGAGTCTCTTTATAAATGAGAGGAGTGCTGAGGGAAGGAGTTCCTTTATAAATGAGTGGAGCGCTGAGGGAAGGAGTTCCTTTATAAATGAGTGGAGTGCTGAGGGAAGGAGTTCCTTTATAAATGAGTGGAGTGCTGAGGGAAGGAGTTCCTTTATAAATGAGTGGAGGGCTGAGGGAAGGAGTTAATTTATACATGAGAGGAGTGCTGAGGGAAGGAGTCTCTTTATAAATGAGTGGAGTGCTGAGGGAATGAGTCTCTTTTTTAATGAGTGGAGGGCTGAGGGAAGGAGTTCCTTTATAAATGAGAGGAGTGCTGAGGGAAGGAGTCTCTTTATAAATGAGTGGATGGTGAGGGAAGGAGTCTCTTTATAAATGAGTGGAGTGCTGAGGGAAGTAGTCTATTTATAAATGAGTGGAGTGCTAAGGGAAGGTGTTCCTTTATAAATGAGTGGAGTCCTGAGGGAAGGAGTTCCTTTATAAATGAGAGATGTGCTGAGGGAAGGAGTTCCTTTATAAATGAGTGGAGTGCTGAGGGAAGGAGTCTCTTTATAAATGAGGAGTGCTGAGGGAAGGAGTTCCTTTATAAATGAGTGGAGTGCTGAGGGAAGGAGTTCCTTTATAAATGAGAGATGTGCTGAGGGAAGGAGTTCCTTTATAAATGAGAGATGTGCTGAGGGAAGGAGTCTCTTTATAAATGAGTGGAGTGCTGAGGGAAGGAGTTCCTTTATAAATGAGAGATGTGCTGAGGGAAGGAGTCTCTTTATAAATGAGGAGTGCTGAGGGAAGGAGTTCCTTTATAAATGAGTGGAGTACTGAGGGAAGGAGTGTCTTTATAAATGAGTGGATGGTGAGGGAATGAGTCTCTTTATAAATGAGTGGAGTGCTGAGGGAAGGAGTCTATTTATAAATGAGTGGAGTGCTAAGGGAAGGTGTTCCTTTATAAATGAGTGGAGTGCTGAGGGAAGGAGTCTCTTTATAAATGAGTGGAGTGCTGAGGGAAGGAGTCTCTTTATAAATGAGTGGAGTGCTGAGGGAAGGAGTCTCTTTATAAATGAGTGGAGCGCTGAGGGAAGGAGTCTCTTTATAAATGAGTGGAGTGCTGAGGGAAGGAGTGTCTTTATAAATGAGTGGATGGTGAGGGAATGAGTCTCTTTATAAATGAGTGGAGTGCTGAGGGAAGGAGTCTATTTATAAATGAGTGGAGTGCTAAGGGAAGGTGTTCCTTTATAAATGAGAGGAGTGCTGAGGGAAGGAGTCTCTTTATAAATGAGTGGAGCGCTGAGGGAAGGAGTCTCTTTATAAATGAGTGGAGTGCTGAGGGAAGTAGTCTATTTATAAATGAGTGGAGTGCTAAGGGAAGGTGTTCCTTTATAAAAGAGTGGAGTGCTGAGGGAAGGAGTTCCTTTATGAATGAGAGATGTGCTGAGGGAAGGAGTTCCTTTATAAATGAGAGATGTGCTGAGGGAAGGAGTTCCTTTATAAATGAGTGGAGTGCTGAGGGAAGGAGTCTCTTTATAAATGAGGAGTGCTGAGGGAAGGAGTTCCTTTATAAATGAGTGGAGTGCTGAGGGAAGGAGTTCCTTTATAAATGAGAGATGTGCTGAGGGAAGGAGTCTCTTTATAAATGAGGAGTGCTGAGGGAAGGAGTTCCTTTATAAATGAGTGGAGTGCTGAGGGAAGGAGTTCCTTTATAAATGAGAGATGTGCTGAGGGAAGGAGTCTCTTTATAAATGAGGAGTGCTGAGGGAAGGAGTTCCTTTATAAATGAGAGGAGTGCTGAGGGAAGGAGTTAATTTATAAATGAGAGGAGTGCTGAGGGAAGGAGTCTCTTTATAAATGAGAGGAGTGCTGAGGGAAGGAGTTCCTTTATAAATGAGTGGAGCGCTGAGGGAAGGAGTTCCTTTATAAATGAGTGGAGTGCTGAGGGAAGGAGTTCCTTTATAAATGAGTGGAGTGCTGAGGGAAGGAGTTCCTTTATAAATGAGTGGAGGGCTGAGGGAAGGAGTTAATTTATACATGAGAGGAGTGCTGAGGGAAGGAGTCTCTTTATAAATGAGTGGAGTGCTGAGGGAAGGAGTCTCTTTTTTAATGAGTGGAGGGCTGAGGGAAGGAGTTCCTTTATAAATGAGAGGAGTGCTGAGGGAAGGAGTCTCTTTATAAATGAGTGGAGTGCTGAGGGAAGTAGTCTATTTATAAATGAGTGGAGTGCTAAGGGAAGGTGTTCCTTTATAAATGAGTGGAGTGCTGAGGGAAGGAATCTCTGTATAAATGAGAGGAGTGCTGAGGGAAGGAGTTCCTTTATAAATGAGTGGAGCGCTGAGGGAAGGAGTTCCTTTATAAATGAGTGGAGTGCTGAGGGAAGGAGTTCCTTTATAAATGAGTGGAGTGCTGAGGGAAGGAGTTCCTTTATAAATGAGCGATGTGCTGAGGGAAGGAGTTCCTTTATAAATGAGAGATGTGCTGAGGGAAGGAGTCTCTTTATAAATGAGAGATGTGCTGAGGGAAGGAGTCTCTTTATAAATGAGTGGAGTGCTGAGGGAAGGAGTTCCTTTATAAATGAGAAATGTGCTGAGGGAAGGAGTCTCTTTATAAATGAGGAGTGCTGAGGGAAGGAGTTCCTTTATAAATGAGTGGAGTGCTGAGGGAAGGAGTGCTGTTATAAATGAGTGGAGTGCTGAGGGAAGGTGTTCCTTTATAAATGAGTGGATGGTGAGGGAAGGAGTCTCTTTATAAATGAGTGGATGGTGAGGGAAGGAGTCTCTTTATAAATGAGTGGAGTGCTGAGGGAAGGAGTCTATTTATAAATGAGTGGAGTGCTAAGGGAAGGTGTTCCTTTATAAATGAGAGGAGTGCTGAGGGAAGGAGTCTCTTTATAAATGAGTGGAGCGCTGAGGGAAGGAGTCTCTTTATAAATGAGTGGAGTGCTGAGGGAAGGAGTTCCTTTATAAATGAGTGGAGTGCTGAGGGAAGGTGTGTCTTTATAAATGAGTGGAGTGCTGAGGGAAGGAGTTCCTTTATAAATGAGTGGAGTGCTGAGGGAAGGAGTTCCTTTATAAATGAGTGGAGGGCTGAGGGAAGGAGTCTCTTTATAAATGAGTGGAGGGCTGAGGGAAGGAGTTACTTTATAAATGAGAGGAGTGCTGAGGGAAAGAGTCTCTTTATAAATGAGTGGATGGTGAGGGAAGGAGTCTCTTTATAAATGAGTGGAGTGCTGAGGGAAGTAGTCTATTTATAAATGAGTGGAGTGCTATGGGAAGGTGTTCCTTTATAAAAGAGTGGAGTGCTGAGGGAAGGAGTTCCTTTATAAATGAGAGATGTGCTGAGGGAAGGAGTTCCTTTATAAATGAGAGATGTGCTGAGGGAAGGAGTCTCTTTATAAATGAGTGGAGTGCTGAGGGAAGGAGTTCCTTTATAAATGAGAGATGTGCTGAGGGAAGGAGTCTCTTTATAAATGAGGAGTGCTGAGGGAAGGAGTTCCTTTTTTAAATGAGTGGAGTGCTGAGGGAAGGAGTGCTGTTATAAATGAGTGGAGTGCTGAGGGAAGGTGTTCCTTTATAAATGAGTGGAGTACTGAGGGAAGGTGTGTCTTTATAAATGAGTGGATGGTGAGGGAATGAGTCTCTTTATAAATGAGTGGAGTGCTGAGGGAAGGAGTCTATTTATAAATGAGTGGAGTGCTAAGGGAAGGTGTTCCTTTATAAATGAGAGGAGTGCTGAGGGAAGGAGTCTCTTTATAAATGAGTGGAGCGCTGAGGGAAGGAGTCTCTTTATAAATGAGTGGAGTGCTGAGGGAAGGAGTTCCTTTATAAATGAGTGGAGTGCTGAGGGAAGGTGTGTCTTTATAAATGAGTGGAGTGCTGAGGGAAGGAGTTCCTTTATAAATGAGTGGAGTGCTGAGGGAAGGAGTTCCTTTATAAATGAGTGGAGGGCTGAGGGAAGGAGTCTCTTTATAAATGAGAGGAGTGCTGAGGGAAGGAGTCTCTTTATAAATGAGTGGATGGTGAGGGAAGGAGTCTCTTTATAAATGAGAGGAGTGCTGAGGGAAGGAGTTCCTTTATGAATGAGAGATGTGCTGAGGGAAGGAGTTCCTTTATAAATGAGTGGAGTGCTGAGGGAAGGAGTCTCTTTATAAATGAGGAGTGCTGAGGGAAGGAGTTCCTTTATAAATGAGTGGAGTGCTGAGGGAAGGAGTTCCTTTATAAATGAGAGATGTGCTGAGGGAAGGAGTCTCTTTATAAATGAGGAGTGCTGAGGGAAGGAGTTCCTTTATAAATGAGTGGAGTGCTGAGGGAAGGAGTTCCTTTATAAATGAGAGATGTGCTGAGGGAAGGAGTCTCTTTATAAATGAGGAGTGCTGAGGGAAGGAGTTCCTTTATAAATGAGTGGAGTGCTGAGGGAAGGAGTGTCTTTATAAATGAGTGGATGGTGAGGGAAGGAGTCTCTTTATAAATGAGTGGAGTGCTGGGGGAAGGAGTCTATTTATAAATGAGTGGAGTGCTAAGGGAAGGTGTTCCTTTATAAATGAGTGGAGTGATGAGGGAAGGAGTGTCTTTATAAATGATTGGAGTGCTGAGGGAAGAAGTCGCTTTATAAATGAGTGGTGCGCTGAGGGAAGGAGTCTCTTTATAAATGAGTGGAGTGCTGAGGGAAGGAGTTCCTTTATAAATGAGAGGAGTGCTGAGGGAAGGAGTTAATTTATAAATGAGAGGAGTGCTGAGGGAAGGAGTCTCTTTATAAATGAGAGGAGTGCTGAGGGAAGGAGTTCCTTTATAAATGAGTGGAGCGCTGAGGGAAGGAGTTCCTTTATAAATGAGTGGAGTGCTGAGGGAAGGAGTTCCTTTATAAATGAGTGGAGGGCTGAGGGAATGAGTTAATTTATACATGAGAGGAGTGCTGAGGGAAGGAGTCTCTTTATAAATGAGTGGAGTGCTGAGGGAAGGAGTCTCTTTTTTAATGAGTGGAGGGCTGAGGGAAGGAGTTCCTTTATAAATGAGAGGAGTGCTGAGGGAAGGAGTCTCTTTATAAATGAGTGGATGGTGAGGGAAGGAGTCTCTTTATAAATGAGTGGAGTGCTGAGGGAAGTAGTCTATTTATAAATGAGTGGAGTCCTGAGGGAAGGAGTTCCTTTATAAATGAGTGGAGTCCTGAGGGAAGGAGTTCCTTTATAAATGAGTGGAGTCCTGAGGGAAGGAGTTTCTTTATAAATGAGAGATGTGCTGAGGGAAGGAGTTCCTTTATAAATGAGTGGAGGCCTGAGGGAAGGAGTCTCTTTATAAATGAGGAGTGCTGAGGGAAGGAGTTCCTTTATAAATGAGTGGAGTGCTGAGGGAAGGAGTTCCTTTATAAATGAGAGATGTGCTGAGGGAAGGAGTTCCTTTATAAATGAGAGATGTGCTGAGGGAAGGAGTCTCTTTATAAATGAGTGGAGTGCTGAGGGAAGGAGTTCCTTTATAAATGAGAGATGTGCTGAGGGAAGGAGTCTCTTTATAAATGAGGAGTGCTGAGGGAAGGAGTTCCTTTATAAATGAGTGGAGTACTGAGGGAAGGAGTGTCTTTATAAATGAGTGGATGGTGAGGGAAGGGGTCTCTTTATAAATGAGTGGAGTGCTGAGGGAAGGAGTCTATTTATAAATGAGTGGAGTGCTAAGGGAAGGTGTTCCTTTATAAATGAGAGGAGTGCTGAGGGAAGGAGTTCCTTTATAAATGAGTGGAGTGCTGAGGGAAGGAGTTCCTTTATAAATGAGTGGAGGGCTGAGGGAAGGAGTCTCTTTATAAATGAGTGGAGGGCTGAGGGAAGGAGTTCCTTTATAAATGAGAGGAGTGCTGAGGGAAGGAGTCTCTTTATAAATGAGTGGATGGTGAGGGAAGGAGTCTCTTTATAAATGAGTGGAGTGCTGAGGGAAGTAGTCTATTTATAAATGAGTGGAGGGCTGAGGGAAGGAGTTCCTTTATGAATGAGAGATGTGCTGAGGGAAGGAGTTCCTTTATAAATGAGAGATGTGCTGAGGGAAGGAGTTCCTTTATAAATGAGTGGAGTGCTGCGGGAAGGAGTCTCTTTATAAATGAGGAGTGCTGAGGGAAGGAGTTCCTTTATAAATGAGTGGAGTGCTGAGGGAAGGAGTTCCTTTATAAATGAGAGATGTGCTGAGGGAAGGAGTCTCTTTATAAATGAGGAGTGCTGAGGGAAGGAGTTCCTTTATAAATGAGAGATGTGCTGAGGGAAGGAGTCTCTTTATAAATGAGGAGTGCTGAGGGAAGGAGTTCCTTTATAAATGAGTGGAGTGCTGAGGGAAGGAGTGCTGTTATAAATGAGTGGAGTGCTGAGGGAAGGTGTTCCTTTATAAATGAGTGGAGTACTGAGGGAAGGAGTGTCTTTATAAATGAGTGGATGGTGAGGGAAGGAGTCTCTTTATAAATGAGTGGAGTGCTGGGGGAAGGAGTCTATTTATAAATGAGTGGAGTGCTAAGGGAAGGTGTTCCTTTATAAATGAGTGGAGTGATGAGGGAAGGAGTGTCTTTATAAATGATTGGAGTGCTGAGGGAAGGAGTCGCTTTATAAATGAGTGGAGCGCTGAGGGAAGGAGTCTCTTTATAAATGAGTGGAGTGCTGAGGGAAGGAGTCTCTTTATAAATGAGAGGAGTGCTGAGGGAAGGAGTCTCTTTATAAATGAGAGGAGTGCTGAGGGAAGGATTCTCTTTATAAATGAGTGGAGTGCTGAGGGAATGAGTGTCTTTATAAATGAGTGGATGGTGAGGGAAGGAGTCTCTTTATAAATGAGTGGAGTGCTGAGGGAAGGAGTCTCTTTATAAATGAGTGGAGTGCTGAGGGAAGGAGTCTCTTTATAAATGAGAGGAGTGCTGAGGGAAGGAGTGTCTTTATAAATGAGTGGATGCTGAGGAAAGGAGTCTCTTTATAAATGAGTGGAGTGCTGAGGGAAGGTGTTCCTTTATAAATGAGAGGAGTGCTGAGGGAAGGAGTTCCTTTATAAATGAGAGGAGTGCTGAGGGAAGGAGTCTCTTTATAAATGAGTGGAGTGCTGAGGGAAGGAGTTCCTTTATAAATGAGAGGAGTGCTGAGGGAAGGAGTCTCTTTATAAATGAGTGGAGTGCTGTGGGAAGGGGTCTCTTTATAAATGAGTGGTGTGCTGAGGGAAGGAGTACATTTATAAATGAGTGGTGTGCTGAGGGAAGGAGTCTCTTTCTAAATGAGTGGAGTGCTGAGGGAAGGAGTCTCTTTATAAATGAGAGGAGTGCTGAGGGAAGGAGTCTCTTTATAAATGAGTGGAGTGCTGAGGGAAGGAGTTAATTTATAAATGAGTGGAGTGCTGAGGGAAGGAGTCTCTTTATAAATGAGTGGAGTGCTGAGGGATGGAGTTCCTTTATAAATGAGTGGACTGCTGAGGGAAGGAGTTCCTTTATAAATGAGTGGAGTGCTGAGGGAAGGAGTGTCTTTATAAATGAGTGGATGGTTCGGGAAGGAGTCTCTTTATAAATGAGTGGAGTGCTGAGGGAAGGAGTCTGTTTATAAATGAGTGGAGTACTGAGGGAAGGAGTTCCTTTATAAATGAGAGGAGTGCTGAGGGAAGGAGTTCATTTATAAATGAGTGGAGTGCTGAGGGAAGGAGTCCATTTATAAATGAGTGGAGTGCTGAGGGAAGGAGTCTCTTTATAAATGAGTGGAGTGCTGAGGGAAGGAGTTCCTTTATAAATGAGTGGACTGCTGAGGGAAGGAGTTCCTTTATAAATGAGTGGAGTGCTGAGGGAAGGAGTGTCTTTATAAATGAGTGGATGGTTCGGGAAGGAGTCTCTTTATAAATGAGTGGAGTGCTGAGGGAAGGAGTCTGTTTATAAATGAGTGGAGTACTGAGGGAAGGAGTTCCTTTATAAATGAGTGGAGTGATGAGGGAAGGAGTGTCTTTATAAATGAGTGGAGTGCTGAGGGAAGGAGTCTCTTTATAAAACAGAGGATTTCTGAGGGAATGTGACCTATTATAAATGAGTGGAGTGCTGAGCGAAGGTGTCTCTTTATAAATG
The DNA here is from genome assembly GCF_047496885.1 of Scyliorhinus torazame. Taxonomy (NCBI): domain Eukaryota; kingdom Metazoa; phylum Chordata; class Chondrichthyes; order Carcharhiniformes; family Scyliorhinidae; genus Scyliorhinus; species Scyliorhinus torazame. The sequence continues at coordinate 27,049,200 of NC_092715.1, forward strand.
AGAGGAGTGCTGAGGGAAGGAGTCTCTTTATAAATGATTGGAGTGCTGAGGGAAGGTGATGCACTAAGCATCAAGAACCACAAAGACATGTGAGGCTTTTACCAAGGCTTTAATACACTACATAGGAAGCTTCCCCGACACAGACGGCCCCAGACAAAATTGGTCAGGTCTCAGAAGCTGGGTCTTATACCTAACGCCCGGGGGAGTGGCCAAGGCGGAGCTCTCCGTGGCCAGGTCAGGTTACATACAGGTGACCGAACCTCTACAGAACTACAGTACAATACACAGTACAATACACAGGATTACAGGGCCACGTTACACACAACTATTATATAACTATGTACAATGCTAGGGAAGTACAGTGGTGTATCACCACAGAAGGTGTGTCTTTATAAATGAAGAGTGCTGAGGGAAGGAGTGTCTTTATAAATGAGTGGAGTGCTGAGGGAAGGAGTGTCTTTATAAATGAGTGGAGTGCTGAGGGAAGGTGTGTCTTTATAAATGAGTGGAGTGCTGAGGGAAGGTGTGTCTTTTTAAATGACTAGTGCCACGTTATTATGATGTAGAGTGATAGAAGCAGGTGAGGCAGGTGGGAGAGCGAGAGGGAACCTCAAAATGGAGGTGATCTCCTCAGGATTGTAAATAACGGTTCCAGCTGTCCAACTGTTGGTGGGGAGAGTAGGTCCCTCAGCAGGGTGGGCCTCTTTGGCTTTCATGTTGCTGCCCGCCTGTGCTGTGGTGGGGGATGTCGATGACTGCACCATCCTGCTGCCAGGAGGCCAATGCCAATCCAATTCTGGGTTGTGGGCACAGGGAGCAGTTGACCCAATAACGAGCGTCGTTGGCAGCCTCTGCTGCCGTCAAGACCGCTCGGAGGTGGGAACGCATTCGGTCGCTGCGCTGGAAACTAATTTGCCGATTTTGCCCCTGCCTCCCACCCTACCTCCACTGTGTTAGCATCTGGTAGGTTCTGTGATGGACGTTAAATAGTTTAAGGTAATATGGTGATGGGTACTGATTAGTTAATTCCACTCGGATGTGTACATAAAGAGTCAGCCAGCACTGCGGGGGGTTGGCGCTGGAGTGGAGACGTTAGCTCTGCGGCAAGCGACAAACACTCTTCCCCCAAGTCACTGTGTCTTATTGACCAACCACGTTTAAAATTTTACTGACGTCTGAGACCGGGAAAATCTAGCCCTCTTAAATCTCTTGGAATAACTTAAAATAAAGACTGATAATTATACAGCGTCCAAAATTGTGCAGGTTCGGTGGATTGGCCATGCAAAATTGCCCCTTGTTGTCCAGGGATGTGCAGGTTAGATGGTTTGGCCATGCTAAATTGCCCCTTAGTGTCCAGGGATGTGAAGGTTAGGTGGGGATATGGGGTTACGGGATAGGGCAGGGGAGTGGGCCTAGGTAGAGTGCCCTTTCAGAGGGTCAGTGCAGACTCGATGGACCGAATGGCCACGTTCTACACTGTAGGGATTCTCTGATTCACAACCCCCCACCCCCGGACCTCTCGAAGCACCTTCCAGGCAAGGAAGTGCTTTCTGAGATGTAGCCACTGCTGTAACCGAGGAAGGCAGTGCAGCCTGTTTCCGTGCACGGTAAGCTCCCACAAACAGCTATCTGCGATGACTGGACCATTGTTATTGGCGATCATGGAAGAGGAGTAGGTATTGGCCCAGGATGATGAGGAGAATCCGACTTCTCTTCTTCGAAATGGTGGCCCTGGGATCTGCTGCATGCACGGATCGGACATAGACCTAAGGCCTAAGGCCTCGCCCCCAAAGATACCTCCAGCCGTGCACTTTTACTTTAAAAAAGCTTAAATTCTAATGTTCCCTCTTCTGATGAGCAAAACAGAACGGTGGGCAGGGCTGACGACTGCTGGTGTCGATGTTGAGACTATTTATCCATTCCTCAGTGACACTCCCATCTACGGCTCCTTACAGGGTCAATGCTGGTGCCTGGCGGTCTGCTTCTTACAGTTATGTTTCATGTTCTTGCTCTGTAACCCATCAACTGCCGCCTTTCAAATGAAATATACGCCTACGGTCCCCACATAACAAAGAGGAAACCTTCACCCGCGGCTTTAGGAAGAAGTGGAAAGCGCTGTGTGCGTTTTGAGACGGTTCCACGACTCAAATGAAGATTTATTTCCCTCCGAACTGTTCCATTTCAATGGGCCCGCTCAAATGCGCATTGAAACTCCAGCCTTCACAATGTCCCTTTCAGTGTTCAGATGATTGATGCGGGGAGAGAAGGAAATACTTGACTGAGCGAGTTGTTTTTTTTCCCTCCCAAGTTATACCAGAACAATAATGAAAGGAACGAGCTCCATTCGCCTCCTCCAAGCCACCCTGTCGACTCTCCCCTCGAGCTCCCTCTCACACGTTTCCTCTCTCCTCCTGTCTCAGTCAGTCGGGTTCTTGTTCGGGGATTTAGCTTCAAGCTCGTAAAATTCACCTACGAATTAGGAGCAGGAGTGGGCCATTCGGCCCCTCAGGCCTGCTCTGCCAGTCGATAAGATCTTGCCTGAGCTGATTGTGACCCCCCAACTCTTCATTCCACCGACCCAGCATGAGGTTCCGGGTCTGAGGTGGTAAGAGTGACGAGGAGGGGGAGGGTGTTGGTGGTGAGTTGGGGAAGGTTGGGGGAGCGGAATCCACTTGGGGCAAAGAAGACAAAGGCCTGCATGTCACGATGCTCCGCTGGCAGGTCTGAAAGCCGGGGGCGGCACGGTGGTACAGTGGTTAGCACTGCTGCCTCACAACGTCAAGGGCCCGCGTTCAATTCTGGCCTCGGGTGACTGTCTGTGTGGAGTTTGCACTTGCTCCCTGTGTCTGCGTGGGTTTCCTCCGGGTGCTCCGGTTTCCTCCCACAGTCCAAAGATGTGTAGGTTAGGTGGATTGGCCACGCTACCATTGCCCCTCCTTATGAGGATGCTCTTTAAGAGGGTTGGTGCGGTCTCGATGGGCCGAATGGCGTCTTTCAGGGATTCTATGAGTGCTCATAAAATGCAGGCATGAGCTTCTCATTGCCTACCAGGCCTCCTGACCTGCCTCCCATTTTACTCGGGCTGGTGGAGCTGTTAACCAGCCTGCCCACAGGAAAGTCAAGGTCCATAAGTGGCCAATTAGAGGCGGATGCGGCGATCCATTTAAATCCCCGTAGACGTCGGCTTGATTGGGAGATTCGGCAGCAGGAGAGGCCGGAAAATCCCTCCTTATCTGAGCAGGAAGAATATGCAGGGCTACTGGAAGAAGGCCAAGGAGTGGGCACGGGGTTAATTGATCCATCAGGGAGACAGTGGCGATGTGACGGGCCGAATGGCCCCCTTCGGTGCTGTAACCCTCTGTGATTCTCCGAGGTGGTGACCGTGAAGCGACGGGATTGTCATTACTCTGCCCCAATCCTCTATCCAGAGAAGGAGATCTGTCATCCTCGCCCACTGTGGTTGGCATTTTCCACGGCAATGTGGTTGGCACTTTGCAGCACGTTAGTTCAATCTCGGCTGGGGAATGGCAATGATTGCTGCTTGTTCCAGTGATGCCCTCGACCCAGGAATGAATTATACACCAGGAAGTCGCAAACTGCCACACCCCAATGAAGTGAGGTCATTGTTGTAATGCACCAATGGTCGCTCAAAAGTCCCGCAAGTCTTTTTGAGTGAATTCTTTGCAAAGGAAATGGTATTTTATGAGACCAGGGGCCAATCCTTCTCCTGGGTGCAGAAGTGCGTTTCGCTGGGCGCAAGACCGCACCGCCATTAATTTTGGCGACACGTTTTCCTCCGCATTCCCGAGCCCGCACCATTTCCCACTGGGCTTTCTTTGCGGATCAGGAATGCCCTGGTGCGCTGAGTTTGAGATACCCGTTTTAAAAGGTGGGGGAAATTCCGATTCGGTCCCACACACCAGTGGGCAGGATTCACCGCAATCGGCGAATTGGCCTGACGCCGGCGATGAGCATGGCGCGAACCACTCCGGCATCGGGACAAACGGAAGTCGCGGAATTCTCCGCACTTCCGGTTGCTAGGCCAGCGGCGGAGGGGTTGGCGCCGCGCCAACTGGCGCCGAAGGGACTGCCCGAGTTAACGCATGCGCAAAACCACCGGCATGGTTTAGCGCACGCGCAGACCAGCCGGCGTATTCTGGCGCATGCACAGGGGGGTGTCTTCTCCGTGCCAGCCATGGCAGAGCCGTACAGGGGCCGGCGCGGAAGGAAGGTGTGCCCCCACGGCACAGGCCCACCCGCAAATCGGTGGGCCCCCAATCGCGGGCCAGGCCACCGTGCCCCCCCCACCCCCCGGGGCCAGATCCCCCCGCACCCCCCCAAGGACCGCACCAGCCGGTCTACCAGCCGGCGGGACTGGCCAGAAACCGACGGCTGCTCGGCCCATCAGGGCCTGGTGAATTGCCGGGGGGGCCGCTGCCAACGGCCCCCGACCGGTGAGGTGTGATCCCTGCCCCCGCCCGAAAACCGGCACCGGAGAATCCGGAGGCGGAGTGGCGGGGCGGGATTCAATAAAAACATCTGGAATTAAAAGTCTAATGATGGCCATGAAACCATTGTCGAATGTCGTAAAAACCTATCTGGTTCACTAATGTCATTTAGTGAAGGGCCTTGCAGAAAACCTACCTGCTGCCCTTGCCTGACCTGACGTGTATGTGACTCCGGACCCACAGCAATATGGTTGATTCCTAAATGGCCTTGCAGGCCACTCAGTTCTTTTCAAAGAGAACAAGTCATGAATCTGAGGACAATAGCAAACCCTATCGACTCTGCAAAACCCTCCTTGTTAGGGCGGCATGGTAGCACAGTGTTTAGCACTGCTGCCTCACAGCTCCAGGGTCCCGGGTTCAGTTCCGGCCTCGGGTGACTGTGTGGAGTTTGCACTTTCTCTCCGTGTCTGCGTGGGTTTCCTCCGGGTGCTCCGGTTTACTCCCACAGTCTAAAGATGTGCAGGTTAGGTGGATTGGCCACGCTAAATTGCCCCTTGGTGTCCAAAAAAGGTTAAGTGGGGTTACTGGGTTACGTGGATAGGGTGGAAGCGGGGCTTAAGTCTTTCCGGTGCAGACTCGATGGGCCGAATGGCCTCCTTCTGCACTGTAAATTCTATGTAAATGCTCCGTGTCTGCGTGGGTCTCACCCCCACAACCCGAAGATGTGCCTGGTCGGCGGATTGGCCACGCTAAATTGCCCCTTAATGGGGGGAAAAAAATGAAATCTCCTTGCTAACATCTGGGCTTTGTGCCAAAGTTGGGAGAGTTTTCCCACAGACTAGTTGAGCAACAGCCTGACACAGTTATACTCTCAGATTCATGCTTTACAGACAATGTCCCAGACACCACCATCACAATTCCAGTGTGTCCATCGGTAAGAGTGACCACAGTCCTTGTGGAGACAAAGTCCCATCTTCATATTGTGGATATCCTCCATGATGTGGTGCGGCACTACCATCGTGCTAAATGGGATAGACTTCGAACAGATCTCGCAACTCCAGACTGGGCATCCATGAGGCGCTGTGGCCCATCAGCAGCAGCAGAAGTGTATTGAACCACAATCTGCAACCTCATGGCCCGGCATATCCCCCACCCTACCATTACCACCAAGCCAGGGGATCAACCCTGGTTCAATGAAGAATGCAGGAGGACATGCCAGGAGAAAATTCAGGCATACCTAAAAATGAGGCGTCAACCTGGTGAAGCTACAACACAGGACTACTTGTGTGCCAAACAACATAAGCAGCAAGTAATAGACCGAGCTAAGCGATTGCACAACAAACGCATCAGATCTAAGCTCTGCAGTCCTGCCACATCCAGCCGTGAATGGTGGCGGACAATTAAACAACTCACTGGAGGAAAAGTTCCACAAATATCCCCATCTTCAATGATGGAGGAGCCCAGCACATCGGTGCAAAAGACAAGGCTGAAGCATTGGCAATAATCTTCAGCCAGAAGTACCGAGTGGATGATCCATCTCGGTCTCCTCCGGAGGTCCCCAGCATCACATGTCAGTCTTCAGCCAATACGATTCACTCCACGCGATATCAAGAAATGATCGAGGGCACTGGATTCCACAAAGGCTATGGGCCCTGGCAATATTCCGGCAATAGTACTGAAGACTTGTGCTCCAGAGCTTGCTGCCTCCCTAGCCAAGCTGTTCCACTACAGTTACAGCACTGGCATCTACCCGGCAATGTGGAAAATTGCCCAGGTGTGTCCTGTACACAGGAAACAAAATCCAACCCAGCCAAATACCGCCGTCGGCCTACTCTCCATCGTCAGCAAAGTGATGGAAGAAGTCATCAACAGTGCTACCAAGCGGCACTTACTCAGCAATAACCTGCTCACGGAGGCTCAATTTGGATTCTGCCAGGGTCACTCCACTCCTGACCTCAGTACAGCCTTGATTCAGACATGGTCAAAAGAGCTGAACTCCAGAGGTGAGATGTGAGTTACTACCTTTGATATCAAGGCAGCATTTGACTGAGTATGGCATCAAGGAGCCCTAGCAAAGTGGGGGAAATCTTTCTGCAGGTTGGAGTCATACCTGGCTGAAAGGAAGATGGTTGTGATGGTTGGAGGTCAATCATCTCAGCTCCAGGACATCACTGCAGGAGTACCTCAGGGTAGTGTCTCAGGCACAATCACCTTCAGCTGCTTCATCAATGACCTTCCTTCCATCATAAGGTCAGAAGTGAGGATGTTTGCGGACGACTGCACAATGTTCAGCACCATTCGCTACTCCTCAGATAATGAAGCAGTCCATGTCCAAATGCAGCAAGACCTGGGCAATATCCAGGGCTTGGGCTGACAAGTGGCAAGTTACATTCACGTCACACAAATGCTATCTCCTACAAGAGAGGATCTAACCATTATCACTTGACATTCAATCATAGAATCATAAGATTTACAGTGCAGAAGGAGGTCACTTGGCCCATCGAGTCCGCACTGGCCCCTGGAAAGAGAAACCTGCTCACGCCCACGCCTCCACCCTGTCCTCGCAACCCAGCAACCCCACCCAACCTTTTGGACACTTAAGAGGCAATTTAGCACGGCCAATCCACCTAACCTGGACACCTTTGGACTGTGGGCGGAAACCGGAGCACCCGGAGGAAACCCACGCAGACACGGGGAGAAAGTGCAGACACCGCACAGACAGTGACCCAAGCCGGGAATAGAACCTGGAACTCTGGAGCTGTGAAGCATCAGTGCTAACCACTGTGCTACTGGGCCGCCGTAGCCATTTAGCAATAGCACAACCATTGCTAAATTACCCGCTATCAACATCCTGGAGGGTACAATCGACCAGAAACTGAACTGGACTAGCCACATAAATACTGTGGCAACCAGGTCAGGTCAAGGCTAGGAATCCTGCAGTGGGTATCTCACCTGACCCCCCAAAGCCTGTCCACCATCTGCAAGGCACAAGTCAGGAGTGTAATGAAATACTCTGCATTTGCCTGGATGAGTGCAGCTCCAACAACACTCGAGGAACTCGCTGCCATCGAGGACAAAGCAGTCCACTTGATTGCTCCCCCTTCCACAAACATTTAATCTCTCCACCCCCGATGAACAGTGGCAGCCGTGTGTACCATCTGCAAGATGCACTGCAGCAACTCACCAAGGTTCCTGAGGCAGCACCTTCCAAACCCATGACCATTACCATCTAGAAGGACAAGAGCAGCAGATACCTGGAAACCTTGGAGGTTCCCCACCAAGTCACTCGCCACCCTGACTTGGAAATGTATCGCTGTTCCTTCACTGTCGTTGGTCAAGATCCAGGAAATTCCCCCCAACCGCAAAGTGTGTGTGTACCTACACCTCGGGGACTGCAGCGGTTCAAGAAGACCGTGAACGTGGACCGTTTGGGTTTCTCAAGCCTGGATGAAAATTCAGCCCGAGGAGTGTTTACCCCAATTTCCAGTATGGCAGCAGTGCCTGAGAATCTGGATCTAAATCCTCCTTCAGTGGATGCTGCACTGTGGGTTGTGAAAAATGCACGATGATGGTTTATTTTGTACTTGGTCGGAAAATCGCATTCCATTACCCAGTACAGCACAATGGCCTTGTGAATGCTTTATCTTGCCAAATTTAAATTGAGGATAGTGACCTGCTTTGGTAATGAGCATGTTATCCTATTCATGTTGGAAGTGCTTTTACATTCCTACTTAATCTGCACAAAAAAGTATTTAATTTGTGCAACGTTCACCCATCACCCCTGTGCTTAGTGACTCACATTGTCTCCCGGTTAGGCAATGCCTTGACTGTTGAAGTTCTCATCCTCATTTTGAACTCCCTCCCAGTGTCTCGTCCCTCCACAGCCCTCTAAACCTCTCCAGCCCTACCACCCTCAAGTTATCTGTACTCATTTTATTCTGGCCGGAATTCTCCGGCCGTTGGGATTATTCTGCGGGATTCCCGGTGGCATGGGGCGGCTTCAATGGGGAATCTCATTGACAAGTGGCAGGAGTAGAGAATCCCGTCGCCAGCAAACGGCGCGCCGGGAATCACCCGGCTGCGGAACCGGAGAATCCATCACTCCGACGCCTTTTTCATTCCAGATTTTAATTCATCCACTGTGGATGGCCATGTCTTCAGCTCCCTCGGTCCTAAACTCTGGAATTCCCTCCTCTCCACGTCTCTTTCATCTTTCAAGATGCTCATTAAAGCTTACCGAGCTTTAACCGGGATTTTCGTCACCTGACCTAATGTCCCAATGTGATTTGGTGGCGTCAAACTTTATTTAAAGTCTTATGAAATATCTTGGGATGTATCAGGGTAGCCGGGATAATCCAGGAAACTACAGGCCGGTGAGCCTCACGTCGGTAGTTGGTAAATTATAGGAGAGAATTCTCAGGGACAGGGCGGGATTCCCTAATCCCGTGGCAGAGTGTCCACACCGTCGTAAACACCAACGCGCGCATGTGCAGTGCCTGCGCTGGCCCCGACGCACATGGCGCAGGGCTACAGGGGCCGGCACGGAAGAAACGAGGCTCCCAGCCAGAGAGGCTGGCCCGCCGATTGGTGGGCCCCCGATCGCGGGCCAGGCCACATCGGAGGCCCTCCCTGGGATCGGACCCCACAGGCTGCCTCACGACCCTTCCACGCCGGGTTCCCGCCGGCTGAGAGCAGGTGTGGATGGCGCCAGCGGGACTCGGCGTTTTCATGATGGATGTTTCGAGAATCGGCAGGCCGGCTGCGTAGAGCGGCCCCCCGACCGGCGGCGGGCCAACCATGCTGGCGCCAATGGCGCCGATTCTCTGCTCTGCGGAGAATTCTGTGCCGGCGTCGGGGCGGCGTGGTGCGATTCACGCCAGTCGCGGGGATTCTCCGGCCCGCCCCCGGGCTGAGAGAATCCCGCCCACGGTTTATACCCATTTGATCCACCTACCCTGCACATCTTTGGGTTGTGGGGGCGAAACCCACGCAAACACGGGGAGAGTGTGCGAACTCCAAACGGACAGTGACCCAGAGCCGGGATTGAATCTGGGACCTCGGCGCCATGAGGCAGCAGGGCTAACCCACTGCGCCACCGTGCTGCCCCTGATCGGGGTTTTTGAGGAGGTGACAAAGATGATTGATGAGGGGAGGGTGGTGGATGTTGTTTACATGGACTTCAGTAAAGCGTTTGACAAGGTGCCTCATGGCAGACTAGTACAAAAGGTGAAGTCACACGGGATCAGAGGTGAGGTGGTAAGATAGATACAGAACTGGCTCGGTCACAGAAGGCAAAGGGCAGCAGGAGAAGTGTGCTTTTCTGAATGGAAGGTTGTGACTGGTGATGTTCCACAGGGATCTGTGCTGGGGCCTCTGTTTATCATAGAATTTACAGTGCAGAAGGAGGCCATTCAGCCCATCGAGTCTGCACCAGCTCTTGGAAAGAGCACCCTACCCAAGGTCAACACCTCCACCCTATCCCCATAACCCAGTAACCGCACCCAACACTAATGGCAATTTTGGACACTAAGGGCAATTTATCATGGCCAATCCACCTAACCTGCACATCTTTGGACTGTGGGAGGAAACCGGAGCACCCGGAGGAAACCCACGCACACACGGGGAGGATGTGCAGACTCCGCACAGACAGTGACCCAAGCCGGAATTGAACCTGGGACCCTGGAGCTGTGAAGCAATTGTGCTATCCACAATGCTACCGTGCTGCCCCAAACCGTGTTGTTTGCAGTGTACAGAAACGATTTGAAGGAAAATGTAGCTGGTCTGATTAGTAAGTTCGCGGATGACACCAAGGTTGGTGGAGTGGCAGATAGTGTTGAGGATTGTCAGAAGATACAGCAGGACATAGATAGGTTGGGGACTTGGGCAGAGAAATGGTAAATGGAGTTTAATCCCGACAAATGTGGGGTAATGCATTTTGGTAGGTCTAACATAGAGGAGGAATATACAGTAAATGGCAAAACTCTTAGGAATATAGAAAGTCAGAGCGATCTGGGCGTGCAGATCCAGAGATCTTTGAAAGTGGCAACACAAGTGGACAAGGTAGTCAAGAAAGCATGCGGAATGCTTCCCTTCATTGGACGGGGCATTGAGTATAAAAACTGGCAAGCAATGCTACAGTTGCATAGAACCTTGGTAAGGCCGCACTTGGAATATTGCGCACAATTCTGGTTGCCACGCTACCAGAAGGATGTGGAGGCTTTGGAGAGGGTGCAGAGGAGGTTTACCAGGATGTTGCCTGGTCTGGAGGGTGTTAGCTATGTGGAGAGGCTGAATAGACTCGGACTGTTTTCATTAGAAAGACGGAGGTTGATGGGGTGACCTGATAGAGGTCTACAAGATTATGAGGGGGCATGGATAGAATGGATGGGCAGGCACTCTTTCCCAGGGTGGAGGGGTCAGTCGCTAGGCGGCATAGGTTTAAGGTCCGTGGGGCTTGTAACAATTGCTTGTACATGGTCGGCACGGGCTTGGAGGGCCGAGGGGCCTGTTCCTGTGCTGTACTTTTCTTTGTTCTTTGATGTAATGTAGTAAAAGCAGCAACCAATTTGTGCACATCAAGTTCCCACGTACAGCAATCTGATAGTGACCTAATAATCAGTTTTGTTCCAAAACTGATGTTGGCTGAGGGTTAAATATTGACCAGGTGACCAGGGAGAACTCCGCATACTCTTCATCAAAACATTACTGTGCATCTTTTTTCACTTATATTCATCTGAGAGTGCACACAGGGCCTCAGTTTCATGTTTCACCCAGAAGTCAGCACTTGCGACAGTGCAGCACTCCCTCAGCATTGGCACTGCGGGCTCAACCTAGATATTAATGTACGACCCTATGGAGTGTCAGCATGTAGCAAAACTGACTTTACAGAACCAATAATGTTGGAAATACTCAGCAGGTCACAGACGGCGACTATGAAGAGAACTTGTAACAATTGCTGTATCCATCCTGTGGTCAGTTCTACATCCCGCCTCCATCGCTATGTGCGAAAGACATCTGACAATGACCCAATTTCCAACTGTGCCATCAATTCAGAGTTAGTTCATCTGTCCTGTGAAGAGCTCTGGCATGTTCTACTACCTTAAAGGTGCGATATAAATGCAATCTTTTCCCACTCTTTTTAAACTCTGCCATGGGATGTGGGCTGCACTGACAAGGCCAGCATTCATTACCCATCCCTAACTGCCCTTGAACGGAGTGGTTTGCTCGGCCATTGCAGTTAAAAGTCAACCACTTTGCTGTGGGTCTGCAGTCACATGGAGGCCAGACCGGGTAAGGCCGGACGATTTCCTTCCCTAAAGGGCGTCAATGAACCCAATGAGGTTTTAACAACAACTGATAGTTTCTGGTCAAGAATAGCTTTTCATTCCAGATTTATTCATTGAATTTGAATTCCACCAGCTGCCATGGTAGGATTTGAACCCATGTCCCCAGAGCATTAACCTTGGCCTCTGCGTTACTAACCCTGCGACATTAATATTGCACCCGCACAGCATTTTGTGATATACATGTCATATTAAAACGCACCAGCAAGAGACCAAAAGTTAATGGGAGATGTGTGGACCATGATCATAACCCTAAAAGGACAGGCAATGTATTGAAGCTTAATTTGTCCTTTTTGAAGCTCTGTTAAAGTATCTAAAGCTCTCTACACTTTCTCTGGATGGTGTCGAGCTTCTTGAGTGGTGTTGGAGCTGCACTCATCCTGGCAAGTGGAGAGTTTTCCACCGCACGCCTGGCACGCCTGGTGGTGGACAGGCTTCGGGGAGTCTGGAGGTGAATTATTCACCGCAGAATTCCCAACCTTTGACCTGCCCTTGTCACCACAGTATTGATAAGGCTGGTGCAGTTCAGTTTCTGGTCAATGGGAATCTCCAGGATGTTGATGGTGGGGGATTCAGCGATGGCAGTGACAATGGATGGCGTTTTCAGTCTCGCTAACGCGGATATTTGTGAAAGTCTAAATCTCAATTGATGGTATTTTCCAAGACTTCCCCCTGAATTTAATTAAAGCAGGTATTATTTGAAAATAATCCTAATCCATTTGCACAAGAAGTTCACCAATCATAATTCCTACCTTTGTGTTTTGGATAGAACAATATTCTCCTGGTCTGATTTCATGCAATTTTGCAGATTTATTATTAGATTATACTTGGATGTTTTGCAATTTCTACATCTGTTCCCTCCACATAACTCAGCAATTGTTGCTGATTTTGTTATGAATATATATTCATCAATTCAAAACGAAGGGATCCTTGTCACGATTGGCAAATCTTGATTGTGATTGTGGTGTTTCCCTGAGCACGGATTCCATCTCTCTCTCTCTCTCTCTCTCTCCCTGGCCACTGTCAGAGGCCGGACCAGACCATTCCTCAACCTCCCTTCGCCAAACGTCCAACTCTCACCAAGATGACCTCCATTTCTGCCTCAGTCCATCTGCCTTAGTAACCCTTACCCATGCCTTTGTTACTCGACCACTCCAACGCTCTCATGTTCAAGCCTCCCACAGTCCGCTCTCCAGAAATTTTGGCCCACCCTCCAAAACAAAACAGCTTCCCATGCCCTAAGAAACAGACCAGCATCGTTTGCCCCTCACCCGCTGACCAAGACCATAAGACAGGGGAGCAAAATTAGGCCACTCGGCCCATCGAGTCTGCTCCACCATTCAATCATGGCTGCTATTTTTCTCATCCCCATTCTCCTGCCTTCTCCCCATAACCCCTGATCCCCTTATTGATCAAGACCCTATCTATCTCTGTCTTAAAGACACTCAGTGATTTGGCCTCCACAGCCTTCTGCGGCAAAGAGTTCCACATATTCACCACCCTCTGGCTAAAGAAATTCCTCCTCATCTCTGTTTTAAAGGATCGTCCCTTTCGGCTGAGATTGTGTCCTCTGGTTTTAGTTTTCCCCACTAGTGGGGCAGCAAGGTAGCACAAGTGATTAGCACTCTGGCTTCACAGCGCCAGGGTCCCAGGTTCGATTCCCTGCTGGGTCACTGTCTGTGCAGTTTCTGCACGTTCTCCCCGTGTCTGCGTGGGTCTCCTCAGGGTACTCCGGTTTCCTCCCACAGTCCAAAGACGTGCAGGTTAGGTGGATTGTACATGATAAATTGCCCTTCGTGACCAAAAAAGGTTAGGAGGAGTTATTGGGTTACGGGGTTAGGGTGGAATCGAGGTCTTAAGTGGGTCGGTGCAGACTCGATGGGCCGAATGGCCTCCTTCGGCACTGTATGTTCTATGTATCTATGTATCCCCTCCACGTCCACTCAATCGATGCCTCGCAGTATCCTGTAAGTTTCAATAAGATGCCCCCCCCTTATGCTTCTAAACTCCAATGAGTATAGACCCGGAGTCCTCAACCTACATTGATTCCCGCTCCAGAAACACCATAGAATTCTCCTTCTTGTGGTCAAACGCCTCCATGGCTTCAGCAACGATGAAGGAAGGGTGATCCATCTCAAGACCTCTTCCTAAAGCACGATGGGGCGAATGGCCTCTATTGAATGATCCTCTCGCAATCCAATAACATAACCACGACATTCCCATTCTTCCAAATGTGCAAATCCCTTGCTGAAATGTGCTGCCTTGTATACATCATTCTTGTTTTAAATATAACCACTTACACTGGTAGCAATCTTTCCACCATAGCTCATTTTGGCTGAAGTAGTCTCTGGTGGCGCCTTGCCAGCATCAGCCCCATAAAGAGCTTCACTGGGAACTGCCATCCTGGTCAAGCAACTAAACAAATTAAAAATATAATGATGGGATTTTCCATCCGTGCTGTGACTCCCTCATTTTTTTCACCCTTTCCGATCAACTCTTTAAGTTTCCAGGATACATTAGTGTGGGAAATTCAGTCTGGAAGAGTGAGATTACATTTCTTTCATTTTTAAAACTTCATTTGTGGGATATGGGCGTCGCTGGCTGGGTAAGGATTTATTGCCCCATCCCAAATTGCCCCTGAGAAGGTGGCGGTGAGCTGCCTTCTTCAACCGCTGTGGTCCCGGAGGTGTAGGTACACCCACAGTGCTGTTAGGCAGGGTGTTCAAGGATTTTGACCCAGCGACAGTGAAGGAACGGTGAGGTATTCCCAAGTCAGGGTGGTGAGTGGCTTGCAGGGGAACTTCCAGGCTGTGGTGTTCCCAGGTATCTGCTGCTCTTGCCCTTCTAGAGTGTAGCGGTTGTAGGTTTGGAGGGTGCTGCCTAAGGAGCCCTGATGAGTTTCTGCAGTGCATCTTGTGGATGGTACACATTGATGTCACTGTGCATCGGTGGAGCAAATAACTGTTTGTGGAAGGGGTGCCAATCTAACAAGCTGTTTTGACCTAGATGGTGTCAAATTCCTTGAGTGTTGTTGGAGCTGCGCTCATCCAGTAAAATGGGGAGTATTCCATCACACTGCTACTTGTGCCTTGTAGATGGTGAGCAGGCTTTGGGGGAGTCAGGTGGTGAGTTACTCACCCACTGCAGGATTCATAGCCTCTAATCTGCTCTTGTAGCCACAGTATTTAGGCTGGCCAGTTTGGTTTCCGTTCAATGGTAGCCTCCAGGATGTTGGAAATGGGGGAATCAGCAACGGTAAACCCATTGAATGTCATAAGTGGCGAAGGTTAGATCCTCTCTTGTTGGAGATTTGTGATGAAGGGAAGGTGCCAGATGAAGCAGCTGAGGATGGTTGCGCCTCGGACACTCCCCTGACGAGCTTCTGCAGTGATGTTCTGGAGCTGAGATGATTGACCTACAACCAGCGGAGTGTTTTCCCCCTGATTCGCACTGATTCCAGTTTTGCTTGGGCTCCTTGATGCCACATGCGGTCAAATGTTACCTCAATGTCACGGGTAGTCCCGGGTTCCCGTTCATCAACCCTGCTTGTTACAACTTCAGGGAACTCCAATAAATTTAACCTACATAAGGGGCTGGTTTAGCACACTGGGCTAAATCGCTGGCTTTGAAAGCAGACCAAGGCAGGCCAGCAGCACGGTTCAATTCCCGTACCAGCCTCCCTGAACAGGCGCCAGAATGTGGCGACTAGGGGCGTTTCACAGTAACTTCATTTGAAGCCTACTTGTGACAATAAGCGGTTTTCATAATTCCCCTTTCATAAAGCCATGTTGACTCTCCCTGATTGTCTTTTTATTTTCTAAACGCCCTGCTACTTGATAACGGATTATAGCATTTTCCCAGTGACAGATGTTAGGATAACTAGCCTATCTGACTTGAGTTTCGTTCTCAAGTCCTGAGGCAGGATTCTGAGCTCCCTTCACCCACCATAACTGGAAACCGAGGTGTGTGCGAGCGAAAAGTAGCCTCTCTGGCTGGCATTCCAATTCTCAGGCTCCATCCCGACTCTGGGCCATTTTCTGCAGAGGTGGGGAGGACACAGCCAGGATAGTGGCCTGAACATGGCAGGTGGGCGACTTGGTTCCTTTCAGTACCTATTGAGGCCAATCAAAAGAGGCCAATTGGAATTTTCCAGCTTCGCGCCTCTGAGACGAGGGGATGCCAGAATACCGTGGTGGCCCAGCTGGCCACATGATCCATTTGTTAAATTCATGTTTCGAAGAGCTGGAGAGGGGGGGCCTCCATCTTGAATCGCCTTCTCTATCACTTACCCTCTGTAACATCCAGCACCTCCTTGCAAGCTGAAAGGCCTTCGATTCCCCACCCCTATCTTCAAGAGCCCACTCTCGGGCATCAGACCACCCTGTGGAAATCACAATGGGCGACTGTTCCCCTCTCCCCATGGTTCACCTTGGTACGGTAGCACAGTGGTTAGCACTGTTGCTTCACAGCGCCAGGATCCCAGGTTCGATTCCCGGCTTGGGTCACTGTCACGTGCGGAGTCTGCACGTTCTCCCCGTGTCTGCGTGGGTGCCCTCCTGGGTGCTCGGGTTTCCTCCCACAAGTCCCGAAAGACGTGCTGTTAGGTGAATTCTGAATTCTCCCTCAGTGTACCCGAACAGGTGCCAGAATGTGACGACTAGGGGATTTTCACAGTATCCTCATTGCAGTGTTAATGTAAGCCTACTTGTGACACTAATAAAGATTATATTATACCTCAGTCCTGAACACTGTTTCCCACCCCTGAGAGAGAATTTAATGTTGGTGATGGGCGTCTTGCCCAGCAATTGTATAACCAGCAGGGATAACCAACCTCCGATATGGAAGGCCCACTGGGATTAAATGTCCATGAGGCACTGACTAGCATCAGGTCTTCCCCTGGACTTAGGATCCCAAGGACAGAAATCCCCCCCCCCCCCCCCCCCCCCCCTGCAACCGCCCTGAGCCTCTGGCCAAATTGAGGCCAGCAGCTCTCCATTGCCCATAAACACTATGGGAACTGGCGGCTGTTGCCGATACTGCATCTGCCAGAGGTTTAGGATTGATAAGGAATCCAGGCCACGGGTATTGAAGGTGGGATGGGAATTAGGGGATGCCGGCTTGGTGGGGAAAGGGGTCAGAAGCAAGAGCAAGGGGGAAAATGGCTCACAGCGGGCTCGTTCTCTTTCGTGATAATGAAGTCCAGCATGGGCTCCCCACATGGTGGCTCCCCCACCATTAATTCTCCAACTTCAGGGCCTCAATTAACATCAGGGCTGCAAGGACATCCAGACCCTGCAAAGGGGGGGGGTGGAAGAGTTCCCAACCCATAATCTCCCATCTGACTAAACGTCCACCTGAAGAGGAAGATGAGGGCTTGCTTTAATGGATCATCCGATTGGGAGTGGGAAAGAAAATAACATGGCTGACTTGATTGGCTGATGGGGCTCATCTCATTCCAAGCAACAGCACAAATAGAATGGGCTGTATTGTCGTTCTGGGGTCAGGACCCTGTCGTCAGGAGAACCTCCGGTTCCGAACCCGGCAACGGATGTCCAAAGCGAATGGATGACCAGGGTCTGCACTTTTTGCCCAGTTTTAGGATGGTGGGTACGCTTTTGTAGCTGCACAAGGAGCCAGGAGGAGGCCCTCCAGTACTGGGAGCGCAGCAGCCCCACTGTTGCAGATGGCTGCCGTCCACGCAGGTCATGGAGGGTGAGGGAGGGAGAGAGCACCTCACGGTGGGGGTGCCATCTCTCGATGCTTGTAAAATTCCACCAATAAAAACACAGACCACAGGGGCCAGAGCACCCCTTTGGAGAGGAAATCACAATCGTAGATCAGCCTGCAGCAGCTGCTGACGACATTTGTAAATCAGGGCAGCACGGTAGCATTGTGGTTAGCACAGTTGCTTCACAGCTCCAGGGTCCCAGGTTCGATTCCCGGCTTGGGTCACTGTCTGTGCGGAGTCAGCACGTTAGAACATAGAACATTACAGCGCAGTACAGGCCCTTTGGCCCTCGATGTTGCGCCGACCTGTGAAACCACTCTAAAGCCCATCTACACTATTCCCTTATCGTCCAATGACCATTTGAATGCCCTTAGTGTTGGCGCGTCCACTACTGTTGCAGGCCCGTGTGTGCGTGGGTTTCCTCCCACAGTCCAAAGATGTGCAGGTTAGGTGGATTGGCCAAGCTAAATTGCCCTTAGTGTCCAAAATTGCCCTTAGTGTTGGGTTATGGGGATAGTGTGGAAGTGTGGACCTTGGGTAGGGTGCTCTTTCCAAGAGCCAGTGCAGACTCGATGGGCCAAATGGCCTCCTTCTGCACTGTAAATTCTATGATATCTAGGTGGAGTTTACAAGGCCAAATGGAAACTGGCGAATCAGTGTGGGTTTGCTGTGCTATTCAGCACCGACTGAAAGTCTACCTCCAATAGGTTGTCTCTTTGAGAAACATAGGGCTTGAGTAATGGTCACCTCTGTCGAGGGGCTCTCCTTTTAAGGAGGGGGTGATGTCAAACTGAATGGACTTTTGCCAATCTTGCCTCTGGTGTTGTTTACATTAACTACAAGGCAGTTCAGGAGAAGAATGAGCTCAGTTATATTTACCACAGCGGGGTCAAGTCTTTAAGGGCTGTGGTGCTGTCAGAATGCTATTTATCATTTCAGTGGAAATGTTTTGAGAGGGAAAAGGAACGGGTATTTCCAAAAATGGTGGCGATTTATTTTTAGAAAGTGTGTGTGTGTGTGTTTCTCTTCCTGCCTCTTACCCCTCTGTCCATTCCCCGCCCCCCTCAGCCCCCAGATCCTTGAGATTAAAGTGGGAGTGTTCCACAGCGCTCGGGAATGTTCTGGGGAGGGAGGGAGGGGGGGAGAATAAGGTTGGAGGGATGAACGACACAAATTTAGTTTGTTTTGAAGCTGCTCTTCAAGCGGATTGAAAACCTCCTTCGTGCAATTGTGTTTGGAGACCGGCAATGTCAAATGTGTGCATGGTATGTGAGTAACCTCGAGGAATGCATGTTCCTACATCTGCAGATGCAGGCACACAAACTGGGAGTCGTTGGAGAGACATATGTTGGCAATTTTAAAATGGCAAATATCAGTAAAGGTTACGTGGTTTGCAAGGACCCGCGAGGGTATCCATTCAACTCGCTCCCAACATATGGAAACTATTCAGAATATTTCTCCCCCCCCCCCCTAACTAGAGGAGGAGGTGAATTGGATGGTTTTCAATTGCATTTAATAAAATTGGAAAAAAAATCCTGTTTATAAAAAAAAAAAATCAGCTCTTCATTTCTTCAAAGAACCAAATCCGCAAGAAAACGACGACTGCTACATTTCCAGAGCAGCACGACTGAAGTTGGAGACGGAGAGATTTATTTTTGTGTTTCCCATGGGTTGAGGGTCCTTCTGCTGCTATCCACTTGGTTGTAGAAACTCAATTCTGCCCGTCCCACCAGCCACCCGAGCCCAGCTCCCCCCGCCCCCCCCGCCCCATCCCACCCCCACCGACCCCGAGCCATAACTCAACCTCTCTCTCCCCAAATTGGAGCTCCCAAAAAGTTACATTTCCAACGTTGCATGAGTCTGAAATTGCAGCACAGTTTTTCGCAACAAAGAGCCCGTGTGGAGTACGATGGTGATGCGTACAGTGGGCTGGGTTCTCCGCTGGCGGCGACCTGCAGCGGTTGCGTCGTACAACATGGTACCGGCTGCGCGCAGACCTGGCCTGCCAGACAGTGCCCCCAGTAAACCCCCTTGCCGCCCATCACCAATAGCCCTTGAACTGAGCGGCTTGCTGGGCCGTCTCAGTGGCCAGTTAGGAGTCAACCATTGCTGTGGGTCTGGAGTCACATGTAGGCCAGACCGGGTAAGGACGGCAGGTTTCTTTCCCCACGGGACATTAGTGAACCAGATGGGTTTTTACAAGTAGCTTTGTGGTCATCATCTCTGGCACTATCTTTATGTTCCAGATTTAGTAATTGAATCTGAATTTCACTGGCTGCTCATAGAATTTGCAGTGCAGAAGGAGGCCATTCGGCCCATCAAGTCCGCACCAGCTCTTAGAAAGAGCACGCTACTTAAGCTCAAGCCTCCATCCTATCCCCGTAACCCAGTCACCCCAACTCACCTTTTGCTTTGGACATTAAGGGCAATTTATCATGGCCAATCCACGTAACCTGCACATCTTTGGACTGTGGGAGGAAACCGGAGCACCCGGAGGAAACCCACACACACACGGGGAGAATGTGCAAACTCCACACAGACAGTGACCCAAGCCGGGAATCGAACCTGGGACCCTGGAGCTGTGAAGCAACTGTGCTACCCACTGTGCTACCGTGCTACAATGGGATTTGAACCCACCTCCCCAGAGTATTAATCTCTGCTTCTGGATTATGGATTGGGAAGCACGGTAGCATAGGGAGAAAGGAATACAAGATTAGGATAAGATGGAGAAGGGTTCGAAGAGGCTCCTGTGGAGGATAAAACACTTCTATGTAAAATGTAATGGAGTCTCCCAGCAAGGCTTTAGCAGTATTGGAGAACATGAGGGGGGACAGGGACAGGGAACTAAATTGGGTGCTCAGAGCGAGGGACGCTCTCAAATATTCCAACAGTGAGCTGCACCCATCAGAAAACAGCTCTGTAGAAGTCATACAGACTCAAAATCTTTTTCTCTTTTTTATAAATTTAAAGTACCCAATTCTTTTTTTTTTTTTTAATTTCCAATTAGGGGACAATTGAGCGCGGCCAGTCCACCTATCCTGCACATCTTTTGGGTTGGAAGGGTGAGGCCCACGCAGACACGGCGCGAATGTGCAAATTCCACACGGACAGCCGGGATCGAACCCGAGTCCTAGGTGCTGTGAGGCAGCAGTGCTAACCACTGTGCCACCGTGCCGCCCGTTAACTCGGTTTCTTCCTCCACAGATGCTGCCAGACTCGCAGAGTTTTCCCAGCATTCTCTGTTTTCATCCGACTTCTTCAAACTGTGTCCCACATGAACACGGCCTGGCTTGTACAATTGGTTTGCCAGGGTAATATATTTCCTGCAATGAGGCTGAGGCATTGCTGATATGTTAGCTATGATGGGAAGTGAGATGAACTCGGTCTGTTCTCACTGGAACGACGGAGGTTGAGAGGCGACCTGATCGAGGTCAACAAGATTATGAGTGGCATGGACAGATGCTCTTTCCTAGGGTCGGAGAGTCAAGTATTAGAGAACATAGGTTTAAAGTGTGTGGGGAAAAGTTTAGAACAGAAGTGCAAGGCATGTTTTTTAGACAGAGGGTGGTAAATATATGGAACGCGCTGCCAGGGGAGGTGGTGGGAGCAGGTACGATAGCGACATTTAAGGGGCATCTAGACAAATATATGAATAGGGTGGGAATAGAAGGATACGGACTCCGTAAGTTTTTAGTTTAGGCAGGTACCATGCAGGCTTGGGGGGCCAGAGGGCCTGTTCCTGTGCTGTATTGTTCTTTGTTCTTTGTATGCTATGAGAACCACATAAATAGTTAAGACTTCACCAAAAGCCCTCCACTTAGTGTTTGACAACAACTTGCTCTTACATAGCTCCTTTATTTCATGTCAGACTGTCACAGCTAGGTAATATGGCAAATCGATACTGAGCTAAAGGAGATGTTAGGATTGGTGACCAGGCGCTTGGTCAAAATGGTAGGTCTCAAGGAGCATCTGGAAGAGGGAGAGAGAGGCAGAGCGGTTAAGGGTGGGGATTCCAGAGCTTTTGGTCAGTGATGGGGCAAAGAGAGTGAGGGGTGGAGCGAGAGACGAGGGTGGGGGACGACGACGCTGAGTTGTGAGAGGTTGTAGGGCTGGATGAGAGGGAGTCCGAACACTCGGATGAAATCCATTTATGGCCACACCCTTGCAAAGCAACCCTGCTCCTCATGAGAGAGTCTGCAATTGCTAGTGTGAAGAAGCACTTGGTGACATCACCCCACAAGCAACCAAGCTCGCATTTTAAGGTTATTCCTGCTTGTTCCAAACTCCCAGCACCAGAGACACATTTTGCCCTATATTTAACTCTTAAGTGTTATCCGAATTCAGGCTCCCTGAAGTGGCCCTTGTGGGAAACACCACTGATAACATACTACGCGTATTACGGTACTGCCACTGTACTACAGGTAGCCATGATGTGGAGATGCCGGCGTTGGACTGGGGTGAGCACAGTACGAAGTCTTACAACACCAGGTTAAAGTCCAACAGGTTTGTTTCGATGTCACTAGCTTTCGGAGCGCTGCTCCTTCCTCAGGTGAATGAAATGGACATTCACCTGAGGAAGGAGCAGCGCTCCGAAAGCTAGTGACATCGAAACAAACCTGTTGGACTTTAACCTGGTGTTGTAAGACTTCGTACTGTACTACAGGTAATACAGTAAATCCCAGCCTGCTGGCTCCTCCCAGCAGGCGATGTATAAAAGTGTATGCTCTCCTGCGCTGCTCCCATTCTGGTTCTAGCTGCAAGAGGCTCAACATCTTGTGCAATAAAGCCTCAATTGTTTCACCATTTTCGTCTCATGGTCATTGATAGTGCATCAGCCCTGTAGAGCTGTATGTGTTCTGATAACACTGCAATCCCATACGGACTGAAGCCTGTGACATTACACAAATGTACAGCATTTAGAGAGTTAATGTTATGTCAAACCTAGCCACTAGAGGGAGTTAAGGGACAGTGCTGTATATTGCACAGGCTCTTAGACTTCTGGGTCAGATCTCGAGGTGCAGAGTTAGTTAAAATATAATTGTTCTAGTTAATAGATATAGATAGTGTCAGTGAGTGTAGTTTAATTCTTATATGTATGTTCACTATTTGGAATAAGTGTCGAACTCACATTTAGTAGTATTAAAATAAACTTAGTTTAGTTCTTTAAAAAGAGCTTTGTGTATCTTTGTGATCAATACATCTACCATCCTGGGAACCCCTCATAAAGATCACCACAAAGCCTATTCAGAACTGAAGTATATCTCATGGATGTAATTATGAATGATCGAATACCATTTAAATTGCAGAAGGATTTGGAAGGACCATATGTTGAGTTCAGCTGTGAGACATGTGGTTGGGGGAAGAGGATCTATTACAGCTTAATGCAGGGGGGCAGAAGCAGCAGATATGTATAGGCCTGTCACTTCCCAGTGGAGTGCCTTTTACAATGTGTTTCTTTACAATGTCGGACCGTTAAATAATTGTTGACCTGGGCTGGAGGAAATTAGGGCATTACAATTACTGAAAGCAATAGTACATGAAGGATCACCCATTTGTGCCTCCTTTCCTATCCCCTCTTTCCCCAACATGTTAACTAATTTAGGCTATAGAAAGCGCCTCAATTTCTTTTAAAGGAATGGTCATATATCAGAATTTATATTCTGCAAACTCCTAATGTTTATTTAAAAAGGATTCTTCATGGATGGCACGGTAGCACAGTGGTTAGCACTTTTGCTTCACAGCTCCAGGGTCCCAGGTTCGATTCCCAGCTTGGGTCACTGTCCGTGAGGAGTCTGCATGTTCTCCTCGCATCTGAGTGGGTTTCCACCGGGTGCTCCGGTTTCCTCCCACAAGTCCCGAAAGACGTGTTTGTTAGATAAAATGGACATTCTGAATTCTACCTCTGTGTACCCGAACAGGTGCCGGAGTGTGGCGACTAGGGGCTTTTCACAATAACTTCATTTGCGGCGTTAATGTGAGCCTCCTTGTGACAATAATAAAGGTTATTATTTTTATTCCATATTTCTATTGTTTGTAACTATGATGGGTAAATTTGAGCTCAGTTGGCTAGCTGGCGCTAGTGTGTGTTTCAGAATAATGACTGCAGCTTGGCTTCGATTCCCGTTCCTGCTGAAGTCGTCTTGGGAGCTGCCTCCTGGCCCTGCTCCTGAGGGTGGAAGGTAATGGCAAACCACCACTGATCAAAATAAAGCTACAAAGGGAACAGCTCGGGGTGAAGCGTCAGCAGACAATGAAGCCAAAAACCTACCTTTGGTCACGGAGTGAATGAATGTAAATTTGAATTTCTTGTTGGACGGAGATAGCGAGGGTTTATCTTTCAGATGAGATGTTAAACCGAGGTCCCCTTCTGCACTCTGGGGGCGGCAATGTCGGGAAGGAGAACAGGAGCGTTCTCCCCGTGTCTCGGCTAACGTTTATCCCCCACCCAGGGCCACTAAAACAGATGCTCTGTTCATGATCTCATTGCTGTTCTGTGGGAGCTTGCTGTGCACAAATTGTCTGCCAGATTTCCCCACACGACCTCTGTGATTACACTTCAAAATGATTTCATTGGTTGTAGGTTTGCTACGCCTTGAGATTGTGAGAGACACTGCACAAAAGAAAGTTGTTTTCTTATTTTGTGGCTGGTCTGTTAAGTGAATAATGTCCTGTTTCTCAAAAGCTTGCTCAAGGCACTTGAGGTATTACACACAGGCTGGCATTTTGCAGAGACATGGCCAGTTGGCATGGGGGGGAAATGGAAGTATTTGTTGGGATGGTGTGGTTGGAAGAATGTGTTTATTAAGGAGGTCTTCGTTGTCTTCAGTATGTCAACAGCAAGTTTTTATTAACTACATGTGGCTATATGCAAAGGGCGCGATAGGTGCCACGGTAGCACAGTGGTTGGCACTGTTGCTTCACAGTGCCAGGGACACTGGTTCGATTCCCGGCTTGGGTCACTGTCCGTGTGGAGTCTGCACGTTCTCCTCGTGTCTGCGTGGGTTTCCACCGGGTGCTCCGGTTTCCTCCCACAAGTCCCAAAAGACGCACTGTTAGGTAAAATGGACATTCTGAATCCAACCTCTGTGTATCCGAACAGGCGCCGGAATGTGGTGACTAGGGGCTTTTCACAGTAACTTCATTACAGTGTTAATGTAAGCCTACTTGTGACACTAAAGATTGTTATTATTCTTGTTGAACGTGAAAAAAACAGAGTCCCGTTTTGGGCGTGTTTAGCGGGGTGAATGACCCCGCTATCGAACAAGACTCTTGTTTTTGGCCACGGGGAGGAACACACCACTGAGGCCGCACACACCTTCATTTCCTGCACTGATGTGCAGGGTGGCAGTGCCAAGGTGCCTGGGCAGCGGCGGGAGTTCCTGCGTACCGCCCTGCCCAGCGTTTGACCACCTGCTGGCCTCCGATGACTTGAGAGACCCTCCCCCCAGGTTCCATTACGCTTGGTCCTCGTTTGTGTGGACCAGCGCTAAACGTTGCCGTGTCGAGGTCTCCCTGGCGGGGACGTTCCATCACGGGCCTTGGGAAATCCAACGCATCACAGCATGGGCGGTCCTATACTCAATCTCCCATTAACCCTATATATGCCAGACCCTTGCACTACAATATTGATCCTCTTCTAAGGCGGAAGTACAGGAGAGAACACGTTTAATGGGGGCGATTCTCCCAAATGGAGCCCAAGTATTCACGCCGTCGTGAACGGCGTCACGTTTCACGACGGTGCGAAACGGACACGGGGTCGACCGATTCTGTCCCCCACATGGGGGCCAGCACGGCGCTGGAGCGGTTCACGCCGTTCCAGCCTGCCTCCCCGGCGCCAAATGGGTGCCGCGCCAACCTGCGCATGGGCGGGGGACTTCAGCGTGCCGGCCCCGACTCAACATGGCGTAGGTGTCAGGGGCCGGCCGCGCAGGAAAGTAGGCTCGCGGGGGGGGGGGGGGGGGGGGGGGGGGGGGGGGAGAGGCCGGCCCGCCGATCGGTGGGCCCGAATCGCGGGCCAGACCCCATCGGAGGCCCCCCTCCCTGGGGACGGAGCGCCCCTCCCCCCCCCCCCCCCCCCCCCAAAAGGCCGCCCCCCGACCCTTCGCGCAGAGTTCCCGCCGGCAGCGACCAGAGGTGAACGGCGCCGGTGGGACTCTGTCGTATCCGCTCGGCCCATTCGGAGAATCGGCGGCCCCGCCGATTCCAGCGGCCCGTGGCCGGCGCCGCGCCAACCGCGCCGGCGCAAATGGCGGCGATTCTCCGCACCTCGGGGAATCGCACGCCGGCGCAGGGGCGTTGTGGCGCGGTTGCGCCAATTCTCCGGCCCCGCGCGGGGCTCAGAGAATCGCCCCCAAAGTGCGTGAAAACTGGGATCAATTGAATTAATAACGAGGGAGAAGTCTTTTCACCTCCCCCTAAAACTAACATTCCTTTGTTTAGTGGAAAAATCTCGACCAAACAACCCTTAAGTTTTCATTTCCAATACTTGGGAACTTGCAAAAAAGGTCTACAGTCTGGTGAGATTAACAAATAACATTCCAAATGCTGGCGGTTTGAAATAGAAAGCTTCGGAAAAGAGAAAATGTGAGTTTTAGCACTCAATTATGTTACTAGATTACATAAACTAGCTTTGTATTTCCCTGAATATCGGAAGTGGACAGCATGGTAGCACAGTGGTTAGCACTGTGGCTTCACAGCTCCAGGGTCCCAGGTTCGATTCCCGGCTTGGGTCACTGTCTGTGTGGAGTCTGCACGTTCTCCCCGTGTCTGCGTGGGTTTCCTCCGGGTGCTCCGGTTTCCTACCACAACTCCCGAAAGACGTGCTTGTTGGGTAATTCGGACATTCTGAATTCTCCCTCCGTGTACCCGAACAGGTGGCGGAATGTGATGACTAGGGGCTTTTCACAGTCAGTTCTTTGCATTGTTAATGTAAGCCTACTTGTGACAATAAAGATTATCATTATTAGTTAAGGGGTAGCTTGATTGATATTTGCTGAATCCTGAAAGGGATCGTGAGGATAGATAGCGAGAAGCATTTTGTTGTGGGTGTCCAGGAGAAGGGGCCATGACCTTAAAATACAAGTCGAAACATTCCGGAGAGAAGTTATTAAACATTTTGTCATGAGAATGTCGCTTTAAGAAATGTTTGGCTGCTCATGTTACTGCAGTGATGTCAGAGTGTGGGTGGAGCTGAGCTCTAGCTCTGCTTTTTAGTTTCACTTTGGAAAAGCTTGGGTGCGTCTGTGCTTTTTTGGTTTCGTTTTCAGTGTTGGAGCTGAAGCCAGACAAAGCAGGTGTACTGTTGTTCTCTCTGCCATGAAAAGACTATCTCTTGATCATTTGGTGAATTCAGAATTATAAATGTTTTCAGGAGTAAATGTAAACCTGATGTGCTTCTGTTAAAAGGTGCTTCTTTTGTCTTCTGGATGTTGTTTGGGAAGTTATTAAGGATTACTTAGTGTTGTATTCTTCGGGGGTTGTATTTGAATTGATGGTTGCTAAGATGTTCACTGTATGTTTTAAAGAGGCTAACTTGATTTCATAGAATAAACATTGTTTTGCTTTAAAAAATACTTTTCCATTTCTGCTGTACCACACCTGTAGAGTGGGCCGTGTGCTCCCCATACCACAATCTATTAAAAGTTGTGGGTCAGGTGAACTCCATGATACACTTTGGGGTTCTCTAAACCCTGGCCCATAACACATTCTTCACGCAAAAGATGGCAGAAATATATTTATTCATACATGGGCTCTGGGCGTCATTGGCTAGTCCAGCATTTGTTGCCCATCCCTAATTGCCCTTGAACTGCCCTTAGCTTGCTGGGCCATTTCAGAGGGCAGTTAAAAATTAAGCAGATTGGGCAACACGGTGGTGCAGTGGTTAGCATTGCTGCCTCACGGCGCCGAGGTCCCAGGTTTGATCCCGGCTCTGGGTCACTGTCTGTGTGGAGTTTGCACATTACAAAGAACGAACAAAGAAAAGTACAGAACAGGAACAGGCCCTTCAGCCCTCCAGGCCTGCGGTGACCATGCTGCCCGTCTAAAGTAAACTCTTCTACACTTCCGGGGTCCGTATCCCTCTATTCCCATCCTATTCATGTATTTGTCAAGACGCCCCTTCAACGTCACTATCGTCCCTGCTTCCACCACCTCCTCTGGCAGCGAGTTCCAGGCTCCCACTAACCCTGTGTGTAAAAAAACACTTGCCTCGTACATCTCCTCTAAACCTTGCCCTCGCCCCTTGAACCTATGCCCCCTAGTAATTGACCCCTCTACCCTGGAAAATAGTCTCTGACTAACCACTGTCGACGCCCCTCATAATTCTGTAGACCTCTATCAGGTCGCCCCTCAATCTCCGTCGTTCCAGTGAGAACAAATCGAGTTTATTCAACCTCTCCTCGTAGCTAATGCCCTCCATACCAGGCAACATCCTGGTAAATCTCTTCTGCACCCCCTCTAAAGCCTCCACATTCTCCCTGTGTTTGCGTGGGCTTCACCTCCACAACCCAAAGATGTGCAGGGTAGGTGGATTGGCCACGCTAAATTGCCCCTTAATTGGAAAAATTGACTTGAGTACTCTAAATTTATTTTTTAAAAGTTAACCAGACTGCTGTGGGTTTGGAGTTACATGTGTACATGTGGGCCAGACCAGGTAAGGATGGCAGATTTCCTTCCCTAAAGGATTTATATGGCAATCAATGATGATTCTTATGGTCATCATTACTGAGGCTGGCTTTATATTCCAGATTTATTAATTTAGCTTAAATTACACCAGCTGTCATGGTGGGATTTGAACTCGTATCCCAAGAATCAAAGAGTCATTGAACTTGATGCTCTATCAATTACGACGAGACGAGAGTAGAGAATAATCGAGGCTTTATTAAGCAGAGATGTGTTGCCTCCTGCAGCTGCCGCCGAAATGGCTGCAGCTTGGTGAGCACACACATTTATACTCCGCCTACTGGGCGGAGCCAGCAGGCAGGGATCTACCCCCCGTACCTGTAGTACAGGAGCCTTACCGTATTACCTCTCATATACTCATCATACAAACAGTGGTGACTACCACAGAACTCTACAGCACAGAAAAGGACCTTCAGTCCCTCGTGTCTGTGACGGTAAAAAACAACCACCCAATTTGGGTGGATTGGCCATGCAAAATTGCCCCATAGTGTCTAAGGATGTGGGGTTACGGGGATGGGGCGGGGGATTTGCCTTAGGTAGGATTCTCTTTTGAGAGGGCTGGTTCTGACTTAATGGGCTGAATGGCCTCCTTCTGCACTGTAGGGATTCTAGTCTAATCCCATTTTCCAACACTTGGCACATAGCATTGTATACCTTGGCATGTATTAGCCTGGACCTCTGGGATACTAGTCCAGTCACAGTTCCTCTGTCTCCCCAAACTTTGGAACATTCTCCTACAAAGAAGCTGTCAATGCTCACTCACGTTAACTTTCATTGAACATACAGTGCAGAAGGAGGCCATTCGGCCCATCGAGTCTGCACCGACCCACTTAAGCCCTCACTTCCACCCGATCCCCGTAACCCAATAACCCCTCCTAATCTTTTTGGACACTAAGGGCAATTTAGCACAGCCAATCCACCTAACCTGCACATCTGTGGACTGTGGGAGGAAACCAGAGCACCCGGAGGAAACCCACGCACACACGGGGAGAAGTGCAGACTCCGCACAGACAGTGACCCAAGCCGGGAATCGAACCTGGGAACCTGGCACTGTGAAGCCACAATGCTATCCACTTGCGCTACCGTGCTGCCTCATCCAAAACTCACCCCTGTCTTTACAGGTCTGCATTTGCTTCCAGTCAGTCAAAGCCACAATTTTAAGAGTCGCATTGTTGTTTTCCGATCACTCCTTAACCTCGCCCCTCCTGTCATAATATACACCAGTATAACATGGTGCAGACACACACTGATGGACACACAGTGGGACCAATCAACATATACAACACCGCAGCCAATCACCAGTGAGAGCACACGCACTATAAAGACGGGGGGCATCAGAGTTCCCGCTCATTCGAGTAGCAGCCAGCTAGGAGGACAGAGCTCACAGCCTGCAACACAGACATTCACCATGTGCTGAGTGCATCGACTGGTTAGGACAAGGCAAAGGTCTTTAGTTAAAGCTAGTATCGCATTGACCCACAGTCTGAGTATGCTTAAGCAGTTAATAATTCAATAAAATAGTGTTGCACTATTTCAAGTGTTGGTGACCTGTATGTGATCCAGAACACCCAACACATCACCTCCGAACTCATTTCATTCTTGGCAGTCTTGTCTTCAGCTGCCAAGGCCCTAATCTATTGCCTCCCTAAAAATCCCCACATCTCTCTGTCTGTCTGTCTGTCTCTCTCTCTGTCTGTCTCTGTCTCGCTCCCTGCCTTTAAGACACTCTCTAACCTAACTTCTGTCATCTGTCCCAATCCCTCTTTAAGTGGCTTAACGTATAAGGTTTTGTGCTCCTGTGGAATTCAACTATATTCTGGGCACTAAATAATTACTTGTTATTTTAAATCGGAGATCAGTGGCGTTTTGCAAACCAATTGCTGATGAAGGATCGTCGGCTTAAAAGGTGGTTGGAGGTGAGGGATAAATCACAAAGATCTCATTGAATGGGCGGAACTTGCTTGAGGGGCTGAATGGCCTATTGCTTGTTCCGGTGATTAAGAGCAGGCACGAGATGTTTAGCAGTTCTGATGAAGGACCTGTAACCCAAAACGTTGACATGCCTTTCCTCCTTCTGCTGCTGACTTAACCTGTTTGGAGCACTTTGTTTCTCATTGTCTGTCCAGCGCGTGCATTGCTGAGGGAGGAGCTGTCATGCTGTTATTTTCATTTGTACCTATGTAATTGGGGAGGAATGGTGAATTTGAGACTGGATTATGTGTTGGAATGTGCAACTGTCAAGAGAAAAACAGGTGTATTTATAATACGGGCCCTGACCTAAACTCATTAAAGGAACTATCCTGTTTTTATGGGCAGTTTTTACATGGATGGACTGCCACCCGCCCCGGACACGTGGGGAATTCTGCCCCCGGAGGCCTTTGTCATAGAAATATAGGCCCCGTAAATTGAGAATGTGGGTAGAATTTCCTTGAGCCTAATCTGGTGGGAGGAGAGGCGGGACATCAAGGAGAGAGGCACCTCTGGCCTGCGTGTGCTGGTCTGACGCATCTGTTCCAAACCAAGGTGATTTTCATGAGGGAACGAGGAGACCAGGGTGGGGGAGGGCAGGCGAGTGAACCTGCCCGCAGCAATGATCAGGCAAAGTTAAGATACTGATTTTGGGAGCTGTCTGAATGCAGATCAGCGCTAGGGTGGCAGGAACAAGGTGGGATGCACGTTTAGTGCAGAAGACCAACTTATAAGTGGCAATAAGGGAGCAGCGGGGCCCTATATCCCATTACGGATACATCCCAAAGCACTTTACAAATTCCCAAGTTGAAATCCAATTCCAGGTTCCATCTGCACTCTATCCCCACTCCCTGTTATAACCCCCACGAAGACCACGGGGGGAATCGCTGATTGATTTCCCCGTAGGCTTCGTGGAGTACGGGTTGAGCAGATGGAGGCCCGTCCAATAGGGACTTGCGAGCCGGGCTTTAAATACTGACCCAGACCCGGAGAGGGGAGTTCCCGGTGGTCCCGGCTGAGAACGCCTTTACATTCCTCACCCACAAGGCACATTATTCTCTCAGGCCTTCTCCAAGATCCAGCCTCCTTGGTCTTCTGTTCCAAATGAGCTGACCTACTTCTGAGACTGAGTCACATTTGTGTTGACCAGGCCACATCTCAGTGTCCACAAAACAAGCACTGTCGCAGCTCCTCGGCCACGCTGCTACCGACAATGGCCACCTTCACAGAGCAGACCGCTTCACCTTGGTTAGGCTGATGGATAACTGCTCGAGGGCTTTTCTGAGCCCCAACTCCACACAGGCCTCTCTGAGCCCCAACTCCACACAGGCCACTCTGAGCCCCAACTCCGCACAGGCCTCTCTGAGCTCCAACTCCACACAGGCCGCTCTGAACCCCAACTCCACACAGGCCTCTCTGAGCCCCAAATCCACTCCGGCCTCTCTGAGCCCCAACTCTGCACAGGCCGCTCTGAGCCCCAACTCCACACAGGCCTCTCTGAGCCCCAACTCCGCACAGGCCTCTCTGAGCTCCAACTTCACACAGGCTTCTCTGTACCGCAACTCCGCACAGGCCTCTCTGAGCCCCAAATCCACACAGGCCTCTCTGAGCCCCAACTCCACACAGGTTTCTCTGTACCGCAACTCTGCACAGGCCTCTCTGAGCCCCAAATCCACACAGGCCTCTCCAGGCCCCAACTCCACAGAGGTCTCTCTGAGCCCCAATTCAGCACAGGCCTCTCTGAGCCCCAACTCCGCACAGGCTTGTCTGAGCTCCAACTCCACACAGGCTTCTCTGAGCTCCAACTCAACACAGGCTTCTCTGAGCCCCAACTCCACACAGGCCTCTCTGAGCTCCAACTCCACACAGGCCTCTCTGAGCCCCAACTCCACACAGGCCTCTCTGAGCTCCAACTCCACACAGGCTTCTCTGAGCTACAACTCCACACAGGCTTCTCTGAGCTACAACTCCACACAGCCTTCTCTGAGCCCCAACTCCACACAGGCCTCTCTGAGCCCCAACTCCGCACAGGCCTCTATGAGCCCCAACTCCACACAGGCTTCTCTGAGCCCCAACTCCACACAGGCCTCTCTGAGCTCCAACTCTGTACAGGCTTCTCTGAGCCCCAACTCCACACAGGCCTCTCCAAGCCCCAACTCCACACAGGCCTCTCTGAGCCCAACTCGACACAGGCCTCTCCAAGCCCCAACTCCACACAGGCCTCTCCAAGCCCCAACTCCACACATGCCTCTCTGAGCCCCAACTCCACACAGGCCTTTCTGCGCCCCAGCTACCTGCTCTGCAGCTGCACAGAGCTATAGACTACCGGCATCTCCTGTCCAAGCTGCCAACAACTGCTCTGTGGACTAAATCTTACTAGCGGAGTCAGACCGTGTTCTGAGTCAGAGTCTATTGTGTCAACCCTTGGTAAACATAGAAAATAGGAGCAGGAGGAGACCATTCGGCCCTTCGAACCTGCTTGATGGCTGATCATTGAATTCACTAGCATAATCCCATCTCCCCCCACCCCCATATCCTTTGATCCCACTCGCCCCAAGTGCATTCTATAGCAGAAATGTTACCATCTCCAGTCACTCCCACAGGTGCTAACTCACAATGGCTCCACACCAGAAACACACAAACAAAAATCAAAAAAATACAGATTCCCTCATAGCCTGGAGACTCCGGGCAATCCCCGAGGATTAGCCACCAGGGAAGTTATCGTAAAATGGGATGGGGTGGAATAAGGGTGCCCTTCCTCTCTTCATGCTCCCGATAATACACATTGGGAGATTTTAATCTGTACAAATGCAAGTTGTTGAATCAAGCACAGGCTTATAGTGTGTCTTAAAAAAAACGAGAGGAGAAGGAGGAAGTAGTCCACTTTTATTTAAGAAGGCTTTGAATTAATTGAGAAATATGAGATGTGATGGGTTCTTTCCCCCTGCGGAAAAGGGAAATTTGATCACATTTCTCTGGAAAGTACTGGCTGGAAATCTGTTGTCATTGCCCCAGCATTTCCTGCCTCTTTGACATTGAAATGAAGTGATTCTGGGGACGTCGCATTGGTGAAAAGACGGCAGCACAGGGGGGACACTGCTCGTCGATCTGACGGGCAGTCCGTTGATTGCCCAGCATCTGGACTGAAACCTCCGCTCCGTCTCGAATGTCCTCGGGTTCATTGTCCAAGTGTTTTCTTTCACTTCCTTCTGCGCACCAGATGAGGGTCGGTTTGAAGGGTGAGGAATTCCGTTCACCAAGTCTCTCTCTCTCTCTTTCAGATTCAGCTGGTTGTTCAATGCTCTGCGTAGTCCGTGCTTGACAATGTTTATTTG
Organism: Scyliorhinus torazame; assembly: GCF_047496885.1. NCBI lineage: Eukaryota > Metazoa > Chordata > Chondrichthyes > Carcharhiniformes > Scyliorhinidae > Scyliorhinus > Scyliorhinus torazame. The sequence continues at coordinate 27,082,702 of NC_092715.1, forward strand.
ACCTGACTTATCACATCGTGCACGGCTCAACTTGTGTAAATCGTGGCGGGAGTTAACTGAGAGGAGGCTTTGTCAAATAAGATTGTAATATTTATCCGTTTAGTGTTTCTGGGCACCTTCTCACAGCCAAAGGGCTCCACATCAAATTTCCCCCCCCCTCCATTTAAATAATCAGTCACCAGGGACGAGGGTACAACTCCAGGGCTGTGTACGGAGCCTGGTGATGCCCAATTAGTTCCTGTGATTTTAAAATGTTCTTCACCTTTCGCAATCAAGACACAAAAAGGTGAGTGATGCGACCATCAATTCACACGAAACCAGGAGTAGAAGGAAACTGTGGCTTTAATCAACTAGAACAGTGCCTGCCTGCGACTGATCTGTTAGTGGGAGCCGCCTACAGGTTGACTGCTCTTTATACCTCCCCTCAAGGGGCGGAGCCAGGGGCGGAGCCCACACAGGCCCCAACATGCTACATCATAGGCAATACCTTACAATGGTCCATAGAACAAAGAAAAGTACAGCATAGGAACAGGCTCTTCGGCCTTCCAAGCCCGTGCCGCCCATGCTGCCCGACTAAACTACAATCTTCTACACTTCGAAGGCTTCCAGTGACAGCGGGTGGGAGGCGGCTGCAAAATTGGAGGGCTCCCCGTTCAGGAATGGCATTTTCGGGGCTTTAAGCCCGGTCCCAGGGTCCAGGGAGGCGGCAAAAGCAGGAAGAAACAGTGAAGGCACAGTGAAGAAAAATGTCGAGGGTAAGCAAAAAAATCGTCCGTAAAGAAAACAGCTGAAGGTCCGTAGGGGAGTGGAGGGGTCACCAAGGAAAATGGAAGCTGGAGCACCGGGGAGGCCGCATTGTTTACGGCTGAAGAAATAACAAAGGTGATGGCTGCGGAATTCGAAAGGCAGTTTACAAAATGCATGGAGACAGTGAGGAAGGAGATGAGGGAGGTTTTGAGTATGCTGGTGGAGGAGGTGATTTCCCCGGTGAGGACGGAGGTGGTGAGCGCAGTGGCGGAGGTGCGAGAGCAAGGGGAGGCGCTGAAGGAAGTGGAGGAGACGTTATTGCAGCACGGTGATCAACTTACCTCGATGGGGAAGGAGATGCGGAAGGTGATGGACATTAACAAGGATCTGCGAGGAAAAATGAAAGACCTGGAAAACAGATCCAGGCGACAGAATTTGAGGATTGTGGGGCTGCCCGAAGGAGTTGAAGAACTGAGGCCGATTGAGTATTTTGCCGCGATGCTGGCAAAACTATTGGGGGAGGGGGAGGATCCCTCCCGATATGAACTGGATCGGGCTCATCGGTCGTGGAGGCCTGTACCAAAGGCGAGTGAGCCGCCAAGGGTAGTGACTCTGTGCTTCCGTAGGTACAGTGTGAAGGAGAAGGTCCTGAGCTGGGCCAAGCAGAAGCGGGTGGTGCAGTGGTCCGGAGCTGGAATATGTGTATACCAGGACTTTACGGTGGAGCTGGCAAGGAGGCGGGCTGCCTTCAACCGGGTGAAGAGGGCACTGTACATTAGCAAGGTGCAGTGCGGCATTGTATATCCAGTGAAGCCGAGGGTGACTTACAAGCTCAGGGACTTGTATTTTGGAACAGCGGAAGCAGCGGAGGAGTTTGCGAAGGCAGAAGGACTGTGGCAGAACTGAGAAATTGAGAAATGGCCATGTGCCGATGTGACCTCATGACTGACTGTATTTCCTTTTTTTTGTTTCACTGCGTGTGGGTGTATGGGCTAAAGGAGCCAATATTGTATATATTTGGACATGGGAAGTGATGGCACTTTCACTCGAAATGAGGGCTCTTTGGGGTGTAGGTGGATATGCAGGGTTTGTGTGCTAAAAGGGGATTTCTGGGCTTTCCTCGGGCCAGGCAAGGGGGAAAGGGACCCGGGCGGGGGCCTCTACGCTGGCCGGTTTAAGCCGGCCAGTGAACGGGAGTGAGGTGGGGGAGGGGCTGCGGCCATCGAAGCCTGGCAGAACAGTGTCCGAGTGGTCTAGCCGGGGTGGAAAGTTGGGGGGAAGAAACTGAGGTTGAGGGGAGGAGTTTGACAAGAGGCAGTGGACGGGAGGAGTTGGAGAACGGAGGGGGCGGGGGTGGGTACAACTCTTGGGTATGATGTACGGTACTCTTTCAGAGGTTGGATGGCGTGGAGTGTAGGGTTGGGGGGGGGGGGGTGAGTGGACTCTATAGGTCAATGGTGACCATGGGCGGTCCCGGACTCCTTTTTCTTTTTCTCTTTTGTTTTTTGTTTCCACCGTGGGAGGGTTTGTTTTATGGGATGCATATAGTGACAGGTGGGCCGTTGTTTGGGGGGGTGGGAGGTTGGGATCGTTGGTATTGTTAAGGGGATTGATTTTGTATTTGTTACCGTTTACTGTTTGTGGGTGGGATGTAAATCTTGAAGGAAAATGTGAAAATGGAGAATAAAAACATTTATATAAAAAAAAAACTTCTGCACTCCCTGGGTCCGTATCCCTCTATTCCCATCCAAGTCATGTATTTGTCAAGATGCCCCTTAAATGTCACTATCGTCCCTGCTTCCACCACCTCCTCCGGCAGCGAGTTCCAGGCACCCACTACCCTCTGTGTAATAAAAACTTGCCTCGTACATCTCCTCTAAACATTGCCCCTCGCACCTTAAACCTATGCCCCCTAGTAATTGACCCCTCTACCCTGGGGAAAAGCCACTGACTATCCACTCTGTCTATTCCCCTCATAATTTTGTAGACCTCTATCAGGTCGCCCCTCAACTTCCATCGTTCCAGTGAGAACAAACCGAGTTTATTCAACCGCTCCTCATAGCTAATGCCCTCTAATGCCCTCCATACCAGGCAACATCCTGATAAATTCTCCTTCTGCACCCTCTCTAAAGCCTCCACATCCTTCTGGTAGTGTGGCGACCAGAATTGAACACTATACTCCAAGTGTGGGCCTGACTCAGGTTCCATACAGCTGCAACATGACTTGCCAATTCTCATACTCAATGCCCCGGCCAATGAAGGCAAACATGCCGTATGCCTTCTTGACTACCTTCTCCACCTCTGTTGTCCCTTTCAGTGACCCTGTGGACCTGTACATCTAGATCTCTCTGACTTTCAATACTCTTGAGGGTTCTACCATTCACTGTATATTCCCTACCTGCAGTAGACCTTCCAAAATGCATTACCTCACATTTGTCCAGATTAAACTCCATCTGCCATCTCTCCGCCCAAGTCTCCAAACGATCTAAATCCTGCTATATCCTCTGACAGTCCCTCATTCGCTATCCGCAATTCCACCAACCTTTGTGTCGTCTGCAAACTTACTAATCAGGCCAGTTACATTTTCCTCCAAATCATTTATATATACTACGAACATCAAAGGTCCCAGCACTGATCCCTGCGGAACACCACTAGTCACAGCCCTCCAATTAGAAAAGCACCCTTCCATTGCTACTCTCTGCCTTCTATGACCTAGCCAGTTCTGTATCCACCTTGCCAGCTCACCCCTGATCCCGTGTGACTTCACCTTTTGTACTAGTCTACCCATGAGGGACCTTGTCAAAGGCCCTTACTGAAGTCCATATAGACAGCATCCACTGCCCTACCCTGCATCAATCATCTTTGTGACCTCCTCAAAAAACTCTATCAAGTTAGTGAGACACGACCTCCCCTTCACAAAACCATGCTGCCCTCTCACTAATATGTCCATTTGCTTCCAAATGGGAGTAGATCCTGTCTCGAAGAATTCTCTCCAGTAATAGGTGGAGCCCTCATGGGCAACAGCGTAATACAGATATGTACATGGTGAATTGTTACAGCAATACATTCACCACAGTGAGCCCACCTCTCCTCGTCAGCCCAGCTTGCTTTTGTTGTTGAGACAGAGGGTAGGGGGTTCAAATCCCACCTCTGGAGTTGAGAGCAATGATCTAGGCTGACACAATGCTGAGATTAGAAACAGAAAATGCTGGATAAACTCAGCAGGTCCGGCAGCGTCTGTGGAGAGAGATTCAGAGTTAACGTTTCAAGTCCACATGGCCCCACGACCGAACTTCTACAATGCTGGGGGGTGCACTGCGCCACAGGGAGTAATCACAGCTCAATTGGGGTATTTTAAACCGGGGCTCAACACTGTCGCTGATATTAAAGAAGGGGGGGGGGACTTCGAATCCTAGGCAGAAGCATGAATGAAAATCGCTTATTGTCACAAGTCGGCTTCAAATGAAGTTACTGTGAAAAGCCCCTAGTCACCATATTCCGGCCCCTGTTCGGGGAGGCTGTTACGGGAATTGAACCGTGCTGCTGGCCTGCCTTGGTCTGCTTTCAAAGTTAGCGATTTAGCCCTGTGCATTTATCACAGAATCACGGAACTGTTGTGGTGCAGAAGGAAGCCATTCGGCCCCCTGTATCTGCGTCGGCTCGCCAAACGATCACTTCACCAAGGCTCATTTAACACCCCACCCCCCCCGCCGCCGCCTTCTCCCCATAGCCCTGCACATTCTTCCTTTTCAGATAATAACCCAATCCCCTCTTAAATGCCCAGATCGAAACTGCTTCCGCCTCACTCTCAAGCAATGCATTCCCGATCCTAATCGCCTCTCTGTGATTAAAGTTCCTCCATAAGTCACCATTGCTTGATTTGCCAATTGCTTTAAATCTGTGCCCTCTGGCTTTCCATCCTTCGCCTCAATGGAAACAGTTTTCTCCCTTCCCTACTCTGACCAGACCCCCTCATGATTTTGAACGCCTTCATCAAATCTTCCCGCCCTCCCTTCTCCGAGGAAAACAGCCCCAGCGTTTCCAATCCATCTAGGTAACTGAATTTGCTCATCCCTGGAACCGTTCTCGTGAATCTTTCCTGCGCGCTCTCTAAAGCCGTCACGTCCTTCCTCATGAGCGGTGCCCAGGATTGGATGCAATATTCCAGCATCTTGTTTTCCACAAGTTTAACATAATCTCCTTGTTCTTGTACTCTGTGTCCCCTCTTCATTTATAACAGCTCTCTGGGGGCGATTCTCCGAGCCCCGCGCCAGAGAATCGGAGCAACCACTCCCCGACGCCGGCGCGCGATTCTCCGAGGTGCGTAGACTCGCCGCCATTTGCACCGGCGCGTTTGGTGCGGCGCCAGCCGCGGGCCGCTGGAATCGGCGGGGCCGCCGATTCTCCGGTCTGAATGGGCCGAGCGGCCGCTCCGACACGACAGAGTCCCGCCGGCGCCGTTCCACCCCCTGGTCGCTGCCGGCGGGAACTCTGCGGGAACGCTCGGAGGGCAGCCTGTGGGGGGGATAGGGGGGCTCCTTCACCGGGGGGGGGGGGGCTCCGAAGGGGTCTGGCCCGCGATCGGGGCCCACCGATCGGCGAGCCGGCCTCTTTCCCCCCCCCCCCCCCCCGGGCCTACGTTGCGCCGCAGCCAGCCCCTGAACACCGACCCCATGTTGGGTCGGGGCCGGCGTGCCCAGCTGCGCATGCGCAGGATTGAGCTGGACCAACTGCGTGGGTTGGTGTGGCGCCCATTTGTGGGGGCCAGAATAAGTCGTGCCCGGGGCCCTGTTCGCGCCGTCGTGAAACGCGAAGGCGTTCACGACGGCGCGAACACTTGGCCGCCATATCGGAGAATCGCCCCCATAATTTATACATCCACCTTTAATAGAGTTGGTGGTTCCAAGGCATTTCACAAGAGTGTAATCAAAACAAGGTTTGACACCGAGGATCTGATTGTCAAAGGGGCGCGGGGTCCGTTATCGCTGCGTGCCATCATCTCAGGGTCCCAACATCTTTTGGGGCAGTTTTGAGTTTTCAAAGGGCTGACAGGGGGAGAGAGCCAACAACCTGGTCGTCGCCAATTAATGGCCTCTTAAGCTCTTTTAGGAACTCACTAACAGGCCAAGGCATTTGACGTCCATGGTCACTTTAAGCTGTCTTTATCCTTTTGGTCCTTCCATGAGCTGCCTGCTCTCCTCAACAATATAGCGGCAGCCCCCCAATATGGCTGCCGCTTGCCTTTGTTGCTCCTACCAGTCTGGCAGCTCCTGCTCACTGGAGGCGCTGACCCGGTGCTTCTGATTGGACGCCCAAGTTTTCTTCCTGCCTGATGAGGGCATTCATCGCGGGAGTGAACCCGAAAGTCACCCAGGTGGCAGGTTCCGAACCGCACATGGAAACCGCACAAATTCGAGAGAAAAAGGTTTCGATGAATACCTTGAGAGAAAGCTGGAGGCTTTTATGGAGGGGACTTCAGGGCTCAGGACCTAAAGGCGGGCCCGCCCATGGACTGGAGCGAAGGACACTGGGGTTCCCACAAGGCCAGAACGTGAGCACTGTAAGGCTGGAGGAGGTTGCAGAGATGGGGAGTGGCAAAACCCTTGGAGCCATTCCTCCCTCAGTTAATGGGTGAATTGACCATTTGTCCCGTGGCCGTGGGAGGTTGTTTGTGTTCCGCTGTCACATTTTGCTACCTCGGCGCTGAAGAAGCAATCCATTATGTAGGCCAGCAGTGCAGAGGCAGAGCTCGGAGTCCATAACACTTCATTATTCGCTGACCCACATCTCTGCTCTTTTATTAAGCAAACAAAACGGGGCTGATTTTTAAATGCTTCACACGGTTACACCGCACTTTTCACTATTTATTTTGGCTTGAGGGATAAAGGTTCAATCCTTTGTACCCAGTGAAAGAAATTAGAGGAACAACGCATTGACGAGGTTGTTATAAAACAGTCTTTAAAAAAAGAGGGAATTCCAGCTCCGTCCAAGGGAAAGGATCGAATTGTTTGTTTTGCCCACCTATCAGCGTGTGCACAATAGGGAGATGCTGCTTCCATCAGCAGAGGGTCAGGAATCAGATTTAAGGTGATTGACAAATGAACCAAATGAGACAGGAGGTGATTTTTCTCGTGTGGGTCGCGAGCTCTGAGATGTGGAATGTGGCTGCCTGAAAGGACGTCGAAAACAGACTTGTCAGTAACATTCAAAAGCAAGTTGGACTCTGCAGTACCAAAGGAAAGAATTCATAGAATCATAGAATTTACAGTGCAGAAGGAGGCCATTTGGCCCAGCGAGTCTGCACCGGCCCTTGGAAAGAGCACCCTATTTAAGCCCACGCCTTCACCCTATCCCCAGTAACCCAGTCTAACCTTTATTGGACACTAAGGGGCAATTTAGCATGGCCAATCCACCTAACCTGTACATCTTTGGACTGTGGGAGGAAACCGGAGCACCCGCAGGAAACCCCACGCACACACTGGGAGAACGTGCAGACTCCGCACAGACAGTGACCCAAGCCGGGAATCGAACCTGGGACCCTGGAGCTGTGAAGCAACTGTGCTAGCCACTGTGCTACCGTACAGGGCTATGGTGAAAGATCAGGGGTGGAGAGATTTAGGTAGCGCCAGCCATGGGTCACCTGATGTCAGCCATGGTTCGCTGGGTAACTTGATTACCTCTGAATTCCACGGCAGTGGGCTCAAGTGCTGCTCCTGCCAGTGCAATAAGCAAGGCTGTACTGAGGGGGGCGCTGCACTTCAGAGGGGGTGGGCGAGACCCGCGTTGCCGAAGGGCGGGATTCACATTGCGACGTCTCACGAGACCGCATGAGATCTCGCGAGTCATGGCGAGCCCGTGTTGATCCCGGGAGCTAAAATCACACGCAGACATCGAAGCGACTCCCAGTGAGGCAGGTGTAGCAGGAAAGGAGGCGATTCACAGCTGGAATGAACAAAGGGAAAATCCAAGCCAGGCGTTCTGAAATTGGAAAGCACTTTTTGTTTTTAACATTCTCAGTAACTGATTTCATAAGTTAGCTTCTTCTGAGTATTGTGTTGTCTGGGCCCACCCAAGAAATCCTTTTGATGGACAGCGCACAAAAAGGCTTACTTATCACAGGGAAACATGTCATGTGGTGTCAGTGCGTCAGCTATAATGTTGCACCCATGCCCTCAAGTCTTTAGTCACCGCAGCAATGCAGGGAAATGTGCCAGTTAATTAGTTCCTTCAGGAGATCACACAAACAGCAATGCGTTAATGACCAGATAATCTCTATTCAGGTGTTGGTTGGGGAATAATTATTGGCCAGGTCTGCCCTGCCCTTCTTTGGAATGGTGCCTTGGGATCCTTTATATCCACCAGTGAGGGCGGACGAGGTTTCATTTGAAAGACTCGCCCAAAAGACGACGCTTCTGACGCGGCAGCGCTCCCTCAGTGCTGAACTCCGCGGAGCATTGGCCCTGATCCCGTGCCCTGGGGTGGGCCTTGAACCCCTGACGTGGAATGGAGAGTGCAACCCATGAAGCCATTACCTTTTGTCGCACCAGACCACTCCCCACACAATGAGCTGAATGGGATCCTTCTGTGCCGTAGCTTTCCGAACATTTCAATGGTTTGTGTACCACTGTTTCTTTTTTGCGTTTCTCCTGTGACTGAGGGTGGGGTTTTTCGTCCCGGACCGCCCCTCCAGGAACCGGCCCGCCCCAAACTCAGACAAAATGTCACACTTGGGTTGTCAGGGTCTCGGGCGCGAAACCCATTCATTCACCTGGAAAGTCCCTTAAGTGACCACTTAATGTGCACTAATGGCCTTATCGCAAATGGCCTCAATTTATTAGGCTGGCAGGGATGGGTGCGGGGAGGGTGTGAAAGTGACCACATAATAATAATAATCGCTTATTGTCACAAGTAGGCTTCAATGAAGTTACTGTGAAAAACCCCTAGTCGCCACATTCCAGCTCCTGTTCGGGGAGGCGGGCACTTTCCCCTCCAGGACATTTGATCTGCGGGACCCCCCACCCCCCCCCCGACGCCGCTGATTCTTTTTCCTTAAAGAATTCTCCAAAATTAGTCAATCTTCCTCAAAGGATCCCACCACCCAGCCTGCTGCAGTCATGTGAAACATGCTCCGTTGAATGAAATAAAACCTCAATCACTAGTTTTCTGACACTCATTTGGCTTCGATGAAAGCTTTAATGGTTTTGCGTGAAAGTACTTGCTGCTTTTCGTTTGGATGCACATGATAGTCACCAACTTTTTTTAAACTAATATTTCAAGTTACTGAAAAGATTTTTGCCTTGCACTCATCGGGACACACACAAGAATGCCAAATTTCAAAGCATCACAACAATTTATACTGCAAGAAAAAACAGTACTGATAGCTTGGCCAATCGACCCTGATTGGCCGAGGCGTTGCAATATGCTTCTATAGGCTCCCAAGCTTCTGTTAATTCAAGTAAGGTGCAAGGCTTGACCATATTCCGTTTGTTTGCAGAGATCAGGGACCGGATTCTTCGGTCGCCGACAGCGAAATCGTGTTCGCCGATCGGCCTGAGAATCCCCGATTGCGCTGAAATCAGGGGCAGCATACTCAAGAATACCTCGCAAGCCGGCGGGGCAGCCTCAGGACGTCACCTGAGGCCATCCCCCGATGCTCCGCCCACGATGGGCCGGGTCCATGCGCGGCCAACACCATGTTGCACGGCGCGGCCGCCGTGCGCAGCCACGGACCTGGCAATTCTCCAGCCGTATCCGCAGGTAAAGCCGGGGGCTTTATGCTGCGCGGCTGCTAGCCCCCCACCAGACGAAGGATCGGTACAGTTTTTGCGCCGTTTCTTCTGGCATAAAAGGCGAGCACGGTAGCATACTGGTTAGCACAATTGCTTCACAGCTCCAGGATCCCAGGTTCGATTCCCGGCTGGGTCACTGTCTGTGCGGAGTCTGCACGTTCACCCCGTGTCTGCGTGGGTTTCCTCCGGGTGCTCCGGTTTCCTCCCACAGTCCAGAGATGTGCGGGTTAGTTGGATTGGCCATGCTAAATTGCCTTTAGTGTCCTAAAAGGTTAAGTGGGGGCTGCTGGGCTACGGGGATAGGGTAGATACGTGGGCTTGAGTCGGGTGATCTTTGTAAGGGCTGGTGCAGACTTGATGGGCCGAATGGCCTCCTTCTGCACTGTAAATTCTATGATAAAACGCCACTGTTCCCATGCCGGTGTCAGCACTTAGTCTGCAAATCGGAGAATCCAGCCCCAGGCCCCTATGCATGAATGTAGTCACTTCTAACAAGTATAAGTTTTCAAGATAAAGATAGATAGTTTTTTTGAAGAATAAAGGGATTAAGGGTTATGGTGTTCGGGCCGGAAAGTGGAGCTGAGTCCACAAAAGATCAGCCATGATCTCATTGAATGGCGGGGCAGGCCCGAGGGGCCAGATGCCCCGCTCCTCGTTCTTATATTCTTATGTAAATGAGCCCCGTTCTGAGCTCGACTGATTATCTTAAATTGGTCATTCGTGTAGCTATCAGTGCACTCAGGATTGCTCAGCAAGTGCTGCCCAATCCCAGAATCCCATCGAACAGTAGAAACTTTTGTTTTAGCTTTTGTAAGCATTGGTTGAGTGCGGTCCGCACTCTGCCTTTCACGAACAACTGAAGGAACTTGATTTAATCAGCCAATCGGTGGGACATGCAGCCTATTTTCCTGGCATCACACCAGCACTGAAATTCAAGATTTAATGATCACACTGGGAGATACCTACTGTTTTATTGTTTGTTGTGTGTGATGCAATTTTTACCTTTTGTACCTGGTATTTAATGGCACGGTAATTCCATGGACCCCAAATCGTTTCCCTGTTACCTTTCTTCAAAAGGATGCTCATTATACATTCTTGGGGGATCACCAAAGACCATGGGGGGGAGGCAGTGAGTGAGAGGAGGGCTCGGCAGGAATCATACCCTGTGCTGCCAAATATTGGTTTCAACAGAGAGTAAAATCAGACAGGGGGTGGAACGGAACATTATTTTCGCAAAGAATAGGTTTGGTTAACAATTGCACCAGTGCAGTTGAGAAAAGACTACACAATCCTACATTAAAGCAGAAATGCCTATCGATTATCTGTACCAAATGCAGAATCACAGGATTTTTATAGCACAGGAGGAGGTCTTGCCTTAGCTCTATCTTCACAGAGGAAGACACAAATAACTTCCCAGAAATGCTAAAGAATCAAGAACTTAGTGAGAAGGAGGAATCAAAGGAAATTATTAATAAAATAATAATAATCGCTTATTGTCACAAGTAGGCTTCAATAAAGTTACTGTGAAATGCCCTTGTCGCCACATTCCGGCACCTGTTCGGAGAGGCTGGTACAGGAATTGAACCCGCGCTGCTGGCATTGTTCTGCATTGCAAGCCAGCTATTTAGCCCACTGTGCCAAACCAGCCCCATAGAAACGTAGTGCTGCAAAAATCACTGGGACTGAAGGCTGATGAATCCCCAGGGTCTGATAATCTACATTCCGGGGTATTAAAGGAGGTGGCCAGGGAAATAGTGGATGCATTGGTTGTCATTTTCCCCAAATTCTGTAGACTCTGCAACAGTCCCAGCAGATTGGAGGGTGGCAAATATAACCCAGCTATTTATAAAAAGGAGGGCGGGAGAAAACAGGGTGTTACAGACTGGTTAGCCTAGCATCAGTAATAGAGAAAATGCTGGAGTTTGTTATAAAAGATGCAATAACAGGAAACTTCAAAAATATGAAGAGGAGTAGACAAAGTCAACATGGACTTATAAAAGGGAAATCCTGGGCGGAATTCTCCCAACGGGAGTCTAAGTGCCGACGCTGGAGTAAAAACCTGAGTGTTTTACTTAGGCGTCGGCGCCCGTTCCCAGTCCCCTATTCTCCGCCCTCCATGGGGCTAGCAGGGGCGTCGCGTGCTTTACAGGGGCGGGGCCTCGGCATGGCGTCAGAGACCCGGCGCCGCGTAAAAGACACAGCGTCTTGGGTCCCGCGCATGCGCAGTTGGGCCGGTGCCAACTAGCGCATGCAGGGTGGCCGTCCTCCCCCAGGCCACCCCGCACAAAAATGGCCTATCGATACAGGTTTGCCCGCGGAAGAAAGGAGGCCCGCCGACAGAGAGGCCAGCCTGCCAATCGGTGGGTCCCGATCGCGGGCCAGGCCACTCCGGAGGGTCTCCCCGGGGTTGGAACCCCCCTCCCCTCCCACAGGCCACTCCCGGCCCTTGAAGCCCCAGGTCCCGCCGGCCCGAGAGCAGGTTAGAACGGCGCCAGCGGGACTGTCACTTTTTTCGCCGGCCGCTCGGCCCGTCCGGTCCGGAGAATCGCGGCTTGCCGTTTGCGCGATTCACGCGGCGCTGGTTTCAGGGGGGGTGGGAGAATTGTGTGCGGGGGTCGGGGCGGCGTGGCGCGATTCGCGCGACGCCCCAGCGATTCTCCCAGCCGGCGGGGGGGGGGGGTGAATACCGCCCCATGTTTGACAAACCTACTGGAGTTTTTTGAAGATGTAACTAGAATAGATAAGGGGGAACCAGTGGATGTGGTTTATTTGGATTTTCAGAATGCATTTGATAAAGTCCCACATAAGAGGTTAGTGTGCAAAATTTAAGAGCATGGAAATGCGGATAATACATTGGCATGGATTGAGAATGGGTTAGCAGATAGGAAATAGAGATTTGGAATAAATGGACAGACGCAGCATGGGTTCACTGTACTCGTTGGAATTTAGAAGGATGAGGGGGGATCTTATAGAAACATAAGATTATGAAGGGAATAGATTGGATAGATGCGGGCAGGTTGTTTCCACTGGCGGGTGAAAGCAGAACTGGGGGCATAGCCTCAAAATAAGGGGAAGTAGATTTAGGACTGAATTTAGGAGAAACTTCTTCACCCAAAGGGTTGTGAATCTATGGAATTCCTTGCCCAGTGAAGCAGTAGAGGCTCCTTCATTAAATGTTTTTAAGATAAAGATAAATAGTTTTTTGAAGAATAAAGGGATTAAGGGTTATGGTGTTCGGGCCGGAAAGTGGAGCTGAGTCCACAAAAGATCAGCCATGATCTCATTGAATGGTGGAGCAGGCTCGAGGGGCCAGATGGCCTACTCCTGCTCCTAGTTCTTATGTTCTTATATCTGGTGCACTCCATTCATTTCCCATGTTCTAATTTTACTGGATAAAATGATTATTACTTTTACATTCACCTTTCAACACTAAATATAGTGCTCAGAGCAATTTTATACTATTACTTCCTTTTAATACCATCTCTCAACAAATTACATTTCAACATAAATGGAAGCACTATGCGGAGAAACTGGAGAAGCTGTGGTTGTACTTGTTGACGGAGGAGAAGGCGAAGGGAAGATCTGAAAGAGATGTTCAGGATGATGAGGAGTTTTGATGCAGTGGATAGGGAGAAACTATCTCCACTGGCAGAAGAATCGTAATGGCTACTCCGAGGATGCTCCCCACATGGGGAGAGTCTAGAACCAAGGGGTCACCGTTTAAAATTAGGGGTCTCCCTTTTTTTTCTCCCAAAGCTCATTCGGGGAGACATTGGCATTGTGATAATATATGCTGAAATAGCAATGTCCAAGCTAATGTTCTGTCAGACATCGGTTTGAATCCCACCACAGTGGCACGGTAGCACATTGAGGGCAGCACAGTGGTTAGCACAGTTGCTTCACAGCTCCAGGGTCCCAGGTTCGATTCCCGGCTTGGGTCACTGTCTGCGCGGAGTCTGCACGTCCTCCCCGTGTCGGCGTGGGTTTCCTCCGGGTGCTCCGGTTTCCTCCCACAGTCCAAAGACGTGCAGGTTAGGTGGATTGGCCACGCTAAATTGCCCTTAGTGTCCCAAAACGGTTGGGTGGGGTTACTGGGTTACGGGGACAGGGTGGAGGTGTGGGCTTGAGTAGGGCACTCATTCCAAGGGCCGGTACAGACTTGATGGGCCGAATGACCTCCTTCTGCACTGTAAATTCTATGATTCTAGTAGCTGGTGTGATTTGAGTTCAACTAATTTGTTTTTTAAATCTGGAATTGGGAACTAGTTTCAGTAATGGTGACAATGAAACTTTTATTTATTGTCGTTTGATTTTAAAAATAAATCATCTGGTTCACTAATGTCCTTTAGGGAAGGAAATCTTCCATCCTTACCTGGTCTGGCCGACATGTGACTCCAGACCCACAGCAATGTGGCTGCCTCTCAATGGTCCTAAACCTCTCTGTCCAGAGCAATTTGGAATGGGCAAAAATTTGGAATGTGAGCCTTGCCATGCAAGAGTAAATCAACAAAACAAAAAGAAATCTGTGCAATTCTCTTTCTCAGTGAACAGTAGGGGCCGGGTCATTGAATACATTCAAATCTGAGCTCGGTAGGTTGCCAATTGGTGAGGAAGTCAAGGGATATGGTGGGGTGGGGTGGGCAGGAAAATGGAGTTCAGATTAGCCATGATCTTCTCGACTGGCGGGGCAGGCTCTAGGGGCCGAATGGAGCTATTCCCGCACATGATCCTTATGTTAAACCAGAGGGCACGGATAGAAGATTATTTTGGGTGGCATGGCAGCACAGTGGCTAGCACAGGTTGCTTCACAACTCCAGGGTCCCAGGTTCGATTCCCGGCTTTGGTCACTGCCTGCGCGGAGTCTGCACGTTCTCCCCGTGTCTGCGTGGGTTTCCTCCGGGTGCTCCGGTTTCCACCCACAAGTCCCGAAGGAAGTGCAGGTTAGGTGGATTGGCCAGGCTAAATTGCCCCTTAGTGTCCAAAAAAGGTGAGGTGGGGTTACTGGGTTACGGGGATAGGGTGGAGGTGTGGCCTTGAGTAGGGTGCTCTTTCCAAGGGTCAGTGAAGACTCAATGGGTGAAATGGCCTCCTTCAGCCCTGTAAATTCTATGATTCTATGAAAAGGTCCAGAGGGGAGATGATTAATGTTTTTTTTACACAGCAGACTGGGGGTCAAAGGACAGTGAAAGCAGCTTTAGTCACAGCTTTCAAAAGGGAAATCGGATCCTTGGAAAGGAAACAAAAAGTAATGCAGGGTTCTGTTAAAAGAGCGAGGGAGTATGGGACCAATCGTGGCGCTCTTTAAGCGCAGTGAAACAAACGGCCTCTTCCTGTGCAGTGTGCGATCCCGTCCTGCCATGTCACTCCAGCTTGGTTGCTACCTGCGAGCTAGTATGGTGCCCGTCGGCGCCGTGTCTCACAAGTGCCGTGTCTGAACAGGCAACCTGCAGTTTTGAAATCTTACACCCTCTTTGGCAAGAGGAGCGACATAGGTTGTCTGATGGATCCCAGCTGATGCTTGCCGACAGGAAGATCAGTCAGTCAATGATAGCTCGTAATTGCAGAGTGCCCTGTCACTGTGGTCGGAAAAGATGTACGAACAGGGAGGAGTATTGTAACCTAATGAGGATGCTGGCTGGCGAAGTCAGCACGGCAGCTAGTCATAATTTTACAGTTATCTTCTGAAATTGTTTTCTGG
Organism: Scyliorhinus torazame; assembly: GCF_047496885.1. Classification (NCBI taxonomy): domain Eukaryota; kingdom Metazoa; phylum Chordata; class Chondrichthyes; order Carcharhiniformes; family Scyliorhinidae; genus Scyliorhinus; species Scyliorhinus torazame. The sequence continues at coordinate 27,097,936 of NC_092715.1, forward strand.
TAAATAGTCTGTTCTGTTTCGTACAATGCAGCAGCTCTCAAATTTCAGCCCAGCTGACTGGCAACTGAGCAAATAATTCTAATTGAGTCCCACCTTCTGGCAAGAAGTAACTGTCCAATGAATTGCTCTAAATTGTGCTGTATAAATATAGCTGGTTGTATTCTCCCCTCTTATTTTCATGCTCGCTGGAAGCTTAAAACGGCAAAAAAAAAGATAAACTCATCTGTGCCAGAATTGTACCTGAGCCCTGATCCTTGCATAGAATAGGAAGAGCAAAGCAGTCCCTCGGGCCTACTCTTCGCTCAGAGCTGACGTCTACCTCAACTCCCTGATTTTCTCCCTGCCCGAATTATTTCGTGATGATGGCCCAGCGGTAAAGTCACTCGACCAGCAATCATCATAGATTATCATAGAATTTACAGTGCAGAAGGAGGCCATTCGGCCCATCGAGTCTGCACCGGCTCTTGGAAAGAGCACCCTACCCAAGGTCAACACCTGCACCCAATCCCCATAACCCAGTAACCCCACCCAACACTAAGGGCAACTTTTGGACACTAAGGGCAATTTAGCACGGCCAATCCACCTAACCTGCACATCTTTGGACTGTGGGAGGAAACCGGAGCATCCGGAGGAAACCCACGCACACACGGGGAGGATGTGCAGACTCCGCACAGACAGTGACCCAAGCCGGAATCGAACCTGGGACCCTGGAGCTGTGAAGCAATTGTGCTATCCAGAATGCTACCGTGCTGCCCCTAATCCAGAGACCCAGGCCAATGCTCTGGTGGTGCATGTTCGAATCCCACCACAGCAGCTGGCAGAGTGCAAATTCAGTTCATAACGATCACAAAACTCTCTTCCTCTTGTTTACAAACCCATTATCCGGTTCACCAGTGTCCTTTAGGGAAGGAAATCTGCCAATCTTACCTGGTCCATCCTACATCTGACTCCAGATCCACGGCACAATGGTTGACTCTCAACTGCCCCTGAGCGGCTGAGCAAGCCAGGCAGCTCAAGGGGCAATTAGGGATGGGCAACCAATGCTGGCCCTGCCAGCGACGTCCACATCCCATGAAAGACTAAAACACCCCCATGTGATTACTTCTCATTTGTTTGTCCTCCATTTTCCATCCGCTGAAGTATTTCGCTGTAGTTTTACCCTCTCTGCCTCTTAACCATTCAGCATTGTTTTGTTTTCCATTGCACGCTAGCATCGGCAGCACGGTAGCACAAGTGGCTAGCACTGTGGCTTCACAGCGGCAGGGTCCCAGGTTCGATTCCCCTCTGGGTCACTGTCTGTGCGGAGTCTGCACGTTCTCCCCGTGTCTGCGTGGGTTTCCTCCGGGTGCTCCGGTTTCCTCCCACAGTCCAAAGACGTGCAGGTTAGGTGGGTTGGCCATGATAAATTGCCCTGAGTGACTAAAAAGGTTAGGAGGGGTTATTGGGTTATGGGGATAGGGTGGAAGTGAAGGCATAAGTGGGTCGCTGCAGACTCGATGGGCTGAATTGCCTCCTTCTGCACTGCATGTTCTATGTATCTGAGCTGTCAATGTTGAAATTGTGTGGCAATAGAGAACAGGGCCGGGATTCTCCCCTACCCGGCGGGGCGGGGGAATCCGGCGTAATGGAGTGGCGGGAACCACTCCGGCGTCGGGCCACCCCAAAGGTGCGGAATTCTCCGCACCTTTAGGGGCCAAGCCCTCACCTTGAGAGGCTAGGCCCGCGCCGGAGTGATTCCCGCCCCGCCGGCTGGCGGGAAAGGCCTCTGGCGCCACGCCAGCCGGCGCCAAAAGGACTTCGCCGGGCGACGCATGCGCGGAAGCGTCAGCGGCACTCACGGCATCCCCGCGCATGCGCAGTGGAGGGGGTCTCATCCGCCTCCGCCATAGTGAAGACCATGGCAAAGGCGGAAGAAAAAGAGTGCCCCCACGGCACAGGCCCGCCCGCCGATCGGTGGGCCCCGATCGCGGGCCAGGCCACCGTGGGGGCACCCCCAAGGGCCAGATCGCCCCGCGACCCCCCCCCCTCCCCTCGGAGCCCGCCCGCGCCGTCTGCCCCCGCCGGTAAGGTAGGTGGTTCAATCCACGCCGGCTGGCGAGGGTTGACAGCGGCGGGACTTCGGCCCATCGTGGGGCGGAGAATCGCTGGGGGGGAGCCCGCCGACCGGCGCGGCGCGTATTCCCGCCCCCGCCGATTCTCTGGTGGCGGAGAATTCGGGACACGGCGGGGGCGAGATTCACGGCAGCCCCCGGCGATTCTCCGACCGGGCGGAGGGTCGGAGAATCGCGCCCCATGCTTTAAGGCGGAAATTAATTGCCCTGGGAACTGGCCTAGAAAACCATAACAGCGGCTCACCACCTTCTCAGGGACAATTAATAGCTATCTCCAATTGGAGAAGTTTGATTGAAGGGAGGCGGCACAGTGGTTAGCGCTGCTACCTCACAGCGCCAGGGACCCGGGTTCAATCCCGGCCTCAGGTGATTGTCTGTGTGGAGTTTGTACTTTCTCCCTGTGTCTGCGTGGGTTTCCTCCGGGTGCTCTGGTTTCCTCCCACAGTCCAAACATGTGCAGGTTGCGTGGATTGGCCATGATAAATTGACCCTTAGTGTACAAATATGTACAGGTTATGTGGGGTTATTGGGACAAGATGGGGGAGTGGGCCTAGGTTGAGCGTTCTTTCGGAGGGTTGGTGCGGATCCGATGGACAGAATGGCCTCTCTCTGCGCTGTAGGGGTTCTATGGATCGATGGAAATATTAGGGCTTCATTGCAAGAGTATAAAAATGTGTTCATGTTGGGTCTGGAGGAGGAGCTGGAAAGTTCTGTATCTTTACTCTGCAGTCCTAGAAATAAACCTGTCTTCAGGTACAGGCTGGCTGCAGACTCATTCCTTCCTCAACATACGATTATTGGAGTTAACTTTCGCCATCCTCCTCTTTTTGCTGCACCCTCATTTTCTAATTTTCTTTCGAGTTTCCAATGTTTTTTTCTTTCCATGAATTGTCTCCATGGCTTCTTGTGATTAGAGTTACCTCGGCAATGTTTTTCTTTCTCACGTGTGGATAGCACATTGTTGACACAGCATAAATCACAAGCCACTGTAACTAGTTAGCTGTGGGTATGGTAACATAATGCATATGTTACTGGACTAATAAACCAGAGGACAGCGCTAATAATTTTGGATATGGGTTCAAGTTCTACCACGGCAATTTGTGAATTGAATTCAGTTAATTAAATAAATTTGGAGTAAAAATTGCTGGTGTCACTTTTGCGTGACAGATCACTATAAAACCCCACCTGGTTCGCCAATGTCCCCTTTAGGGAAGGAAATCTGCTGTCCTTACCTGGTCTGGCCTACATGTGACTCCAGACCCACAGCAATGTGGTTGACTCTTAATTGCCCTGGGAACTGGCTAGCAAACTATAACAGCGGCTCACCACCTTCTCCGGGGCAATTAGAGATGGGAAATTAATGCTGGCCTTCCCATTCTGTGAGTGGATATCGGAAAGGAAATTGGGAATCCAGATGGGGCTAATTGCAATTCTAAAAAACATGAGTACATGAGCTCGATACCCATTCTCACAGGTCCGATGAGTATTTTAAACTTTTAGTTGAGAAATACATTTAGTTCCCTCATTATTATATAATGTGAACAGTTGGGGTCCTAGCACAGATCCCTGCGGTACCCCACTAGTCACTGCCTGCCAATCAGAAAAAGACCCATTTATTCCAACATTCCTGTCTGCTAACTAGCTTTCTATTCATCTCAAGACACTACCATGCACTTTAACGTTACATAGTAATCTGCTATGTGAGACCTTGTCGAAAGTCTTCTGGAAGTCTAAATAAACCACATCCACCAGTTCTCCCTGGTCAACGCTATTAGTCACAGAGGGAGTGCTGGGAGCAGTGCATGATTGAAATTTTACAGGGGGGGGGGGGCGAATGTGCATGATGGGGGTGGGGTGGGGGGTGGTTCCCGGTGTCCGTGGGGGATAGGATTTGGGGGTGAGGGTTCCCGTGTCCGTGGGGAGGGAACCTCTTTCTTATTTTTATTATTAGATCGGGGTGCCCTTTGAGGTCCACGGTTTGTGGTCCAGGTGGGCTCATTCAGAGCTCGTCCCTCTGCCTCCATGTGGTGGGACCCGCCTGCAGGATCTTTGTGATCAAGTGTCAATAAATAGAGCAGGAAAATCCCGCATGGGAGCAGGCAGACTGCGATCCGCTTTTCCCGCCTGAGTTGACACTTCGAAACAAGTCCAGGAGACCACTCTGGCTCTGGTCACTCTATACAGTAACCACCTGTTGTATATAGTGAGCTCCATCTCACACAGAAACCCGCCCATCTCTCTTGTTTGAAGGAATTCAGCAAATCTGTGTTCACTGCTCGAGCCAGCATCCTGTTGCACAGATAGTCAAACTATTATAATAATAATCTTTATTAGTGTCACAAATAGGCTTACATTAACACTGTTACTGTGAAAATCCCCTAGTCGCCACACTCCGGCGCCTGTACGGGTACACAGAGGGAGAATTCAGAATGTCCAAATTCACCTGACAATCACGTCTTTCGGGACTTGTGGGAGGAAACCGGAGCATCCGGAGGAAACCCACGCAGACACAGGGAGAATGTGCAGACTCCGCACAGGCAATGACCCAACCCGGGAATCGATCCCGGGTCCCTGACGCTGTGAAGCGATAATGCTAACCTCTATGCTACTGTGACGCCCACAAAAAGTAGGTAAAATGTATGAAAACAAAGTACTTCGGATGCTGGAAATCTGAAATAAAACCTGAAAATGCTGGGAATACGCAGCAGAACTGGAGGCATCTGTGGGGAGAGGAACACGTTTTGAGTCTGTACGGCTCTTCTTCAGAGCTAAAGAGAGGGAGAAATGTGCTGGATTTTATACTGTTTAAGAGGGGGTGGAGCAGGTGGAGCAAAGAAGAAGGTCAGTGTTAGGAGGGAGCCAGGAGAGATTGAACAGAGATATGTGGGGCATGAGACAAAGGCAGTGTTAATGGCACAGTGAAGGACGATGGAAGGTGCTGATATTGGCATAAAGGTAAGATGTAGGGCGCGATTCCCCCCCCACACCGGGGGGGAGAATCGCCGGGGCACCGCGAGAAGCGCGCCATGCCGCCCCGATCCCTGCAGGCGATTCTCCCACCACCCCGAAACCAGCACCGCGCGATTCGCGTCGGGCCGCTCGGAGAATCTCCGCAAATGGCAAGTGGCGATTCTCCGTCCCGGATGGGCCGAGCGGCCGCTATGACACGACAGGTTCCCTGGTCGCTGCCGGCAGTAACTCTGCAGGAATGCTGGGGGGGGGGGGGGGGCGGCCTGTGGGGGGAGGGAGGGGGCCTCCTTAACTAGGGGAGGCCTCCGATGGGGTCTGGCCCGCGATCGGGGCACACAATCGGCGGGCCGGCCTCTTTTCTCCCCCCCCCCCACCCCGGGCCTACCACCTTCGCGCGCGGCCCCAGAACACCGGCGCCATGTTGGTGAGGGGTCGGCGTGCTTAAGAAGTTCCCCACACATGCGCAGGATGGCACGGCCCAACTGTGCATAAGCAGGATTGGGCTGCCCCCAACTGCGCATGCGTGGGTTGTCATGGCGCCCATCTGGTGCCGCGTAAGGACGCTGGAGCGGCGTGAACAGCTCCCACGCCGTGCTGGCCCCCTGTGTGGGCCAGAATAGGTCGTGACCGGGCCCTGTTCGCGCCACCGTGAAATGCGACGGCGTTCACGACGGCGCGGGCACTTGGTCCGCGCCGTGGAGAATCGCCCCCAGAATGTGTGTTAATAGGTTAATTAATGTTAGTTCTCAGTGAAAGCAAAGCTATCAGCACCTTCCATAGTTCACAGTCTCAGTGAAAACAACACTATGGAAGGTGCTGATAGTTTCACTGAGCACTGATCCTTGTTCTCCGATTAACACATTGTCTTACCGTGATGCCACTATCAATACCTTCCATAGCATTGGCTCCGAAGTGTTCCATCACACTTTACTTATTGATTTCATAGAATTTACAGTGCAGAAGTAGGCCATTCGGCCCATCAAGCCTGCACCGGCCCTTGGAAAGAGCACACTACTTCAGCCCACACCTCCGCCCTAGCCCCGTAACCCCACCCAACATTTCTAGACACTTGAGGGCAATTTAGCATGGCCAACACGCCTAACCTGCACGTCTTTGGACTGTGGGAGTAAATCGGAGCACCCGGAGGAAACCCACGCGCACACGGGGAGAACGTACAGACTCCCCACGACAGTGATCCAGCCGGGAATCGAACCCGAGTCCCTGGAGCTATGTTACCTGCCCACAAAGTGCTTAATTGGAAAATGCCCATGTATCCTAACAATATAATTAACGTCACATTGACACACTGCACCATTTTGACGAAGGGTTGAGTTGGAATCCTCGACAACATTTATCCCTCAATCAGCCTCACAGAAACAGATTATTATCTGCTTCTAGCTACATTTGCGTGTGTGTGGGATCTTGCTGTGTGTAAATTTTTCACACAACAAAAAGTAACCACACTTCAAAAGTACTTAGATGACAGTAAAGTGCTGTGCGATGTCCTGAGATTGTGAAAGGTGCTCAATAACTACAAGTTCTTTCATTGCTAATTTGTCAGACATTATGGAAGAAATCTTTTACCGCCGCAACAGTCATTTGTTGAATGAAACACTTGGATATTGATATGGATAACTCTGTGCAGCGGGATATTAATTAATAATGAGCTTAATCTTTGTCTCCTTCTGTTCCAGCGACCCATTGAGACTGCAGCAGCTACAGAGTCAGATTCTTCTGGAGCAGCAAGGAGAAAGCAGTTGTCCAAATCAGCAAACGTTTCACCTCCCGCAGTGCTCGCCACCCTCGAACCAGCTATCCCCCGCCCCAATGAGCGTGCTGAACCCCCACACTCCGCCAACCATGCAGCAAACGACAACTTTCAATTATGCTCGGCCCAAGCAGTTCATTGCCGCTCAAAGCCTGCCGTCTTCTGCCGGGTACCTGTCTCCTTCCTCTGGCTCTTCGGGTTCCAGCCTGTCCTCTCCCCTCTCTCCCCCCACCTCGCACAAACCCTTTAACCGAGTCGCTTCACCTCCCTTTGCGCAGCCTTACCCGGGCGACAGTGAGCAGTGGCGCCTCGCCTCCCCTTCAACCCTGAGCCCTCGCTCGTCTTCTCCTCCTCTTCCTCCTCCGCCACCGGTCTTCAGTCCCCCCATTATCTTCGCCCAAGATCCTTTCCCTCTGCCTCCTCCGCCCCCGCCTCTTCTGCCCTCCCCAGTCCAGCCGGTTTACTTCTCCCCCTCGGCTGTAAGAGCCTCTCCTCACTCCACCCAATCGCCTAGTGCTTTCCTCAGCTCCGTGTTGCCATCACAGTCCATTGTGTCACCAGTCAACGCTCTGGGCCTTCCAAAAGGAGCCATCCCAATGTAAGTAAGCCTTGAGGCACTCTATTGACAACCTACAGTGTCTTGTCTGAAGTCTTGACATTTCAGCAGGAATTGATTGCACCTTATTGAAATCATTTGAAAGCATCGTCAAACACATTGAAAATTCCTTTTCTAAAATATAACTTGGCCAACTTCCACCTTAAAAGGCAAAATGCAACCTTAACAACATAGAGCAGAAATACTGCTTCTATTGAGGTCAGAGCAGTTTCAGATATTACAACCTGGGTAATACTGATGGTGTATTTTGTTGTTCTTTTCAAATTATGATGGAATCAGGAAGCACAGAATGGAGCATTCAGCCCATCTATAAAAGACTAATCCAATCAGCCCCACGTCCATGTTGTGTCCCCATAGTCCTGCAAATATTTTTGCCCTTTAAATTGTTGTAGAGATAAATTCAAAACTCCACGGCTTAACTGAACATTAATAAATTAGAAATTGGGCTTTTAGAATTCATTTTGGTAATTTAAAGGATTTATTTTGATAGCGGGCTAGCCGTGGGATCTGTCAGAAATGGGGTCAGGACTTCTGCATCTGGGTCCCACCTGCCATCTTTTTAAAAGGCCACGGGAGCCAGCATGACTCCTTGTAAAGCTGGCCCGAAGTTTTCCAAGACGCAAAGCTATGTCTGGCCATCTACACTTAAAAAATCTAACCTGCTTGTGCCTTGCAGAACCCCTCAGAGTCTGAAGAGAAACAGCCGGACTCCTCGCTTGGCGACGGACGAAGAAATTCAGGGAACCAAGGATGCGGTCATTCAGGACCTGGAGAGGAAGCTCCGCTTTAAGGATGACCGTTTAAGCAATGGCCAGGTAAACCCTGGGCAGAGAACAAAATGCTTCTCCTGTTGAATTTTCCAAATGGCATTGTGTTGGTGTTAACCCAATAACTCCACCTTCAAATTTAAAGCCTTCAAGGGACTTGGGTGTCAAGTTGACGCTCTCAGTCGCGCACCTTCCATTGGGTCCAAATGTTGTGGATAAGCATATGATGGACACTGATTCTCCAGTGCAATGTTGAGTAGGTACAGTGTTGCCGAGAAGTGCCATAATTGTGATGGGATCCTATCTGCCTCCAAACATTGCACAACCTCGTCTAGAGGTTGAGTTCCACCTCTAGATTCAACTCTGCCAACACATTACTGGCTGGTCTCCCACATTCTATCCCACATAAACATGAGATCCTCCAAAGCACAGTAGTCCGTGTCTTAACTCGCAGCCAGTCCCATTCCCTATAAGCCCTGCGCGTTGATCTACTTTGAGTCCTGATCAAGCAACATCTTGATTTTAAAATGCTCATCTTTGATTTCAAATCCCTCCATTGCCTCACCCCTCCCTATCTCTGTAACCCCATCCAACGCTCCAGCCCTCTGAGGGCCGTGACACTGTGGAATTCCCTGCCCAGTGAAGCAGTTGAGACTACCCCGTTGAATGTCTTAAAGATAAAAGGTAGATGGATTGTTGAAGAATAAAGGAATTAAGGGTTATGGTGAACGGGCGGGAAAGTGGAGTCACAAAAAGATCAGCCATGATCTCATTGAGTGGCGGAGCAGGCTCGAGGGGCCAGGTGGCCTATTCCTGTTCCTAGTTCTTATGTTCTTATATTTGCGCTCCTCATTCTAGTCTCTGGTTCATTGGCCATTCTCACCACTCCCCCACTGGGGGCCCTCAGCTCTGAGACCTCTCCTTACACCTCTCCATCTCACACATCAAAAGCCAAATACTTTGGCGATCTGAAACAAATGCAGAAGATGCTGGAAAAACTCAGCACGTTTTGCAGCATCTGTGGACAGCGAAGCGGAGTTAACGTTATAACACCAGTGTAACTCTTCTTCGGTTCCATATTGGGCTGGATTCTCCGAAAATGAGACTATGTCCCCCAGGCTGACGTCAAAACGGTGGGGTTTTAGCCCTGAAATTCCTGGAAAAAAGTTAGACGAATTCATAGCCCTGCAGGGGTCTAGCAGGGAACTGGAGTGAATCCCGCAGCTTTTGTTGCAGAGACGGGACCTCGCACCTCTGGGTCAGAGGCCGCACAGGCGCACGGCGGCGACCTCCAGCGGCCACACCTTGCTCCATGGCTGACTCGGACCGCGGAGCCAGACCGACGAAAGAGACCCCCCCCCCCCCGATTGGCCACGCGCCCGACCCTCAGACCCCGCACATTTAATCCCTGGCCACCTATAAGGCCCCCCCCCCCCCCCCCCCCCCCACCCTGGTCTCCGATGTGCCCGCCCCTGACTCAATCCACAGCCGCCACCGAGCATCCCGACCGGCAATAGGTGGTTAGTTCCACGCCGTCGGGAACTCGGCCGGTCGGGAGCGAAGGTTTGCTGAGCGGGCCTCTGGCAATGGGCCCCCCGGCGGCGGGGCGTACTCCACGGGGATGCCGATTTTCGGTGCCCGGAGAATCGCCGGAGCGGCGCCGGTACCAATTTCTGCGTCAAACTGGATTCACCGCCCCAGAGGCTGGCCGCGATTACGCCATCGGGCTGCGGAGAATCCAACCCATTAACTCTGATCGCGCCTGCCCCGCCTGCAACCGAGTCACTCGAGGTTGACCCGCCGTTTTTAGAGGCCGTCTCAGTGCATAAGAGTTTACTAGGACCTCCCCCGCCCCCACCCCAAGCAATGCCCGGCAGTTCCAGGGGACGCACTTTCTTCCCATGACTGCGTGCTCCGGTTTCCTCCCACTCTCCGGAGATGCGCAGATTGGGTGGATTGGCCAGGCTAAATTGTCCCTTAGTGTCCAAAACGTTAGGTGGGGTTACTGGGTTGTGGGGAAAGGGTGGGGTTGTGGGCCTAGGCAGGGCGCTCTTTCAGAGGGTCGGGGCAGACTCGATCGGCACCCTCCCGGCAATGGGGCACTCCCCCACCTCACAGGCATTGGGGAGGCCACCCCCTCCTCATCACTGGCGCCACCCACGCCTGTCTTAGCAGGATCGGTCCCGCCCCGCCCCCTACAAGCCCATCTGTTTCCTCGGATCGGGGTGCACCCCCCACAACCCCCTCCACTCTTCCTCCCTACCAACCCATCCCCTCCCCTCACAGGCACCGAGTCCACCCTCCACCTTCCTCCACCCCCTCCCCCACCCTCCCTCACAGGCACCAGCCTGGTCACCTGCCCCAAAGCAGGCACTCCCCGCTCCCCCTTCACAGGCACCGGGTGGGCCACGAGTCTGCCCTCGGCTCTGCCCCTGGAAACACCACCCTCTGACTTCCAGGTTGGCACTGCCAGGGGAAGCCCACATCCTGCACCACTGAGGGCTATCCCTCACCGTGCACACCTGGCGTGTTCATCCCGACTGGTTTTCACTGGAGGGAGGGGTACTGTGTCAAGGGAGGTAAGTAAATATTAATTTATGCCAATGAATGGAAATCAGGCTCACTGGCGGGGGGGGGGGGGGGGGCGAGATCTCAAACTGAGATCTCACCGCCGCAAATCCTGTTTTTGGCCGCTCGCGAGATTTAGCAGCCATTATGGGATTTGCCCCCATGATCAACAGGGCTTCTAAATCGTGGCCGTTAACTCTGTTTCTCTCTCCACAGATTTTGTCAAATCTTCTGTTTTTGTTATAGCCTTTAGATTTATTCCGAGAGAAACAATACAAATATGCAGCTCTGAATCTTACAGTTCACCAGCCGCGTCAACGGGTATCTCAAGTAATCCTCTAATAAAGGCCCACCCCCACCTGAACAATTAACACTCCTGTCCCTTGGCCTAACGTTTCATTTGAAAGACAGTGTAGCTCTCCCGTTAGTACTGAGTTGGGGATTTTAAGCTTTCCCTGTCCACCCGGTATAGTGGGGAACCTGTGGCCCACGCCAATGTGCCTGCTATAAATGGAGGCACTCCTACGTAGGAAGTGTGAACCAGTTCATGATGCTCATTGTGATGGAGCTTGGGTAAGCACTCATGCCATTTCTGACCGACTGCTCTCACGTTAATGGGTTCAACTGGGCACCCCCGCTGTTCGCTGCTCAAAGTCAGCCCCAAACCTCATGCCTAACCTGTTGCTCCAGTCCGAATTGAACTACAAGGCCGTGCGCTTGTACTTAAACAAACTAAATACTGAGCTTGTCAATGTTGGCAGGGTGCGTAAATATGCCTGCCCATTGATAACTGAGGAACGTTTGCTAATCTGGTCATTTCTATATTTGTCTTTCGTGGGATCTTGCTGTGCACACAGCGACTGCTCCATTTACAACAGAGACTGTACTTCACAAAGTATTCCATTGACTGTGAAGTGCCTTCGGGGGGTAAGTTCCTGGGTTCCTGGAAAGGACTGTCTAAAGAGATGTCCAACTCTTACTGCCTTCCAAATGGATGCATTGTGGTTTGCTCACGGTGGCAGGTTTCCAGCCTCCAACCGTTTGGGCTGATTTTTACTTATTTGCTTATCATACACGGTCTACATCTGTGACTTATTTCCCTCGACGTTTTCCTTTCCTCCTCATCTTTCCCCCCCCCCCCTCCTCCCCATTTCAGAGATTGACCTATGAGGAAAAGATGGCCCGGAGGCTTCTGGGAGCGGACAATGCCGCCACTGTCTTCAACTTTCAGGAGGCTGAGGATGAGCCTGCAAACCAGGTGCGTTCGTGGCGAACGGTTCAAGTCATTCTCTGAAATTCCATTGTCGCGGGAGAAAGTGTTTCGGTTGGGAGAGAGAAAACGATTCTGAACCTCAATTAGTTTTTCAAATAAGACAGCAAGGACTCCCCATCTAATATCACGTCCCTCCAATTCTGACGGGAATGGAGCGAAGCAGAACAAAAACGTATTCTTCAGGGTAATGACTTGATCCTCAATTTGAAGGAAGGCACCATTTTCTTCCCCGTCCGGTTCTTGCTTTATTTCAGTGGGAAATTGAGCAGAGGGAACAGTTACCTCACATTATTCGGAACATGATCATTTTTATTTGGGGTTTGAGTCAGGGTATTTTTAATTCAATGTGGAGTGGAGTTCACAAACTAATTCTGTACTTGGAATAGGTGAAAAGATTTGACGCTGATGGGATTAATTTTAGTGTCCAGTTTAACTCTTTCCAGACCGGGATCGAGGGAGTTATTCTGTCGTTGTTTTCAACTTACTTGAGGGAAATGGCTCAGCAATCTTGCTCACCAGCGATCAGTGCCATTTGTCAGTGCAGTTAAAAATACATTGTGTTTGTATTTTGGGCCGAAGCTTGAGCACTCAAACTGCTGAGGTAGGTGGTGGCCTGCCGCTGATCGTTGCGTTTTTTAAAATCCAGTCTTTACGCCGTGAAATAGAAACTTGGAATATTGCGCGCAATTCTGGTCGCCACACTACCAGAAGGATGTGGAGGCTTTGGAGAGAGTGCAGAGGAGGTTTACCAGGATGAAATGAAATGAAATGAAATGAAAATGAAATGAGGATGTTGCCTGGTCTGGAGGGTGTTAGCTGTGCGGAGAGGCTGAATAGACTCGGACTGTTTTCATTAGAACGACGGAGGTTGAGGGGTGACCTGATAGAGGTCTACAAGATTATGAGGGGCATGGATAGAGTGGATGGGCAGGCACTCTTTCCCAGGGTGGAGGGGTCAATCACCAGGGGGCATAGCTTTAAGGTCCATGGGGCAAGGTTTAGAGGAGATGTGCGAGGCAGGTTTTTTACACAGAGGGTGGTGAGTGCCTGGAACGCATTGCCAGGGGAGGTTGTGGAAGCAGATACATTAACGGTGTTCAAAAGGCATCTTGACAAACACATGGACACGATGGATATAGAGGGATACGGCACAAGGAAGTGCTGAGGGTTTTGGCCAAGGGTTGTATCATGACCGGTACAGGCTTGGAGGGCCGAAGGGCCTGTTCCTGTGCTGTATTGTTCTTTGTAAATTGCTGAAATGACCTCACCCTCCAGCCCCACCACCGACAGCACCTCCTCCAGCAACAAGGAGGGCAGTGCCACCAGGAAGATCTTTCTCGTTAAGTTCCGCACCCGCATAGACCTGAAGCCCTCCTCACACTGGAGTCCAAACTTCCAACTCCTCCAAGCTTGCGAAACGCCCCTTCAAAAACAGGGGCGGGATTCTCTGCCCCGCTGCACCAGTTTTCTGATGCGGTGTTCCCCCACTGGCAGCGGATTCTCCCTCCCCCCCCGCCCCCACCCCCCCTCCCAGCCGGCCAATGGGGTTTCCCAATGTGGGAAGCTCCATGCCGTCGGGAAACCCCAGGGGTAGGTGCACTGCCGGCGCAACGGAGAATCCCGCCAGTGAAGAGTCCAGCCCCCGATCCTTCATCTCCTTCACCCCGCTCTCATCCCATGCCCGGAACCTCACATCCATCCACCCTGGCTCAAACCCATGGTTCCCTCTTATCGCCAACACCCTTGATGCCCTCAACTTAAAGTGTTGTCGGAATTGCCTCCAAATCTTCAACGTGGCTACCACCACAGGACTATCCGAGTACTCCCCTGGGGCGAATGGGTGCGGCGCCATTGCCTGCGCCTGGACCCTTTACAAAGACCCGCCTTCTTTGTGCCAGGTATCAGTGCAACCAGGGGAGGGTTCCCCCCGATTCCATTAATTCCCGTTTTGCCACACTCCATCAAATCCTGCCTTGATGTCAAGGGCAGTCACTCCCACCTCACTGCTGGAATTCAACTCTTTTGTCCATGTCTGACCCAAGGCAGTGATGAATTTAAGAGCTGAGTGACCCTGGCGGACCCTGAACTGAGCGTCATTGGGCAGGTTATTGCTAAATAAGTGTTACTTGATAGCACTGTTGATGACCCCCTTCCATCACTATACTGATGATCAAGAGTAGACTCTGAGCTTTGATAAGGAGTCATGCACACTCATAATGTTAGCTCCCTTCTCTCTCCACAGATGCTGTCAGACCTGCTGAGATTGTCCAGCGTTTTCTGTTCTGTTTCAGATTCCAGCATCCGCAGTCATTTGCTTTTATCAAGAGTAGACGAATGGGGGCGGTAATTGACCGAGTTGGATTCCTCCTGCTTTTTGTGTACAGGACATATCTGGGCAATGCTAAGCCGGGTAGATGCCAATGTTGGAAAAGCTTGGCTAGTGGTTCAGCGAGTTTCTGGAGCACAAGCCCTCACTACTATTGCCAGAATATTGTCCAGGGCCCCTAGCGTTTGCAGTATCTAGTCTCTTCAGCTGTTTCTCGATGTTTCAAAGAGGCCTTGAACTGAGTGGTTCGCTCAGTCATTTCAGAGGGCCATTGCTGTGGGTCTGGAGTCGCGTATCGGCCAGACCAGGTAAGGAAGGCAGATTTCCTTCCCTAAAGGGCATTAGTGAACCAGATGAATTTTTACAGCAATGGATGGCAGCCGTCATGGTTAACTTTAGTGAAACTAGCTTTGTATTCCAGATTTTTAAAATTTTAATAATTGTATATAAATTCCACCAATTACCATGGTGAGATTTGAGCCCATGCTCCGAAGCTAATGTCCGGGATTTCTGGATTACTAGTCCAGTGAATTAACCATTTCCTCCTACATAGAACATAGAACATAGAACAATACAGCGCAGTACAGGCCCTTCGGCCCACGATGTTGCACCGAAACAAAAGCCATCTAACCTACACTATGCCATTATCATCCATATGTTTATCCAATAAACTTTTAAATGCCCTCAATGAGTTCACTACTGTAGCAGGTCGGGCATTCCACGGCCTCACTACTCTTTGCGTAAAGAACCTACCTCTGACCTCTGTCCTATATCTATTACCCCTCGGTTTAAAGTTATGTCCCCTCGTGCCAGCCATTTCCATCCGCGGGAGAAGGCTCTCACTGTCCACCCTATCCAACCCCCTGATCATTTTGTATGCCTCTATTAAGTCTTCTCTTAACCTTCTTCTCTCCAACGAAAACAACCTCAAGTCCATCAGCCTTTCCTCATAAGATTTTCCCTCCATACCAGGCAACATCCTGGTAAATCTCCTCTGCACCCGCTCCAAAGCCTCCACGTCCTTCCTATAATGCGGTGACCAGAACTGTACGCAATACTCCAAATGCGGCCGTACCAGAGTTCGGTACAGCTGCAACATGACCTCCCGACTCCGGAACTCAATCCCTCTACCAATAAAGGCCAACACTCCATAGGCCTTCTTCACAACCCTATCAACCTGGGTGGCAACTTTCAGGGATCTATGTACATGGACACCTAGATCCCTCTGCTCATCCACACTTTCAAGAACTTTACCATTAGCCAAATATTCCGCATTCCTGTTATTCCTTCCAAAGTGAATCACCTCACACTTCTCTACATTAAACTCCATTTGCCACCTCTCAGCCCAGCTCTGCAGCTTATCTATATCCCTCTGTAACCTGCTACATCCTTCCACACTATCGACAACACCACCGACTTTAGCATCGTCTGCAAATTTACTCACCCACCCTTCTGCGCCTTCCTCGAGGTCATTGATAAAAATGACAAACAGCAACGGCCCCAGAACAGATCCTTGTGGTACTCCACTTGTGACTGTACTCCATTCTGAACATTTCCTATCAACCACCACCCTCTGTCTTCTTTCAGCTAGCCAATTTCTGATCCACATCTCTAAATCACCCTCAATTCCCAGCCTCCGTATTTTCTGCAATAGCCTACCGTGGGGAACCTTATCAAATGCTTTGCTGAAATCCATATACACCACATCAACTGCTCTACCCTCATCGACCTGTTCAGTCACCTTCTCAAAGAACTCAATAAGGTTTGTGAGGCATGACCTACCCTTCACAAAGCCATGCTGACTATCCCTGATCATATTATTCCCATCTAGATGATTATAAATCTTGTCTCTTATAATCCCCTCCAAGACTTTACCCACTACAGACGTGAGGCTCACCGGTCTATAGTTGCCGGGGTTGTCTCTGCTCCCCTTTTTGAACAAAGGGACCACATTTGCTGTCCTCCAGTCCTCTGGCACTATTCCTGTAGCCAATGATGACATAAAAATCAAAGCCAAAGGTCCAGCAATCTCTTCCCTGGCCTCCCATAGAATCCTAGGATAAATCCCATCAGGTCCCGGGGACTTATCTATTTTCAGCCTGTCCAGAATTGCCAACACCTCTTCCCTACGTACCTCAATGCCATCTATTCTATTAGCCTGGGGCTCAGCATTCTCCTCCACAACATTATCTTTTTCCTGAGTGAATACTGACGAAAAATATTCATTTAGTATCTCGCCTATCTCTTCAGACTCCACACATAATTTCCCATCCCTGTCCTTGACTGGTCCTACTCTTTCCCTAGTCATTCGCTTATTCCTGACATACCTATAGAAAGCTTTTGGGTTTTCCTTGATCCTTCCTGCCAAATACTTCTCATGTCCCCTCCTTGCTCGTCTTAGCTCTCGCTTTAGATCCTTCCTCGCTACCTTGTAACTATCCATCGCCCCAACTGAAACTTCACACCTCATCTTCACATAGGCCTCCTTCTTCCTCTTAACAAGAGATTCCACTTCCTTGGTAAACCACGGTTCCCTCGCTCGACGCCTTCCTCCCTGCCTGACCAGTACATACTTATCAAGAACACGCAGTAGCTGATCCTTGAACAAGCCCCACTTATCCAGTGTGCCCAACACTTGCAGCCTACTTCTCCACCTTATCCCCCCCAAGTCACGTCTAATGGCATCATAATTGCCCTTCCCCCAGCTATAACTCTTGCCCTGCGGTGTATACTTATCCCTTTCCATCATTAACGTAAACGTCACTGAATTGTGGTCACTGTCCCCAAAGTGCTCTCCTACCTCCAAATCCAACACCTGGCCTGGTTCATTACCCAAAACCAAATCCAACGTGGCCTCGCCTCTTGTTGGCCTGTCAACATATTGTTTCAGGAAACCCTCCTGCACACACTGTACAAAAAACGACCCATCTATTGTACTCAAACTATATCTTTTCCAGTCAATATTTGGAAAGTTAAAGTCTCCCATAATAACTACCCTGTTACTTTCGCTCTTATCCAGGATCATCTTTGCCATCCTTTCCTCTACATCCCTAGAACTATTAGGAGGCCTATAAAAAACTCCCAACAGGGTGACCTCTCCTTTCCTGTTTCTAACTTCAGCCCATACTACCTCGGAAGAAGAGTCCCCATCTAGCATCCTCTCCGCCACCGTAATACTGCTCTTGACTAGCAGCGCCACACCTCCCCCTCTTTTGCCTCCTTCTCTGAGCTTACTAAAACACCTAAACATCCTCATATCGTTGTCTTTCTGTTCTTCACAGAGTTGTTGGCTGCTGTGGAACATCTTGAGTGGTGTTTGCCCATCACTCTGAAGGTTAATCTAAGGGTCATTGGTTATTTTTTCCCACCCCCTCCCTTTCTCTCAGCTTTGCTTTAGAAATCATTGAACCTTATCGACCCGCAGATCCTCCCGTGACCTCTCATTTGATTCGCTCCAGCGCTGCTGTGTGTTAAGCGCCACTATCCATTTTGCTGCTCGAAAGCGTTGCCGCCCCCTCTGTGATTTTGAAGTGGCGGAGCCCCCCACTACATTGACCTCTCCTCTTTGCATGGCCCTGACCTTCTCTTCGCTGCAAAGCGCCTTTGAAAAGAAGACATTGTATGGTTGACCATAGAATGTTTCCCTCCCAGCTGGGCCCCAATGGAGTATTGTTTGCATTTTTGTGCAGCGTGCTTTAGCAAGGGGAGACTTGCTGGGATGATACGGGAGGGATTAGGGGCTTTAGAGACTGCAACACCTGGGGTTTTTCAACTCCTTGCAGGTGTTTAAGGCAAGGTTTGCGAGAGGTCTTCAAATCAAGGAGAGTTTTGGTAGAGTATAGAGAAAGAGAAACTATTTGCATAGATTCATGGATGTTTACAGCTCAGAAGGAGGCCATTCGGCCTGCCGTGTCCACGCCAGTCAACAACGATCTGACTTCATGAATCCATCTACGGTGTTAACTTAGCCTACGTTTGATGCTGACGTTTTGGGTCTTTTCTTTCAGGAATACAAGGTCTCCAGCTTTGAGCAGAGGTTGATCAGCGAGATTGAATTTCGCCTGGAGCGTTCGCCTGTAGATGAGTCTGACGAGGAGGTCCAGCACGACGAGCTGCTCCAGGACGGCACCGCGCCCGTCTTCGAGAGGAAGCTAAAACACGTCAAACTCTTCGAGGGGACGTCGGTAACATTCACTTGCAAAGTGATCGGCGATCCTGTGCCGAAGGTACAAGCTGCAATGGCAAGAACACAAGCCGTAGGATCAGGAAATTGAATCTTTTGACAGAGAGGGAGACCATTCAGCCCACGCTGCCCCTGCCAGCTCCTTGAGAGAGCTATCCAATCAGTTCCCCTCATGTCCCACCACCCCTGAAAAGTATTCTCCAAATGTGAATCAATTTCCTTTTGAAAATTACTATTGTTTCCTTCCCCCCCGGCTGGAGGACATGGAGCCGGCGATGGGGGGATGGGGTGGATGGCAGGGGAGGGGGGCACATCCTCTCAGGATGAGGGGTTGATTGATTAGGACTGAGCTGAGGTGTAATTTATTCACACAGAGGGTTGTGAGCCTTTGGAATTCTCTACCCCAGAGAGTTGTAGAAGGTCCATCGCTGAACACACGTAAGGCTGGGATCGACAGACATTTGATTTCTTGGGAAGCGGCGGAAACGGGGAGTGAAAGTAGAGCCGTGATTGTATTGAATGGCGCATCCAAATGGTCTACTCTTGATCGTATTTCTGATGATCTTATGGAATCTACTTCCACTGCCCTTTCAGGCGGTGCAATAACCTCCGAGAATTTTGTACAGAAAATAATTATTCTCCTTACTGTGGTGATATACATCACTAAGTGCACAAAGGGTTAATGTACATACACTACACCTAGCTAGACACTAGAGGGAGCACCAGAGACATGACACACAGGCAGTCAACCAATAGGTCAGTAAGATAGGACACGACCAATGGGCATTCACGATACACACAGAGGTGACACTACCACAGGGGGGCATTACACCAACCCATATAAAAGGACACAGCACACATGCTCAGTCTCTTTCCAGTGGAGACACTCAGTGAGTACAGACACAGGGTTGATTGAACATCACACCCACCACGTGGATTGTCTGAGTAGCTATAGCAGGATTAACAGTAGCGTTGAATCCAAGTAGGAGAATCGTTAACCGTAATAAATGTGTTAAAGCTATATCCAAGTCTGAACCTTCCTTTGTCAGAGTGCACATCAAGGAAGCAGCTTATGCCACGACAAGAGCACAACAAAACACTTACCTCCTTTTTCTTCCCTTTTGCCAATAATTTTAAATGTGTCTTCTGATTACCAACCCGCCTAGAACCATCTAGAAAGTTTGTGGCACGGGAAGAGGCCACACTGCATCGGCGGTGAAGGGATTAAGTGTTTAACGTAGTGGACAGGCTTCAGTCAAGGTCAAAATCTGTGATATGTATAAAATATAATGACCAGTATCTTGCCCAGCATCAGATTTGGGGGTGGGGGTGGAGTGTGGGGAGGGGGGAGTACCCTAAAGATGCTCTGCAGAATACCTCTAGGAAAATTCCAGGTGATGGTTTATCCGGCAATTGTCCGGAACGGCGAACGTCCTCTGGAGAATTGCGCCGGGCTGGGTGCCATCTGACAGAAGCGCTTTGAATCGCTCACCTCCGATGGTTCTGCCAGTGATACGCTAATAGTTACTCCGAAAGAGTTAGAAGGAATAAAACCACTTCTAACTTCACTGTAACTGTTTTAAACACCCAGACCGCTCCCCGTACAGGAGTCCCCCACACTCCCAACTGACCAGGGAACACCTCCACCCCACCCTCTCGGCACTGCTTGCCACTCCGTGGAGGTTGTAGCCCATATATTCATGGACTGTGGGCGTCGTTGGTAAGGGTTCCCCAATTGCCTTTGAGAAGGCGGTAATGTGCCATAAACCGCCGCCTTGAGCCATTGCAGCCCACGTCGTTTGATTAATTTGTATTGTTGTGTTTTCTCTTCAGAATCTCACTGTTAATGAGAGGCTCTTGTGTAACTTAATCCAATGTGGCCTTTGTAACACTGGAAAACATACAGATGCCCCCCTCCTCCCCTTATTGTCTTGGATGCATCACAGATGTTGTGAGAATGGGGGCCTTTTAGTACCAGTTAGTTACTCTTCTTTCCTCCACTCCCTTGGTAGGTCTACTGGTTCAAAGATGGTAAACAAATCTCCAAACGCAGCGAGCACTACCAGATCCAGCGAGAGGCAGATGGAACATGTTCCCTCCACACTGAAGCTGCCACACTCGATGACGATGGGAATTACACCATCATGGTGGCCAATCCACTGGTAAGTGGAGTCTATTCACAGTTTTCTACATGAGGGAGCAGAGGGTAAGAAAATACTGAATGTTGGGCGTGGCACAACTGGATGTGAGAATGTAACTTGGTTCTGGAATAGATGTATTGGTGTGTGACCTTTTCTCTTTGGTCCATGTTCATGCTCAGTCACCCTTCCAAGGCAATATACTTCAATGCGCAGACATTCGCTGCTAGGATTGATTAGTTGGTGAGGTGACCCTGACTAGTTCAGCCAATCAGCAGTGTTTCCACCTGGGGTGGTATTTCACGGCCCCTCCCACCGGCGGGATCTTCCAATCCTGCCAAAGCAAAATGGTCTTTTGAATGGCTCGCTGCATTTCATGCATCCACTGAAACGGGGCTGTAAGATTCCGTCCATGCAGTACAAATTGTTGTGATCGTTTGAAATTGGCACATTTGTCCCGAGGTGAGCAAGAGGAAAAGATTGGCAAAACGCCAGTCTCTTCAGCAATAATCAGGTTCTGTCCGACAGGTACACTGCCTCGAAACTGGCAACCTCGGCACCCAGTTTACGTGGGACTCCTGATCTTGCCGCATACGAGTCGGTGTGGGGGGGGGGGGATGAATCACGCACAAGGAGACCCCCGGATGGTCGGGGGCAGGGCAGGGTGGCACCCTGGCACTCCCCCAGCAAACGGGCACGATGGCACTGGTAGCCTGACAGTGTCACCTTCGGAGCCTGGTTGGCACAGCCAGGGGCCGGGGTCAGGCCCGGGGGGTGGGGCCTTGCCAGGTGGAGGGGGATGGGGTGAGGGGGTGTTCCCAGGGACCTCCCCAACATTGGGGGGTGGTGAACAGGAAAAGATCAGGGCTGCCGGACAAAATGGGGCATTTATTTTCTGTGTGTGCGCAAAATTTATGCGCAGAAACTCTGGTTAAATTTCATCTGCACAGAATTCTCCAGGTTTGCAATGACTGGATTTGTGGATTTTTTTCAAGATAATCTTCTTGAAAGAACAAGAAAGGTCACTTCAAAACCCAGGGAAATGGCCTGTGTTGTGTCATGCTGCTTCGGATAACACTGCTACCTGATGCAGTCTCAACTCAAGGATGCTCCAGACTCTGAAATAAGTTCAACGTGTTTATTGAACTATTAACACAGTTCTCAAATGAGTTCGACTCTCTGCTAATCTAACTGTAGTAACTCAGTCTAACTGTATCAGCTTGCTCTAAGCCACATGCTGGGGTGTGATGCTGCTGATCAATCCTGTCTAACTCTCTAGATGTCTGTCTGTGGAAAGAGGCAGGGTGTGAGTGCCTCATCCCTTTTATAGTGTTTATGTCATGCCCCCTTGTGGTGATGCCACCTCTGATGTCCTCACTGCCCATTGGTTGTGTCCTATTCTGAGTGTTCATTGGTTGCATGTTTGCATATCATGACAGTCTGTTTACATAGTTTTGGCAAGTTTGCGGTCATGTTCTACGACCCCACTTTAGTTCCTGGTTGGTCTACCAAATGTAATGCAGAACAAGTAAAAAGGTCCCGGCCGACATGGCAGCATTTGAGAAAAACCTTTGAGAAAAAAGCCTTTGCAGTGTAAAGACTGAGTCAATGCCAGGTGAGACCTAGCAAAGTCTGATTCATGGATGTATTGAGGCCTTCGATCCGCTCGCTTTCTGCACCCAGATTCCTCGCACGAGCACAGATTCGGCTAGCCGATAACACCCATACCCTTCCCCCTGTCATAACACAAGATAAAAAATATGATACCAACGTCTTGTTATATATTTATTCGTTCGTGGGATGAGGGCGTCGCGGGCACAAGGCCAGCATTTGTTGCCCATCCCTAATTGCCCTTGAACTGAGTAGCTTGCCAGGGCATTTCAAAGGGAAGTTAAGAGTCAACCACATTGCTGGGGTCTAGAGTCACATGTCGGCCAGACCGGGTAAGGATGGCAGATTTCCTTCTCTCAAGGACATTAGTGAACCAGATGGGTTTTTATTCAACGAACCATTCTGCTCACTGACCTACTGAATCATAAGAACAGAAGAACATAAGAACTATGAGCAGGAGTAGGCCATCTGGCCCCTCGAGCCTGCCCCGCCATTCAATGAGATCATGGCTGATCTTTTGTGGACTCAGCTCCACTTTCCGGCCCGAACACCATAACCCTTAATCCCTTTATTCTTCAAAAAACTATCTACCTTTATCTTAAAAATATTTAATGAAGGAGCCTCAACTGCTTCACTGGGCAAGGAATTCCAGATTCACAACCCTTTGGGTGAAGAAGTTCCTCCTAAACTCAGTCCTAAATCTACTTCCCCTTATTTTGAGGCTATGCCCCCTAGTTCTGCTTTCACCCTCCAGTGGAAACAACCTGCCCGCATCTATCCTATCTATTCCCTTCATAATCTTATATGTTTCTAAAGATCCCCCCCTCATCCTTCTAAATTCCAACGAGTACAGTCGCAGTCTACTCAACCTCTCCTCGTAATCCAACCCCTTCAGCTCTGGGATTAACCTAGTGAATCTCCTCTGCACACCCTCCAGTGCCAGTACGTCCTTTCTCAAGTAAGGAGACCAAAACTGAACACAATATTCCAGGTGTGGCCTCACTAACACCTTATACAGTTGCAGCATAACCTCCCTAGTCTGAAACTCCATCTCTCTAGCAATGAAGGACAAAACTCCATTTGCCTTCTTAATCACCTGTTGCACCTGTAAACCAACTTTTTGCGACTCATGCACTAGCACACCCAGGTCTCTCTGCACAGCAGCATGTTTTAATATTTTATCATTTAAATAATAATCCCTTTTGCTGTTGTTCCTACCAAAATGGATAACCTCACATTTGTCAACAGTGTATTCCATCTGCCAGACCCTAGCCCATTCACTTAGCCTATCCAAATCCCTCTGCAGACTTCCAGTATCCTCTGCACTTTTTGCTTTACCACTTATCTTGGTGTCGTCTGCAAACTTGGACACATTGCCCTTGGTCCCCAACTCCAAATCATCTATGTAAATTGTGAACAGTTGTGGGCCCAACACTGATCCCGAGGGACACCACTAGCTACTGATTGCCAACCAGAGAAACACCCATTAATCCCCACTCTTTGCTTTCTATTAATTAACCAATCCTCTATCCATACTACTACTTTCCCCTTAATGCCATGCATCTTTATCTTATGCAGCAACCTTTTGTGTGGCACCTTATCAAAGGCTTTCTGGAAATCCAGATATACCACATCCATTGGCTCCCCGTTATCTACCGCACTGGTAATGTCCTCAAAATTCCACTAAATTAGTTAGGCACGACCTGCCCTTTATGAACCCATGCTGCGTCTGCCCAATGGGACAATTTCCATCCAGATGCCTTGCTATTTCTTCCTTGATGATAGATTCCAGCATCTCCCCTACTACCGAAGTTAATCCCACCGTTTATCAAACAACGCTGGCCACGGGCACGCCACTAAACCCTACGAACCCGCTCACCCCTCCTCACCATGTACCAGACTTCCGCCCTCACTGTATCAAATTCAAAATCGTCTCACCGCAACCACCCTCACCCCCCCCCCCCCCCGCCCCCCCCCACCCTCCACGGGCGCCAAGCCCACCCCTCCCTTTTGCGAGTATATCAGGTACCGCATTATTAATCCAGAAGCATAGATGGCAGGACCAATAATCGGTGGCACAGTGGTTAGCACTGCTGCCTCACAGCACCAGGGACCCTGGTTCGTTTCCGGCCTTAAGTGTTTGTGTGGAATTTGCACCGTTCTCCCCGTGCCTGCGTGGCTTCCCTCCCGGTGATCCGGTTTCACCCCACAGTCCAAAGATGTGCGGGTTAAGGAGCAATGCGCAGGGTTATGGGGGCAGGGAGGGGGAGTGGGCCTAGTAGGGTGCTTTTTTACAGGGTCGGTGAAAACTCAATGGGCCAAATGGCCTCCTTCTGCACCGTGTCGCTTCTATCCAACTGTCCATTCATCTTCAGGGATCTTTGGACGCACGCACTAAGATCCCTCTGTTCCTCTACATTGCTCAGTATCCAAAGGAGGCAGGGCGAGGTGGAGAGGGACGGCTATAATAATATTTATTATTGTCACAAGTAGGCTTACATTAACACTGCAATAACATTACTGTGAAAAGCCCTAGTCACCACACTCCGGCACCTGTTCGGGTACACTGAGGGAGAATTCAGAATGTCAAATTCAAGTAACAGCACGTCTTTCGGAACTTGTGGGAGGAACCGGAGCACCGGGAGGAAACCCACGCAGACACGGGGAGAAAGTGCAGACTCCGCACAGACAGTGACCCAAGCCGGGAATCGAACCTGGGACCCTGGAGCTGTGAAGCAACAGTGCTAACCACTGCGCCACCGTGCCACTAGGAGGGAGAGGGGTAAGTGGGCTGGTTCAGGGACGACATTGTAACGTTTTAGGGCCTAGGCAGCTGAAAGCATAACCACCAATGGCGTGAGAGGAAAATCAAGGGTGTTAAAGAGGCTGGGATTGGAGGAGCAGAGAGATCTCAGCAGTTAACTGGCTTATTTGACCTGCCATGGATATTTTGATTGTTTTCTGCCTCTTTTCGCAGGGTAGGACCAGCTGCACGAGCCGGTTAATGGTTCAAACTGTAAGCCAGAGAGGACGTTCTCCCCGCTCCCCGGCTGGGCAGTCACCTGGACGAAGGTAATTCCCTTACATGGGATGATCCAGGGCTCTTAACAAAACCCTCTAATAACAATCTCAGGCGTACATACACATTTACATAAAAGGTACAGCACCAAAACAGGCCATTCGGCCCAAATGATGTACGCCCATGTTTATGCTGCACAAAGATCTCCTTCCACCACCCTCCATCTCACCCCACCTTCTATTCCCCCCCTCATGTGTTTTCCTTCTCCTTAAATACTCCAGTGTTACTCACCTCAACTACCTCTTGTGGGAGTCAAGTTCCACATTCTAACCATTCACTGGGTAACTTCCATTTTGGATTTTTAAATAACTACCTTGTCTACGGGGCCCCTAACCTTTGATCTGCCCAACCAGTGCAAACGCCAGTCCGTCCATCGAACCCTTCCATAACCTTAAAGAGGTTAAACGGATCAGCTCTTAGCCTCCTATTTTCTCAAAGCAAGAGCCTCAGCCTGTTCCATGTTGTCTGGTGCCTTAGTTCGCGCAAACTTGATGGGCCACTGGGAACCTGCTGCCAGTGAATGGCGCGTTGCTTCCCGCCTCTGGGGAAACCTGCGGCTGGGAGGTCGGGGAATCAAGCCCTCAAAAAAACAAAAGAGACTGCCGGGGGGGAAAAAGGTAGCAAGCAAGCCAGGGATCCGACCCCGGGCGGGGGGGGGGGGGGGGGGGGGGGGGGGCCTACGGTGGCCTGGCCCGCGATCGGGCCCCGCCGATCTGCGGGCGGGCTTGTTCCGTGGGGGCACTCCTTTCTTCCGCGCCGGCCCCTGTAGGGCTCCGCCATATTGCCCGGGGGGGCGGCGCGAAGAAGAGAACCCCCCCCCCGCGCATGCGCCAAAATATGCCGGCCGGTCTGCGCATGCGCGGAACCACGGTGGCGGTTCCACGCATGCGCGAGATCACGCCGGCCCTTTGGCGCATGCGCGAACCCGTGCAGTCCCTTCGTCGCCGGCTGGAACGGCGCCAACCCCTCCGCCGTCCATCTAACCCCCGAACGTTCAGAGAACTTTGCACTTTCGGGGGCTGTTGACACCAGAGTGGTTGGCGCCGGTTCTCCCGCCGGCGTGGGGACTTATTCCCCTGAAGGGAGAATCCCGGCCGATGCCTTTATATTACCATGGTAACTCCATTGGAAGTGGCCCTGTGAGACACTACTGGGTTTAAGCATGTCTGACGATGGGCTTCTCCCGAAGTCCCTCTCTCTCTCTCTCTCTCTCAGTAGTGGGGAAGAGATTCAGTGGAGGCTAGAAATTTAAGATGGTCACAAAAAAAGCCAATCGGGAATTCAGAAGGAAATTCTTCACCCAAAGAGTGGTAGGAATGTGGAATTTGGCAGCACAACGAATTAATATAGATGAATTTAAGGGGAATCTAAACAGACATACGGTGGAGGAGGGAATGGTCACAATGGTGGATTTCGATGAGAAAAGATGGAAAGAGACTCGAGTGGAGTACAAGACCAGCACGGACTGGTTGGGCTGAATGGCCTATATCTGCCTATATCCGATGTATCAACTTCATTATTTCATTCCATCTGTTAACAAATGCATTGTTGAAGATTTCGAAGGAGTAACTGTCCATTTCCAGGTTGGGAGGTTTAAGGGATGGCTGAGATGCTGGGCTCATAGGAGTGGAAATACATCTTTTGCAGACGGAATTCCTTTAATTTTTTTCAGGTTTTTAAAAAAGTTAGACCTTTTGTAACAAAATTGCCACTGGCACTTGGGAACAAAATGGTCGGGGTAATTACATGGCAATGATGCAATTATTGAACGAAGGGAATTTGTAAACTAGTCGAGCAGGTGAACCATCTGGTTCACTGATGTCCTTTAGGGAAGGAAATCTGCCGTCTTTACCTGGTCTGGCCTACATGTGACTCCAGGCCCACAACCGTGTCGTTGACTCTTAAATGCCCTCCGAAATGGCCCAGCAAGCCACTCAACCGCATTGAAAACACAAAAAAAGGAATTAAACTGGTCGAACCACCCGGCATCTGCTCAGGCACCAGAAACGACAATGGCGAACCCAGCTCTGCCGACCCTGCAAAGTCCTCCTTACTCACATCTGGGGACTTGTGCCAAAGTTGGGAGAGCTGCCGCACAGACTAGTTGAACGACAGCCTGGCATAGTCATACTCACAGAATCATACCTCACAGATCTAACGAGATCTCGCGAGACGTCGTGATGTGAATCCCAGCCATTGTGGGGGGGGATCACTCTTTAGCAAATCTGCAGGTTAGAGTGAGATAGCTAGACTCACTCTAATATGTGCTCCCACGATCTACCCAAGGCACGGGATCTAACTCCCTTGCCTTGGAGATCTTAGGCGAGCGCTGTTCAGTGCTGCTCTCCACAAATGGGGACTAGATGCTTACCCTCTGGGCAGGGTGGCACCCTGGCACTGCAGATGCTGCCTGGGCACCCTGGCATTGCCTATCTGATATATTGCCTACCTGTGACGGGGTCCGGGGTCGGCGATGCCCTGTGTGGGTTTTGGGGGTAATGAGGACCCCCTCTAATAGGTACGTTGGGTCTTGGGGGCATTCAGGGGTCACATCGGGGAGTCGAGGGATCAGGCCACCATTTATCCTACACTGCGGAGTTCAAGCGAGTGGAGTTCCTCGGCGCAGGAAATGGGGCAAGTGCAGCCTCGACCGCATACCCTGCTGAGGCCCCGTATCTACCCAAATGGCAGGTCGATAGGGTGGTGTGTTTCTCGCCGTTCTGTGCGCTGGGAAACACCCGACTAATCGCGTGCGTTACGGGACTCTGTTCCCATTCGGGTAGATCGTGCCCGTGGTCAGGTAAAGTTTGACATCGAACCATGTCAAGAGTCATTGAGATGACCAAATGTGTCGTCAAAGACAACAGCAAAATACTGCAGATGCTGGAAACCAGAAATGAAAACAGAAGGTGCTGGGATAACCCAGCATGTGTGGAGAGAGGAGCCCTGTCGATGATGAAGAGTCCAATATGACATCTTCGGAACTGTGTCGAGGCAGGAACGTGGGTTTTATGCTCATGGAACAAAAAGGTTGGTAATGCTGGTAGTGAAGAAACAGACAATAGGCCCAGAGTAAGTGTTAATGGCAGAAAAATTGCGACTGTGTCTGAAAGCAAAACATAAAAAGATGCAGACTGGCACGAACAAATCGGAGGACAGGATTCACGGTGTGAAATTGTTGAACTCCATGTGGAGTCCAGAAGGCTGTAAAACTGCCCGGTTGGAGCATGAGATGCTGTCCATCCAGCTCGTTGGGCTTCACTGGGACATTGCCGCAGGCCAAGGACGCCAAGGAGAGCATGAAAGTCAAGTGGTGAAATGAGACGGCAAACAACAGGAAGATCAGGGTGACTGCTGGCGGACTGAGCGGAGGTGTGCAGCAAAGAGACGGGTTTTAGATCATAGAATTTACAGTGCAGAAGGAGGCCATTCAGCCCATCGAGTCTGCACCGGTCCTTGGAAGGAGCACCCTACTGAAGCCCACGTCTCCACTCTATCCCTGTACCCAACCCAACCTTTTTGTTCTTTGAGGGTGGTGGGTGCCTGGACCGCATTGCTGGCGGAGGTGGTAGAGGCGGGCACGATAGTGTCATTTAAGATGTATCTAGACAGATAAATGAATGGGCAGGGAGCAGAGGGATACAAATCCTTAGAAAATAGGCGACAGTTTTAGATAGAGGATCTGGATTGGCGCAGGCTTGGAGGGCCGAAGGGCCTGTTCCTGTGCTGTCATTTTTCTTTGTTCTTTGTTCTTTGTTAATAAGGGCAATTTAGCGTGGCCAATCCACCTAACCTGCACATCTTTGGACTGTGGGAGGAAACCGGAGCACCCGTAGGAAACCCACGCACGCACGGGGAGAACGTGCAGACTCCGCACAGACAGTGACCCAAGTCGGGAATCGAACCTGGGACCCTGGAGCTGTGAAACAACTGTGCTAACCACTGTGCTGCCGTGCTGCCCACACGTTTTAAGCTGGGTCTCACAGGGAGGTAGGGAAAGGGAGAGAGGAAATCCCGGGGCTTTGAGCCTTGGCAGCCGAAGGCATCCCCACTCACGCTGGTGAAGGAAACCGGCTTTGTGGCTGTGCCGGAGTTGGAGGAGTGTAGGGTTTGTGGGGCTTGGGGGGTGGTTGACAGAGGGCTGGGGGGACGTTCCGGTGTCGGGGAGATGCCTGAGGATGGATTTAAAGCTTTACCCTTCTTCAAATTTGTGAAGCGGAACCATTCCCACTTTTCCATTCCAGGCACTAAAGAGGTTGTAATGGGAACCCGTCCAAGTATTGTAAGCACAGGAAAATGAAGCACTTCCCACACTAAATTGAAAAATCATGATCCTTTCCTGCGGGATTTGTCTGTGTAAAATTGACTAAATTGAGCTTGAGTGATATGCATTTTTATTGTATTTGGATTTGCTCGTGCTTTCTTTGATGTCACACCAGTTCGGGGTCCTACCTGCCCATTGCTCGTTTGAGTCAGGATATCTTCTGGTGTCGAGTGTTGGTGTCAGTCACGGCTGAGTATGTAGAATTCTCACCCCCTTAGTCAAAAGGTTGTGAGTTCAAGTCTCACTCCAGAAGCTTGAGCAGGTAATCTAGGCGCACGCTTCAGAGCAGCACTGAGGGAGTGCTACACTATCTGAGGGGCCGTCTTTCGGCTCAGAAGTTAATCCAAGATCCCCGTCTGCCCTCTCGAGTGGACAAAAGATCCGTTATTTTGCAGAGGGAGCAGGGAGGAGTTCTCCCCGTTGCCCTGGCCAATACAGCCCCTCTTTCAGCTTCACTAGAACAGATGATCTGGTCATTATTGTGTTGCTTTTTATGGAAGCTTGCTGTGCACAGATAGGCTGCTGCACGTCCTTCATTACAACAGGGACTATGCTTCAAAAATACTTCACTGGCTGTAAAGAAACTTGGGGGGGGGGCTCCTGAGGTTGTGAAAGGTGCCCTGTAAATGCAAACCTTGATCCTGGTTACAAAGGATATTGTCCTTTTATTACCTGCCCCGTGGTGTCCAGACGCAAGTGCCTTTGTTTTTGCTTTTGGAATCGTGAAATCATGCAGCACAGAAGGAGGCCATTCGGCCCATCTTGCCCCTGCTGACTCATTGGAAAAAACTCTCTTAATTAGTCTCATCCCCTCACCCCTTCACCAAGCCCTGTAAGAGCTTCCTGACACACCCGGGGCCGCTAGCAGACACAATCAGATTGGGTGGACCTTATCGCCAGGTCAAGGAGGGACATTCGCTGGAATGCGACAGGCAATTTTTATCCAGTTCCCTGAAGGCAAGATAAACGGCAGGACCCTGGGCAGCACCGAGGATCAGAGAGACCTTGGTGTGCATGTACACCGGTCCCTTAAGGCAGCGGAGCAATGGTTAAAGAAAGCATACGGAAACGTGCTTTTATTAGCCGAGTCTTAGAGTTTAAGAGCAGGGAGGTTGTGCTGGAACTGTATAAAATGTTGGTTAGGCCACAGCTCGAGTATTGTGTGCAGTTCTGGAATCCACATTATAGGAGGGATGTGATAGCACTGGAAAGGCGGCAGAGGAGATTTACCAGGATGAGTTTTAGCTGTGAGGAGAGATTGGATAGGCTGGGGTTGTTTTCCTTGGAGCAGAGGAGACTGAGAGGGGACATGATTGAGATGCATAAAATTATGAGGGGCACAGATAGTGTAGACAGGAAGAAGCTATTCCCCTTGGTGGAAGGCTCAATGACCAGGGGGAACAGATTTAAGGTAAAGGGCAGGAGGTTTAGAGGGGATGTGAGGAAAATCCTTTTCACCCAAAGGGTGGTGGGAGTCTGGAACTCACTGGCTGAAAGGGTGGTGGAGGCCGAGACCCTCATAACATTTAAGAAGTATTTAGATATGCACTTGTACTGCCAGGGCACACAGGCTATGGGCCAACTGCTGGAAAGTGGGATTAGAATAGTTAGGCGCTTGTTTTTGACCGGCACAGACTCGATTGAAGGTCCTTTTCTTTGCTGTATGACTCTACGACAACTCGCGCCTTCTTGCGCAGTCACATGTCGCCGCATTGAAAGCGAAATCCCTCTCCTCTCACGGACCCCGACTCTTCTGCCATTTAGCTTCAATCTGCGTCCTCTGGCCACCCATCCCTAAACCGGGGACTCCCAAGAAATCCCCACTTCATTTTTAAGCCGCAGCTGAGGTTGCCGTGGAAACCAAACAGGGAGGATATTTTATTACAGCGTGCCGAAGCATCTGGTCCTTCAAACAAATTTAGAGCGTGCTTTTAATCCAAACCTGGATAAGTACTGCGATATATAGTATCGAAATGTCTCCAAGCACTTTGGGCAATGGGTTTCTGTTCAAGACATAAGTGGTGCTAATCAGGGAATTGGTAAAAGAAGCAGCGAAAAGTCCCAGGATTTCAGATCAAATAACGCGCTCCTTCTTTGTGTTTTATTGGGTCATTCCATCCTTAAGTAACCCCAACCCTAAAAGCTCGTAGTAAAACTCCCCAGACAGGTTCAAGGGGTATGTTATTTTGTGCAGTCGGAGATTCGAGGCGACGCGAGGGAGGGATGTGCGTGTGGCTGACCCTGTCCTCGTGCTGTTCCAATAGCAGTCGCGGCTGTGGGGGCTGAGTGCAGGGAAGAGGCAGGGTGGGGGGGGGTTTATGTTCAAACAAGCAATTCTTTCAGACAAGCATTTCTGGAACGTTTAAGTATAAGTTGACTGGGGACGGCTCATTTACTGCACTCCATAATTGAGGCCTGTTTCTCTTGGGCGCCCCAGCTGCAGCCTATAAGTAAACGTCTTGTCAAAAAGATCCAGTTTGTGTTTCGCTGGCTCTAGGCATGTACTTGGGCACCTTTGGGACTGAAGGTTTGAGATTTTTTTTTGGAAGAAAGCAGTTTGACTTGGAAGTGTGATTAACCAGCTCCACTTGTGGGATTTACGCTGTAACCCGACCGTGAAATTTTAACTTGGGCTGTGACGCTGACTGGCACTCTTTAACCTCCAAGACGGAAGATGTGAAGAAAGATTTTCATTTGTGCGGCACCTTTCGTGACCACTGGATGCCCCAAAGCCCTTCAAAGCCAAGGAAATAATTTTGAAGGTGGTGGGTCCAGAATCCCACTCTGGGGCCTCGAGCACGGAATCTAAGCTGACACTCACGGTGCAACACCGGGGGGGGGTGTGCCGCACTGTCAGAGGTGCCACCTTTCAGATGAAACATTAAAACCAAGGCTCGACCTACCCTCCAGGGGGTTACATTTTAGAGCACCGAAACAGGCCATTCGGCCCAGCTGGTCCATTCTGGTGGTTAATGTTTGACAACAGACTCTGTGCTCCATGATGGCAATATTCACATTTCTAACTGCCTTCTGGGTAAAGGTGTTTCGTCTGAATTCCCTGCCAGATTTATTAGTGGCTATCGTACAATCATAATAATCTTGATTATTGTCACAAGTAGGCTTACAATAACACTGCAATGCAGTGACTGTGAAAATCCCCTAGTCGCCACACTCCGGCGCCTGTTCGGTACACAGAGGGAGAATTCAGAATGTCCAAATTACCAAACAGCACATCTTTTGGGACTTGTGGGAGGAAACCGGAGCACCCGGAGGAAACCCACGCAGACAGAGGGAGAACGTGCAGACTCCACACAGACAGTGACCCAAGCCGGGAATCGAACCTGGGACCCTGGAGCTGTGAAGCAACAGTGCTAACCACTGTGCTACCGGGCTGCACTAGTTCTGGTTTCACTTATAAGTGGAAATCTCTTCTCCATGTAGATCCCCATCAAATCCCTCTCGTCATCCTTAAAAGACTTCTATTCAGGTCCTCTTCATCCACCTGTTTTGTAGTGAAAAGTGCCCCAGCTTGTTAAATCTTTCCTGATGGGCGTGGGGTATTGGGAGATGGTGACAGTAATGTCATTGCATTGGTCATCCAGAAACCCAAGCTAAAGATCTGGGCAGAGGCGGATTTACACTTTAGGGAGGACCTGCGCTCACCTTCATGCCTGTCCCCCACCCCCCGCACCGCACCTCTCCCCCTCCCAATGATCGGCGCTTTAGTATCCATCGATGAATGTTTCTTTCCCTTTACTAGGGTCAGGGAATAATTTGCAAACGGAACAGTAGACTGCTTCAGATGTTTGCGAAATAAACCTATCTCTCTCAGCCTTGAACATCCTTAACGACCCGGCACCTGCCGCTCTCTGCGGTAAAGAATTCCACAGATTCACTCCCCTCTGAGGGAAGAGATCCCTCCTCATCGCTGACCTAACTGGGATACCCTCTTACCCTGAGATTATGTCCTCTGGTCTTAGACTGTCCCACAAGGGGAAACAACCTCTCAGCATCTCCCCTGTCACACCCCCTCAGAGAGTACCTTTTCGATCAGTTTGAAGTGGGGAAAATGGATGAACATTAGCTAAAGTAAGTGTAAGCCTTGTTATATTCTTCCCAGTAGGTGACAATATTCTCCGAATGGTGGGATTATTAGGAATCTGCTCCGGCTAACATGGTTTTGGTACTGTCCACAGGCCTCGGTCCCGTTCCAGAGATAGTGGAGAGGAAACTGAAGCCATCCAGGAACGTTTCTTCCGACCTCACTTCCTGCAAGCCCCGGGAGACATGGTCATTCAGGAGGGGAAGCTCTGCCGGATGGACTGCAAGGTAAGCAGAAATGTAACAATGGGGCTGGAAATCGGAAATCGATACGGAAAGTTCTGGAAAGGCTCAGCGGAGAGAGAAGCGGGGAAAACGGTTCATGTCCGATGTGACTCTTTCTCGGAACCAGGGTTATGAACTGGAAACTCGTGTCGAGTCGGAGAATCCCGGGGGGGGGGGGGGGCAGTGCGAATCCCTCCCCGCCGCCCCGGCACCGTATTCTCCGGCGCCGGTGGGGTTCACGCCACGCCGGTCGGGGGTCGTTGACAGCGCCCCCCCAGCCCCCCCGCAATTCTCCGGGCCCCGATGGGTCGAGCGGCCGTCCGTTTTTGACCAGTCCCGCCGGCGTGGGTTTGACATGGTCCCATACAGCGGGACCTGGCAGGTACGTCGGCTAGGGCAGTCCTTGGGCGGGGGGGGGGGGGGCGTGGGGAAATCCAACCCCGGGGTGGGGGGGGGGAAGCACCCACGGTGGCCTGGCCCGCATTCGGGGCCCACCGATCTACGGGCGGGCCTGTGCCGCGGTGGCACTCCTTCCTTCAGCGCCGGCCCGTGCAGGGCTCCGCCATGGCCGGCGCGGAGAAGACAACCCCCTGCGCAAGCGCCAGAATACGCCAGCCGGTCTGCGCATGCGCGGGATCACACCGGCCTTTTGGCGCATGCGCGGACTCATGCAGTCCCTTCGGCACCGGCTGGGGCGGCGACACCTCCTCCGCCTTCCACCTAGCCCTCGAAAGTACGGAGAATTCCGCACTTTCGGGGTTGTTGACGCTGGAGTGGTTCACGTCGGGTTTCCCGCTGGCTTGGGGACTTAATCCTGCGAAAGGCGAATCCCGCCCCTTGTCTTTGTGAAACAATGCAGGAAGCTGGTTTTGCTGTCCTGCTTATCACAGGCAATGAATGCACAGCAAATTACTAGTAAGCACAGCTGTCAGGATGAGGATCAATCATGCGCTGCTAGCAATTCCATTGGGTGAAGTTTAAACATTGCTTGCAATTCTATTGAATAAGTTTAAACGTTGCAGCTTCAGGGATTGGATCGCGTCCAACTGGGGTGGGCTATTGATTTTTTAAATTGTGTAAGTACTATGTTCTGGTCTATGTTCAGCAGAACAGATCTTGGCACCGATCCAGGTCTGTTCTCCATGTACACAGAACAAGCTTTATTAAATAGCCATCTTGTCCAGGTTGTGAATGTGATTTTTTTTTCCTCTCCGTACTGGGTTGAGCCACAGGGAATTACCCCACATGGAAGCTGACTCAATACACAGGTCTTGAAGGGCTGATTTAGCGCAGGGCTAAATCGCTGGCTTTGAAAGCAGACCAAGGCAGGCCAGCAGCATGGTTCAATTCCTGTACCAGCCTCCCCGAACAGACGCCAGAATGTGGCGACTAGGGGCTTTTCACAGTAATTTCATTTGAAGCCTACTTGTGACAATAAGCGATTTTCATTTCATTTTTCATTTTGAAACCGCTCCTGCAAAGGTAAAAGGAAACTGGCTGATGTGGTGTTCTCCAGTCGGAGCCCACTGGGTGGGGCACCCTCGCCTCTGGGTCTGAAGGACGCGGGTTCGAGTACCATTCCGGAAGCTTGACAATATCTAGGCCGGCGCTCCCAGCGCAGAATCGAAGGAGCGCTGCAATGCTGGGGGCGCCATGTCTTTCAGATGAGACATTGCACCAAGGCTCCAGTCTTGACATTGAACAGAAAAATGGGGATGAGTAGACAGCTCTGATGTTAATTAACACTGGCATTGGCGTGGAGAACTGAATGGATGCTTTGAGCTGGAATTTCTGATTATCTCACCTTTGACCCTGGAGGGGAAGGGGTCCCATAACTCAGGCATCATGGAGTAAGTAAATTGTGCATCTGGTTGAAGCTTAGTTTACATGTGAGTCTGTGGAGTTTGTTGATGTTCTCTGTAACAGCGATGACCTCGGGTCAGCCAACAAAACTTAAAGACTTCCAGATAAAAGTCTCGGCCCTTGTTTGCTTGACGATCCTTCATTCACAAGCTTTTTTTTGTTCTCTATTTTAGTGGTTGAGGTCCGTTCTTGAACTGGGAAGGAAATCTTGCTGGTATAAGATAAACCTCACAGCAGGCTATGGCTGCTGCTTACATCTAGAGGATCTACAGGAGTCATGCAACTAAAGTGGCTTAACCCGTCTTGTCGAACTAATGTGCACTTGTTGTATTGCACTTTGACATTACGCTTCCCAATCATTAACTCAGTGCAGTATCCACCACACTCACTGTCCATATTTATTCCAGACAGCTGCCTATAGTGGGTCAATACTGGTGACATCACTCATAGGCTCCATTATTGAGGCTTGATCAATTTGGCTGGAGACGAAGTTGAATTCAAACTGAGGTTTTATTAATGTGGCCTCCTACAGCAGCTGACAAAATGGCTGCTAGCTGAAGGCCATGCATATTTATAACCCGGCTCCTGGGTGGAGCTAGCATGCAGGGGCCCAGGTGCGCCTGTAGTGCAGGTTCTACCGTACAACCCTTAATATAGGAACACAGTGGTTTACCACATTCACCCCCTGTTAAAATTGAGTCTGGAGGGGGTGGTGGATAACTATATACAATTCGCAATCTTTAATATTTACAGAACAGTGAAAAAAAAATGTCTCTGGTCATCCGGTGGGCCGGTCAGAGGTTCAGCCGGTCCGGCGCCTTGATCGTCCTCTGGGATCGACGAAGTGGAGCCGGCGTGTTGGTGCTATCGTGGTCGAAGTTGACTCCGGGAGCGTGCCAAAATCCTCTTCATCCACGGGGGTGGGCAGGGGGAGGACGGACGGTCCTGGGGGGGGTGATTTGTGCCTTAATGAAATGGTACAACCGAGTGACCCCTGGGTCACAAAGGCTGTCGTGCAGGGTCCGGAGTCGGTCTACTTGTGCGCTGGCACATGTACCTCAGGATAGGGTGTCTGGGGGCTCGTTGAGTTTGCCAGGGCGATACTTAATCTCGTAGTTATAGGTGGAGAGCTCGATTCTCCACCGCAAGATTTTGTCATTTTTGATCTTACCCCGCTGCGTGTTGTTGAACATGAAGGCTACCGACCGTTGGTCAGTGAGGAGACTGAATCTCCTGCCGGCCATGTAATGCCTCCAATGTCGCACAGCCTCAACGATAGCCTGGGCCTCCTTTTTGACGGATGAGTGCCGAATTTCGGAGGCATGGAGGGTGCGGGAAAAGAATGCAACGGGCCTGCCTGCCTGGATGAGGGTGGCGGCAAGGGCGACATCCAATGCGTCGCTTTCTACTTGGAAAGGAAGTGTTTCGTCTACAGCGTGCATTGTGGTCTTGGCAATATCAGCTCTGATCCGGGCGAAGGCCGGTTGGGCCTCTGCCGTCAGGGGGAAATGAGTGGACTGTATGAGTGGGCGGACCTTGTCCGCATAGTTTGGGACCCATTATGCGTAATACGAGAAGAACCCCAGGCAGCGTTTGAGGGCCTTGGGGCAGTGGGGGAGGGGAAGCTCCATGAGGGGGCGCATGCGGTCGGGATCGGGCCCCAGAACTCCGTTCTGGACCATGTAGCCGAGGATGGCTGAGCGATTTATACGGAACACAAACTTCTCCTTGTTGTACGTGAGGTTGAGGAGAGTGGCGGTGCGGAGAAATTTAACGAGATTGGCGTCGTGGTCCTGCTGATCATGGCCGCAGATGGTCACATTGTCTGGGTACGGAAACATGGCCCGCAAGCCGTACCGGTCGACCATTCGGTACATCTCCCTTTGGAAGACCGAACCCCCATTGGTGACGCCGAAGGGGACCCTAAGGAAGTGATATAGCCGGCCGTCTGCCTCGAAGGCGGTGTATGGCCGGTCCGATTTACGAATGGGCAGCTGGTGGTAAGCGGATTTCAGGTCCACCGTTGAGAAGACCCGGTACTGTGCAATCTGGTTAACCATGTCAGATATGCGTGGGAGGGGTTACGCGTCAAACTGCGTGTACCTGTTGATGGTCTGGCTGTAGTCCATGACCATTCGGTTTTTCTCCCCAGACTTAACCACTACCACTTGATCTCTCCAGGGGCTGTTGTTGGCCTCGATGACTCCCTCCTGAAGCAACCGCTGGACCTCGGACCTGATGAAGGCCTTATCCTGGGTGCTGTACCGTCTGCTCCTGGTGGCGACGGGTTTGCAATCTGGAGTTAGATTGGCAAAGAGGGAAGGGGGATCGACCTTTAGGGTCGCGAGGCCGCGCACAGTGAGAGGTGGTAAGGGTCCGTCAAATTTAAGGGTCAGACTCTGGAGGTTGCACTGAAAATCCAGGCCAAGGATAAGTGCAGCGCAGAGGTTAGGGAGGACGTAGAGGCGAAAACCGTGGAACTCCACGCCTTGGACTGTGAGCGTGACTGTGCAGTACACCTGGATCGCTACGCGATGGTATCCGGAGGCCAGGGAGATACTTTGATTGGTAGGGTGTACCTTAAGGGAGCTGCGCCTTACCGTATTTGGATGTACAAAGCTCTCGGTGCTCCCGGAGTCCAGTAGGCAGGAGGTCACGTGGTCGTTGACTTTCACGCTGGTAGATGCGTTGTTCAGAGTGTGTGGTCTGAACGGGTCGATTACCATGGACGCGAGTCGTGGTTGATCGTCGGGTAGTGAGGCGGCCGCTGCGTCGTGGTCCTGAAACGCCGTTGGTCTCCGTGTGCTGCGGGGTGGACAAGATGGCGGCGCCCGGAGGTCCTGGGGGTCACAAGATGGCGGCTCCCATGAAACGCACGTGTTGTGCGGGGGAGAAGATGGCAGCGCCCATTGCTCGCACATGACCTGGGGAGGAGAGCAGCACCCATTGTCCGTGACCGGGGGCGACCGCTGCCGCTGAGCGGGCCTGGCACACCGCTGCGTAGTGGCCCTTCTTCCCGCAGGCCTTACAAAGGCCAGCGCAGGCTAGGCAGCGTTGGCGAGGGTGTCTTTGTTGGCTGCAAAAATAGCATTGGGGCCCCCCGGAGATCACCGGCTGGCGCGTAGCGCAGGCGTACTGGGTGGGTAGCGCCCCCACTGGGGCGGCTGCCTGTGGGGCCCATGAAGCGTAGGAGGAGTGGGCCGCGCGGTTGGGGGCGTAGGACTGTACATTGCACAGGGCGACCGTCATGGAAAGCGCTAGTGTTTTAGTTTCTGCGAGGTCGCGCGTGGCCCCTTCTAGGAGCCGCTGCCTGATAACATCAGACCCAATCCCAGTTACAAAAGCATCCCTCATAAGGAGATCTGAGTGCTCCTTAGCTGTAGCGTCCTGGCAGTCACAGTCCCGAACTAGTGGGATCAGGGCCCTCCAGAAGTCCTCGATTGACTCACCAGGTAGTTGAGTACGCGTTGTGAGTGCATGTCTGGCGAAGAGCGTGTTCGTCTTCTGCTCATACCTCTCTTTGAGTCAAGTCATAGCGTCAGCGTAATTGGGCGCATCCTGGATCAGCGGGAAGATTTTAGAGTTGAGTCTGGAGTACAGGATTTGAATCTTCTGAGCCTCTGGAACAGGGGTCGGCGCCGCGTTGATATACGCTTCAAAACAAGCTAGCCAGTGCTGGAAGTCCTTTCTGGCGTCGCTTGTGTGTGAGTCCAGCTGCAGTCGATCTGGTTTAATACGGAGGTCCATCTTCTGAATCAGATACTAATAAATTGAGGTACGATCAATTTGGCTGGAGACAAAGTTGAATTCAAACTGAGGCTTTATTAGTATCTGAAGTGTACCTCCTACAGCAGCTGACAAAATGGCTGCTAGCTGGAGGCCACGCATATTTATAACCCGTCTCCTGGGCGGAGCGAGCATGCAGGGGCCCAGGTGAACCTGTAGTGCAGGTTCTACCGTACAACCCTTAATATAGGACCACAGTGGTTTACCACAATTATAAAGGTGGCTGATGCACAATCAATTACTCGTGAGACAAGGAGAGTCATACTAATCGGCTTTAATCAGCTAGAACTGTACCCAGCAGCTCCGATAGAGAAAGTGAAGGCTGCTGGGACGGCATGGGTTCTTATACCCTGCCTCTCAGGGCGGAGCTACATACGTTGGCCAATGGTAGACTCCTAGGTCTGGCCAATGGGCATCCACCTCTCAGGTACTGCAATACCTGGTATTTCCACAGTGCCTCTAAAACTGTATTAAGCAGACTGGGGCCATCGGGATTCTATTTTCCCACTGTACGGCTGTGGGTTTCCCAGCGGCGTGGGGTGGCTTCAATGGGAAATTCCAATTGACAAGCGGCGGGAAGAGAAAATCCTGACGCCAGCGAACGGCGCAATGCCGAGTAACACATGGCTGGGGAGCGGAGAATTTACTTTAACAAAACCGGCCTGCCCACTTCCCACCCAACGTCCCACACCAACCGTGTTATTGCACGGGGAATATATTGTCAGGGCCAATTGGCTTGTGAGCAAGATGCTTGATTGTTTATTTCACTATGGCGGGCAGGATGCTGATTTACGCGCCCGCCCACCCACCATGTTAGGGGGGTGAGGATGGGAGTGGATGGGAAGGCGGTGGGGTGGGCACCCGTCCTAGTTTATGCGCCACTCTGCGGAAGAAATGCCCATTATCTTCACGCCGGTCGTTATTCAACAGGATCTCAATGTTTGGATTTAATGCATTCGGCAAATTGGAGAAGATTTATTCGCTTCTGGTTGAACACTCACTGCTGACAGGAGCTGAGAAATCTTTTTTTTGTTTTCCCATCCTCCTGTTGACCATAGACTATCTTTAACGTGATTGCAGTATCAGCCGTGGTTCATAGAAACATAGAAAATAGGAGCAGGCGAAGGCCCTTTGAGCCTGCTCCGCCATTCAATATGATGGGGCGGCGTGGTGGCACAGTGGTTAGCACTGCTGCCACAGCACGTCAGAGACCTGCGTCCAATTCTGGCCTTGGGTCACTGTCTGTGTGGAGTCTGCACGTTCTCCCTGTGTCTGCGTGGGTTTCTTCCGGGTGCTCCGGTTTCCTCCCACAATCCAAAGATGTGCAGGTTAGGTGGAGTTATTGAAAGTCAGATAGATCTAGGTGTACAGGTCCACAGGTCACTGAAAGGGGCAACACAGGTGGAGAAGGTAGTCAAGAAGGCATACGGCATGCTTGCCTTCATTGGCTTGGGCATTGAGTATAAGAATTGGCAAGTCATGTTGCAGCTGAATAGAACATTAGTTCGGCCACACTTGGAGTATAGTGCTCAATTCTGGTCGCCACACTACTAGAAGGATGTGGAGGCTTTAGAGAGGGTGCAGAAGAGATTTACCAGGATGTTACCTGGTATGGAGGGCATTAGCTATGAGGAGCGGTTGAAAAAACTCGGTTTGTTCTCACTGGAACGACGGAGGTTGAGAGGCGACCTGACAGAGATCTACAAAATTATGAGGGGCATAGACAGAGTGGATAGTCAGAGGCTTATTCCCAGGGTAGAGAGGTCAATTACTAGGGGGCATAGGTTTAAGGTGCGAGGGGCAAGGTTTAGAGGAGATGTACGAGGCAAGTTTTTTTACACAGAGGGTAGTGGGTGCCTGGAACTCGCTGCTGGAGGAGGTGGTGGAAACAGAGCCGATAGTGATGTTTCAGGGGCATCTTGACAAATACATGAATAGGATGGGAATTGAGGGATACGGAGCCCGGAAGTGTAGAAGATCGTAGTTTAGTCGGGCAGCATGGTCGGCACGGGCTTGGACGGCCGAAGGGCCTGTTCCTGTGCTGTACTTTTCTTTATTCTTTGTTATTACGGGGATAAAGGGGGGGGGCCTGGGTGGGGGGCTCTTTCAGAGGGTCAGTTCAGACTCGATGGGCTGAATTGCCTCCCCCAGCACAGTAGGGATTCTATGGTTCTGTAGATCATTGCTGATCATTCAACTCAGTAACCTGTTCCCGCTTTTCCCCCATATCCTTTGATCCCTTTCGACTCAAAAACTGTATCTAATTCCTTCTTGAAAACATGCAATGTTTTGGCATCAACCACTTTCTGTGGTAAAGAATTCCGCAGGCCGCCCACTCTGTGGGTGAAGACATTTCTCCTCATCTCTGTCCTAAATGGTCTACCCCGTCTCCTCAGACTGTGACCCCTGGTTCTGGACACACCCACCATCAGGAACATCCTTCCTGCATCTACCCTGTCTAGCCCTGTTAGAATTTTATAGGTTTCTATGAGATACCCCCTCATTCTTCTAAACTCCAGCGAATACAATCCTAACCCGATTCAATCTCTCCTCATATGACAGTCCTGCCATCCCAGGAATCAGCCTGGTATACCTTTGCTTCACTCCCTCCATAGCTAGAACATCCTTCCTCAGATAAGGAGTCCAAAACTGCACACAATGCTCCAGGTGTGGCCTCACCAAGGCCCTGCATAATTGCAGCAACACATCCCTGCTCCTGTACTTGAATCCTC
This sequence comes from Scyliorhinus torazame, assembly GCF_047496885.1. Classification (NCBI taxonomy): domain Eukaryota; kingdom Metazoa; phylum Chordata; class Chondrichthyes; order Carcharhiniformes; family Scyliorhinidae; genus Scyliorhinus; species Scyliorhinus torazame. The sequence goes on from NC_092715.1 coordinate 27,140,377, forward strand.
TCGCAATGAAGGCCAACATACCATTTGCCTTCTTTACCGCCTGCTGTACCTGCGCACTTACCTTCAGTGACTGGTGTATGAGGACACCCAGGTCTCATTGCACATTCCCCTCGCTCAATTTATAACCATTCAGATAATAACATGTCTTCCTGCTTTTGCTGCCAAAGTGAATAACCTCACGTTTATCCATATTATACTGCCATGCATTTGCCCATCTCACTCAGCCTGTCCAAATCACACTGAAGCATCTCAGCATCCTCCTCACAGCTCACCCTCCCACCCAGCTTTGTGTCAGATGCAAATCTGGAGATATTACATTTAGTTCCCTCATCTAAATCATTAATATATATTGTGAATATCTGGGTTCCTAGCACCAATCCCTGTTGTATCCCATGAGTCATCCCTACCAATCGGAAAAATAATTTTTTATTGTGATTGATGAAGATCACCAGTGAGGGGCGCAGTGTTTTGGATGAAATATTAAACGAGGCCCTGTCTGCCCCTCTCAGCTGCACATAAAAGATCCCATGGCATTGTTTTGAAATAGAACTGGGGATTTATTCCTGCTGTCCCGGCCAATATTTTACCCCTCAATCAGCACCACTAAAACAGGTAATTCTGGACACGACGGGCTGAATGGTTTCATTCAGTGTGGCAATTATTCAACCATTATCTCAGTACTCTTCATGGGAGCTTGGCGGGTGCAAATTCGCTGCTGCGTTTCCTGCATTCTCAGTCAAAATCCTGGAGCTCCCTTGCTAGCAGCACTGTGGGTGCACCTACACAACTTGGACTGCAGCGGTTCAAGAGGGCAGCTCACCACCAACTTCTCGAGGGCGATTGGGGATGGGCAATAAATGCTGGCCTAGCCAGCGACGCCCACCTCCCGTGAAAGAGTTTTTAAAGTTACAACAGTGACTACACTTCAAAAGTACTTCATTGGCAGTCGAGCACTTTGTCCGAGAAGCAGTAACGTAGTGGTTTTGCCGCTAGACTAGTAATCCAGGGACCCAGAGTATCGCTCTGGGGACCCAGCTTTGAATCCCGCCACAGCAGATGGTGAAATTTGAGTTCAATACAAATGTGGAATTAAAAGTTTAATGATGACCATGAAACCATTGTCAATCGTCGTAAAAACCCATCTGGTTCACAAATATCCTTTTGGGAAGGAAATCTGCTGTCCTTACCTGGTCCGGCCTACATGTGAGGGGCAGCACGCTAGCACGGTGGTTGCTTCACAGCTCCAGGGTCCCAGGTTCGATTCCCGGCTTGGGTCACTGTCTGTGCGGAATCTGCACGTTCTCCCCGTGTGTGCGTGGGTTTCCTCCGGGTGCTCCAGTTTCCTCCCACAGTCCAAAGATGTGCAGGTTAGGTGGATTGGCCATGATAAATTATCGTAAGTCTCCAAAGGTTAGGCGGGGTTACTGGGTTATGGGGATAGGGTGCAGGTGTGGGATTGAGTAGGGTGCTCTTTCCAAGGGCCTCCTGCACTGTAAATACTGTGATTCTATGATTGTCCTGAACTTGTGAAATACGTTATATAAATGCGAGTCCAACTTTTTCTTGTGACAATGAAGTTTGGGGGGAGGTTGAAGGTCAGGTCACCACAGACTGGATTTCCCTCATATTTTGAACAATAAATTATCTCAGTTGAAAGACAGGCAGAATGTCAACATAGTAACCCCAAGGCATTTCTGACAACAGCTCATAATAGACATTATGCACGTACTTTTAATTTCCAATGCGATAACAGGAGTTAAGAAGCAGAACGTCAGATGCTTGAGGCCAAACCCATTCTGGGCTGAGTCAGAGTGACTGAGTTGGGTACTCTGAGCTGAGCTAAAGATATGGAAAGCAGCAGTCTGCTCCCGAGCAAGTGGTGCGCGCTAACTCTGTGCTGGGATGTGACACGCTGCCCCAAGCCCGTGGTAAGAATTTGCAACATGAGGGGCAATGTATTAACATTGTCTCACTGGTGATCGTCATCAAATCGCAAATAAACAATTGTCACCGTCAGCACACAACCTCCTCTTCTAAGCCATATGATAGCTCATCAAGGTTTAGACAGCGAAGCCAATTTGTAACTGGGTTGGTTCCTGCACCTTGTTAGTTGAGCGTCGACAATGGCTTTGGGATGGGCTAGCGTCGGAAGTGTTGCACAGTGCACAGGTGCTGGTCTAACATCTACCTGGAACCTGTTTACTTTTCTGCAACAAAGCCTCACAAAGAGGACCCTTATCTCCACATCACCTCTGGGCAGGCGTGTCCCTTATCTCCACGTCTCCTCCCTGTGTGAATGTTTTCCCACGGGAAACTTTACCATTCTTTTATGTCCTCTTCAAATCACCTCTTGCTGCTAAAGTATACGCACATTGAATGTAAAGATACAAACATTACAAAACTGACGGTCAGGGAAAGGCCAGTTGGCCTTGCGAGTGTAGCCTACTTCAGAATGGTCGGAGAATCGGGACTAAGCACATGCCCCCCCCCCCCCCCCCCCCCCCAACACACACACACACACTATCAATAATCCCTTGGGTCAATAAGGAAGCAAGATACTCTGGAAAATTCCTTTCTCTCCAACTTCTTCCAAATGAATGGAACTAATCCAGGAGATCCACAGACCAAGTGTTACCTACCTTCTACACGGTGCCCTCGCTCGCCCTTTCAGTAACTGGACCAGTTCCCTCGTAGGGGCAGAGATTCAGAGCCCGTTGCAGCAGTCATTACTCCAGTATTCCAGAGGCTCAATATTCCCACAGGGAGGGAAAGAACTGCCCGTCATCCAAACTATTTGAAGGGGGGGGGGGGGGTATTCAGCGATGATATCTCTTAAAACTGAATTGTTAGCATGAGTAGTTTTACATAAGTTGATTTATTAAGGATTGAGATGAATTATAGGACTGAGTAATCATTATTAACCATTAAACATGTATTTTTAGGACATAGCAGTAATAAGTACTCAAATGGGATTTAGGATAGCTCGCTTGACCAAAGATTCACTGGATTGATCCCTGGGATGAAGATACGTGATTGAACAGACTAGGCCTATATTCCCTGGAATTTAAACAAGGAGGGGATGATCTATATGAAATATATGAAATTTTCAAGAGACTTGACAGTGTAGATGCTGGGAAGGTGTTTTCCCTGGCTGGGAATTCCAAAAGTAAGGGTCACGGGCTCGGAATAAGGCATCAGCCATTTAGGACTGCAGTGAAGGGAAATTTCTTCACTCAAAGCACTGTGCATCTTTGGAATTCTCTAACCCTCAAGAACTGTCAAATATATTGAAAACCAAATCCACTTGCTTTTTGGATACAAAGGGAATTAAGGGATATGGGAATTGTGTGGGAAGGTGGCGACGACACAGAAAGAAGGCCAACCATTATTGAAAGGTGAAGTAGAATCGAAGGACCAAATGACTCCAGCTCCTAATTCTTTTGTTCTCCATATGTTTCTATCTTGTGTTGAAAGGAAAAGTTAAAAGGCTTTGCATATGTTATGGGCCAGGGTTTTGAGAACCCCAAAGTGTATCATGGAGTTCACCTGACCCACAACTTTTAATAGATTGTGGTATGGGGAGCACACGGCCCACTCTGCAGGTGTGGGACAGCAGAAATGGAAAAGTATTTTTTAAAGCAAAACAATGTTTATACTATGAACTCAAGTTAACCTTTTTAAAACATACAGTGAACATCTTAGCAACCATCAATTCAAATACAACCCCCAAAGACTACAGCACTAAGTAATCCTTTAAGCTTTCCTTTTTAACATCCATACAACTTAAAACACCTTTTACCAGAAGCCCATCAGGTTAAAGGCACTACTGTTATTAGTTTTAAATCACCAGGATCGATTTACAGTCTTTAGATTACAGAGAGAGATTCACACACCTTCTGGCTGTGACTGCAGCTATCCAGCTCTGAAAACTAAACTAAAACACACCCTGCAGCAAACAGCCTAAAACGAAAGTAAAAAGCTGACAGGACAGCCCAGCTCCACCCACACTCTGACATCACTGCAGTAGTAAACACTCATTTCTTAAAGGTACTCTCACGACAGATATTTATTTGCACACCCATTTATAAACACCCATTTCTTAAAGGTACTCTCACATGACACATAACTCGAAACAGTGTACCGCGTGACAGAACAGATCTCGGCAGGAGATCCCAAAGAGAAAGAGAATTTTCAGCACAGGAAGAAGTCAGTATCCCAACAGCTCAGTGTCGCTGTTTATGTCCCGCACTCTTATTTAATTCATTTCACCCTGTCAATTTATCCTCTGGATCCTTTTTCACCCATGGACTTATCTCGTTTCCTCCTCAGCAAGAACAACATGTTCATGGATGATGAGTTATATTTGGAATAATTAGTGTTACAGTACGGTTGTGGTTTCTATTGAGTGAGTTCCTGACCTCGGCCCACCCACACTTGGTAGAGGACGAGGTATACAAAGAACAAAGAACAAAGAAATGTACAGCACAGGAACAGGCCCTTCGGCCCTCCAAGCCCGTGCCGACCATACTGCCCGACTAAACTACAATCTTCTACACTTCCTGGGTCCGTATCCTTCTATTCCCATCCTATTCATATATTTGTCATATATATGTATCTTCCCGAGGGAGGGACGTCACGCACCCTGGAACAGATTGTCTGTCTGGTCTTTGTTTCCTTGCTGTTTGTGGGGGCTCACTGCTTATAAATTGTACTGCCAATTTTCCTCATATCACTCCTGTGACTGCACCTCTAAGCACCTCGGTAAATTGGTTTAGGGTACCCTGAGGATGTGGATGGTACTGTATAAATGCACCTTGTTCTTCTCCCGGGGAACTAAGCACCTAGTTATGGGTTTGATTTGATACCTTGCACACAGCATACACATATACATACACTCACACACTGAGGAATGTCTGCAATGTAAAATAAATTAGATGAAAGGAGAAAACATTTTTTCTTTGCCTTTATGTAGAAACTTTCAGAACCTCCCAAATTACTGTACGCCCAATGTGGCACATTTGAAGTGTAGTAACTTGTGAAATGTAAGAAATGTGCAGCCATTTGTGCACAGCAATCTCCCACCAATAACCATGGAAGAAATGACCAGGTAATCTGGTTTGTTTTGGGATCAATAATTGCCAGAACATGGGAGAACTCGCCTGCTCTCAGATGCTGAAGCAGTCTGTCTCTAAATGCAACAATGCCTGGACAATATCCAGACTTGGGATGACAATTCGCAAGTAACATTTGCGCCACACAAGTGCCAGGCAATGACCATCTCCAACAAGAGAGGATCTAACCATCACTCCTTGACATTCAATGGCATTACCATCGCTGAATCCCTCACTATCAATATCCTGGGGGATCACCATTGACCAGGAACTGAACTGGACTAGCCACATTAATGCTGTGTTGACAAGAGCAGGTCCGAGGCTGGGAATTCTGCAGAGGGTAACCCATCTCCTAACTCCCCAAAGCCTGTCCACCGCTTACAAGGCTCAAATCAGGAGTGTGAAGGAATACTCACCTTGCCTGGATGAGTGCAGCTCCAACAACAGTAAAGAGGTTCATCACCATCCAAGATAAAACAGCCCGCTTGTCTGACATCCACAATAAACATTCACCCACTCTTGGAGGTTCCCCTCCAAGTCCTCACCAACCTGGCTTGGAAACATATCGCCGTTCCTTCCCTGTCGCTGGGTCAAAATCCTGGAACTCCCTCCCTCACTGCACTGTGGGTGTACCTACCACAAGGACGGCAGTGATTCAAGAAGATAGCTCGCCACCACTTCCTGAAGGACATTATTGTGGGAAGTGAATGCTGGTTCAGCCAGAAACGCATACATCCCGTAAATTAATTATTTAAACATGTTATTTTTTTTAAAACAACCATCTGAGGGGGAAGATACGGCCTCAGTTTAATGTCTCACCTGAGGCACATCACCTCTGACAGTTCAGCACACCCTAAGTATTGCAGTGGGAGTGTCAGCTTAGAGTCTTGTCTACAGGCCCCTGGGGACCTGAATCAAACAAAACCCTGACTCAGAGGTGCGAGTGCGAGCAAGTAAGTTCAGACTGACACTCAAAGCTGACGCATAAATAAAAACCTTGTCTTACAGAGTAATAAAGCACTTCAGAAGAATGTTACCATTCCGCGGGATGATCAATCTGTTATCTGGTTCACAACTGTCTGAATGATAGGTACCAGAGAGGGAAACTGTTGTGTTTTTACCTCCCAAGTTCTCATTTGTGTGTTTTTGCAGGTCAGTGGCCTACCTACACCAGACCTAATCTGGCAATTGAATGGGATGCAGATCCGTTCCGACAACAGCCACAAGATGCTCGTACGTGAGAATGGCGTGCACTCCCTGGTCATTGAACCAGCCACTGCCAGAGACGCTGGGATGTACACCTGCATAGCCACCAACCGAGCTGGCCAGAACTCTTTCAGTCTCGAGCTAATCGTTGCAGGTACTAAATTTGCTCCTTCGTTTCCCTTCCCCCCCCCCCCAAATAACTTAGAAGAGAAAGTTGGAGTGCTGCAGATTTCAGATTGAAGTTGGACCCAATGCCCAGTTTGAACTCAACCGAGTTGGGACCATGTGAGAAGGTGGTGGTGTGCTGGTATTGTCAGTGGATTAATAAACCAAGGACCCAAGATGGTGGTGAGGTGCGCGCGCCTGGGTTCAAATCCCACCTTGGCAGATGGTGAAATTTGAATCCAAATTCAATATTTTAAATCTGAATTAATTAAAAAGTCCAGCGATCGAAACCATTGCCAAGTGTCCTAAAGGCCCACCTGGCTCGCTGAAACCTGCCGTCCTTAACTGCTCTGGCCTACATGTGACTCCAGACCCACGTTACACTGCAATTTGAGCAAGGACAATTAGGGGTGGGCCTAGCCAGCGAGGCCCACAACCCATGAATTAATTTTTTTTAAATCGCTGATGCAGTGTGCAGGGAACGCGGCAGTTAATTTACGCACATGAAGCTCTCGCGGACTGCAATGGCCATGTCATCTCTTTTAGGTGTTAATTGACGGATAAAGTTTGGCCAGGACACAAGGGAGAATATCCATGACCTTCTTCAAAATGTCGCCATGGTATATTTGAGGTCCACCTGAGAGAGCAGGCAGGCCTCGGGCTTTTGACAGTGCGGCACTCCCTCAGTACCGTCCTGGGAGTGTCCTCTGGACGATATATTGAAGTTCCAGAAATGGGGTTGAATTCATGGCATTCCAAGTTCGGGGCAGTGTTAATGAATATTTAACACACCTGCATTGATTTCCCCTTGCCCCAATCAAAGAACAAAGAACAAAGAAATGTACAGCACAGGAACAGGCCCTTCGGCCCTCCAAGCCCGTGCCGACCATGCTGCCCGACTAAACTACAATCTTCTACACTTCCTGGGTCCGTATACTTCTATTCCCATCCTATTCATATATTTGTCAAGGTGCCCCTTAAATGTCCCTATCGTCCCTGCTTCCACTACCTCCTCCGGTAGCGAGTTCCAGGTACCCACTACCCTCTGCGTAAAAAACTTACCTCGTACATCTACTCTAAACCTTGCCCCTCTCACCTTAAACCTATGCCCCCTAGTAATTGACATTTATTGACATGGGCATTTATTTTCTGTGGTTTAATCCCCAGGTTGTGGCGAACAAAACAAGCAGAAAGCTTGTCTCATTGTAATTTTCTTAATATACTGAGGTGCTCAGAATCGTGCAGTCCTCGTTATTTGATGCTCTATTTTTATTTGAATGATTGTCTTGAACAATGTAATGAATTATGATTGCTTGTTTTATTTGAATCACCGTCACAATACATGCTGCCATGATGATTTTTCAATTATCTGCCTTTCGATCTATTAAACATTCTGAAAATTATTAAACAGTCAGAAAATATGCTCCCACGTAGCCCCAGTGGAGAAAAATAGATTTGTCAAAATCGCCTGTTTTTATGGCAACTTGCCAACTGAAGGCAGCTTTTTGATGAACATCGTGTTACTGAAGCAGGATATAATGCTTTGGCAATTTGCCAATGTAACCTTCCTGAGGAAATAATTGAGAAATGAAGGTAAGATTCAAAGATGTAGTCAAGTACATTAAGGCGTGCTCTGCTGTCAAGTCTATTCCTGTTGAGTGTGCTGCAGTACAGAGTTTAACGATGAGGTAAAATTGAATTAAACCCCTTTATGGACCACAGTTGTTCTCTCAGAGGTGTATTCAGGGGTGCGCCTGCTCCCCATGGGTCTCCGAATATCTTGTCCAAACATAGATAACAAATCACTGGATGTTCTCACTCTCGGTGAATTGCTTAGAGGAAGAAATTCTCATTCTTTGTAGGGAATCCTAGCTGTTGGGATGCTAAACTGAGCAGAAGTTCACACTGGGCTGAGAGTGGGGCATTGATTGTCCCGCTCAATCGGGTTTTCCCTCAGGAAGATGAGCAGAATCTTGAGCCTGAATTCGCCCCCACCGTCTGAAGAGTCGGCGGAGAACACATCACTGCCAGCCCCAGCGGCACTCGTGCCAATTTATGCTCCAATGAGCATTGTTTGGCATTAGGCGGGACGTCCGCCCCTCACGGGGGAGGAAGCCCCGTGGGCAGCTCTCCGGTCACTCCGCGCACGGTGCCGTAGTGGCCGGAAGAGGAACTGCAGGGAGCTTCTTGGCATTAAGTGGAGAGGGTAAGGGACAGGGGGGTCACAGGGCGGGGAGGGTGCTGAATGTCTGGAGGGTCGCAGTGTCCGTTCCATGTAATGTCGTGCCGGGTTTTGGGGGGGGGGGGTGCGTTAGACTGGGGGAACGTGAAATTCTGGCCTTGGAATTCAATCCTTATGGCAACATAAGAAGCCGTGTTTTTTTGTTTCTCTCGCTGATTTAATTGTGTTCTTTCCCTGCAGCTAAAGAGATGGTCAGGGCCCCGGTGTTTATCGAGAAGCTGCAGAACACCGGGGTGGCCGAGGGATACCCGATACGGTTAGAGTGCCGCGTCTTTGGCGTGCCATACCCTCAGATCTTCTGGAAGAAGGATAACGAGTCCCTCACTCAGAACACGGAGAGAGTAAGGTGAGCGGGTTTGTGATTCCTGCCCAGGCTGCACAGCCGGGAGCTGACCGTTGTGATGTGCATGTACCTTATGTACCTTTTAAGGGTACATTTATATATAACCCAATGTGCTCTGTAGACAGAGCACAGGTCGGACATGTCTGCAGAGTCTCCTAGTTACCATTGCTTGTACATTAGTCTTATCTTCAAGTAAGGAACCAATATTATTGTTTTACCAATTCTTGCCATATGATTGGTATATTTACTGCAAAACAGAAAAACGCAACGTAGACATTTTGAATCAAGACTAATTTTTATTCATTCATAAGGTGGCACGGTCTGTCTTTGATGCCCATCTCTGATTGCCCTTGGGCAGATTAGGCTCAGCTGCCTTCCTGAGTGGCTCTCTCTGCCACTACAGAGGGCGGTTAAGGGCCAATCGCATTGCTGTGGTTCGGAGTCACGTGTCGTCCAGACCTGTAAGGAGGCCGCTAAGGTTTTTTTCAACAATCCAGCTAGTTTCATGGTCATCATTAGCCGAGACAGCTTTTTATTCCAGGCCTATTTAATGAGTTGTACCGAATCTCCCAGCTGGAGTCCTGGGATATGAACTTGCGTCTCTTCATTACTGGTCAGTAGCATAACCACTGTGTCATAACTCGAAAACTTCCTTTTCGTAAAAGGAACTCCGCCCCCCCCTCCCAACAGCACTGTGGGTGTACCTACACCACAGGGACTGCAGCGGTTCAACAAGGCAGCTCGCCACCACCTTCTCAATCATAGATTATCATAGAATTTACAGTGCAGAAGGAGGCCATTCGGCCCATCGAGTCTGCACCGGCTCTTGGAAAGAGCACCCTACTCAAGGTCAACACCTCCACCCTATCCCCATAACCCAGTAACCCCACCCAACACCAAGGGCAATTTTGGACACGAAGGGCAATTTATCATGGCCAATCCACCTAACCTGCACATCTTTGGACTGTGGGAGGAAACCGGAGCACCCGGAGAAAACCCACGCGCACACAGGGAGGATGTGCAGACTCCGCACAGACAGTGACCCAAGCTGGAATCGAACCTGGGACCCTGGAGCTGTGAGGCAATTGTGCTATCCACAATGCTACCGTGCTGCCCACAAAGGGTCAAGGGACAATTAGGGATGGGCAACAAATGCCAGCCGAGCCAGCGACGCCCACATCCTCACGAAAGAATAGAAAAGAGACAAGTTGTAAAACCAAATCAACTAGAATCCACAAGTGGCCATTTATTATCTGATGACTGGATAAATCTGTCATCTGATCCTTCTAAGAATGTCTGATCAAAGACACGGGTTCCTCTGTGGTGGTGACTTGGCAATTATTTGCATTCAGTACATAAATAGCTATTAGTCTGTCCAGGGAGAACAATGACTCCTTCTTTGGCATCGACAGAAGCCGGTTCCTCTTTTTAAAAAAAAAATTCCCCCAACTATTTTGTAATAAGCTGAAATGCTAGGTTTGTATCTTCTGTAAACAATCAAATTCCACAAATTCCATCCACCTCGAAACTCAATTATAACCCTCGCAACTCTCTCCTCAATTATAACCCTTGCAACTCTCTCCTCAATTATAACCCTCACAACTCTCTCCTCAATTATAACCCTCGCAACTCTCTCCTCAATTATAACCCTCACAACTCTCTCCTCAATTATAACCCTCGCAACTCTCTCCTCAATTATAACCTTTGGCTAAGGTAGTCCTTCATCGGATTAGAAGGGAATAATTACAGTTTATTCAAATCTCTTCAATTTTGAACCCATTTAAAGGTAAGCCTGATAACCAAAGCTTTTTTAAACATGCGTATGTGGATATAATGTATATTTCTATTGTCAAAGCATAGCCATTTTCTACATCATTCTATATCTTCTGATGTAGATGCATTCATTATCAACTTTAACTTGTACTTATTTAGCACCTTTAAGGTCGAGGAACAGTAAAGATAGGATTGGTGAACCAATGGTATTGGTTCCATTACAGCTGCAACACTGGCATTTTGCTGGCAATGTGAAAATTGCCCAGGTGTGTCATGCACACAAGAAACGGGACAAATCCAACACCGCCAGTTACCGCCCTATCAGTCTACTTTCCATCATCAACAAAGTGATGGAAGGAGACCGCAGCTACCTGGGCACACCACCAGCTGCAAGGTCCCCGCCGAGCCCCCCATCGTCCTGACTTGGAAATATATCACCGTTACTTCACTGTCGCTGGATCAAAATCCTAGACCTCCCTCCCTAACAGCACTGTGGGTGTACCTACACCACATGGACTGCAGCGGGTCAAGAAAGCAACTCACCATCACCTTTCCGAGGGTAATTAGAGATGGGTAACGGAGACGGCCCACATCCTAATGAACAGATATTATTTTAACACCCCTTGGAAACATTGGACGGGATTCTCCAGTATCCCAGCCAGGAGTTTCCTCGCGGCCAGTTCCCATCAGTGTCAGTGGGAATTAATATTGAAGCCACCCCACGTTGGCAGGAAACCCACAGGCGGAGGTGCACCGCCGACAGGACCAGAGAATACCCCCTGCCAGCGAACGGCCGGAGAATTCCGGCTCTTGCCCGTATGTATGTGGAGGCCACCCTACAATGGGATTGGGTCTGAAATGCCTGAGATCAGGCCTGAGGCTCCATGATCTTTTCAATGATGCTCTCCAGAAACCAGAGGCAGGTTCTATCCTCAAACTGTGACTCACAAAATTGCCATCTGGCTACCAATGGGTTGGCGAGTATGCAAAAACGGCCAGGATGTTCCATTCATGGTACTTTGCGAGAAACGTCGAGCACAACCCCCAGAGCTTGCACCTCCCTGCTCCCCTTCACATGCTGGCCGCGGGATATTTTACGTCCATCTGGGATGGAGCTTCAATCTAATGTCTCGAGTGAGAGTTGGCACCTTCCGACAGTGCAGCACTCCCTCCATACGGCACTGACAGCCTTGATTGCATGCTCAAGTCTCTGAAGTGGGGAATGAGCCCTTGAGCTCTGGGCTCTGAGGACAGAGAGAGGATTATCCCCCCCCTCTTGGAGCATTGGCTGACTGACCCCTGACTGGAACTCAAATGAAATGGTTTGGGGGAAACTCCAGTCACACCAGCTTCCAAGTTCCGAGCTTTACGTAAAATAAAGGTAGGCAGTGTGAGGCATGTTGTTGTTGCACGGGCAATGGTCAAATTGGGGCAGGAAGCACTTTTACAATTAGGCTATGCTTGATACAATAGAAACAAAAATAGAAAATAGAAGCAGGAGGAGGCCATTCAGCCCTTCGAGCCTGCTCTGCCATTCATTATGATCATGGCTGGACGGTAATACTGTCCTGGACCCAGCGGGGGTGAACGAGGTGTTTAAGGACTTTTATAGTAAATTATATGAGCCAGAACCCCCGGCTGGGGTGGAGGGGATGAGGCAATTTCTGGATCGGTTGAGGTTCCCGAGGGTGGAGGAGGGCCTGGTGGAGGGGCTGGGAGCCCCAATTGAGATTGAGGAAATAATCAAGGGGCTGGAGGGCCTGCAGTCGGGCAAGGCCCCGGGGTCTGACAGCTACCCGGTGGAATTCTAGAAGAAGTTTTCCGAGATATTGAGCCCACTGCTGGTGAGGACATTTAACGAAGCAAGAGAGAAGGGAGTCCTCCCCTCAACAATGTCGCAGGCCTCGATTTCATTGATCTTGAAACGGGAGAAGGATCAGGAGCAATGCGGGTCATACAGGCCGATTTCTCGACTGAATGTGGATGCCAAACCGCTGGCTAAGATACTGCCCATAAGGATAGAGGACTGTGTCCTGGGGGTAATAGGGGAAGACCAGAAGGGATTTGTAAAGGGCAGGCAACTCAAGGCCAATGTTCGAAGGCTTCTAAATGTTATTATGATGCCCTCAGAAGGAGAGGAGGCGGAGGTGGTGGTAGCGATGGATGCGGAGAAGGCTTTTGATCGGGTGGAGTGGAATTACCTGTGGGAGGTGCTGGGAAGGTTTGGGTTTGGTGAGGGCTTTATTGACTGGGTGCGGTTGCTCTATCAGGCACCAGTAGTGACTGTGCGTACGAACCGGCTGAGGTCGGGGTATTTTGAATTACACCGAGGGACGAGGCAAGGGTGCTTCCTCTCCCCGTTACGGTTTGCTTTGGCCATGGCGTTAAGAGCCTCTAGGAACTGGAAAGGGCTGGTTCGGGGAGGGGCATGGTGCACCGGGTCTCGCTCTACGCAGATTACTTGCTCTTGTACATTTCGGACCCGTTGGAGGGGATGGGGGAAGTAATGCGAATCTTGGGGGAATTTGGCAATTTTCCGGGGTATAAATTGAACACTGGGGAAAAGCGAGATGTTTGTGATCCAGGCAAGAGGGCAGGAGAAGAGACTGGGAGAGCTGCCGCTTAGAATGGTAGGGAAGAGCTTTCGATATCTGGGAATCCAGGTGGCCCGGAAATGGGAGGCACTGCACAAGTTAAACCTATCCCCGCTGGTAGAACAAATGGAAGGGGACTTTAAGAAATAGGACATGCTCCTGCTATCACTGGCAGGGAGGGGACAGACCGTGGAAATGACGGTCCTCCCCAGATTTCTGTTTGTCTTTCAGTGCCTCCCCATCTTTTCCAAGCGGGTGAATAAGATTACTTCGGGCTTTATCCCCATGGCTTTTTCCAAGCGGGTGAATAAGATTATTTTGGGCTTTGTGTGGGTGGGTAAAACCCCGCGAGTGAAGAAAGTGTTGCTGGAGCGCAGTCGGGGGAGGGTGGGTTGGCGCTGCCGAACTTCTGCAATTACTACCGCCCAGTAGGGCGGATGGAGGCGGCGTCATGTTAAGACACCAGTCTGGGAGCGCTGGTAGCGGCACATCTGCTGTTCTCGCCGGCCCGATACTCCACAAGTCCGGTGATGGTGGCAGCTCTGAGGATCTGGGGAGCAATGGAGGAGATATAAGAGAGTGGAGGGAGCATCGATTTGGACCCCGATTTATAGCAACTACAGGTTTGTACTGGGTAGGCCAAATGGCGAGTTCTGGAGTTGGCAGAGGGCAGGAATTGGAAGGATGGGGGATCTATTTATAGACTGGAGCTTCCCCAGCTTGAAAGCCTGGGAGGATAAATTTAAATTGCCAGCAGGGAATGGTTTTAGGTATTTGCAGGTGCGCAACTTCCTGAGAAAACAGGTGCCGGCCTTTCCGCTGCTGCTGCCACGGGTGATACAGGATAGAGTAGTTTCCAGCACCTGGGTGGGAGAGGGGAAGGTATCAGATATTTACCAGAAGCTTTCGGAGACGGAGGAAACTCCGGTGGAGGAGCTTACAGGCAAGTGGGAGGACGAGCCAGGAGGAAAGATAGAGGCGGGTCTTTGGGCGGATGCCCTAAGCAAGGTTAATACATCCTCATCGCGCGCCAGGCTTGGTCTGATACAATTCAAGGTAGTCCACCGGGCACACATGACGGTGACCCAGATGAGCACGTTTTTCGGGGTAGAGGACAGGTGTGCGAGGTGCGCGGGAAGCCCAGCAAATCATGTCCACATGTTTTGGGCATGCCCGAAGCTTGGAGGGTTTTGGCAGGGTTTTGCTAAGGCAATGTCCACGGTTCTAAAAACATGGGTGGTGCTGAGTCCGGAGGTAGCGATCTTTGGAGTGTCGGAAGATCTGGGAGTTCAGGGGGTGAAAGAGGCCAACGTCCTGGCCTTTGCCTCCCTGGTAGCCCCGAGTATAAAGACCTGGGTTACTGACATGGCTGGGTGTTTCTCAGTCTCGAGAAAATAAAGTTCGCCTTAAGAGGGTCACTGTTAGGATTCTCCCGGAGGTGGCAGCCGTTCCTCGACTTTCTCAGGGAAAATTAAAAATGTCAGCAGGTGCAGTATTCCAAGGGGGGTGGGGGCGGATTGTTGCTGTAAGGTTGAGGCGTGTGAATATTGTTTATTTTACCATGTTGATGTCATTGTTTTTGTTACTGTTATAAAAAAATTCAAATACCTTAATAAAATATTATTTTTTTAAAAATTATGATCATGGCTGATCAGGTTCAATACCCTGATCCAGCCTTCTCCCCCATATCCCTTGATTCCTTCAGCCCCAAGAGCTATATTTAATTCCTTCTTCCAATTGCACAATGTTTTAGCCTCAGCTCCTTTCTGTGGTGGTCAATCCACAGATTCACCACTTTGTGTGACTAAATTTCTCCTCACCTCAGTCCTAAAAGGTTTACCCCCTTATTATCCACAAACTATGACCCCCCCTAGTTCTGGACTCCCCCACCATCGGGAACATTCTTTCTGAATCTACCCGGTCTAATCCTGTTAGAATCCTGATACTAGGGTGGCGCGGTGGTTAGCACTGCTGCCTCGTGGCGCCCTGGTCCCAGGTTCGATCCCGGCTCTGGGTCACAGTCGGTGTGGAGTTTGCACATTCTCCCCGTGTCTGCGTGGGTTTCGCCCCCACAACCTAAAGATGTGCAAGGGTAGGTGGATTGGCCATGCTAAATTGCCCCTTAATTGGAAGAAATTAATTGGATACTCTAAATTTATATTTAAAAAATAATCCTAATGCTGGCCTAGCAACCAACAAGAACAACTTGCATTCATATAGCACCTTCAACATGGTAAAGTCTCCCAACACCATTCACAGGAACATTATCCAGCAAAATTTCACACCGGGCTATATGAGGAGATGTTAACGCAGGTGACCTAAAAGCTTGGTCAAAGAGAGAGATTTTAAGAAAGCTTTAAAGGTTGCCATTTTAAGCTTTAGTTTTGAAATGGGAGCAGACATTTTAAACAATACTTTTAATGCCGAGATGTTGCAGGAAGACCAGCATTTATATTGCGCCATTCATGTCTTTGGGACATCACAACGTGCTTTTCAGTTAACTAATTACTTCTGAACTGTGGTCAGTGTTGTAATGCAGGAATGGTGGCAATCAGTTTGACCACAGCAAGCTCCAATGTGAACAGCAAGGTGATAAAGACTGGACAATCTGGCCTGTACCTGTTGGCTGTGGGATAAACTTTAAGCGGGATAACATAAATATTGTCCAGGACACCATGAGAACTCTCTGCTCTTTTTCCTGGCCATGGGGTCTCTTGCACACACATGGGAGCTCAGACACTGCCTCGTTCATTGTCTCAGAAGAGAGGTGGCACCTCCAACACTCCCTCCATACTGTACTGTCCTGGGAGTGTCAACTGAGAAGGTGGGCTCACGCCTCTACACTTCTGCACATCTTTAAAATGCCGGTGACACTTTTAATGTTTTTAAGTGACAATAAATGATATTAAGATCTGTTTAGACTCTTCCAGAGATTGGTATGTTTTAGTCTTAATCCCTTACTCTATTATTTAATTTGGAAGCTACATACTCCAATACCTGGAATAAGTCATAATTTAGACACCAGTTAAGAGCTCCTTTATCCTAATTAACATTCCGAAAATGTTCAGTGGGCTGTCCGCCCTGTGAGGAAAAGGATACAGATGCACCGGAAAAGGGAGGGCGATATGGTAACACAGTGGTTAGCACTGTTGCTTCACAGCGCCAGAGACCCGGGTTCGAATCCCGTCTTGGGTCACTGTCTGTGCGGAGTCTGCACGTTCTCCCGGTGTCTCCGTGAGTTTCCTCCGGGTGCTCCGGTTTCCTCCCACAAGTCCCGAAAGACGTGCAGCTAGGTGAATTGGACATTCTGAATTCTCCCTCCGTGTACCCGAACAGGCGCCGGAATGTGGCGACCAGGGGCTTTTCACAGTAACTTCATTGCAGTGTTAATGTCAGCCTACTTGGAAATGGAATGGAAATTGCTTATTGTCACAAGTAGGCTTCAAATGAAGTTACTGTGAAAAGCCCCTAGTCGCCACATTCCAGCGCCTGTTCGGGGAGACTGGTACGGGAATTGAACCATGCTGCTGGCCTGCCTTGGTCTGCTTTAAAAGCCAGCTATTTAGCCCTGTGCTAAACCAGCTCCTGTGACACTTGTGACACTAATGAAGATTATTATTATGACACTGATGATGCAAGATTTGGAAATGGGGGCATGATGATGTAGGTGTCGCTCAGTAATCCAGAGGCCCAGGTTAACACTCCGGGATCAGATCCCATCACGGCAGCTGGTGGAATTTAATAAACCTGGAATTGAAAGCTAGTCTCATTAATGATGACCATGAAAATATCACTGATTGTCATAAAAACCCACCTGGTTCACTAGCGTTCTTTAGGGAAGGAAATCCGACCTCCACGTGACTCCAGGCCCACAGCAATGTGGTTGACTCTCAACTGTCCTCTGAAATGGTCTAGCAAACCACTCAGTTCAAGGGCAATTTGGAATGGACAAAATATGGGAAAATAATAGAAGTTATAACAACCAAAAAGGACTGAAATAGGCTGAAGCCTGTTTCCTCTTTAAAATAGTGGGCTGAGTGGTGGCCTGATGGAGATAATCCAGACAGTGCAGAAGGAGGCCATACAGCCCATCATGTCTGCATCCACCCTCTGAAAGAGCACCTTACCTAGGCCCACTCCCCCGCCCTCAGTCCGTAACCCCACCTAACCTACACACCTCTGGACACTTTGGTCTTTAAGATAATGACAGGGTTTTTGGTAGAGTAGATGACGCTGACAATTTGAGCGAGAGACCAAAACTGTCGCCGTTGATTGGAAGATAAGCGGCAATAAATTGAATAACCCGGGATTGGGCGGAACCTCTTTATCCAGAGAGTGTTTAGAATGTGGAGCAGATGAGATGAATAACACAGGTGCAATTTGTGGTGATATGCATGTGCACATCAACGTATGTAGTTATCTATCAGCGTCTCTGGTTATCGGTACGACCTCTGACCAGCAGGTGGCGATAGAGATTCACCATGCGACTTGAGAGATTCGGCAGTTGGTAGTGAGTCGTGCTCGAGGACAGTCGCATCAGAAGTAGCTCCAGGAGAATTCGCTGAATTCATTTATTATTTACTGTTTGCATTATAGTTTGTCAGCCTTGTTGATAAACTATCTTACTCGTCAAAGAATTAGATGTTCTGTGTGCATCTGTACTAGGGCCACAACACAGAACATAACACAGTTAAGGAGAAGCTGAAAAAATCAGAAGGATATGGTGATAGCATGAGATGAAGAGGGTTAGAAGGAAGCTTGTGTGGAGGGTACACGCCAGCATTGACTAGTTGGGCCGAACGGCCTGTTCCTGCACTGTAATCTCCTGGTGCAATGGTGGAATTTCACTGAACATTTCCTTATTGTAGTTCCATTCTGCTTGGGTAACGGTGATACATTTTCATTTTTCAGCATGCACCATGACAACAAGGGTTACATCTGCCTGCTAATCCAGCCAACCGCAAAGGAGGATGCTGCATGGTACACCGTGTCTGCTAAAAACGAAGCTGGGATAATATCCTGCACAGCCAAGCTGGACGTTTACAGTGAGTCCAACTCTTCCCTTTGACAACTCAATCCCCAAAAGAGTAGTGTGTTCACTGATTTGACAGAAAAGAGGTAAAGAAGGGTTTGCATTTATGTAGCGGCACAGGGCCTCGGTCTAATGTCTCTTCTGAAAGATGGCACCTCCAACAGTGAAGCACTCCCTTAGTACGACAGTGGAGATTTTGCACTCGAGCCCTGGACCCGTAACCTCCTTAATTTGTGTAGCACCTGTCACATCCTGGGGCTGTCCCAAAGCCTTCATACAGTCAATGATGTACAAAGAATGAAAAGTAGAGGGGCCTTATTCTTAAGCTTAAAGGTTAGGAATTGGTTAGGAAGTAGATTCTGAATGTTTGAAATTTAAACCAGGCAGTTTGACCCTGATTGGTCAAGGCGTTCCCCTGAGGAATGAACCAGCAACTGGCTATCACTTATTTTGTTCAGCTGAAACAGGCGCAATGTGTGTACATGTTCTGTCTGTCTGCAAAGACCAGGTATGTGGTAATACATGTAGCTTCCAGTGCACATAAATCCGCCACACTGCGAGCCTGGCTGACAATCTTAAATTGGTTGACGACGTCATTCTTGGCACACTGAAGATTATTTAACAAATGTTGTCCAATCACAGAATCACAGCTAATGTTGGACACTGTGTTTTGAATTTTGCAGGTGTGGGCTGGCTGGGTATAGTCTGTAACTTGCCCATTGCACCCAGCAGCTGAGACACGCTGTTCGATACGATTCGGCAGTTGTTGGGGCGTACGGCCTACATACCAAGCATCACGCTGGCACTGAAATTCTTATACCACATTACTCGTTTGTGTGATAGGCTGGACGTCTTTTTGGCTTGATGGCAACATCCTGTTAGTGGTGAATGCCATTTATGTTGCCGCTGCATAGTAGCAGCGTGAAGCAGCTAGCTTCATCTGTTGCTTGAATTCTTGAGATAACTGTCCTTCCAGGATAATCTGAGGAATACGGGACACTTTTCAGAGCCAAACGTGATGGCCTTCTTCAGTTTGTGCAATATTTCACGTGTGAAATGACCTGATCAGCATTGCCATTATTTCGCAGGATGTCTTTGATGCCCCCTATTTCAGCATCAAGCTTGCACGGTGGGCAAATGGCTCATGCCCCATTTGTGAGGTTGCCAATAAGGCCTATATTCACAGGGCCCTGTACTTTGCAGACAGAAAGAACATGTATACACATTACGCCTAAATCAAAATAAACAAAAGGCATTTGCTGACTCGTTCCTCAGGGCAATGTCTTGACCAATCGGGTTCAAACTGCCTGGTTTACATTTCAAACAATGCTTGGCAGTTAACTGTCAGTCACCATCAACTGGTGCATTCTCCATGGTAATGCCTCTGCCAATCAGAGTCTGCTCGCCTACGAATCAGTACTCCCTTATTTTACAGTATAAATTGTTGTTCTCCATTATCAGTATTCTTGCAAATGGTCCTGATGAATGATAGACAAAAATCTTCAGCATGCCTCTTTTTTCAGCAACACTCAAGCTCTGTGCTGGTGAACAACTTTAATGTTTTGTCTCGTCAGTTTGAGTGTTATCCCCAACAATGATCTGAACTCACAGACACTCTTGCTCTATTTGTAATGCTCTCTGATGAAAAGAATGTCTTGCATTTTTAAAGCACCCTTCGCGACCTCCAGGCTCAGGGACCCAAAGTGTGTTATACCCAACGGGAGAGGTCGCTTTCCTTTTTCAATTGCTGAAATCCTTTCTTTTAACCTTCAGCCCCTCAGTGGCACCAGAATCCCAGCTCCAAGCCAAAGAAAGTGCGGCCCTCCACCAGTCGCTACGCAGCGCTCACCGACCAAGGACTCGACATCAAGGCGGCATTCCTGCCCGAGGCTAACTCCATCCACCTCGGCCCTCAATCCAACCTCGTGGAAAGCGACGACCTGTAGCTGAACTCTTGGAGAGTGGGAGCGCGAAAGAGAGAGAGAGAGAGAGAGCGGGAGAAAGAGGAAGAGGAGGTATCAGGATTACAAGCAGAGGGAGAGAAACTGCCTCTTGTTGGGGGGAGTGGGGGGTGACTGCATCCGGACCATCATTTCGTCAAGTCCGTACACACTGAATGCCTTTGTTTTTTTTAAAAATATGCATCAATACAAAAAAACTTAAGTATGGGATAAGGTGAAGACGTTTCGTAACTGCGATCGGGGAGACGGCATTGGTGGCCAGGCGAGCTGGCATTGGTGGCCAGGCGAGCTGGCATTGGTGGCCAGGCGAGCTGGCATTGGTGGCCAGGCGAGCTGGCATTGGATAGAACAGGATTTTACCACATTCATACATTTTGTTACCCATGTCTCACCTTGCATGGTTCGATTATTAAGTAGGTATTTTGCTACACAGTGGCTTCAATTTATTATAAACCATTATATACACATTGTTAAAAGGATATATCTCAGATAATCAGTGTCACCAAGTGCCTGAGCTCAAAAACTATATTATGCAGGTAAGTGTGTGATGTATTCTGTGAGTGATAACTCTCTGAGCAGGGGTTGTGTTTTTTTTTATTTGGACATGGGTTATGGTAAAGGGTGAGCGAGGTGTGGTTATTTGTGCGCGCTGGGAGTCCTCATTCAGATCCAGCTTTCAGCACACCTGGGGTTTTAAACAGGGTATTCCTATGAAGCAGCCAAAGGCCCGATCAACTCATGGGGCGCAGGTATCTGCTGGGTCTGTCAGCTCTGTATTTCACATGGACAGCGCTGCCTTTCTCAGGCGGGAGTGTCTTGCCTCCCTCTGGGCGAATGGCAGCAGATCTGCCTGCAATACTGGGTCGAGCAATCCGCGCACACACGTACGGATGCATGTCAGGCAGGTGGTGTGGCAAGTTCGGTAACGGTGCTCATTCTCCAGCCCGTGACTAAGTCGCCCCCCCCCCCCCCCCCCCCCCCCCCCACTCCCCCACCCACCACCCCCTCAGATTCAGTTCTGCCTCCATCCTTGGTGATTTCTCACACGAGCAGCAATGGATTGATATCCGTGACTGCACTCTCTGGTCACGGAACCACATTGGTAATCCTGGAGGAGCCAATGTTCAAACCGGCCTTGCCTCCAGGTCAGAGAGACAGTAGGTGCCGCTGTGGTTGGAATGGGAAGCGGGGTAGAGGGGAGTAGGGAGAGGTAAATGCTCCCATTGCTGTACATCTCTCTGGTAGCTGGACGTCAGTGTGTTATTCCTTTTTTCCCCCCCCCAAGTACCTCCTTAGTCAATAATCTTAATCCCTGGATGAGTTTTCTTTCCGAGTGCACTCGATGGTGCGTTTAGGTCATTTACTGTGAAGTGGGCTCACCTCAGACTTTTAATGCAACAGTTGTTTTAGGGGCGGGGATGGATGTTAATTCCTTTTATCCGCATTTGCGATTTGGGGAATGTTGATGGCTGAGAGAAGGTGTTGTTGGTTTGAGTTAGCCAGCTGGGCCAGTTGACAACTAGGAGGTTGCGTTGATGTGGTAGGATCTTAAATGAGTTTGCCAAGCGGGTTATAGCTCACTTGCCTGGGAGTATTTTCCTCCTCGCGATTCAATGGACGCAGATTTGGAGTCAGGCTTTGGAGAGGGGTGACAGGGGGGGGGGGCGTGATTCTCCCATGCTGCGCCGTATGGGAGAATCGCCGTTCGCTTCATTTTTTCCCGTGGCGTCGGTCCGATGCCGGCAGGCGATTCTCCGAGGAGCGGGGAATCGGCGCCATTTGGCGCGGCGCCGGTCGCAGGCCGCTGTCCGCGGCCAGTCCGCCGATTCTCCGGCCTTGCGGAAACTGCAGCGACCCGCCGCCGCCGCCGTTCACACCTGCTCGCAGCCGGTGGGAACTCTGCGCGTAGGGTCGGGGGCGGCCTGTGGGGGGGGGGGGGGAGGGTGCTCCTTCACCGGGGGGGGGCCTTCGATGGGGTCTGGCCCGCGATCGGGGCCCACCGATCGGCGGGCCGGCCTCTCCAGCCCCGGCCCTATTTTATTACGCGGCCGGCCCCTGAACCCCCACGCCATGTTGCGTCGGGGCCGGTGCGCTGAGGAAGTCCCCCCCCCACCCACCCCCGCGCATGCGCGGGTTGGCGCGGCACCCAGCTGTCACCGGGAAGGGAGGCTGGAGCGGCGTGGACTGCTCCAGCGCCGTGCTGGCCCCCTGTGGGGGCCAGAATCGCTACTGCCCACGCCCGTTTTGTGCCGTCGTGAAACGCGATGGCGTTCATGATGGCGCGAACACTCTCTCTACATTTCGGAGAATCGCGCCTGGGAGGTCCACTGTCCTGGAAGCAAGCGGTTACAATTAAAATGAATACAGGAGTTAGCCAAGGTGACACACACACACATACACAAATACCTTCCGGAATGCATTCCAGATCTCAATTCTTAAAAGGAAATGTGCTAAACCGCCTTTTTAAGCGTGTCCCCTTAACCCTTGTTGCGGATTGTTTTCCACTTGTCGACCCCAATTACCCCTCCTCGCCGGTGGCGGTGGGTAAAACCCAAAATGTCCCTCTCTAAACCCGGGAGGGGCATTTGATCCGGACAACAACAATCAGTTGGACTGATCCGGCCCGGGAAAGGAACACGCAGAAGCACTTTGGGAAACACGCATTCACTAGATGAGGATACAAGGATGCCTTGCCTTACATCGAAAATGACTGTACTCGAAAGCAAAAAAAAACAATGCACACATTCATTATTTAAAATATGCAAGTGCATGTGTCTAATTTCAGCTCGGACCTTGCGATTAATCTGCCTTTTTTTGTTTTGTTGTTTGAGGTATTACGTTGAAAGAATTGTTCTATTGCTATCTGGTATTGTATATCACAGCATTTTAACTTTCAATACTTTATGAAGACGATCTGCACACAGTGCGACTGGTATCACCGGTTTAGCGAGCGTTTTAAGTAAATATTCAGGTTGACGCTGATGCATGATGGTTGAGAACGGGAAAAATGTGATTGGCGATTTTGCGGGTGGGATTGCTGCCTTCAGTAAGGCCTTTGCCTGAGGTTCTTTGCATTGCGACCCTCGTATCAGCAGCCATTGGAATGGAGCCTGCTGATGTATTCTGCAGACTTAATTTGCCTTGGGCTGGCAGCTGGCTTTTCTTCGATATTGCGGCGGACCTTAACGAAAACGCTTCTTTTTCTGTGACAGTGTAAAGTTTTTAAAATGCTGCATTTGCTACTCCTGGCATGTGACGATTATAAATTTAATAAAAATGCTGGAATAATTTATGTGTCTATGTTTATTTTTGATGGCCTGGCTCACGGGTACCAGGTTGGACATATGCTGCTCCCCTCGATTAAGTTCATAAAATACTTCAAAAGATATAGGAGCAGAAGTAGGCCATTCGGCCCATCGGGTCTGCTCCGCCATTCCATCATGGCGGATATGTTCCTCATCTGCTACCTACAATGTGACAGGCCAAGAGCTGGATTGCGAAATCAGCCAGAGCATCGCCTCCCTTGAACACATGACCTAGGAGCGGGAATAGGCAATTTAGCCTCCCGAGCCTAACACCCTCAATGTGATCATGGCTGATCCCATCCCGGCCTCAATTCCACCGTCCTGCCCGTTCTCCATAACCCTTCAACACATTACCAATTAAAAATCTAACTCCTGGGCAGCACGGTGGCGCAGTGGGTTAGCCCTGCAGCCTCACGGCGCCGAGGTCCCAGGTTCGATCCCGGCTCTGGGTCACTGTCCGTGTGGAGTTTGCGCATTCTCCCCGTGTCTGCGTGGGTTTCACCCCCACAACCCAAAAGATGTGCGGGGTAGGTGGACTGGCCACGCTAAATTACCCCTTAATTGGAAAAAATGAATTGGGTAAAAAAAAAAATCTAACTCCTCCTTAATTTTACTCACTGTCCCAGTATCCACCGCATTCTGTAGCGAATTCCACAGATTCACAACCCTTTGGGAGAAGTAGTTCCTCCTCAAACCTGTTTTAACCTGTACCATCATCGTTTGATTGTGAGCCTGAATCGGTGCTGGACCTTTATACACCTTCCCTCCCCCAGGGAGAAAGGTCATGAATTTGGGTGGGGTGACAGGGGCATATCCGACCTCCCTCTGCTCGAGTTTTACCAGCAGCGGGATAGGTGTGGATGGCTCACTCTTGGTCACTTGAAGCCTTCAGTGTCACCAATTAATGAGCACTTGTGGGCCTCCTCCGGCTGTCCCAGACCTACGGGCTCCAGGAGTGGTTCAGGGGGAAGCCCGGCAGTTCACTCTGCTTGGGACTTAGGCAGGAAGGGATGGGAGGTGGGGCCGTCAGGCTTTAAGGGCCCCCTGTCCACCTCTCATGACCTCTTCTCTGCGGTCTGATCTCACGTCCCCCCCCCCCCCCCCCCACCTCACCAGACTCACAGCAATGAACTGCCCTCTGAAATGGCCGAACAAGCCTCAAGGTTCAAGAGCATTTGAGATGGGCAACAAATGGAGCTGCCAGTCACACCCATCAAAGAATTAAAAAATCTTATTTCACCTGACTATTACTTTTTAAAATTCACTTGCAGGGTGTGAGCGTCACTGACCTAGACCCTGCGTTTATTGCCCATCCCTAATTGCCCTTTGGAGGGCATTTGAGAGTCCATAAGACATAGGAGTGGAAGTAAGGCCATTCGGCCCATCAAGTCCACTCCACCATTCAATCATGGCTGATTTCAACTCCATTTACCCGCTCTCTCTCCATAGCCCTTAATTCCTCAAGAAATCAAGAATTTATCAACTTCTGTCTTCAATACACTCAACGTCCCGGCCTCCACCGCCCTCTGTGGCAATGAATTCCACAGACCCACCACTCTCTGGCTGAAGAAATTTCTCCTCATCTCTGTTCTAAAGTGACTCTCTTTTATTCTAAGGCTGTGCCCCCGGGTCCTAGTCTCCCCTGCCAGTGGAAACAACTTCCCTACGTCCACCCTATCTAAGCCATTCATTATCTTGTAAGTTTCTATTAGATCTCCCCTCAACCTCCTAAACCCCAATGAATATAATCCCAGGATCCTCAGATGTTCATTGTATATTAGGCCTACCATTCCTGGGATCATCCGTGTGAATCTCCGCTGGACCCGCTCCAGTGCCAGTATGTCCTTCCTGAGGTGTGGGGCCCATCTTGCTGTGGGTCTGGAGTCACATGTAGGCCAGACCAGGTAAGGACAGGCAGATTTCCTCCCCTAAAGGGATATTAGAGAAATAGATCTGTTTTTAAGATAATTGTTTCATCATCATCATTAGACTTTTCCTGAAACATTTTTTAAATTGAATTTAAATTGCACCATCTGCCATTGCGACATTCCAGAATCACAGAGTTCGGCCCACCGGGTCTGCACTGCCACATGAAAAACACCTGGCCTGCCTACCCGATCCCGTTTGCCAGCACCTGGCCCACAGCCTTGAATGTTATGGCGTAACCAGGTGCTGATCCAGAATACTGAAGGAGGCTGGAGCGGAAATTGCTGAGGCCTTGACAGACACCTTTGGATCCTCACTGTCTTCAGGTGATGTCCCGGAGGACTGGAGAATAGCCAATGTTGTTCCTCTGTTTAAGAAGAGTAGCAAGGACAATCCAGGGAACTACAGGCCGGTGAGCCTTACTTCAGTGGTAGGGAAATTACTGGAGAGAATTCTTCGAGGCAGGATCTACTCCCATTTGGAAGCAAATGGACGTATTAGTGAGAGGCGGCATGGTTTTGTGAAGGGGAGGTCGTGTCTCACTAACTTGATAGAGTTTTTCGAGGAGGTCACAAAGATGATTGATGCAGGTAGGGCAGTGGATGCTGTCTATATGGACTTCAGTAAGGCCTTTGACAAGGTCCTTCATGGTAGACTAGTACAAAAGGTGAAGTCACACGGGATTAGGGGTGAGCTGGCAAGGTGGATACAGAACTGGCTAGGTCATAGAAGGCAGAGAGTAGCAATGGTAGGATGCTTTTCTAATTGGAGGGCTGTGACCAGTGGTGTTCCACAGGGATCAGTGCTGGGACCTTTGTTGTTTGTAGTATATATAAATGATTTGGAGGAAAATGTAACTGGTCTGATTAGTAAGTTTCCAGACGACACAAAGGTTAGCGGAATTGCGGATAGCGATGAGGACTGTCAGAGGATACAGCAGGATTTAGATTGTTTGGAGAGTTGGGTGGAGAGATGGCAGATGGAGTTTAATCCGGACAAATGTGAGGTAATGCATTTTGGAAGGGCTAATGCAGGTAGGGAATATACAGTGAATGGTAGAACCCTCAAGAGTATTGAAAGTCAGAAAGATCTAGGAGTACAGGTCCACAGGTCACTGAAAGGGGCAACACAGATGGAGAAGGTAGTCAAGAAGGCATACGGCATGCTTGCCTTCATTGGCCGGGGCACTGAGCATAAGAATTGGCAAGTCATGTTGCAGCTGTATAGAACCTTAGTTAGGCCACACTTGGAGTATAGTGTTCAATTCTGGTCGCCACACTACCAGAAGGATGTGGAGGCTTTAGAGAGGGTGCAGAAGAGATTTACCAGAATGTTGCCTGGTATGGAGGGCATTAGCTATGAGGAGCGGTTGAATAAACTCGGTTTGTTCTCACTGCTGGAACGACGGAGGTTGAGGGGCGACCTGATAGAAGTCTACAAAATTATGAGGGGCATAGACAGAGTGGATAGTCAGAGGCTTTTCCCCAGGGTAGAGGGGTCAATTACTAGGGGGCATAGGTTTAAGGTGAGAGGGGCAAGGTTTAGAGTAGATGTACGAGGCAAGTTTTTTTACGCAGAGGGTAGTGGGTGCCTGGAACTCGCTACCGGAGGAGGTGGTGGAAGCAGGGACGATAGTGACATTTAAGGGGCATCTTGACAAATACATGAATAGGATGGGAATAGAGGGATACGGACCCAGGAAGTGTAGAAGATTGTAGTTTAGTCGGGCAGCATGGTCGGCACGGGCTTGGAGGGCCGAAGGGCCTGTTCTTGTGCTGTACATTTCTTTGTTCTTTGTTGTCAGGCAACCCACCTCTACCACCCTCCCAGTCAGTGCATTCCAGACCGTCACCACCCTCTGGGTTTTCCTCAAATCCACCCCCCCCCCCCCCCTCCCAAAAAACCTTCAGCCTCTCACCTTGAACTTGTGTCCCTTCCTAACTGACCCTTCAATTAAGGAGAACAGCTGCTCCCTATCCACCCTGTCCATGTCCCTCATAATCTTGTCCACCTCGATCAGGTCGCCCCTCAGTCTTCTCTGCTCCAACAAAAACAACCCAAGCCTATCCAATCTCTCTTCATAACTTAAATGTTCCATCCCAGGCAACATCCTGGTGAAGCGCCTCTGCACCCCCTCCAGTGCAATCACATCCTTCCTATAATGTGGCGACCAGAATTGCACACACTGCTCCAGCTGTGGCCTCACCAATGTTCTATACAACTCCAACATGACTTCCCTGCTTTGTAATCTATGCCCCGATTGAGAAAGGCAAGTGTCTCATATGCCTTTTTCACCACCCTATTAACCTGCCCTTCTGCCTTCAGAGATCTCTGGACAAACACGGCAAGATCTTCCAAGATGGCAGCGGATTATGGCATCTCTCTGCAAGTTCTCTCAACCAGTCCCTTTTCTTTTATCTTTTATCACTGTTCTGACTTACTAAAACTCTTTTCCACTTCATATATAATTTATGTATTGCTTGTTTGGCCCTTGTTCTGCACTATAACCAATCACTATTTGTTGATGTACCATTTGTCAATGTTCTCTGTCTTTCTGTAGTCTTTCTGTCTACTATGTACGTTCCCTCGGCCGCAGAAAAATACTTTTCGATATCAATCAATTGTTCCTCAGGATTTCCCAGTGTGGTGCCATTTGTTGAATATTTCCTTGTCAAATTACTCCTTCCAAAGTGTATCACATCACATTTTGCAAGGTTAAATTCCATCTGCCACTTGTCTGCCCATTTGACCAGCCCGTCTACGTGCCCTGGACACTCCACCTCACTGTTAACCATCCGGTCAATCTTTGCGTCATCCGCAAACCCCCACCCCCCCCACACACACACACACACACACACAGAGTCATCTATGTTGTTTATATAAATGACGAATATTAGGGGACCCAGCACAGATCCCTGTGGTACGCCACTGGACACTGTCTTCCAGTCACTAAAGCAGCCGCCTCTCATCAACCTCTGTTTCCTGCAACTGAACCAATTTTAAATCCATCTTATCATGTTCCCCTGTATGAATTTGCCTTCCTTACAAATCTCCCATGTGGGATCTTGTGGGATCTTTGCTGAAATCCATGTAAACTACATCAACTGCACTACCCTCATCTACACACTTGGTCATCTCCTCAAAAAATTCATCAGATTTGGTAGGCATGTCCTCCCTCTGACAAAGCCAGCTGACTATTCCTGATCAAGCCTCTCCAAGTGGAGATGGGGGTCTCTCCTTATTTAATGAATTTCCACATTGAAACAAGTGAACTACTTCTGAAGGCAGTGACTTTTCTAAGAGAAAGACTTGCATTTATATAGCCCTTTTCAAGACCTCCATGTTTGCTTGATGTCAATTAAGTACTTTGAAGTCTAATGAAGGAAACGGGTTGCCAAGTTGTGCACAGCAAGATCCCACAAATGTCAATGTGATGAACGACCCGATAATCTGTTGGTTGTGGCTTCAATCTTGGCCAGGAAACTGGGAAGAACATCTTTGAATAGGTCCTCGCTTTTACCCAACAAGGCCTCAGTGCTGTCTCATCTACAAGATATCACAGGACCATAGACTGGGACCATTCGGCCCCATCACATCTGTGCTGGCTCTCTGAAGGAGCAATTAACCTGGTGTCACTCCCCAGCCTTCTCCCCGTAACCCTTCAGCTAATATTCAAGTTCCATCTTAAATGCCTCGATTGAAGCTGCCTCCGCCACACTCTCGGACAGTGCATTCCAGATTCTAACCGCTCGCCGTGTGAAAGAATCCCTCCTCATGTCGCAATTGCTTCTTTTTCCTGTCACCTTAGATCTGTGCCCTCTCACTCTCGATCCTTCCACCAATGGGAGCCCACAGCGGCGCCAGCCAGGGGCCGCTCTACAGAGCCCCCCCCCCCCCCCCCCCAGCGATTCTCCGCCCGGGATGGGCCGAGCGGCTGTACCAAAAAAAAACAAGTCCCGTTGGCACCGTTCTAACGTGGTCTTACCCGGCAGGACATCGGCGTGGAAGAGTCGTGGGGCGGCCTGTGGGGGGGGGGGGGGGGGGGGAAGAGGGGGGTCCGACCCTGGGGGGTGGCCTCCGCTGTGGCCTAGCCCGCGATCGGGGCCCACTGATCGGCGGGTCGGCCTCTCGGGCCGGGGGCCTCCTTTGTTCCCCCCCCCCCCCCCCGGCCCCTGTAGCCCTACGCCATGTTGCGTTGGGGCCGGCGCGGAGAAGGGAGCCACCGCACATGCTCGGAAATCACGCCAGTCCCACCAAGCATGCGCGGACCCGCGGCGCCCATCTGACGCCGGGATCGGCGAGGGTCGCTCCAGTGCCGTGCTCACCCCCTGTAGGGGCCAGAATTGCTGATCCTGAGGCAATGTTGACACCGTCGGGAAAGGCAACGGCGTTTACGACGGCGTCAACACCCAGCCTCAGGATCAGAGAATCCCAGTCCCTATCTCTGGCCAGACCCCTCTCCCCTCAACCTTCTCTTCTCCAAGGTAAACAGTCGCAACCTCTTCAGCTATCCACGCAACTAAACTTCCTCATTCCTGGAACCATGCTTGTGAATCTTCCTGCACGCTTTCTAATCCTTCCTAAAGTCTGCTGGCCAGACCTGGACACGCTACTCCAGTTGTGGCCAAACCAGTGTGTTATGTATCCGAGAATACATCCCCGCTGGCGAGGAGTCATGTGATGAGCAGTGATGTCATCACTGACATCAGTTTGCGTGGGTTCGCAGTTCTCCCTCTTAGATTGTGTGAGCAACACCTCTTAATAAAACCTCTCACCGTGCTTGTAAGAATCCAGAACCTGGGCACATCCAGACCTTTACTCTCTGGGGCAAACTCGGAGATGTAACACGGTGTTTGATACAAGTTTAACATAACCATTAACCACACTCTCATCTATCCTGCCACCTTTAATTGATCTTATTCACGTAGACAGCCAGACCCTGGGCCCCTCTAGTATTTTATATTGTCTTTCCATGTTCATCCTACCTATATCAATCACCTCACATTTCTCTGCCTTAAATTTCACTTGCCACATATCTGCCCACCTCTACCAACCTGCACACGTCCTTCTGAAATTCTCCACAGTCCTCCTGTTGTTGCCTTTTTTTACCTACTATAAATATGGCAATCAATAAGATTGCCCTTCTTTCTTTAGATATCACGATTATATTGCTCAGAGTCGCCAGGTATCGAATGATACCACCACAAGGTTCAACCGGATATCGATCAAAGAGCCAAACACCGGTTAGTTAGTTTAAGGTCAAGGGTACTTTATTTACACAATTAATCATGCAGCATAAACACTACTAGTTAACTACACCTATCGACTATGACAACCTGTACTTAACTTCAGGCACACGGCTTGGGTCAAAGGAACAGTGGCCTTTGTTCTTGAACTTGCTTCTGGTGGTGCTGCGACTGGAAGTAGACGTTGCCGGAGCGCCAGGTCCAAGAGAGGCCGAACACATGGTGGTTTCTCTCTTTATATCCTTGTGGATTTTCGCCCTCTTTTGGGCGGTCCTTCAGTTTGGACCCCACTAATTGGGTAATTCTTGATCACTGTGTTTGATTCGAACCAATAAAGGGGCGGGTGGCTCGATGGCAGGGCCTGTCGTAAGCGGTCATTGACCCTGTTGTTGATGCTTCCTGGGTACAGGGAGTGGCGCCGAAATGTCTGGGACTGTATCGGTCGCTCAAGTATCAGTCCTTTGTCTGGCGGAGATGGGCCATCAAAATGCTAATCAGTTCGATACCGTCTGGATTCCTCGCTCACAAATATACATTCAGGCTCTGAGCCTGCCTGAACCTTGCATTATCCATTTTTCCCGTTATGCTTTGCAACCGTCCCTGTTCCTTATTGGAAGTGGCCATCCCAGATGGCTACACTGCTTACAGTGCTTCCTGGTTTTGTGTCATCTACAAATTTTGATATTGTGGCCCTGTACACCATGGTTTCCCTCTTTAATATACATCAAGAAGCGGGGGGTACTAACACACCGATACCTTGGTGATCTCCACTACAAACCTTCCCCCAGTACGGAAATGATGGTGCTGCTGGCAATAGAGACCTGTGATTGGTCGGGCAGCTCTCTGTAATGGGACTTTCTGTCACTCAGGCGTTGAAATCCCGCCTCAAGGCAATTGACAACTAATCGGCTTAAATGGTGGCCCTTGGGAGTCTGGGGAGTTTCCGCCTCACCCCTTGACCTTTTTTCAATTGGGAAGGGCGGATGGGGGAGCGGTTGGGGGGGGTGCGGTGTGGAGTGAGGACAATGGAAACTTATCCAACTGATAGAATCACAGAGTGTAGAAAGAGGCCATGTGCCCCATTTGTAAGGGCTATCGAATTAGCCCCACTATGGGGAAAAGGTGGTGTGGTGATATGCATCACTGTAAATACACAAGGGGTTAATGTAAATACAACTAAGTAAACACTAGAGGGAGCACCGGAGATGTCGTGACATGCAGACATGCAGCTAATGAACACATAGAATAGGACACGACCAATGGGCAGTCAAGACACACAGAGGTGACATTACCACAAGGGGTTAACCCATATAAAAGGACAGGGTACACATGCTCTGTCTCTTTCCACAGGCGACACTTGGAGAGAAGGACAGGGGCAGATCAGAAGCATCACACCCACCACGTGGCTCAGAGCAGACTGGTTAGTTAGACTGAGTTACTACAGCAAGATTAGCAGGAGAGTCAAATTCAGAGAGAACTGTGGTTCATCAAAAGAACATTGAACTTACTTCAACGTCTGGAGTATCTTTTAGGCAAAGCTGCATCGAGTTGCAGCCTGTGTTATCCCAGAGTACAAAACCCATCAGGTGGGAGAACGGCACTAAGTCAAGATGCTCGTTTGGAGAGTCGGTGCAGACACGATAGGCCAAATGGCCTCTTTCTGTGCCGTAACGACACTGTGATTATGGGATACCCTGCTCATTCCCTGAAGTCCTCTTTACCTCTGTGGGAAATTACTGACCCAAAATGGCCTTTTATGACATTATAATATATTAAGGTGCTGTGTAAATATTATGGGCGGGATTCTCCATTCCTGCAGCAGGAATCTCCCCCAGGGTTTCAAGGGCCACCATTTAAGTCGATTAGTTGTCAATTGCCTTGAGGCGGGGTTTCAACCCGAGTGGCAGGAAGCCGGGAAACCCGTGGGCGTGGGTGCGCTGCCGGCGAAGCGGGATGATCCCGCCGACGGAGAATCCCGTATTTCAAATCATGAGAAACCTTGTGTAGTGGGAAGCGGGGTGGAGTTGCGGGATTAGAGGAGAGATATATTTGCATTTAAATTACCCGCCCAATTAATTTGAGGTAGTGTACCTGCCAGTGATTACTCCCTGTGATGATGCGTTGTTAATGAACAATGTAAGTCTCTTCCTTTCCATATGAGGTCTGTCTACCTTTACAGTGTCAAAGTTAACAAACCGGCCTCTCTCAGTTGATGTGCAATGGAGACTCTCCTCACAAAACTATACTTAACTCCAAGAATATTAATCAGGAGCAGGTAAGGGTGAGGTAATGTTTGAGAACAGGACAATAGAATTGCTTAATTTTGGGAAAGGATTATGCTCTATTATTTCAGGGTGGATATCGAGGCTGTTAATCCATTAATGCCCTGCTAAGCGTTCACTGTCAGATTGAAGGTGTGCCGCTAACACTGGGGATACTGAACTCATGACAGAGAACTGGGACTCTCAAAACTCCAGAGCAAGAACCATGATTCCGCAATCTTGAGACCCAGATGTTGGGAAGCCGAATGGGCTGTCACCATGTTTTCCTCTTCCCCTTTAGACACTGCAGCTGGATGGAATTCTAGCAAAAATATCTTTGTCCTCAGCCCGTGAGCAACGTTGGCAAGGTCAGCACCCATTGCTATTTCCCTGAGACAATGAGGAGCTTCCTCCTCAAGAGTGTTAGAGTCCTTTTCACCATGGAGCACCCGCCGCCGTCATAGTTAGGGAATTCCAGGATATGGAAGGATGGCGTGAAAGTTGGAAGGAGGTATGGGGCAAATGATGCTCCCAACACATTGCTGTTCTCGCTGATGAAGCTATACTTCAATAATAAAGCGGAAAGCCCATTTGGGAATCCTGGGGTCATGAATGGCAGCATATAGATGCAAGTCTTTCCTTTTTTCATGGCGGAAGTGGCATAGTGATTTGTTACTGAACTAGTAATCGAGAGACCTGGGGTATTACTTGTCTCAAAGCAATGTCCCAATAACCTCCCTCCCTTTGCAAGCTTGAGGTCCACTTATTCTAGTGTCCGAGGACACAAACCGTATCAGGGCCCTCTGGCCCTGGTTGGCAAGTGTATTGAATCAAATTCACACCCTCAATCTCTTGTCTCTCTCCGCCACCACCACCCACCCCCCCAACCACCCAGTCCACCTGTATGCAAATAAATTGGAAAGGTGGGTAAAAGGGGGGGGGGGGGGCGGGAAATGGGAAGGGGGAAATAAAGGGTAATACCGAATATACCTTTAGTCCTATCTTGCTAATCATGTCCGATTAGCCTCCCCGAACAGGCGCCGGAATGTGGCGGCTAGGGGCTTTTCACAATAACTTCATTTGAAACCTACTTGTGACAATATGCGATTTTCATTTCAGATATTGACCACAATATGCATCAGATCCTCAATTCTACAAGAAACTAATGTCACTGTCACTTTGCTACCTGGCTCGGGAAACATTTTTTTTCGTCATTCGTTTATGGGGTGTGGGCTGGGCCAGCATTTATTGTCCATCCCTGAGGGAATTTAAGAGTCAACCACATTGTTGTGGCTCTGGAGTCACATGTAGACCTGACCAGGTGAGGATGACAGATTTTGTTCCCTAAAGTGAGCCAGATGTTTTTTTTGACGACAATTACAATGCTTTCATGGGCCGGACGGGTACCGAGTGGAGTTCCATAAAACGTTCTCTGGGATATTGGGGCCGGTGTTGATGAGGATGTTCAATGAGGCAAGGGAGAGAGGGGTGCTGCCCCCGACGATGTCACAGGCAATGATTTCGCTGATTCTTAAGCGGGACAAGAACCCGGAGCTGTGTGGGTCCTACAGGCCGATATCCCTGTTATCCCAAGTTGCGGGCCAAAACCTTGTCCTCCAGGATTGAGGATTGTGTTCCGGACGTTATTGGGGAGGACCGGACGGGGTTTGTCAAGGGCAGGCAGTTGGTGGCCAATGTAAGAAGGTTGTTAAATGTGATCATGATGCCCCCGGAAGGTAGGGAGGTGGAGGTAATGATCGCAATGGATGCAGAAAAGGCTTTTGATCGGGTAGAGTGGGATTATCTGTGGTAGGTACTGGGACAGTTCGGATTTGGGCGGGGCTATATTGACTGGGTCAGGTTGATGTATCGGGTTCCTGTGGCAAGTGTACGGATGAATAGGACAACATCGGACTATTTTAGACTGCACTGGGGGACGAGACAGGGATGCCCCCTCTCCCCACTGTTGTTCGCGCTAGCTGTAGAGCCGTTGGCAATTGCTCTGAGAGCCTCAAGTGGCTGGATGGAGGGACTCAAAGCCCCCAAAGTCGGAGACCTGGCTATCGGACATGGCTAGCTTTCTCTGTTTGGAGAAAATCAAGTTCGCCTTGAGAGGGTCACTGTTAGGGTTCACCCGGGGGTGGCAACCATTCGTCGACTTCTTTGCGGGAAATTCATCGTCAGCAGATGGGGCGGGGGGGGGATTAGTTTAGATTAGAGTAGTGAGTCAATAAGAGTGAGACCTGCACTATGTTTAGGGTCGCCTCAGGGGGCTCAAGATATATACCATATTACTATACTGAGGAATTCTGGCGAGCGGAGATCCTCAGTGCAGGAAATGGGGCTGGTTTAGCACAGAGCTAAATCGCTGGCTTTTAAAGCAGACCAAGGCAGGCCAGCAGCACGGTTCAATTCTCGTACCAGCCTCCCTGAACAGGCGCCGGAATGTGGCGACTAGGGGCTTTTCACTAGTAACTTAATTTGAAGCCTACTTGTGACAATAAGCGTTTTTCATTTTAATTTATGGTTTCATGTATATTGTTTATTTTGTTGTTGTCACTATACCAAAAATACCTCAATAAAATGTTTGTTTTTAAAAACAATGCTTTCATGGTCATCATTAGACTTTTAATTAGACTTTCAAATTCCACCATCTGCCCTGGCGGGGTTCGAACCCTTGTCCTCAGAGCGTTACCCTAGATCCCTGGATTACTAGTCCAGTGACAGTACCACAGCACCACTGCCTCCACATAATCCAATGTAAACATAAAGCAAAGTCAGCAGGGGAGGGAGAGTTAGATACAAAGACATCTGCCAACACAAGTGAAACAAGGATTAGGGAAGTGCACTGTTTTGAGTATCCTGTTTAACAAGGCGCATAGCTGCCTGTGGCTCATGTGAAGTCTGTTTTCACTAACCCTTGTAACCTTCCTTACATTAGGGAGATTTACTGGAGCAGCACATTTCACACCAACTGGGGGCCAGGCAATTGTCTGGCTTCTCATAAAATATCCTGAAAACACTGTCATCCCCCCCAAATACCGCTTTCGACGAGGGATGTTTTCAATGGTACGCTGTAAGTTGCCAACTACCGCCCTGCATAAATCCATCGCAGATTTCCCTGGCCTTGCAACCCAACAAGTACTCTTTCTAAAACAGAGAAGATTTAAAACACAGATGGGATGCATCCTAGGCTGGAGGGGATTGCAGAGGCCCTGGGACTAATTTTCAAATCCTCTCTGGGCACAGGAGAGGTGCCTACGGAGGACTGGAGGATAACCAATGTGGTACCATTATTCAAGAAGGGAGGAAGGGATAAACCAGGAGACGACAGGCCAGTCAGTCTAACCTTAGTGGTGGGGAAAACTATTGGAAAAAATTCTGAGAGACAGAATTGATCTTCACCTGGGGAGGCAAGGATTAATTAAGGATCATCAGCCTGGTTTTGTCAAAGGGAGATCATGGGGGGGTCGGAGAATCGCCGGGGGGGGGGGGGGGGGGGGGGGGGGCGTGAATCCCGCCCCCGCCGGCTGCCGAAAGCTAGTGATTCAAAACAAACCGGTTGGACTGTAACCTGGTGTTGTAAGACACAAAGTGCTTTTTAAATGCGATGGGGGTTTTTTGCCCCTCCCACACTTTCCCAGACCCTCAACGCCCTCAAGGTGAAGAAAATTCTCAAGTCCTCTCTAATCCTTCAACCAACTACTCTAAGCCTCTGCTGCTTTTTTTAATCCTTTCATGAGAGGTTCGCATTGCTGCAAGGGGAGGTGGTGGTCTTGTGGTATTGTCACTGGACTACTAATGCAGTGACCCTCCATAATCCTCTGGGGACCAGGGTTCGAATCTCGCTTTGGCAGATGGTGAAATCTGAATTCAACGAAAATCTGGAATTAAAAGTCCAGTGTTACTCAAGACCCACTGTGATGTGGTTGATTCTTAACTGTCCTCTGAAATGTCAGTTCAAGGGCAATTATGGATGAGTAATAAATGCTGGCCCAGCCCAGCAATGCCCACATCCTGCAAATTAATCTTTAAAAAGTTGCCCTGCTGTGGATCAGGAGTCACATCGCGACCAGATCAGGTAAGGATGGCAGCTTTATGAACCCAGTGGATTTGTACAAGAATCTACAATGGTCCCTGCCATTAATTGAATTAATTTAGAACTGCTGCTCACAGTGACAGGGACCCGGGTTCAATTCCAGACTTGAGTCACTGTGCGGAGTTTGCACGTTCTCCCCGTGTGTGCGTGCGTTTTCCCCGTGCGCTCCAGTTTCCTCCCGCAGTCCAAAGATGTGCAGGTTAGGTGGATTGGCCATGCTAAATTGTCCTTAGTGTCCCAGGATGTGTAGGTAAGGTGGGATACAGGAATGGGGCGGGGGGCGTGGGACTCGGTAGGGTGCCCTTTCAGAGGGTCGGGGTAGACCTGAAGGGCCGATTGTCCTCTTTCTGCTCTGTAGGAGCTCTATGGTGCAGTGGGTACAGGGAAATTCCCTGATCTAAACAGCGTTAACAAAATTTACACTCTCAGGGCAATAAATGGTAGCCTGGAGTCTGCGCCCTCCACATCCCCCAAGAGGTTACGAGTGAAGGCAGGCTCCATTCAAGAGTGTCTCAAGCCAGGTTCCTGGCCGAGCAAGGGGAAATGAACTCCACCCTCCCACCACTCTGCTGCTGCTCACCTATTCTCTGTACGCATCAGAGAATCCTTGCTGCACCCTGTAATTATCATTCAAAAATGAAAGACTTGCATTTGTACGATCAGACAAACAAGGAGCAGGATTTGGTCATTCGGCCCCTCAAGCCCACTCCGCCATTTAATAAGATCAAGGCTGATCTGCTAGCAACCTCGAATCTGCATCCCTCCTACCCCGCCCCCCCCCCCCCCCCCCCCCCCCCCCCCGTTTACCTATCACCCGCTAGTTTACCAACAACCTATCCACCTCGGCCCTCTGCAATGGCAGGAGATCCCAAAAATAGGGCGGGATTATCCGACCCGCCAGTTCTGTTTTCCGGCGTTGCACTGGCAGCGGGACCCTCCGTCTCGGCAGCCGGCCAATGGGGTTTCCCATTGTGGACAACTCCACGCCGTCGGGAAATCTGTGGGCGTGAGTGCGCTGCCGGCGAAGCGGAAGATTCCGCCGACTGAGAATCCCGCTCTAATTCTGTTGATTAAAAAAATTGTGAAATTAGATTCATTGCAGTTCAAAATGGACATTACCAAAAGTTCAATACAGTTCAAGTTCTTTTTCCAATGCAGCATGTGGCACTGTGAGGTGCCTCAGTACGATTGCAATTGCACGTAATATTTCCAATATACATTCTCGAGGAATTTACACAGTTTCTTGCTTCTTGGTATACTACAGCCTGTGGACCTTAGACTATGGCCCCCCTCCCCAAAGAGCCTTTGTGGTAGGTGCCCCAAACCTTAGTGCGTCCCTCAACACATAGTGCTGGTCCTTTGACAGTGACAGCCTGCAACACTCGGCCCTGGATCTCTCCTCGTGAACATAGAACATACAGTGCTGAAGGAGGCCATTCAGCCCATCGAGTCTGCACCGACCCACTTAAGCCCTCACTTCCACCCTATCCCCGTAACCCAATAACCCCTCCTAAACTTTTTGGTCACTAAGGGCAATTTAGCACGGCCAATCCACCTAACCTGCGCGTCTTTGGACTGTGGGAGGAAACCGTTGCACCCGGAGGAAACCCACGCGGACACAGGGAGAACGTGCAGACTCCGCACAGACAGCGTCCCAGCGGGGAATCGGACCTGGGACCCTGGCGCTGTGAAGTCACAGTGCTAATCACTTGAGCTACCGTGCTGGAAGACCAGGAAATCCCAGAGAGCCTCACAGCCAATGAAGTATGGTCACTTGTTACAATGTCAGAGACGCAGCAGTCAATTTGCACACAGCAAGATCCCACACGTAGCAGCCTGGTGGTGACCAATTAACCTGTTTTTATAAAGGAATTGGTTACGTGGGTCAGGTCTCCACCACTCTTCTTTGCAATGGTGGCAAGAAGTGTTTTTGGAATCAACCGAGGACCGACACAGCCTTGTGGTTTAAGCATGCCATCCAAAAGGTTGTAGCCCAGGCACTGCAGTCCTGGCAGTCCAGATTACGTGCTCAAGTCTCTGGTTTCGGGATTGAACACTCAACATTCTGACTTAGAGGGAAGGGTGCTAATCTGCGCCACACTTACCAATCATTAAAGGAATAGCAAAATCCCAGGAAATAACACTGCACTCTCAGCGATCTGATTCTCATGAGAGAAATTTATTGGTTCTAATTAATCTTGTTGTTGCCTTGTTTCATAAGAACATAAGAACTAGGAGCAGGAGTAGGTCATCTGGCCCCTCGAGCCTGCTCCGCCATTCAATGAGATCATGGCTGATCTTTTGTGGACTCAGCTCCACTTTCCGGCCCGAACACCATAACCCTTAATCCCTTTATTCTTCAAAAAAAATCTATCTTTATCT
This sequence comes from Scyliorhinus torazame, assembly GCF_047496885.1. Classification (NCBI taxonomy): domain Eukaryota; kingdom Metazoa; phylum Chordata; class Chondrichthyes; order Carcharhiniformes; family Scyliorhinidae; genus Scyliorhinus; species Scyliorhinus torazame. The sequence continues at coordinate 27,180,023 of NC_092715.1, forward strand.
TAAAAACATTTAATGAAGGAGCCTCTACTGCTTCACTGGGCAAGGAATACCATAGATTCACAACCCTTTGGGTGAAGAAGTTCCTCCTAAACTCAGTCCTAAATCTACTTCCCCTTATTTTGAGACTATGCCCCCTAGTTCTGCTTTCACCTGCCAGTGGAAACAACCTGCCCGCATCTATCCTATCTATTCCCTTCATAATCTTATATGTTTCTATAAGATCCCCCCACATCCTTCTAAATCCCAACGAGTACAGTCCCAGTCTACTCAGCCTCTCCTCGTAATCCAACCCCTTCAGCTCTGGGATTAACCTAGTGAATCTCCTCGCACACCCTCCAGTGCCAGTACGTCCTTTCTCAAGTAAGGAGACCAAAACTGAACACAATCATCCAGGTGTGGCCTCACTAACACCTTATACAATTGCAGCATAACCTCCCTAGTCTTAAACTCCATCCCTCTAGCAATGAAGGACAACATTCCATTTGCCTTCTTAATCACCTGCTGCACCTGTAAACCAACGTTTTGCGACTCATGCACTAGCACATCCAGGTCTCTCTGCACAGCAGCATGTTTTAATATTTTATCATTTAAATAATAATCCCTTTTGCTGTTATTCCTACCAAAATGGATAATCTCACATTTGTCAACATTGTATTCCATCTGCCAGACCCTAGCCCATTCACTTAGCCTATCCAAATCCCTCTGCAGACTTCCAGTATCCTCTGCACTTTTTGCTTTACCACTTATCTTAGTGTTGTCTGCAAACTTGGACACATTGCCCTTGGTCCCCAACTCCAAATCATCTATGTAAATTGTGAACAGTTGTGGGCCCAACACTGATCCCTGAGGGACACCACTAGCTACTGATTGCCAACCAGAGAAACACCCATTAATCCCCACTCTTTGCTTTCTATTCATTAACCAATCCTCTATCTATGCTACTACTTTCCCCTTAATGCCATGCATCTTTATCTTATGCAGTAACCTTTTGTGTGGCACATTGTCAAAGGCTTTCTGGAAATCCAGATATACCACATCCATTGGCTCCCCGTTATCTACCGCACTGTTAATGTCCTCAAAAAATTCCACTAAATTAGTTAGGCACGATCTGCCCTTTATGAACCCATGCTGCGTCTGCCCAATGGGACAATTTCCATCCAGATGCCTCGCTATTTCTTCCTTGATGATAGATTCCAGCATCTTCCCTACTACCGAAGTTAAGCTCACTGGCCTATAATTACCCGCTTTCTGCCTACCTCCTTTGTTAAACAGTGGTGTCATGTTTGCTAATTTCCAATCCGCCGGGACCACCCCAGAGTCTAGTGAATGTTGGTAAATTATCACTAGTGCATTTGCAATTTCCCTAGCCATCTCTTTTAGCACTCTGGGATGCATTCCATCAGGGCCAGGAGACTTGTCTACCTTTAGCCCCACTAGCTTGCCCATCACTACCTCCTTGGTGACAACAATCGTCTCAAGGTCCTCACCTGTCATAGCGTCATTTCCATCAGTCACTGGCATGTTATTTGTGTCTTCCACTGTGAAGACCGACCCAGAAAACCTGTTCAGTTCCTCAGCCATTTCCTCATCTCCCATTATTAAATCTCCCTTCTCATCCTCTAAAGGACCAATATTTACCTTAGCCACTCTTTTTTGTTTTATATATTTGTAGAAACTTTTACTGTCTATTTTTATGTTCTGAGCAAGTTTACTCTCATAATCTATCTTACTCTTTTTATAGCTTTTTTAGTAGCTTTCTGTTGCCCCCTAAAGATTTCCCAGTCCTCTAGTCTCCCACTGATCTTTGCTACTTTATATGTTTTTTCCTTCAATTTGATACTCTCCCTTATTTCCTTAGATATCCACGGTCGATTTTCCCTCTTTTTACCGTCCTTCCTTTTTGTTGGTATAAACCTTTGCTGAGCACTGTGAAAAATCGCTTGGAAAGTTCTCCACTGTTCCTCAACTGTTTCACCATAAAGTCTTTGCTCCCAGTCTACCTTAGCTAGTTCTTCTCTCATCCCATTGTAATCTCCTTTGTTTAAGCACAAAACACTAGTGCTTGACTTTACCTTCTCACTATCCATCTGTATTTTAAATTCCACCATATTGTGATCGCTCCTTCCGAGAGGATCCCTAACTATGAGATCCTGAATCAATCCGTCTCATTACACAGGACCAGATCTAGGACCGCTTGTTCCCTCGTAGGTTCCATTACATACTGTTCTAGGAAACTATCGCGGATACATTCTATAAACTCCTCCTCAAGGCTGCCTTGACCAACCTGGTTAAACCAATCGACATGTAGATTAAAATCCCCCATGATAACTGCTGTACCATTTCTACATGCATCAGTTATTTCTTTGTTTATTGCCTGCCCCACCATAATGTTACTATTTGGTGGCCTATAGCCTACTCCTATCAGTGACTTTTTCGCCTTACTATTCCTGATTTCCACCCAAATGGATTCAACCTTATCCTCCATAGCACCGATGTCATCCCTTACTGTTGCCCGGATGTCATACTTAAATAACAGAGCTACACTACATCCCTTACCATCCACTCTGTCCTTCCGAATAGTTTGATACCCTCGGATATTTAACTCCCAGTCGTGACCATCCTTTAACCATGTTTCAGTAATGGCCACTAAATCATAGTCATTCACAATGATTTGCACCATCAACTCATTTACCTTATTCCGAATACTACGAGCATTCAGGTAAAGTACACTTATGCTGGCTTTTTTACTTCTATTCTGAATCTTAACACCTCGATCAGTAACCTCTCCTAAGTTATATTTCCTCTTAACCTTTCTCCTAATTTTCCTTGTCGTTGAACCCATATCTTCATGTAACAACCTGCCGCGTCGCTTACTATTAATGTTTTCACTTCCCGTTTTATTCCTTTTAGTATTCTTGGTCCTATTCACTGAGCTCCCCTCAGTCACTGTACCTTGTACTGTCGCCCTTTTTGATTTTTGACGATGGCTTCTCTGCCTTACACTTTCCCCCTTACTGCCTTTTGCTTCTGTCCCCGTTTTACTACCTTCCAACTTCCTGCATCGGTTCCCATCCCCCTGCCACATTAGTTTAAACTCTCCCCAACAGCTCTAGCAAATACCCCCCCTAGGTTCCAGTTCTGCCCAGGTGCAGACCGTCCGGTTTGTACTGGTCCCGCCTCCCCCAGAACTGGTTCCAATGTCCCAGGAATTTGAATCCCTCCCTCTTGCACCATCTCTCGAGCCACGCATTCATCCTATCTATCCTGACATTCATACTCTGACTAGCTCGTGGCACTGGTAGCAATCCTGAGATTACTACCTTTGAGGTCCTACTTTTTAGTTGAACTCCTAACTCTCTAAATTCAGATTGTAGGACCTCGTCCCGTTTTTTACCTATATCGTTGGTGCCTATGTGCACCACGACAGCTGGCTGTTCACCCTGCCCCCCCAGAATGTCCTGCAACTGCTCCGAGACATCCTTGCCCCTTGCACCAGGGAGGCAACAGACCATCCTGGAGTCTCAATTGCATCCGCAGAACCGCCTGTCTATTCCCCTTACAATCGAGTCCCCTATCACTATAGCCCTGCCATTCTTCTTCCTGCCCAGCTGCGCAGCAGAGCCAGCCACGGTACCATGAACCTGGCTGCTGCTGCCTTCCCCTGGTGAGCCATCTCCCTCAATAATATCCAAAGCGGTATATCTGTTTTGTAGGGAGATGACCGCAGAGGACACCTGCACTGCCTTCCTACTCTTGTTCTGTCTTTTGGTCACCCATTTTCTATCTCCCTCAGTACCTTTCACCTGCGGTGTGACCAACTCGCTAAACATGCTATCCACGACGTCCTCAGCTCCAAAGTGAGTCCATCCGCAGCTCCAGAGCCGTCAAGCGGTCTAACAGGAGCTGCAACTGGACACACTTCTTGCACGTGAAGGAGCCAGGGACAGTGGACATGTCCCTGAGCTCCCACATCGCACACGAGGAGCATGACACGGGTCTGAGATCTCCTGCCATGTCTTAAACCTTCGGTTAACTTCAACAATTACAATTTACCCCCAAAAATTAAATAAATAAATAAACGAAGAAAAAAATATATCAATATACCAATGAAAAGAAAACAGAAACACTACTTACCAGTCACTGACCTCGAGCCTTCCTCTTGATCTTCACAGCGGTTTTTTGTTGGAGAGAGTAGGGGGTAGGGAGGGAAACACTGAAGAAGTGTTTCGGGTTTAAGTGTCACTTGACAACAGCTCCTCCACAAACTCCCTTCAAATTAGGGTGACCACGACGGAGGTATTTCCCTTGCAACACTAATCAGCAGCTCCGCTCTACTGCCCTCTGCTGGATGCTTGTCTTCACTCGAACAGCTAGGGTCTTTAGCTCAGGTACACCTGCAATTTAGGGTGGCCACGACGGAGGTATGCAAATTTCCCTTGCAACACCAATCAGCAGCTCCGCTCTACTGCCCTCTGCTGGATGCTTGTCTTCACTCGAACAGCTAGGGTCTTTAGCTCAGGTACACCTGCAATTTAGGGTGACCACGACGGAGGTATGCAAATTTCCCTTGCAACACCAATCAGCAGCTCCGCTCTACTGCCCTCTGCTGGATGCTTGTCTTCACTCGAACATGATGTGGAGATGCCGGCGTTGGACTGGGGTGAGCACAGTACGAAGTCTTACAACAACAGGTTAAAGTCCAACAGGTTTGTTTCAATGTCACTAGCTTTTGGAGCGCTGCTCCTTCCTCAGGTGAATGAAGAGGTCTGTTCCAGAAACACATATATAGACAAATTCAAAGATGCCAAACAATGCTAGGAATGCGAGCATTAGCAGGTGATTAAATCTTTACAGATCCAGAGATGGGTTAACCCCAGGTTAAAGAGGTGTGAATTGTCTCAAGCCAGGACAGTTGGTAGGATTTCGCAGGCCAGATGGTGGGGGATGAATGTAATGTGACATGAATCCCAGGTCCCGGTTGAGGCCGCACTCATGTGTGCGGAACTTGGCTATAGGTTTCTGCTCAGCGATTCTGCGTTGTCGCGGGTCCTGAAGGCCGCCTTGGAGAACGCTTACCCGGAGATCAGAGGCTGAATGCCCTTGACTGCTGAAGTGTTCCCCGACTGGAAGGGAACATTCCTGCCTGGTGATTGTTGCGCGATGTCCGTTCATTCGTTGTCGCAGCGTCTGCATGGTCTCGCCAATGTACCACGCTTCGGGACCTCCTTTCCTGCAGCGTATGAGTAGACAACGTTGGCCGAGTCGCACGAGTATGTACCGCGTACCTGGTGGGTGGTGTTCTCACGTGTAATAGTGGTATCCATGTCGATGATCTGGCACGTCTTGCAGAGATTGCCATGACAGGGTTGTGTGGTGTCGTGGTCACTGTTCTGAAGACTGGGTAGTTTGCTGCACACAATGGTTCGTTTGAGGTTGCGCGGTTGTTTGAAGGCAAGTAGTGGGGGTGTGGGGATGACCTTGGCAAGATGTTCATCGTCATCAATGACGTGTTGAAGGCTGTGAAGAAGATGACGTAGTTTCTCCGCTCCGGGGAAGTACTGGACGGTTTTTCGCTGTGGCGTGTTGGAACACGCACACATGAGTGCGGCCTCAACCGGGACCTGGGATTCATGTCACATTACATTCATCCCCCACCATCTGGCCTGCGAAATCCTACCAACTGTCCTGGCTTGAGACAATTCACACCTCTTTAACCTGGGGTCACCCCATCTCTGGATCTGTAAAGATTTAATCACCTGCTAATGCTCGCATTCCTAGCATTGTTTGGCATCTTTGAATTTGTCTATATATGTGTTTCTGGAACAGACCTCTTCATTCACCTGAGGAAGGAGCAGCGCTCCGAAAGCTAGTGACATCGAAACAAACCTGTTGGACTTTAACCTGGTGTTGTAAGACGTCGTACTTCACTCGAACAGCTAGGGTCTTTAGCTCAGGTACACCTGCAATTTAGGGTGACCACGACGGAGGTATGCAAATTTCCCTTGCAACACCAATCAGCAGCTCCGCTCTACTGCCCTCTGTTTCCTCCAGTTACCTTCCAAAGATGGGCTTCTAAAGCTGGAAAGGCTAAAATTGTTTCTAGCATATGAGAGGGAGTTACTAATCCTTCAGGTGAAGGGCAGAATTCCAAGAGGCGGGTGTCCTGGGTATGGTTGTAAGGAATAAAAACATGAGTGATAATCACAGAAGAGGCATTTAACAAGGTGAAGGAGTTTCTGCAATATGAAGGACAGTGATCATTAAACCTGCGGCAAAGAATTAGTGCCGGGATCATTTACCTCCACCTGAGAAACCAGACAAGGTCCTGGTTTAATATGTAATTGGAAACAGGTCAAGTCTGAAAATGCAGCGTTCCCCCAGTACTGAGACGAACTGTCAGCCAAAGTTAAATTCTCAAGTCCAGATGCACACCGCTACAAGCCTCTGACTCAGAGACCAAGTGTCATCGCCAGGTTGCAGCTGACACCTGTCTGTCTGTACATTTAATACCTTTGTAACTTAGCCGACTGGAACGGGAGGCTTTCCCCTTTCACGTTTGCAAACAGTTTGAACTCCATTATACAATGACATGTGTACACGCAACATCAGCACAAAGAGTCATCGGACTCGAAGCGTTCGCTCTTTTCTCTCCCTGCAGATGCTGCCAGACCTGCTGAGATTTTCCAGCATTTTCTCTTTCGTTTCCGATTCCAGCCTCCGCAGTAATTTGCTTTTATCAGGACAGATTGGTTGGAGGCGAGGATCTCTTTCACTTTCTCTGTGTTAACGTGCTCGCTAACGACATCAAGTTCTTGACCAATCCACACCAGTCGATATCCATCAATGGCCCAATTCTTCCGAGGATTGGCAACACCGTCGTGTTATCGCTCTGCTCCTACTTTGCACCTTTTTAAAAAAATAATATTTATTGATGTTTTCATAAAATATCAGTAACAAAATGAAAAAGGAACCAAACAGGGTTAAGTACAAAACACAGTCCAAAAAAGCAACCCTCCCTGTACATAAATAATAAATTAACATTAACACCCCGACTTAACCCAACAAATATATACACCCCCTCAGACCCCCCAGTGTAAATAACAAACCCCCCCCCCGAGCTGCTGCTGCCATTGACCAATGTCTATCGCTCTGTCAGGAAATCTAAGAACGGTTGTCACCGCCTAAAGAACCCTTGTACCGACCCTCTCAAGGCGAATTTCACCCTCTCCAGTTTAATGAACCCTGCCATATCGCTGATCCAGGAGTCCACGCTTGGGGACCTCGCATCCGTCCACTGAAGGAGAATCCACCGTCGGGCTACTAGGGACGCAAAGGCCAGAATACCGGCCTCTTTCGCCTCCTGCACTCCCGGCTCCCCTGCAACCCCAAATATTGCAAGCCCCCAGCCCGGTTTGACCCTGGAACCTACCACCCTCGACACCGTCCTCGCTACACCCCTCCAAAATTCCTCCAGCGCTCGGCATGCCCAGAACATATGGATGTGATTTGCTGGGCTCCCTGAGCACCTAACACACCTGTCCTCACCCCCAAAATAATGGCTCATCCTTGTCCCGGTCATGTGTGCCCTGTGCAGCACCTTAAACTGTATGAGGCTGAGCCTCGCGCACGATGAGGAAGAGTTCACCCTCCCTAGGGCGTCTGCCTACGTCCCTTCCTCGATCTCCTCGCCCAACTCCTCCTCCCACTTACCTTTCACCTCCACCACCGAGGCCTCCTCCTCCTCCTGCATCACCTGGTAAGTTTCCGAGATCTTCCCCACTCCCACCCACCCCCCCGAGAGCACCCTGTCCTGTACTGTGTGTGGCAGCAGCCGCGGGAATTCCACCACCTGCCGACTGGCAAACCTGTAAATATCTGAAGGTGTTTCCCGGGGGGAGCCCGTACTTCTCCACCAGCTCACCCAGGCTCGCGAGCATCCCGTCCACAAACAGGTCTCCCAACCTTCGTATCCCTGCCCTGTGCCACCCCGGAAACCCTCCATCTGTTCTCCCTGGGACAAACCGGTGGTTTCCCCACTATTGGGGTCCACACCGAGGCCCCAACTTCCCCCCTGTGCCGCCTCCACTGCCCCCAGATTATGAGGGCAGCCGCCACTACCGGGCTCGTGGTATACCTCCTTGGAGGGAACGGCAGCGGCGCCGTTGCAAGTGCCCCCAGACTCGTATCCACATAAGACGCCGTCTCCAGCCTCTTCCATGCAGCCCCTCCCCCTCCATTACCCACTTGCGCACCATTGTCGCATTGGCGGCCCAGTAGTACCCACAGAGGTTGGGCAGCGCCAGCCCCCCCTATCTCTACTCTGCTCCAGGAACACCCTTCTCACCCTCGGAGTCCCTCGCGCCCACACAAACCCCATTATACTCCTGTTGACCTGCCTAAAAAAGGCCTTCGGGATAAACACGGAGAGGCACTGGAACAGGAACAAAAACCTTGGGAGCACCGTCATTTTGACTGACTGCACCCTGCCCGCCAAGGACAGCGGCAAGCGTCCCATCTCTTGAACTCCTCCTCCATTTGCTCCACCAGCCTTGCGAAATTAAGCCTATGCAGAGCCCCCCAGCTCCTGGCCACCTGGGCCCCCAAATACCTGAAGATCCTCTCCGCCCTTTTTAGTGGGAGCTCGCCAATCCCCCTCTCCTGGTCCCCTGGGTGAACCACGAACAGCTCGCTCTTCTCCATGTTGAGCTTCGTATCCCTGCCCTGAGAAATCCCCAAATTCGTATCCCTGCCGTATCGTACCCCGAGAAATCCCCAAATTCCCTGAGGATCCTCATTACCTCCGGCATTCTCCCCACCAGGTCCGCCATATATAGCAGCAAGTCGTCCGCATAGAGCGACACCCTATGCTCCTCCCCACCCCGCACCAACCCCCCCAGTTCCTCGACTCCCTCAGTGCCATAGCCAGGGGTTCAATCGCCAGTGCGAAGAGCAGGGGGGACAGGGGACACCCCTGCCTCGTCCCTCGGTGCAACCGAAAGTACTCAGACCTCCTCCTGTTCATGGCCACACTCGCCATCGGGACCTCATACAACAGCCTAACCTACCTGACAAACCCCTCCCCAAACCCGAACCTCTTCAGCACCTCCCACAGGTACCCTCACTCTACCCCATCAAAGGCTTTCTCAGCGTCCATCGCCACCACTATCTCCGCCTCCCCCTCCCTCGCCGGCATCATGATAACGTTCAGAAGCCTCCGCACATTTGCGTTCAACTGCCTCCCCTTCACGAACCCCGTCTGGTCTTCGTGGATGACCTGCGGCACACAATCCTCAATCCTCGTGGCTAAGACCTTCGCCAGCACCTTGGCATCTACATTTAGCAACGAAATCGCCCTGTAAGACCCACACTGCAGGGGATCCTTGTCCCACTTCAGGATCAAGGAGATCAGTGCCCGGAACATCGTCGGGGGCAAAGCCCCCCCCCTCCCTTGCCTCATTGAAGGTCCTAACTAGCAACGGGCCCAACAGATCCATATATTTCTTATAGAATTTGAACGGGAAACCATCCGGCCCCGGTGCCTTCCCCGCCTGCATGCTCCCTATCCCTTTGATCAGCTCCTCCAGCCCAATCGGGGCCCCCAATCCCGTCACCAGTCCCTCCTCCACCTTCGGAAACCTCAATTGGTCCAGAAAGCGGCCCATCCCTCCCTCCTTCAGTAGGGGCTCGGATCGGTACAATTCCTCGTAGAAGTCCCTGAAGACCCCATTGATGCCAATCCCACTCTGCACCACACTCCCTCCCCTGTCCTACCCCGATCTCCCTAGCTGCATCCCGCTTCCGAAGCTGATGCGCCAGCATCCGGCTTGCCTTTTCCCCATGCTCGCAGACCGCCCCCTGGGCCTTCCTCCACTGCACCTCCGCCTTCCTGGTGGTCACCAGGTCGCATTCGGCCTGGAGGCTGCGCCTCTTCCTCAATAGTCCTTCTTCAGGCACCTCCGCATACCTCCTGTCTACCCTCCCCCACCAGCCTCTCCCTCTCCCTCTGCTCCCTCCTCTCCTTGTGGGCCCTAATGGAGATCAACTCTCACCTAACCACCGCCTTCAGCGCCTCCCATACCATCCCCACTCGGACCTCCCCGTTATCGTTGGCCTCCAGATACCTCTCTATGCTTCCTCGGAACCGCTCACTCACCTCCTCGTCCGCCAACAGCCCCACCTCCAAGCGCCACAACGGGCGCTGGTCCCTCTCCTCCCCCAGCTCTAAGTCCACCCAATGCAGGGCGTGATCCGACATGGCTATCGCCAAGTACTCGGTGTCCTCTACTCTCGCTATCAGCGCCCTACTCAAAATAAAAAAGTGGATCCGGGAATAAGCCTTATGGACATGTGAGAAGAATGAAAATTCCCTAGCCCCCGGCCTTGCAAATCTCCAAGGGTCCACTCCTCCCATCTGGTCCATAAACCCCCTCAGCACCTTAGCCGCCGCCGGCTTCCTACCCGTCCTAGACCTGGAGCGAACCAGTTTGCCGGATCCAACATCGTGTTAAAGTCTCACCCCATCTCCAAGAGCCCCCCCGACCAACCCAACCCAAACAGTGTCCAACCCGCCCTAACCACCCTCACCGAACCAGAAAGAAAGAAAAACAAGAGCAAAGGACCCCGCCTCAAAAAGTAACATATCAACCGCAATCCCCAAACGCCCATCCCGACCCTCAATCTGTGTCCAACTTCTCGGCCTGAACAAAGGCCCACGCCTCCTCCGGAGACTCAAAATAATGGTGCCGGTCCTTGTAGGTGACCCACAGTCGCGCCGGCTGCAACATGCCAAACTTCACCCCCTTCCTGTGCAGCACCACCTTCGCTCGATTGTACCCGGCCCTCCTCTTCGCCACCTCCGCACTCCAGTCCTGATATATCCGAACCTCCGCGTTCTCCCACCTGCTGCTCCTCTCCTTCTTGGCCCACCTGAGCACACACTCATGATCAGCGAACCGATGAAACCGCACCAGCACCGCCCGCGGAGGCTCGTTAGCCTTGGGCCTCCTCGCCAGCATTCTATGGGCCCCTTCCAGCTCCAGGGGACCCTGGAAGGACCCCACTCCCATCAACGAGTTCAACATGGTGACCACATAGACCCCCACGTCCGGCCCCTCCAGACACTCTGGGAGGCCCAGAATCCACAAATTCTTCCGCCTCGACCGATTCTCCATCTCCTCGAACCGCTCCTGCCATTTCTTGTGGAGCGCCTTGTGCGCCTCCACTTTACCGCGAGGCCTAAGATCTCGTCCTCGTCGGAGATCTTTTGTCGGGCCTCGCGGATCGCCACCCCCTTGGCCGTCTGTGTATCCAGCAGCTTATCGATAGAAGCCTTCATCGGCTCAAGCAGGTCCGCCTTAATCTCCCTGAAGCAGCGCTGGATACCCACCTGTTGCTCTTGCGCCCACTGCCTCCACGCTGCCTGGTCCCCGCCCGCCGCCATTTTGTTCCTCTTCCCTCGCACCTTCTTCGGGTCTACCGCCACTTTTTTAGTCTCCCCACTGCTGGTAAAAGCCATATACTGTCGGGGAACTATTGTACTCTCCTTCCCACAGCAGGAAACGTTGAAAAGATTCCGTTGGGGGCCCTGAAAAGAGCCCAAAAGTCAGTTTTTGCAGGAACTAATTTGCACCTACACGCTGAAGCTCCACACATCTGGCTGGGATTCCGTGGTGGGAGCGACAGGAGCAAGTTAGATGCTGTCGTGAGTGTCATGAGAATGTCGCTTTAAGAAATGTTTGGCTGCTCATATTACTGCAGTGATGCCATAGTGTGGGTGGAGCTGGTCTGCCTGTCAGCTTTTTACTTTCGTTTTAGGCTGCTTGCTGCAGGTGTGTTTTAGTTTCGATTTCAGAGCTGGATAGCTGCAGTCACAGCCAGAAGGTGTGTGAATCTCTCTCTGTAATCTAAAGACTGTAAATCGATCCTGGTGATTTAAAACTAATAACAGTAGTGACTTTAACCTGATGTGCTTCTGGTAAAAGGAGTTTTAAGTCGTACGGATGTTAAAAGGAAAGCTTAAAGGATTACTTAGTGTTGTAGTCTTTGGGGGTTGTATTTGAATTAATGGTTGCTAAGATGTTCGCTGTATGTTTTAAAAAGGTTAACTTGAGTTCATAGAATAAACATTGTTTTGCTTTAAAAAATACTTTTCCATTTCTGCTGTCCCACACCTGTAGAGTGGGCCGTGTGCTCCCCATACCACAATCTATTAAAAGTTGTGGGTCAGGTGAACTCCATGATACACTTTGGGATTGCCTAAACCCTGGCCCATAACATGAGTAACTCACCTCCTGACCCCCCCCTGATCCCCCAAAGCCTCTACACCACCTACAAGGCTCAAGTCAGGAGTGTGATGGAATACTCCCCACTTGCCTGGATGAGTGCAGCTTCAACAACACTCAAGAAGGGCGGCACGGTGGCGCAGTGGTTAGCACTGCTGCCTCACGGCGCCGAGGACCCAGGTTCAATCCCGGCTCTGGGTCACTGTCCATGTGGAGTTTGCACATTCTCCCCGTGTCTGCGTGGGTCTCACCCCCACAACCTAAAGATATGCAGTGTAAGTAGATTGGCCGCGTTAATCTGCTCATTAACTGGGGGGAAAAAAGAATTGGGTACTCTAAATTTTTTTTAAAACACTCAAGAGGCTCGACACCACCCAAGACAAGCACCTTCCAAACCCACGACCACCACCATCTAGAAGGACAAGAGCAGCAGATACCTGGAAACCCCACCACCTGGAGATTCCCCTCCAAGTCACTCACCACACTGACTTGGAAATATATCGCCGCTCCTTCACTGTCGCTGGGTTAAAATCCTGGAACTCCCTCCCGAACAGCATAGTGGGTGTACCTACACCACTTGGACTGCAGCGGTTCAAGAAAGCGGCTCACCACCAACTTCTCAAGGGCGATTAAGTATGGGCAATAAATGCTGGACTAGCAAGCGACGCACACATCCCTTAAGTAACAATAAAAAGTGTTCAAATATTTGTTTAAATATAACACACCAATTTTCTTTTTAGTAAACATTTTATTGAGGTATTTTTGGTATTGTAACAACAACAAAATAAACAATGTACATGAAACTATAAACATAGTGCAAAAGCCGTCTCCCTTCCTTACAGGTCCCACCTTTATTAACCCCCTACTCTAAGCTAAAGTTAACCCCCGATTAATTAAAAGATTAATTTTCCGCAAAGAAGTCGACGAACGATTGCCACCTCCGGGCGAACCCTAACAGTGATTTTCACCAAACAGAGAAAGCTAGCCATGTCCGATAGCCAGGTCTCCGACTCCGGGGCTTTGAGTCCCTCCAAGCTAATAGTATCTGTCTCCGGGCTACCAGGGAAGAAAAGGCCAGAACGTCTGCCTCTTTCTCCTCCTGGATTCCCGGATCCTGCAACACCCTGAAAATCGCCACCTCTGGACTCAGCGCCACCCTTGTTTTTAACACCGTGGACATGACATCTGCAAACCCCTGCCAAAATCCCCAAAGCTTCGGACATGTCCAGAACATGTGGACATGGTTCGCTGGTCCTCCCGCACATTTTGCACACCTGACTTCCACCCCAAAGAATCTGCTCATCCGGGCCACTGTCATGGGAGCCTGATGAACGATCTTGAATTGTGTCAGGCTGAGCCTGGCGCATGTTGCGGACGCATTGACTCTACTCAACGCGTCCACCCATAGACCATCCTCTATCTCACCTCCCAGCTCCTCCTCCCACTTGCGCTTCAGCTCCTCGGTCTGCATCTCCTATGACCCCCATAAGTTCCTTGTAAATGTCAGAGACGCTCCCTTCTCCTATTCACCCTCTGGAAACTACCCTGTCCTGAATCCCCCTTAGCGGTAGGAGTGGGAAGGTTGACACCTGTTTACGTAGGAAGTCCCGCACCTGCAGATACCTGAATTTGTTTCCCCTCGCCAACCCAAACTTCTCCTCCAGCGCCTTCATACTCGGAAAGCTCCCCTCTATAAACATATCCCCCATCCTCTCAATCCCCGCTCTCCGCCATATCCGGAAGCCCCCATCCATACTTCCCGCGGCAAACCGGTGATTATTACAGATTGGGGACCAGACAGATGCTCCCTCTGCTCCCACATGTCTCCTCCATTGCCCCCAGACTCTCAGGGCCGCCACCACCACGGGGCTGGTGGAGTACCGTGCCGGCAGGAACGGCAGAGGCGCAGTTACCAACGCTCCCAGACTGGTGCCCTTGCATGAAGCCGCCTCCATACGCACCCATGCCGACCCCTCCCCCACCACCCACTTCCTGATCATGGCTATATTCACTGCCCAGTAACAGTTACTAAAATTTGGCAGCGCCAGCCCACCCTCTCCCCGACTCCGCTCAAGCATTACCTTCCTTACTCGCGGGGTCTTGCCCGCCCAAACAAAGCCAGAGATCCCTTTCTTGGCCCGTTTAAAAAAGGACCGCGGAATAAAGATGGGGAGACACTGAAACACAAACAGGAATCTCGGAAGGACCGAAATCTTCACCGTCTGCACCCTCCCAGCCAGTGACAACGGGAGCTCTGAAAATTGTCCTTCATTTGGTCTACTAGTCGGGCCAGGTTTAATTTATGCAGCCGGTCCCATTCCCGCGCCACTTGAATGCCTAAGTACCTAAAGCTTCCCCCTACTAATCTAAACGGCAGCTCCCCCAATCGCGTCTCCTGTCCCCTCGCCTGGACCGCAAACATCTCACTTTTCCCCATATTGAGCTTATACCCCGAAAACCGGCCAAATTCCCCATGAATCCTCATGATTTCTTCCATCCCCTCTATTGGGTCCGATACATACAGAAGCAGGCCGTCTGCACAGAGCGAGACGCTGGGCCACACCAATTTTTTTAACGTCGCGATGGATTTTCTTTCGGATTGTTCTGAGCAGTGGATTGATTTTCAGTTCTCGTAGACCCCAGGGTCAAGCCTGAGGCCCGCCCCCCCGATGCTCCGCTCCTGACCAGCCGAGTTCCCGACGGTGTGCGTCGCTCATGGTCTCGCCCATCGGGAACTCGGCGAGGCGGCTGCGGACTCAGTCCAGCGGCACCACAGTCGGGGGAGGGCCGATCCGCGGGCAGGGGGTGGGGGGGCGTTATTCGGGCCTGGGGGCACTCGGGCCGGCCGAAGGGGGAGAGTATTTCGCAGGTCGGGCCCGCGAGCGGCCACCGCCATGCAGCACGGCCGTGCGCACGCGCGGCCACGGACCCGGCAATTCCCCGGAGCGTATCGGCAACTAGAGCCGGGCGCTCTACCCTGCTAGCCCCCAGCCAAACGGGGAACCGGTGGCCGTTTTGCGAAATCCTTTCTGGCGTTCAACGTCACCGTTCCCACGCCGGCGTGGGGGACATAGCCTCACAATCGGAGAATCCAGCCCATGATATTTAATGTAAAGATCAAAAAAAACTATCCACAGAGCACATCTCATGAAGAATGATACGTTTGATCCCCACCAATATGTGGAACAAGGCTGCCACCTCCTGTTAGGATGCGGAAATTCCAATGAAGACTAAATAAAACTGACGACCGTTCAGATTTCAATAATAGTACCCCGTACTTATATAGCACATTTAAATTACCAATACCTGTTATAATCTAGAAAGCCAGTTAGTGAAGGATCATATCAGAACTAATCTCTACTGGACAATATTCGGTTTGGGCTGATAATCTTAAGTAAAATTCATATCGTACAATAGTCAGGCGATAACCATTGACATTCAATGGCATTATCATCACTGAAACCCCCACTATCAACATCCTGGGGGTTACCATTGATCAGAAACAAAACTGGACGAGCCAAATGTGGCGACAAGAACAGGTCAGAGGATGGGAATTCTGCAGCGAGTAACTCACCTCCTGAATCCCCAAAGCCTGTCCACCACCTACAAGGCACAAGTCAGGAGCGTGATGGAATACTGTCCACTTGCCTGGATGAGTGCAGCTCCCACAACACTCAATAAGCTCGACACCATCCAGGACAAAGCAACACACTTCATTGGCACCCTTTCCACCAACCTAAGCATTCACTCCCTCCACCATGGACGCACAGTGGCAGCCGTGTGCACCATCTCCAAGATGCACTGCAAGAACTCATCAAGGTTCCTTTGACAGCAGCTTCAAGACCTGCAACCTCTACCACCTAGAACCCTGGGTGTCAAGAGACATAAAGGTCAGGATCAAGAAAAAACGTGAAGCTGATGGCAGATACCAAGGACTCAATCCGACAGAGTCCCTCAAGGAGCACAAAAAGTGCAGGGGGGGGGAACTTAAAAAGGAAATTAGGAAAGTTAAGAGAGTACATGAAAAAGCTTTGGAGAGTAGAATAAAGGAAAACACAAAGGTTTTCTTTTTAAAGAGATAAACAGCAACAGAATAACTGGGGAAAGGGTAGGGCCAATTGGGGACCATATGGGTAAACTGTGTATGGACCTGGAAGATGTGGGCATGATCCTCAATGAATACTTTGCGTCGGTCTTCACAATGGAAAAAGATGATGCAGGTGCAGACACCAGGGTGGAGGGCTGCGAAACATTAGAGGAAATTAATATAGAGAGAGGAGGTATTAGCAGGTTTAGCAGTCATAACAGTGGATACGCCCACAGGCCCGGATGAGATGTATCCCAGGGGTGTTGAGGGAGGCAAGGGGAGAGATACCAGGGGCACTGGCGATAATTGTCAGATCCTCTCTGGCCACAGGTGAGGTGCTAGAGGACTGGACGACAGCTGACATTGTTCCATGATGAAAAAAATGGAGGTCGGGATAGACCAGGTAATTATAGGCCAGTCAGTCTAACCTCGGTGATGAGGGAAGTTACTAAAGAATTCTGAGGTCCAGAATATACCTGCATTTGGATAGACACGGATTAATCAGAGATAATCCACATGGATTTGTTAATGGAAGGTCATGTTTGACAAATCTATTCAAATGTTTTGAGGAGGTAACCATGAGTGTTGATCCATAGGGCATTGATCAGGGGACCAAAACTGTTCACAGTATTTCAGGTGTGGCCTAACTAGTGCCTTGTACAGTTTTCGCAGGACCTCCTTATTTCTATATTCTATCGCCCTTTGAAATAAAGGCCAACATTTCATTTGCCTTCCATTTGAATAATATTCAGCTCCGTTATTCTTCCTTCCAAAGTGCCCAACTTCACATTTTCCTCCGTTATATTTCATCCGCCACGTTCTTGCCGAATGTCACACCTAACCTGTGTATATCCCTCAGTAAACTCTTTGTGTCATCCTCAATAGTTGCCTTCCCACCTATCTTTGGCAAGATAGCGTATTTACTTCCCTTGTCTATGTCATTCAGACATATTGTAAATGATAGTCCAAAGATGGGCAGGTTGGGTGGATTGGCCATGCTAAATTGCCCTTAGTGTCCAAAAAGGTGAGGGGGGGGGGTTACTGGGTTACGGGGATAGGGTGGAGGTGCGGGCTTGGGTAAGGTGCTCTTTCCAAGAGCCGGTGCAGACCCGATGGGCCGAATGGCCTCCTTCTGCACTGTAAATTCTATGATTCTATGATTGTGGCCCCAGATTGTGGCACTGCGCTAATTACAGGTTGTCACCCTGAAAATACCCCTTATCCAAACTCTCTGTCTTCTATCAGTGAGCCAATCCTCTATCCATGTTCCTATACCACCCCCAACACCGTGGGCTCTTATCTCATTAAGTATCATTTTGTGTGGTACCTGATTGAGCCCTTTTTAGAAATCCAAGTATATTGGCGCGATTCTCTGTTGGCTGAGCCGAAATCGCGAAACGCAATGGGGCGGAGTACAGGACGCGGCACCAAAATCATGGCGGGTGCCGATTTGACGCCAAATCGCAATTCTCCGACACCTCGACAGTAGCATCAATGTGGTCCGGAACGCGTGTACAGTAAACACCGTCTGCATGTCATTAGCAGGCTCGACCCGGTATTCGCCGGGGCCTCCGTGATTCTCCGTTTCCGATGGGCCAAATTGCCGACGGCAATTTAAAAACCGTGAAACTGGCGTTGTGGCTGCTGAGGGGGTTATGGAAAGTGTCCAACGCCGCCAGAGAGTGCTGACAGTTGTGCCGCTGGCCGGGGGGGCTGCTGCCAGGGGCCAGGGGGGGGGTAGCTGGGGGTGGCCAGGAGGTGGGCTGTGGGGTCGGTGTGGGCGGGCACGGAACTCCATTGCCGCAGCCGGAAAGGCTGCCATGCAGCTCCAGCCAACCCATCAGCTGCATGGGTGCACTCCAGCACAACCAGTGCCACCTTGTTGGCTGGGATGAGTGTGTGTGGGGAGTGTATTGTGTATGTGCGGCTGCAGCTTGTCAGCCTCCTGTTGCTAACTTTTGGTTGGTTCAATTGGCTGTTTTATAACCTTTGCTCTAGAGTCGCCAGGTATCTTTATGATGCCGCCACGAGGTTCAAGTTCAAGTAATGATCAATAACTCAACACACCAATTAGTAAGATTCAAATTAATACACATTTATTATACACGGTAAATCGCTACTCATGCATAAACTCTATTTCTATTTCTATCACTAACAGGCCTATACTTAGCTTCAGACTGGCCCACCAGGTCAGGGGAACAAATGGCCTTTCGTTCAGGTCTTGAGTCTGCAGGATTCAAAAGCTGGTATGGACTGGTAGCTAGGAGCGCCTATCTTGTAGCGAGCATTGACTTGAGACTTACTTGTTTGGAGGCCGCTGGACAGTTCACTCTCAGGGGTTGCTTCGCGTTGCTGAGTGACCCTGTCAAGAAAGACGATTTGAACTTGGGAGCTTTACTTTATAGTCCCCAGGGGCTTCCCGCCCTTCGGGGCGGACCCCGTACCCGGTTTCAAGTGATTGGACTTCGTTCCAATCACTTGGTTCGATTTCTCCAATACTGGAGCTGTTCCCTGATCGTTGGGCGGTCTTTAAGTGTCCGTTAACCTCTTTTGTGTTGGCTCCTGCTGGCGCCGAGGAGTCTGGCTTGGCCTTGTTTACCTTAAAATGTTCCGATTGTTCCCGGGGAACGCTCATTACTATGTAGATGGCTGCGCGCATCGATGCTGTCTGGGTTTCTGCAGAGTCTAATACACAGTAACTTTGCACCTGCTAGTTTTTGCCTGTGTTGGCTGAATTTCCCTTCAGCATTTGCGGTTCTCCATTTTAAGTCGGGAAGTGGCCAACCCAGGTGGCTACACTCCCGAGTGTCAATCATGGACCCGGCGAATCCCGTACCGTTTTTCATTGGAATCGATTGTATTTCACGTGGCACCAGTAAAAGCCCCGCAACGGTTGCTGAATCGATCCAGGTGCAGCGCCGGTTTTACTGTTGTGAAAGTCTACAGATGCTGCGTCGGCATCAACACTTCGGGCTGGATTCTCCGATTTGAAGGCTATAGTGTTAACGCCGGCGTGTGATCATGGCGCATAAGCTGCACCGATCCTCCGTCTGGTTGGGGGGTTAGCAGCCACGCAGCGTAAAGCCCCCGGCTTTACCTGCGGATACGGCCGGAGAATTGCCGGGCCCGTGGCCAGGCGTGCGCACGGTCGGAGGCCTGGAGGCAGCTGAAGGCATGGTCACCAATGACGGAGCGATGAAAACCAGGAAGTGCCCTTGTGATTCGCAGTGAAGGACCAGCAGAGGAAGATTGCCCTCTCCTGTTCCGAAACCAGCACTGCAGCTGCAGCAGAGACCATGAGGGCAGAAACTGCGATTATTTAACATCCTGACGTAAAATTCCTTCCTGCCAATTTCAACGTGCTCCTCATACATAAGAACATAAGAACAAGGAGCAGGAGTAGGCCATCTGGCCCCTCGAGCCTGCTCCGCCATTCAATGAGATCATGGCTGATCTTTTGTGGACTCAGCTCCACTTTCCGGTCCGTACACCATAACCCTTAATCCCTTTATTCTTCAAAAAACGATCTATCTTTATCTTAAAAACATTTAATGAAGGAGCCTCAACTGCTTCACTGGGCAAGGAATTCCATAGATTCACAACCCTTTGGGTGAAGAAGTTCCTCCTAAACTCAGTCCTAAATCTACTTCCTCTTATTTTGAGGCTATGCCCCCTAGTTCTGCTTTCACCCGCCAGTGGAAACAACCTGCCCGCATCTATCCTATCTATTCCCTTCATAATCTTATATGTTTCTATAAGATCCCCCCTCATCCTTCTAAATTCCAACAAGTACAGTCCCAGTCTACTCAGCCTCTCCTCGTAATCCAACCCCTTCAGATTTGGGATTAACCTAGTGAATCTCCTCTGCACATCCTCCAGTGCCAGTACGTCCTTTCTCAGGTAAGGAATTCAAAACTGAATACAATACTCCAGGTGTGGCCTCACTAACACTTTATACAATTGCAGCATAACCTCCCTAGTCTTAAACTCCATCCCTCTAGCAATGAAGCACTAAACTCCATTCACCTTCTTCATCACCTGTTGCACCTGTAAACCAACTTTTTGCGACTCATGCACTAGCACACCCAGGTCTCTCTGCACAGCAGCATGTTTGAATATTTTATCATTTAAATAATAATCCCTTTTGCTGTTATTCCTACCAAAATGGATAATCTCACATTTGTCAACATTGTATTCCATCTGCCAGACCCTAGCCCATTCACTTAACCTATCCAAATCCCTCTGCAGACTTCCAGTATCCTCTGCACTTTTTGCTTTACCACTCATCTTAGTGTCGTCTGCAAACTTGGACGCATTGCCCTTGGTCCCCAACTCCAAATCATCTATGTAAATTGTGAACAATTGTGGGCCCAACACTGATCCCTGAGGGACACCACTAGCTACTGATTGCCAACCAGAGAAACACCCATTAATCCCCACTCTTTGCTTTCTATTAATTAATCCTCTATCCATGCTACTACTTTACCCTTAATGCCATGCATCTTTATCTTATGCAACAAACTTTTGTGTGGCACCTTGTCAAAAGCTTTCTGGAAATCCAGATATACCACATCCATTGTCTCCCCGTTATCTACCGCACTGGAAATGTCCTAAAACAATTCCACTAAATTAGTTAGGCACGACCTGCCCTTTATGAACCCATGCCGCGTCTGCCCAATGGGACAATTTCCATCCAGATGCCTTGCTATTTCTTCCTTGATGATAGATTCCAGCATCTTCCCTCCTACCGAAGTTAAGCTAACTGGCCTATAATTATCCACTATCTCCTTTTTCAAACAGTGGTGGCACGTTTGCTAATTTCCAATCCGCCGGATTAAGCAGAGATCAGCCGAAGCCTGCTCTCCTTCTTGGGCCATTCTCTGAGGGCGCTGGAGGATAAAGTGGCCATACAGTACCACCTGGTGGCCACAGCCTGCAATTACCCGTCTCTCCTATTTCCCACACTTCTGCTCTCACCCCATTCCCTTCCCTCCCAGAACCATGATACGGCCCCCCTCCTCCTCACCTTCCACCCCATCAGCCACCGTGTTCAGCATTTAGTCTCAGTCATTTCTGTCACCTTCCTTGTAAAGCCACACCCTCCCCTCCCCCTGTCAGAATTCTGACCAGATCATTCCCTCCACACCGCCCTGGCCCAATCCTCAATCACTCCTCTGGCAGCTTTCTTTGCCAACGCAGGATATGTAACGCCTGTCCTTTTACCTCCTCACATTTCGTTGTCCGAGGCCCCGGGCACCATTTCCAGGTGAAATAGCAATTTATTTATTCCATTTCAGCCTGGTGCAGCCTCCTCTGCGCAGTCCGAACACAGGCTGGGTGATCTCTTTGTGCAACGTCTCCACTCACTCCGCAAACACGACAATGAGTTTCCTGTCCCCTGTCATTTCAGTTCTCCACCTCGCTCCCACACTGACCTCTCTGTCCTTGGCTTTTATTCTCTGGCTCCTTTCTTAACCTCTTTACTTTGCATTTCGACGGTTGCTCCCCTGCCATTCACACCTCCTTCAGTCTCACCTTTTGTTTCTTTCCCTGCCCCGTTACCACTCCTTTTGATTTTTGTACTGTGATACCTTTCGGCAATTAATTTCTCTTGCCCTCCAACGTATGACCTTTGTACATCTTCTCAACCCTCCCCCGTCCCCCCCTCCCCCTTCCACTCGCTCAACACCAATTACGTTTCTAGTTCTTCTCAGTTCTGATTAAGGGTCACAGATCTGAAATGCTTACTGTCAGTCTCGCTCTGCCAGAAACTATAGACCGGTTAGCTGGACCTCTGTGGTGTAGAAGTTGCTGGAATCAGTCATTAAGGAGGAGATGACTGAACATTTGGAAAGACAGAGCTCAATCCACCATTGTCAGCATGGTTTTACGAAGGGTAAGTCATGCTTGACAAACTTGCGTGAGTCCTTTAAGGGTGTAACCAGCAAGGTGGATAATGGGGAACCTGTGGATGTGGTATATCTAGACTCCCAGAAGGCGTTTGACAAGGTGCCGCATAAAGGACTGATCCAGAAGGTGAGATCACAGGGGACTGGGGGTAGAGTACTAGGTTGGATTGAGGATTGTCTTGACGACAGAAAGTAAAGGGTTGGAATAAATGTGTTCTTCTCTGGTTGGCGCACTGTAACTAGCGGGATGCCGCAGGGGTCAATCCTCGGACCTCAACTGTTTACAACCTATATAAATGATCTGCCAGCAGGGACGGAGTGTAACATAGCAAGATTTGCGGATGATACTAAAATAAGGAAAGCAGACAGTGAAGAGAAGATAAAGGGTGTGATTCTCCAGAAAGGTTTCGAGTGTGGTAGCGATCAGGAATTGCCGCGAGCTTCCCGCCGCTCGGCCCAGCGAGGCCGGCAATGCTATGCAACGTTAACTGGTCCACTTAACAAGGCCCCACAGGCTTCTTGTCGCAAATGAAGGCTCGTCCGCCGGTTCACCGGGACCGCGCTCGCCAGCCCCCCGCTAAATAGGCCGAACAGCACTTAAGCCGCACTTGCTCAACCAACCCCAGTCAGCTCGGAACAACAAGGAGGCCAGCTCCAAGATTCGGGGGCACTGACATGGGCAGGCTCCTAGACACAGGGGAGTTGTCCTGTTCCCCCGAGGGTCCCGGAGGGTGAGCCATAGGGCAGCCAGTGCTGCCTGGGACGAGGTGGTGCCAGGTGTAAGCTCGGGGAGCGTGGCCAGGAGGACTGACCTCCATTGCAGAAAAAAGGCCAACAACGTACACTGGGCTGCACGAGTGTAACGAGACCAACGCCCACCCCCTCCTCCTCACTTCAGAAACCTTTCTGCCCCCATGTGTGCATCCACCTCCCCAACTCTCCAGGCGGCCCCCAACAATCCCTTCACTCCCACCCCCGCTCTCCCTTCAACCCCCTCCTTCACATCCCACCCTCACGCCACTGTGAAATATACTAATGTGTGACTAATGATGCCCTCTCTGTGTCTCCTCAGGAAAGCGAGATCCAGATTTCACCGAGGGGGGTGGGCCGGTTGCATCGCAAACAGTTTGGCGCCTGCGCGGTTCTCGTTTTCGGCCTCTCCCATTATTCACCGGCTGTGTATCGCCCAAGAGAGAGCGTAACCTGGCCTGGGAATCGCGCCCAAAGATTTTGCTGATGGATATAGATAGGCTCGGAGATTGGGCCAAAATTTGGCAGATGGAGTTTAATGTGGATAAGTGTGAGGTTATCCAAGTTGGCCGAAAAAAATAGTCAGGCAAATTATCTAAATGGAAATCAGATTCAAAATGTTTCTCCGCAGAGGGATCTGGGTGTCTTTGTTCATGAATCACAGGAAGTCTGCATGCATGTGCAACATGTAATAGGAAAGGCAAATGGAAATTTAGCGTTTATGGCAAAACGACTGGAGAATAAAAGTAGCGAAGTATTGTTGCAATTGTTTCGGGTATTGGTGGGACCACATCGGGAGTACTGTGTCCCGTTTTGGTCTCCTTATTTGAGGAAGGATGTGGTGGCATTGGAGGCAGTTCAGAGGAGGTTCACCAGATTGATTCCGGGGTTGAAATGGTTGACGTATGAGGGGAGATTAAACTGTCTGGGCTTATCCTCGCTGGAGTTTCAAAGGATGAGAAGGGATCTCATCAATGTATACAAGATACTAAAAGGTATTGTTAAAGTAAACGTAGACCAAATGTTCCCCCTTATGGGCAATCTAGAACAAGATGCCACAGATATAGGTCAAGAGACGGAAGATTTAGAACTGAGATGAGGAGGAACTACTTCTTGTAGAGGGTGGTGAATTTGTGGAACTTGCTGCCCCATAGTGCAGTGGAATCAGAGTCATTAAATGGTTTCATGAAGGAGATAGATATATTTCTGATGAAAAAACGGGTTAACGGTATATGGATTAAAGGGTTAAAGGGAGGTGTATTTGAGATCAGGAAGAGATCAGCCATGATCTGATTGAATGGCGGAGCGGACTCGAAGGGTTGTATTGCCTATTCTGCTCCTAATTCCTATGAAAGGTACATCATAAGATATACACCACAGAAACAGACCATTCAGCCCAGCCAGTCCATGCCAGTGTTTATGCTCCACTCCTCCCATCTTTCCTCATCTAAATCTGCCATCATAACTCTCCACCCCCTTCTCCCTCAAATGCTTGCACAGTTTCCCCTTAAAACACATCTCTACTCTTCACTTCAAGCAGTTCCTGTGGAAGTGAGTCCCACATTCTCTCCGCTCCTTGAGTGATATTGCTTCTCAATTGTTTTTTTTCTTATTCAATCACAGGATGTGGGCTTCGCTGGCTGGGCCGGCATTTATTTCCCATCCCTAATTGCCCTTGAGAAGATGGTGGTGAGCTGCCTTCTTGAACCGCTGCAGTCCATGTGGGTGTAGGTACACAGTGCTGTTAGGGAGGGAGTTTCAGGATTTTCACCCGGTGACAGCGAAGGAACGGCCGATATATTTCCAAGTCCCGTATTGTTTTTTTTTAAATTTCTGGGTGAGTTGCTGCGTTACATTCATCAGATACTTAGGCGGTGTGCTGCTGCTTCTGGCTTGCAACCTCTTCAACCACTGACGAACGTTAATGTCGCAGTAAAGGAGCATTCTAACATTGGGCCGTGCCAAACCAGCGGCCAAAGGCATTGTATCTGGTGCGGTTGCTAAAGCAGCGACGGCTGGGCATTGCGATATTGCTTCACGGCGCACGCAGCATCCTGGCAGAAGCGTGGCCTTCAATGAGCAGGTTTGGGGAGAATTCTGGGTGCTGTCGGCGCCAGCCTCGACTCAGCCAGCAGAGGGAGCTCCAAGGGCACTGAGCGTCCATTGTAAATGCTGGATGACAGATTTTCACACTGTACACTAAACGTACCATTCCTGGGAAGCTAAAATTCCCTCTACCACTAAATAAAGAGTTGTAAATGCACCTGGGATCTCTGCTCCCTTTGTATTCAAAACATGGGCTGATACTTTCGCAAGACCTCTAAACTGTTGTTTTCCTTCCTCCCACATTCTTTACACCTTTCGAACTCACGGCTCGTGTTCCTCGCTGACAGATTCCTGATTTATACAATCCTCTGGTTTAAGTTTTGTGTCTTGCTGGAGTTCTGCACCGTAGGCCCCGAACTAAGAAACAACTTTTTTTTGACGACTTATCACAAAATCTCTTTTAAATTGGAAGCGTTCGCTGCCTGTATAAATAATATTCAAGAACAAAAATCATCCCATGGAGGCTGGAAGGTCCCGGAGGGCTTACAGAAGTAGGTCCTGCAGTCTCGCAAAACCGTTCCTTCATTCAACTGGTCAA
Source organism: Scyliorhinus torazame (assembly GCF_047496885.1). Lineage (NCBI taxonomy): Eukaryota > Metazoa > Chordata > Chondrichthyes > Carcharhiniformes > Scyliorhinidae > Scyliorhinus > Scyliorhinus torazame. The sequence continues at coordinate 27,205,694 of NC_092715.1, forward strand.
CACCTGAACTGCGTCACAGCTCCACTTACCCGCCTCCGTTCCACATCTCTTGGTGCCTTCACCCAACAATAATCTATCCGCGTTTGGAAAATTTGCAGTTAACCCAGAGCCTTCTGGGCGCGCGAGTTTCCTAACTCCAACCACCTCTTTAGACTCGGATTTTAGATTCGGGACTGTTTTCATTAGAGCGCCGGAGGTTGAGGGGCGACCTGATCGAGAGGCCTACAAGATTATGAGGGGCATGGATAGAGTGGATGGGCAGGCACTCTTTCCCAGGGTGGAGGGGGTCAGTCACCAGGGGGGCATAGATTTAAGGTCGGTGGGGCAAGGTTTAGAGATGTGCGAGGCAGTTTTTTTTACACAGAGGGAGGTAAGTGTGGTGATATACATCACTGTAGGTACACAAAGGGTTAATGTACATACACTACACCTAGCTAGGCACTAGAGGGAACACCAGAAACATGACACACAGTCAACCAATAGGTCAGTAAGATAGGACACGACCAATGGGCATTCACGATACACACAGAGGTGACACTAACACAGGGGGGCATTACACCAACCCATATATAAGGACACTGCACACATGGTCTTCCTCTTTCCAGTGGAGACTCTCAATGAGTACAGACACTGGGTTGATTGAACATCACTCCCAGGGGAGGTTGTAGAAGCAGATACATTAACGGCATTCAAAATGCATTTTGACAAATACAAGGATAGGATGGGTATAGAAGGATACGACACAAGGAAGTGCTGAGGGTTTTGGCCGAGGTTGGTGTCATGTGAGAGTACCTTTCAGAAATGTGGGTTTATAAAATAGCTGTAGTAGATGTACCTTTAATAAATTGGTGTTTATTACTGCAGTGAGGTCAGAGTGTGGGTGGAGCGGGGCTGTCTGTCTGCTTTTACTTTCACTTTGGGCACGCAGCTACAGGGTGTGTTTAGTTTCGTTTTAGATTTGGAGAAGCTGCAATCACAGCAAGATGTGTAGGAATCTCTGTAAGCTTATGAATGTTCATTTGATGATTTCAAAGTGGTAACTGTTCTCAGTAGTGAAGTTAAACCTGATGTCTTTCTGTAAAAAGGGTTCTTTTTGTCTTATGGATGTTGCAAGGAAAGATTAAGAGTTACTTAGAGAGTACTGTATTCTTTGGGGGACTTATTAGTGTTTTTTTTAATATAAATTTATAGTACCCAATTATTCTTTTTTTCCAATTAAGGGGCAATTTAGCGTGGCCAATCCACCTAACCTGCACATCTTTGGGTTGTGGGAGGTGAAACCCACACAGACGTGGGGAGAATGTGCAAACTCCACACAGACAGTGACCCAGGGCTGGGATTCGAACCCAGGTCCTCAGGCCGCAGTCCCAGTGCTATCCACTGCGCCACATGCCGCCGACTTATTGGTGTTGATAGTTGTTAAGATGTTTACTGTGGGTTTATAAACTGTTAACTGGTTTCATAAATAAACATTGCTTTAAATTAAAAGCACTGTAGATTTCTGTTGCATCACACCTGTAGAGTGGGCCCGTGTGTTCCCCATAACCACAATCTATTAAAAGTTGTGGGTCAGGTGAACTACATGATACACTTTGGGGTTCTCTAAACCCTGCCCCATAACATTGGTATCATGGCCGGTACAGGCTTGGAGGGCCGAAGGGCCTGTTCCTGTGCTGTATTGTTCTTTGGCAGGAGGGAGAAACAAGAGCTCAGCGGGTAGCACTCCTGCCGTAAGGTGTGCAACGAGGGTATGGGTTCACATGTCACCCTGGGGATTTGGGCACCTAATCCAGGCTGACGCTTCACAGCGCAGTCCTGGGGGTTGGTGCTGCACTGTCGGAGGTGCTCATGGCATTGTGAGGATGGACAGGCTGAGCCTCTTTTCTCTATCGGAAATGGATGAGAGATAACCTGATAAGGCAGATGTAGGGAAAACATTTCCACTTGTGAGGGAGGGGGTGTCGGTGTTTAAAAGTAGCGGTCCTAAAGATAAGATAGTCACTTAAGGCATTTAAGCAAAATCTAGATAAACCACAAGGTAGAAAGAAAGAGAAGGATATGCTAATAGTGTGAGATGAAGTATTGGTGCGAGGAGTCTCTGAGTGTAAACACCAGCAAAGGCGGGTTCGTCTGAATGGCCTGTTTCTGTGATGTACATTCCATGTACTCAACAGGGCTACGTGCGATTTTCAAGTTTTCCAAAAGGTAAACCTAACCAAAGTCTCCCAGGTACTCAATGCCCACGTCTCCGCAATCATTCATTAACTTTTGTGACCACAGGAGTGGTTTGCTAATGAATTTGCATGCAGCTTGTTTGCATAAATGTTGAGTAAATGATCCTTCAGTCGAATCAGTGATACGCTAACAAAGCTTTGCTAATTACTGTGATTACCCTCCGTCACACAATACTGCGGATTGTTTTTCACCTGTGTTATCTGTTCTCAGATCCTTGGACACGGCACCCACTGTCTGTAGATGATATCTCTCAAGTTTCTTCAACTTTGCAAAGTTAATTCCATACCTTGGGAATCAGTGCATGTGGGGTGTGCGAGAAACTTCCTGGCAATATCAAATCGGCAGTAGTTACCGACCTTTTAAAATAGGTAATCATTTACGGGATGTGGGCGTCATTGGTAGGCCAGCGTTTATTGCCCATCCCTAGTTGCCCTTCACCTCTGGGTGGAGAAAGCAGGGAGGCAGGTTTGCTGACGCACTGGGCAACAACACTCCACTAAAAATCACTGGAACAGATCGTTTGTTCTTTATCCTATTGCTCTGTGGAGTGTCAACTGGTGTGTCACTTCCAGGGTGCCCGGGTGGCATTGCCAGAGTGCCAGGCTGGCAGTGCCAAGGTGCCAGAGGGAGTGCAAGGACTCGACCCAGACCTGCAGACCTTCATTCGGGGGTCTCTAATAGCCTGGGAGATTCCTCCAGGTGCCATTACGACTGGTTCATATTTGTAGAAACCAGGGACTGGATTCTCCGCTGGCGGGGGATGCTCTGTCTTTGCCGGCAGCCCGGGGATTTCCCGACGGCGTGGGGCTGCCCCACGATGGGGAACCCCATTGACCAGCCGGCGAAACGGAGAATCTCGCCGGCGCACTGCGCCAGAAATTTGACACGGCGGGACGGAGAATCCAGGGGTGAGGTTCTCCGAGGCGCGACAATTAGGTCCCAGGCGCGGGGAGAATATTTAAATAAGCAGATCTGGATCACGCTCGGTGAGGGCGAGATCCAGATCGCGACGCCTCGCGAGACTCCGTTAAATCTGGCGAGGCGTTTTGAGTGTCACAAATCACACAAGAGGCCTCTCGCGAGATTCAACGACCTCGTCGCGACACCAAGTTGGTCACGAGGAGGCTATTAAATCACGCCCCAGATGGTCAGGGAGCCCGGCGAACCATGTCCATATGTTTTGGTCATGCCCGGCATTGGAGGGGTTCTGGAGAGGTGTGGTGGGAGTAATATCCCAGGTGGTGAAAGTCCGGGTCAAGCCAAGCTGGGGGCTAGCAATATTTGGATGAGCCGGGAGTGCAGGAGGCGAAAGAGGCCGGAATTCTGGCCTTTGCGTCCCTAGTAGCCCGGCGAAGGGTCTTGCTATTGTGGAAGGAGGCGAAGCCCCCTAGCCCGGAGGCCTGGATTGACATGGCGGGGTTCATAAAATTGGAGAGAATTAAGTTTGCTTTGAGAGGGTCTGCACAGGGGTTTTACAGGCGGTGGCAACCGTTCCTAGAATATCTCGCGGAGCGTTAGAAGAAGATCGATCAGCAGCAGCACCCCTGGGGGGGGGGGGGGGGAAACAAGAGATTGTTTGAGCGGGAGATAGCATGGAGGGTGGGGGGAAACGGTACGTGCGGCCAAGAGCCAGTGTATAAAGCTATGTAAGTATACCATCTTGCCATGTATATATCTTGCTCAGGGAGATTTTGCGTTATTTTGTTACGGGGGGGGGGGTTACTGTTTGTAAGGGGAAAAATTGTGTTGCTAAAAAACCTTAATAAAAAATATTTTTTAAAAAATAATAATAAATCACGCCCCATATCACTATCGCAGAATCGCTTCCCTTCAACAACTACCGAGCATTTTACTCGTGCTGTTCTGAGTTCCAATCTCACTGCTTATGGCACTGTTCCGACACTGGCATCTGAAGGTCGGAACTAGGAGCATGACTGGGCCATTCGCTCCAGGGTCCTAGGTTCGATTCCCGGCTTGGGTCACTGTCTGTGCAGAATCTGCACATCCTCCCCGTGTGTGCGTGGGTTTCCTCCGGGTGCTCCGGTTTCCTCCCACAGTCCAAAGATGTGCCGGTTGGGTGGATTGGCCATGTTAAATTGCCCTTAGTGTCCAAAAAAGGTTAAGTGGGGGTTACTGGGATAGGGTAGAGACGTGGGCTTGAGTAGGGTGCTCTTTGTAAGACTCGATGGGCTGAATGGCCTCTTTGTGCACTGTAAATTCTATATCCTCTGGTACCTTTAATATCGAGAAATATCTGGCAGCTGCCAGAAGTCGTGACACATTTTTAAGGCTTGTTGCAGTTCATGCATCAAATCAATTTTACTAAAGAAAAGCAGCTTTAAAAGAAGACTCTAAAAGCAGTTAATTAAAATAAACTGCCCAGGCCCCATGTGGTTTGTTTCTCTGTCGATTGACAGCTGAATGTATTGGAGGAACCTTACTGGATCACGACACCTAGAATATGGCTGTCTGGATAATAAATCCTTTCTCAGTTAATTTCCATCTGTGACAGTGCGGCACTCCTTCCAAATAATATCAGACTGCCGTCTTGATTGGGCAATTAAGTACGTGCGATATGGCACGAACTGACACTGACAACCTTCTGAGTCAGAGACCTGAGTCTGAATCAGAGACGAGTGTTTGTGTCTGAGGCAAGCAAACAGGTGATAAGTCTGGTCACTTGAACAAGTACATAAAAAGCAGATTACAGCAGAGATTCAAAACCGGAGGTAAAACGCGGCAAAACACATAAAAAGCAAGTCAGCATTTATGGAGAGAATCACACAACTCATCACACAAGCTTGCCACCTGCACATTGATTCTGTCTACACCTCCCGCTGCCTCAAGAAGGCAGGCAGCATTATCAGAGACCCCTCCCACCCAGGAATTGCCTTCTTTCAGACCCTTCCATCAGGCAGAAGATACAGAGGTCTGAAGACCCGCACATCCAGACATAGGAACAGCTACCAGACTCCTCAACGACTCTCCCTCGGACTGACCTGTTCCCTGTAAGAACACTATTCACGACGCCCTATGCTGCTCTTGCTCATGTATTTGCTTTGTTTGGCCCCTTGTCCGCACTGTAACCAATCACTGTTTGTCGATGTACCATTTGTCAACGTACTCTGTCGATTATTCTTTTCTTGTCTACTATGTACGTACTGTGTACATTCCCTTGGCTGCAAAAAAATACTTTTCACTGTATATGTGACAATAAATTAAATCAAATCAAATCAAAGTTGAAGTTTTAAGTCAACCTTGCAACTTGTTCGGGATTTAACCATTTTTAAATGGATCCGGAGACAGGATAAAGAACAAAAAGGAGGGATCTGTGATAGGGTGAGCAGGAGACATTCAATGGCAAAAGGGATGATGGGAAAAGGGAAGAGATGTGTGGCTGTGCAAGCAGGCTTTGGCAATTAAATGTGTTCCAACTTACTTTATGCTCCAGGAATGTTTTAATTACGTTATGTCAGCATCTCCAACTTTAAATTATCAAGTGCAACTATAAATATCACCCCTTCCTTTGCTTCGAGCAAGCTTCCAGGTTGAATAATCATTTGGATTTAGCCGTGTATGGTGGGATGTGCCACCCGTTGCACATTGAAGTCAATAACTGCGCTTTAATATAGGGTGGCACAGCGGCGCAATGGACGGCGCCGAGGACCCGGGTTCGATCCCGGCCCTGGGTCACTATCTGTGGGGAGTTTGCATATTCTCCCCATGGGTCTCACAACCCAAAAGATGTGCAGGGTAGGTAGATTGACCACGCTAAATTGCCCCTTAATTGGGAAAGAAACTGGAGATATTTATTTTTAAAAACTGCGCCTTAATATAAATTAATCCAGGGATTCAGGCGGGTTTAGCACAGTGGGCTAAATAGCTAGCTTGTAAAGCAGACCAAGGCAGGCCAGCAGCGCGGATCCAATTCCCGTACCAACCTCCCCGAACAGGCGCCGGAATGTGGCGACTAGGGGCTTTTCACAGTAACTTCATTTGAAGCCTACTTGTGATGATAAGCGATTTTCATTTCATTTCATTTTCATAAATAAGCAAAGTTTTTCAGACGCGACCACTTGCAGGCAAAGTTAGACCGGGCCATTCTAGTGAAGAGGAAACGCTGACCACCAAGCTTGGTCCAATGGACTCAGTCGGCTCCCACGGTCGGCTTGGTACAGAGCAAGAACGCCAGAATCACATTCCCTTAGAATCCCTTGGAAAAGATCATGTGAGTGTACAGCACTAGGATGACCTCCTGATCCAAAGGGTGCAACAAAGCACTTTTAATGGGGGCATATCAATCATTTCCAACACCGAGCAACACGACAGATTTATTACATGAGGAGTCTGGTGCATTCAAGGGTTTTCAAGAATAAATAACCTCTTTGTCTCACTGTCATTAATTAAGCGGCGCATGGCAAACAATTGCGGACAGAACTGGTGCCAACAACGAATCGTGAACTTCATTCCTCAGATGTAAGAATTATTCGTTCCAGTACTGTTGCCACAAGACAGGCAAAACTAGAACTCCCCACATTGAGAACGACATCTCAATCTGTCTTTTGGGTGGACATAAAGATTCCTTGGCATCATTCGGCGAAGAGCCGAGGGCCTGGTGTCCTCACCTGTTAAAAGTGATTATCTGAGGGCAGCACGGTGGCGCAGTGGTTAGCATTGGTGCCTCACGGCGCTGAGGACCCGGGTTCGAATCCCAGCCCTGGCTCACTGTCCGTGTGGAGTTTGCACGTTCTCCCCATGTTTGCGTGGGTTTCGTCCCCACAACCCAAAGATGTGCAGGGTAGGTGGACTGGCCACGCTAAATTGTCCCTTAATTGGAAAAAATAATTGGGCACTCTAAATTTATTTTTAAAAAGTGATTATCTGGCCATTTATCACGTTGCCGCTTCTGGGCACACACAGTGCACAAATTAGTTGCCACATTCCTACAACACGGACTACGTTTCAAAAGTACTTCACTGGTTTTACAGTGCAGAAGGAGGCCATTCGGCCCATCGAGTCTGCACCGGCTCTTGGAAAGAGCACCCTACCCAAGGTCAACACATCCACTCTATCCCCATACCCCAGTAACCCCACCCAACACTAAGGGCAATTTTGGATACTAAGGGCAATTTATCACGGCCAATCCACCTAACCTGCACATCTTTGGACTGTGGGAGGAAACCGGAGCACCCGGAGGAAACCCACGCACACACAGGGAGGATGTACAGACTCCGCACAGACAGTGACCCAAGCCGGAATCGAACCTGGGACCCTGGAGCTGTGAAGCAATTGTGCTATCCACAATGCTACCATGCTGCATGGTTGTAAAGGGCTTTGGGGCGCCTAAAGATTGTGAAAGGTGCCTCATAAATGCAAAATTTATTTACTTCAAACTGGATCACAAACTATTTTTCCAGCACAATCAGGGTGAGGCCCCTGACTTCAGGAGCAGCATGCTTCCTCGGGCATTCTAGAAGTGTAGAATGGGTGGGATATTCTGTGAACCTCCCTTTGCTCTTTTCCACCAATCTGCATGTCCTCAAGTTTGGAGGGGCATTCCTGTGCTACTCCAGTGGGCCCTTTCCGTTACTCCTAACAGCTACCCTTGCGATCCCTCGGGCATGCTGCCAACTCAGCTAAATTATGAGGTTGGCGCTCTGGCCTCATGTCCATGTGGAACAATTCAGTAAGTTTTAAAGTGCTGGTGGACAAGGATAAGAGTGGTCCTAGGATGAATGTGCTAAATTGGGGGAAGGCTAATTATAACAATATTAGGCGGGAACTGAAGAACATAGATTGGGGGCAGATGTTTGAGGGCAAATCAACATCTGACATGTGGGAGGCTTTCAAGTGTCAGTTGAAAGTAATTCAGGACCGGCATGTTCCTGTGAGGAAGAAGGATAAATACGGCAATTTTCGGGAACCTTGGATGACGAGAGATATTGTAGGCCTCGTCAAAAAGAAAAAGGAGGCATTTGTCAGGGCTAAAAGGCTGGGAACAGACGAAGCCTGCGTGGAATATAAGGAAAGTAGGAAGGAACTTAAGCAAGGAGTCAGGAGGGCTAGAAGGGGTCAAGAAAAGTCATTGGCAAATAGGGTTAAGGAAAATCCCAAGGCTTTTTACACGTACATAAAAAGCAAGAGGGTAGCCAGGGAAAGGGTTGGCCCACTGAAGGATAGGCAAGGGAATCTATGTGTGGAGCCAGAGGAAATGGGCGAGGTACTAAATGAATACTTTGCATCAGTATTCACCAAAGAGAAGAAATTGGTAGATGTTGAGTCTGGAGAAGGGGGTGTAGATAGCCTGGTCACATTGTGATCCAAAAGGACGAGGTGTTGGGTGTCTTAAAAAATATTAAGGTAGATAAGTCCCCAGGGCCTGATGGGATCTACCCCAGAATACTGAAGGAGGCTGGAGAGGAAATTGCTGAGGCCTTGACAGAAATATTTGGATCCTCGCTGTCTTCAGGGGATGTCCCGGAGGACTGGAGAATAGCCAATGTTGTTCCTCTGTTTAAGAAGGGTAGCAAGGATAATCTCGGGAACTACAGGCCGGTGAGCCTTACTTCAGTGGTAGGGAAATTACTGGAGAGAATTCTTCGAGACAGGATCTACTCCCATTTGGAAGCAAATGGACGTATTAGTGAGAGGCAGGGTTTTGTGAAGGGAAGGTCGTGTCTCACTAACTTGATAGAGTTTTTCGAGGAGGTCACTAAGATGATTGATGCAGGTAGGGCAGTGGATGTTGTCTATATGGACTTCAGTAAGGCCTTTGACAAGGTCCCTCATGGTAGACTAGTACAAAAGGTGAAGTCACACGGGATCAGGGGTGAGCTGGCAAGGTGGATACAGAACTGGCTAGGCCATAGAAGGCAGAGAGTAGCAATGGAAGGATGCTTTTCTAATTGGAGGGCTGTGACCAGTGGTGTTCCACAGGGATCAGTGCTGGGACCTTTGCTCTTTGTAGTATATATAAATGATTTGGAGGAAAATGTAACTGGTCTGATTAGTAAGTTTGCAGACGACACAAAGGTTGGTGGAAGTGCGGATAGCGATGAGGACTGTCGGAGGATACAGCAGGATTTAGATTGTTTGGAGACTTGGGCGGAGAGATGGCAGATGGAGTTTAATCCGGACAAATGTGAGGTAATGCATTTTGGAAGGTCTAATGCAGGTAGGGAATATACAGTGAATGGTAGAACCCTCAAGAGTATTGAAAGTCAAAGAGATCTAGGAGTACAGGTCCACAGGTCATTGAAAGGGGCAACACAGGTGGAGAAGGTAGTCAAGAAGGCATACGGCATGCTTGCCTTCATTGGCCGGGGCATTGAGTATAAGAATTGGCAAGTCATGTTGCAGCTGTATAGAACCTTAGTTAGGCCACACTTGGAGTATAGTGTTCAATTCTGGTCGCCACACTACCAGAAGGATGTGGAGGCTTTAGAGAGGGTGCAGAAGAGATTTACCAGAATGTGGTCTGGTATGGAGGGCATTAGCTATGAGGAGCGGTTGAATAAACTCGGTTTGTTCTCACTGGAACGAAGGAGGTTGAGGGGCGACCTGATAGAGGTCAACAAAGTTATGAGGGGCACAGACAGAGTGGATAGTCAGAGGCTTTTCCCTGGGGTAGAGGGGTCAATTACTAGAGGGCATAGGTTTAAGGTGAGAGGGGCAAGGTTTAGAGTAGATGTACGAGGCAAGTTTTTTACGCAGAGGGTAGTGGGTGCCTGGAACTCGCTACCGGAGGAGGTGGTGGAAACAGGGACGATAGTGACATTTAAGGGGCATCTTGACAAATACATGAATAGGATGGGAATAGAGGGATATGGACCCAGGAAGTGTAGAAGATTGTAGTTTAGTCGGGCAGCATGGTCGGCACGGGCTTGGAGGGCCGAAGGGCCTGTTCCTGTGCTGTACATTTTGTTCTTTGTTATGACAACCTGAAAAGTACTGGGCCAGGATTGACAACTGACCATCAGCAGGCACCTGGGGCGAAATTCTCCCGAAACGGCGCGATGTCCGCCGACTGGCGCCCAAAACGGCGCCAATCAGACGGGCATCGCGCCGCCCCAAAGGTGCGGAATGCTCCGCATCTTTGGGGGCCGAGCCCCAACATTGAGGGGCTAGGCCGACGTCGGAGGAATTTCCGCCCCGCCAGCTGGCGGAAACGACCTTTGTTGCCCCGCCAGCTGGCGCGGAAATGACATCTCCGGGCGGCGCATGCGCGGGAGCGTCAGCGGCCGCTGACAGTTCCCCACGCATGCGCAGTGGAGGGAGACTCTTCCGCCTCCGCCATGGTGGAGACCATGGCGAAGGCGGAAGGAAAAGAGTGCCCCCACGGCACAGGCCCGCCCGCCCACGGATCGGTGGGCCCCGATCGCGGGCCAGGCCACCGTGGGGGCACCCCCCCGGGCCAAATCGCCCCGCGCCCCCCCCAGGACCCCGGAGCCCGCCCACGCCGCCTTGTCCCGCCGTTCAAAAGGTGGTTTAATCCACGCCGGCGGGACAGGCAATTTATCAGCGGGACTTCGGCCCATCCGGGCCGGAGAATCGAGCGGGGGGGCCCGCCAACCGGCGCGATTCCCGCCCCCGCCGAATCTCCGGTGCCGGAGACTTCGGCAACCGGCAGGGGCGGGATTCACGCCAGCCCCGGGCGATTCTCCGCCCCGGCGGGGGGGTCGGAGAATGACGCCCCAGGTGTACCAATGAAAGGTTGGAAGCACAAGGAAATGACAAGCGTCATGCTCACTGATTTAGCAATGCCAATTAATCTCCCCAGTTTGTAATCAGATCACCCCAATTATGTGTGCATCTCCTATTTGCCTTTACTAACTCAGTTGCACTCCGAGGATCAGAAGGCCGGGGGTTCAACTTCCACTTCTGAGGCTTGGGCCCCATGATCCAGACTCTCACTCCACTGTGGCAGTGCTGTGCCGTCAGTCAGAAGTGTATCCTTTTTGGAGCGGACATCAGGCGGGACATGAATGATCCCAACGCCGCTATTTCAAATCAAGGAACGTCGAGAGCCGAATAGAGGGTCTGCAGAAACTATACATCTTCATCCACCCAGTTCCGAAGTTTTAAAAATACTAAGCACTAGCTCGAACCCCACTCCCAGCCATTGGAACATAAACAGAAATAAATAGACTTTCTTTGCTGAAAACATTTGATTAAATGTCACAGAGAACAAGAAATCAGCATTAGGACAGTGACAGTAGCAGTAAACAGTAATAGTTACAGTACAAGGTGGCCATTGGCCCGTTGTGCCAATGCTAGCTCTCTGCTAGAACAACTCAGCAAGTCCCATCCTTCCACCCTTTTCCCATGGCTCTGCAAATCTTTTGTCTTCAGATAGTTTTCCAATTCCCCTTTGCAAGCCAGTCAATCAGCCTCTACCACACTCTCTGGCAGCGTATTCCAGATCCAAGGAATAGGAGTAGGCCATTCAGCCCCTCGAGCCTGCTCCGCCATTTAATAAGATCATGGTTGATCTGATGGTAACCTCAAATCTGCATCCCACTTACCCCTCCCCCCACCCCCCGATAACTTATCACCCCCTTGCTTATATTGAATCTATCTCTGCCTTAAAAATATTCAAAGTGGGCAGCGCAGCGGCACAGTGGTTAGCACTGCAGCCTCACGGTGCCGAGGTCCCAGGTCCGATCCCGGCTCTGGGTCACTGTCCGTGTGGAGTTTGCACATTCTCCCCTTGTTTGCGTGGGTTTCGCCCCCACAACCCAAAAAGGTGCAAGGTAGGTGGATTGGCCAAGCTAAATTGCCCCTTAATTGGAAAAAATGAATTGGGTACTGTAAATTTCGGGGGGGGGGGGGGGGAATATTCAAAGACGCTGCTTCCACCGCCTTTTCAGGAAGAGTTGCAAAGACTCCCGATCCTCTGAGAGAAAACATTTCTCTTCATCTCCGTTTTACATGGCCAGCCCCTTATTTTTAGACAGCGGCCTCCTCGTTCCAGATTCTACCACAAGAGGAAACATCCTCTCCACATCCACCCTGTCAAATCACCCTAAATCTCTGAGCTCTTGATTCTCAACCCTTCTGCTGATGGGAACAGTTTCTCTAGATCTACTCTGCCTAGGCCCCTCATGATTTTGAACACCTCCATCAAATATCCTCTCAACGTTTTCCTCTCTGAGGAGGACCCAGTTTCATGTAAGGTCCCTCATCCCCAGAGTAATTCTAGCAAATCTTTTCTGTGTTCTCGCTAAATCTTTCCTGAAGTGTATTGCCAAGAACTGGACATCAAACTCCAACTGAAACCCAACCTGCCTGTTATGCAGTTCTTCACTCCCTTGTTTTTGTACTCTGTGCCTGTATTTACAAAACCCCCAAGGTCCTGTCTGCCTTTTTTTTAACCACTTTGATGAGGTAAACGATGCAAATTGCGGATAAATCCTTTCGACGACTTTGGGAGCGAAGGAGTTGTAGCCACAGAGGACCAAGGAAAGCAGCTGTGAAATGCAAATCCGGCAGCAGAAAGGAATTTGGAATAAAAGGTATCTGGAAGGCCCTGCCAACCGAAGTGCTCCTGGTCACGTACGACAAGGTCTGCACGTACAAGTTCAATCACAAGAACAATACCTTCCAGAATCCAAAGGTCTCTTGTCACGCGGAGAACAAGGAGTTTCTGAGCTCTGGTGAGCCTGCACCTAACCAATTCTGTCACACCCTTTGGAGCTCTGCCCTCTCCCTATCTGGTTAGTTTGTTTACACAGCTTGATGAACTAACTGATACAGTTATAGTATCCCATTTACTGCCAATTTACTGTGTTTCTGCCCCACTGGTCCAGTCAACGACAGGAACCGGTTTCAATGCTTTTTTGAAATTACGTTTATATTGCCTATATTGACCTGTCAGAGGATAAAAGCTTCCTCGAGTTAATCTCTCCTTTCACGCCGAGTATATTGGCCCGTGGAACATGATAATGTCGTGGGGAATTTGAATCTAACGCACCCCGTCGGGAAACCTGTCGGGCTCATTAAAATGTTGAGATTTGAGGGCAGCAAGGTGGCCTAGTGGTTAGCACAGCTGCCTCACGGCGCTGAGGTCCCAGGTTCGATCCCGCCTCTGGGTCACTGTCCGTGTGGAGTTTGCACATTCTCCCCGTGTCTGTGTGGGTTTCGCCCCCACAACCCAAAAATGTGCAGAGTAGGTGGATTGGCCACGCTAAATTGCCCCTTAATTGGAAAAAAATAATTGGGTAATCTAAATTTTTTCTTTTTTCTTAAAATTTTTTAAATGTTGAGATTTGCACTGTGCCCAATTTTTACTCTTTGTTGAAGTCAATGTTGGATTGGATTGGATTTGTTTATTGTCACGTGTACCAAGGTACAGTGAAAAGTATATTTCTGCGAGCAGCTCAACAGATCATTAAGTACATGAAAAGAAAAAGAAATAAAAGAAAATACATAATAGGACAACACAAGGTACACAATGTAACTACATAAGCACTGGATGAAGCATACAGGTGTGAAGTGTTAATCAGGTCAGTCCATAAGAGGGCCATTTAGGAGTCTGGTAACAGCGGGAAAGAAGCTGTTTTTGAGTCTGTTTGTGCGTGTTCTCAGACTTTTGTATCTCCTGCCCGTTGGGAGAAGATGGTGTAGCCATCTGGGATGGCCACGTCCCGATTACAAAATGGACACCTGCAAAGAATGCAGAGAAAATTGGACAATGCTAAGAAACAAGCAGGTGCAAGCTCGGTCTGTTGATTAGAACCTTCAACTCTCAGACAGGGCAGAAGCCACCAAACAATCTACATACTAATGAGCCATCTCCAGGGACAAAAGGGAAACATTTAGATACACAATGTTAGGACAGACTCCCCGGCGCCAGAAGAAGCTAAGACAAAGCAGACTGACAGTCACCAGGACACACCCAGCGATCAGGGAACCACCCCTCTATTGGAGGAAAATCGATACAGATGATTGGGAAAGACCCAATTAGTTGAGGCCAAGTTCAAGGCCCGCCCAAAAGCATGCAAAGTCCTTTGCAGTATAAGAGGTATCACCCAAGGGAGAACACTCTCCTTTGGCTTTGGCTCTCACCGAAGAGAGAGACCTGCCTAGCAGCTGCATCTGACCAAGTAAGTCCCAAGTCAACGCACGCTACGAGATAGACGCTCCTAGTTGCTACCCTGTAAACAGCTCAACCCAGCAGCCTCAGAACCGAGCAACGGCCATTGTTCCTCTGACTGAGTGGGCACCCGAAGCTAAGTATAGGCTTTAGTAATAGTGGTAGTTTAGTTTGTAGAGTTTATGCATGAGTAGATTTGACTGTGTGTAGATAAATGAGCATTGCTTTCGAACTTACTATCTGGTGTATCGAGTCATTGATCAGTATTCGGTTCTGAACCTTGTGGCGGTGTCGAAAGATACCTGGCGACTCTTGAGCAAAGGTAATTAAACAGAGCCAAATTATGAGCCAACCAAAAGTTAGCAACAATGGAAGAGTGAGTAAGCCAGGTGGGAGGGGGTCTTTGATTATACTGCCCGCTTTCCCCAGGCAGCGGGAGGTGTAGATGGAGTCAGTGGATGGGAGGCAGGTTCGTGTTATGGACTGGGCTGTGTTCTCGACTCTCTGAAGTTTCTTGTGGTTTTGGGCCGAGCAGTTGCCATACCAGGCTGTGATGCAGCCCGATAGGATGCTTTCTATGGTGCATCTGTAAAAGTTGGTAAGAGTTAATGTGGACATGCCGAATTTCCTTAGTTTCCTGAGGAAGTATTGGCGCTGTTGTGCTTTCTTGGTGGTAGCGTCGACGTGGGTGGACCAGGACAGATTTTTAGAGATATGTACACCTCGGAATTTGGAACTGCTAACCATCTCCACCACGGCCCTGTAGATGCTGACAGGGGTGTGTACAGTACTTTGCTTTCTGAAGTCAATGGCCAGCTCTTTAGTTTTGCTGGCACTGTGGGATAGATTGTTGTCGCTGCACCACTCCACTAGATTCTCTATCTCCCTCCTGTATTCTGACTCGTCATTATTCGAGATCTACCCTGGTCATATCGTCAGCAAACTTGTAGATGGAGTTGGAACCAAATTTTGCCACACAGTCATGTGTGTATACAGTGTGGGTTAGTATAAATACACCATTTCACACAATTCAATGGGTTTCCCAGTTGGTGGGAAATGCATAAATGTCCCACATGTTCAACTTACGCAAACTACTAATACAGCCTCTTGCATTTACACAGGGCTTTCTGTGTGGCAAAACAGGTCCCAAAGCTCTCAAGAGGATCGTGATTGTATAAAAATGAACACTGTGCCACAAAGGAGATATCAAAGCTTGGTCAAAGAGGTGAGATTTAAGAAGCGTTTTAAGGGAAGAATGAGTAACTTGATTAAGAAACAAGATCCTGAATGATCTCGGCAAGGTGGATGTAGAAAGGATCTTGTGGGTGAGCCCAGAACTAGGGGGGCACTTGGGGGTCGCCCTTTTAGGACAGAGGTGAGGAGAAACCTTTTCTCTTGGAGGGTTGTGCGACTTTGGAACTCAGAAGGCAGTGGAGGTGGGGTCCCGGAACATTTTTAAGTTGGAGGTAGATTCTTGTTAGGTGAGGGAATCAAAGGTTAAGCCATAAGCCGCAGGTATGGGAACAGAATTAGGCGTTTCTAATTAAAATGTCTAATTAGGGGCTGGTTTAGCTCAGTGGGCTAGACAGCTGGTTTGTAATGCAGAACAAGGCCAGCAGCGTGGGTTCAATTCCCGAACCAGCTTACCCGAACAGGCGCCAGATTGTGGCGACTAGGGGCTTTCATACTTGTGACAATAAAAGGTTATTATTATTAAAAATCTGTCTAAATCGTCCTTAACTTTACTCACTGTCCCAGCATCCACTGTACTCTGGGGTAGCGAATTCCACAGATTCACCACCCTTTGGGAGAAGTAGTGTCTCCTCCACTCCGTTTTAAATTTGCTACCCCATGTCCTGAGACTATTGACTGCTCATTCTAGAATGCTCCACAAGAGGAAGCATCCATGTCTACATTATCCAGACCTTTTAGCACCTTGTGCACCTCAATTAGATCTCCCCTCATTCTTCTAAACTCTATGGAGTAGAGGCCTAAACTGTTCAATCTCTCCTCGTACGACAAACCCCTCATCTCTGGAATCAATCTAGTGAACCTCCTCTGAACTGCCTCCAATGTCACTACATCTTTCCTCAAATAAGAGGTCCAAAACTGTGCACAATACTCCAGGTGCAGTCTTACCAATGCCTTCTACAGTTGCAACAACACTTCCTTATCTTTATACTCTATTGCTTTAGCTATTAATGCCAACATTCCATTCGCTTTTTTTTATTACCTGCTGCACCTGCATGCTGGTTTTCTGTGACTCATGCACAAGGACACCCAGATCCCTCTGCAGCGGAGCACCCCAAAGTCTCTCCCCATTAGATAATAAATTGCCTTTCTATTTTTCCGACCAAAATGGATGGCCTCACACTTATCCACATTAAACTCCATCTGCCACATTTTGGCCCACTCTCCTCACCTATCTATATCCATTTGTAAGGTTCTTATTTCCTCATTGCAACTTACTGTCCCACCTATTTTTGTGTCATCTGCAAGTTTGGCGATAGACCCTTCTATCCCTGTATCCAAGTCGTTAATATCGGTTGGGGATGGGAATGTAGAACTTGCAACACAAAGAGATCTGGCATCTTATTAAATTGTGGAGCTGGCTCAAGGGGCCGAATGGCCTATTTCTGCCCCTATTTTGTATGAGGCGGAGAGGCTCGGAAAGGGAATTTCAGAGCTCAGGGTCTAGGTAGTTGAAAGTAGAGTCCACGCTCTCATGGGTCTACAGTTCCCTGAGCACGGGGATAGATTTATTATGGAACGCAGCACACAGAGAGACTCCTACATCTCTTAATTCCATGGCAAACACAGTGGTATCTATGGCTGCTAAGAGGATAGGTATGTGACCACTCCCCAGGACTGTGTCAATATTTGGAGGGTCTGTGCTCACAGTTTGAAAAGCACGAACTGATACAGAACAGGAGGCAAGTCAAGCTATCGTTGACTACATTAGACAAGTTCAACCCAAAATAAATCTGTGGCCCTGGATCAAGAATTATAATGAACCTGCAGACTTAAAACAAAAAGAAAAGGGTTGTGTATTCCCAAACAGGATTCCTGCACAAAGACACATAGAAATCATCAAGTAAAGTGGATATTCAACATTACGAATGTGTTTCTTTCTCAGTTTTACGGTATCAGAAGAACATACATCTGCCAAAAAAAGTAACGAAAATTTGCATACCGTGTGTAACAAAACCTTTCACAGTTCAACAAGAAATGTTGTACTGGTGTGATTGTGTTATACACGTGCAAGTATGTATGTGTGTGCGCACAAACTTATCTCAACACATACAGGATAAAATGGTAAATGCATTCACATTATATGTTTACTAAAGTGGTGGTGCTTTATTTATGAGATAGACACGTCAAGACAAACCCACGAGCTCACATTTCAGATTTGAAAAAATCCGACATTTCAGGTTTTATGATTTGATTTACTGCTCCCTCATAATATTCTAAGGTTACTCTGTGAAATGCCAGAATCTATCAAGACATAGCTTCAGTCCGCTGCAGGGGAGTACCGATGCCAGCCTCTGCAGCCACGGCAGTTTTCACACATTTAAAAAAGAAAAATCCAGGTTAAGATATGCAACATTTAATTTTGTTCAAGCACACAGGTCGGTTTTTTTGTGTGTGTGGGGTATGTCTTTGAAGGAATCATCAAAGAAAGGTTGGTCACATCATTATATTTAAAAGGAAGTTTTGTGCCCATTATAGAAGGGTGCAGGCAGGCCATGGGGAAACAAATGCGCTTAAATGTTTAAAGCAGGCCTCTAACACACGCGGTACTGTGCCGACATGGTGCCAGAAGCACTGGTAACACTGCTTCTAAGTGCAATGTAGATTTGAAGACCTGCAACCAAGCCAGTCGCGTACCTCGGGTCCAAAACATTCAGGCACAGCACTTGGAGATGGGCCTGAGTCGGTAGGATAGACTGGGCCCAAAACAATCTAAGCTGACGACTGTAATGAAGAGAGATTTTTTGAAATTAAGAGAATAAAGTGGTCCTGCACTATTACACATGGCCAACCAGTGTGGGGACAAGATTCTGAGCTGTAAGCCCAAAGTCAGATCTTGGAATAGTTAGCTGGGAGCTTGTGGGTTCCAAAGGCGCCAATGTAGCCATTTGGAATACAGGCAGCTTGCACAGTTTGAACCACCAGGGACAAGGTAGACAGCAGGCCACGGGCTAACTGCATGTCAGTGAGCTACAAGCCAACTTTTAGCATGGGCTAACCAGGCCGTAACAGAACCCCTGCCGGTGTTCTGGGAATCACGCTTTTCAATCCTGTCCACTTTTCAGTGCAAGCCACAAACAGTCGGCCTTGGTCACAATCAAACGTGCTTTGAATGGCAAGAGGAATTAAGAATGGGTGGTTTCAGAGTGGAGACTCCCTCGCATTCATTAATTTGTTTTCCAGTCTTAAACTACCACTTCACAGTTTTCTTCTTGAGGTTTTTCTTAATGTCTTGACTTTCTTTTGGGGGTTGGGGGGAGGGGAGCGGGCCTCCGTACAAAACTACAAATCAAGGTCCCAAACCTCTGCAATTTACAGTACAGGTCAACACCATTACAAACCTACACCTGCCGCCACACACAGAACCACCGGAGAACATCACGAGGCCGTACCAGTCCTCGCTTACAATTTTTAATAAATTCACCAAACCAGCGATCAGTAACGGAGTTGAAAGGGATGTGTGTAGAAGAGGTACTATGTCGAACTGAAGCTTGAGGAGATAATCCAGCTTCCCCTCTCAGATAATAACACTTATAAATTATTACAATTTTCAACATTTGACATTATAGAACTTTCACTTTACATGATGAATCAAGGACTAAAAAAAAAACTCTAACCCAATAAGTTACAAAGTTTTGTCTTAATTACAGCCTCTTTGTAAACAGTTGATTCCATTATGTTGCCAGACAATAGCTGGGGTGCTTGTGATTCAGTGAAGAGGGAAACAAAAGGAGCTGATGACAGACTGAATGACAGTGAAAGGCACAGACTGAATCAGAAAGAATCACCACAAACTGTACCCACTGGGAGCTGTGTCACTGGTGAACATTCACTGTGCTGTTGCTGTACCTCTGGAAACTCAACACACAAAAGACGAAAATCCAAGCAGCTGACCTCTTCTGACAGAAGATTAAGAAGGGAGTCTTATATCTCCATCTCAGCTCTTCGTGGAGATATTCTGCTCAAAAACCGGTGCTTTAGGCTGTTGTGTGTGTGTGTGTGCTTCATGTCGATGGTGTGCTCATGCGTTATAAAGGCCCCTCAGAGGCTCTCCACGAAGCTGCCAGGGAAGAGTCCGGTTTTTCCGTTCCGTTGCAGGGTGCCCTTGAACCAGCCGTCCTCACGTTTCTTGTGTACAAATACAATGTCGCCGTCTTTCAGCTCCAGCTCAGCCTCACTCTGGGGGGGGTAGGATACGACAACTCTGTACCTGTTCAAAAAGAAATATGCATCACTAGCAAGGCCTCAGCTGAAGCAGTATGTTTAATTTTGGGCGCGGTACTTTTGGAAGGAAGCCAAGATCTTGGAGAGGGTACGGAATAGAAATGTAACAGGGATGGGAGACTTAAACTTCATCGATGGACTGCGAAAAGCTGTGATTATTTCCCCCTGGGAAGAGAAGGATAAGGGGATATTTGATAGAGAAGTTCACAATCATGAATTGTTTCCACAGAGTATCTAAGGAGAAACTGTTTCCAGGGACAGGCGGGGCCGGTAACCAGAGGACACATATTTACGGTGATTGGTAAAAGAAGAAAGGTGGTTCGAGGAAACTTTTCAAAATGATACAGCGAGTTAAGATGTGGAATGCACTGCCTAAAAGGGTGGTGGAAGCAGATTCAATAGTGATTTCCCAAAGGGAATTTAGCAACAAAGGGAATGAGGAGGGTTGTGGGACTAATTTGATAGCTCAGCCAAAAAGCCAGAGCAGACGGGATGGGCTGAATGGCCTCCTTCTGCACTGTATCATTCCATGATTCTGAAATCCGACTGTACAGCCACTCGACACCCTGTATTAGAACGGCAGTAACCGTGTTGTGGCTGACAGTTTATGTTCCACTCCAGGAATTAACCGCAAGATCCAGGCGGTTCTGTGCGGCACTGGGAGAGATTTGAAGATCAGCTGGGGAGTTGGTTACCTGGTCATTTTGTGCTGTGGGATCTTGAAAGGTGCTACATAAACGTAAACCTTTCTTCTAGGAGATTACATGGTGGGACATTATGTTCCAGACATTGTGGTGCGTGTCTTGAATGCCCAGCTAACGTTTCCCTGCCTGTCGATTGCGGTGTGTTGATAGGTATAAGCCTCTTTAACACTACAAAATCTAAGTCATAATTCAAGGACCGCAGGCACTGTAGCACCACTATCGCGCACTCTTGTGTAGACGCCGTACCTTCCAAGGCATTGCCTTTGTTATTTTGTACCGTTTTTTAAATCTTTCATAGCAACAAAGGTCTAGCAACAGTAGGCCATTCGGCCCTTCGAGCCTATTCTACCCTTCAATAAGATAGGTCATGCATGATTTGGTTCTGGTCTCAACTCCACTTTCCTGTCTACCCTGGCCTCCCTCGTCTGTCAAGAACCTATGTATCATTATCGTGAATATATTCAATGGTCCAGCCTCCATTGCTCTTCTGGGAAAGAGCATTGCACAGAGTAGCGACCCTCAAGAGAAAAAAGATTCTCCTCGTCTCATTCTTAAAAGGTAGGCAAGCCTCTTATTTTCAACTGTGTCCCCTAGTTCTCGACTCTTTGACTAGAGGAAACATCCTCTTGGTATCTGCTCTATCAAGTCCCGTCAGGATCTTACACGTTTCAGTAAGATCACCTTCCATTCTTCTGAACTCCAACCGGTATCTGTCCAACCTGCCCAATCTTTCTTCCTAGGATAAGCCATTCCAGAGTCGAATAAACCTTCTCTGAACTGCTTACAACGTAATTCTGCCTTTTTTCGAATAAGAGGACCAAAATTAATATACGGTGTGGTCTCACTAAGGCTCTGTACAACTACTGCAAAACTTCCCTACTTTTATATTACAGTCCCGTGCAATAAACACCAACATTCCATTTGCCTTCCTCATCGTTTGCTGTATCTTGTTTTCATGGGATGTGGGCCTTACTGGCAAGGCCAGCATTTGTTGCCCTTGAACTGAGGGCATTTAAGAGTGAACCGCACTGCTGTAGGTCTGGAGTCACAATTATGGGTGGCACGGCAGCACAGTGGTTAGCACTGTTGCTTCACAGCGCCAGGGCCCCAGGTTCGATTCCCGGCTTGGGTCACTGTCTGTGTGGAGTCTGCACGTTCACCCCGTGTCTGCGTGGGTTTCCTCCGGGTGCTCCGGTTTCCTCCCACAGTCCAAAGACGTGCTTGTTAGGTGAATTGGACATTCTGAATTCTCCCTCCGTGTACCCGAACAGGCGCCGGAGTGTGGCGACTAGGGGCTTTTCACGGTAACTTCATCGCAGTGTTAATGTAAGCCTACTTGTGACACGATGATTATAACATTCCCTAAAGGGACATTAGTGAACCAGGTGAGTTTTATAAAAGAAATCAATGATGGTCGCCATGGGCACCGTCACTGAGACTAGCCAGACTTATTAATTGATTTTAAATTCCACCAGCTGCCATGGGTGGGATTTGGACCCATGTCCCCAGAGCATTAGCCTGCACCTTTTAATTACTAGTCCAGCAGCGTCACCATCTCCCCTTGTTGTTTTCTCAAAACTTCTTGTTTTCTCAAACATGACTGAAATTCTCCTCAATGTTCGACATCTGGCATGCGACAGTGTAGAGCCCCATGCACTCAGGAAGATCATTTAGGGGTTGTGATTATTCATGGTTTTCAGGGGTTTAGGCTGGAACCGGCGACCCTGACTTACTGCGACTGGATGGATCAAATTTCAGCACTGAGAATTCTTTTCAACCACTCTTTCGCACCCCGCCTCCTGCCATTCTGACAAATGCAAACTAGTACTTGCCTTGCACTCAATCAATGCAAGGGAACTGCATGGGCCCAGTTTAGAAGCAGCAACGTAATGCACTGCCTAGAAGGGTGGCAGGGGGCTCGGTAGTAACTTTCAGAAAGGAATTGAATAAACACTTGAAAGGGAGACGTTTTCAGGGCTATGGGGAAAGAGCTGGCGATAGTGCGAATGATCAGATTGCTCTTTCCAAGGGCCTTTTGCTGTTTTTGCCAATGATTTTAACATGACAGCTCCAGAAACTGGCTTCCGTCATCGAGTTGTGTGCAATGTAAAGGTGCAGAAAAGCACAAGTTTTTACAACTAGGTGAACCCGGGCGGGTTTGGGAAGACGAAAGGTCGATACGGGGATGGCGGGGCTAAGATCAAAGAAAAATTGGGGTGACCTGCTGCGCTCCAGTTTCCCACATGTCTCTGGGTACATGAAGGAAATGACCAATTAGCAGACAGTAAGCAAGCTGCAGCCTTGTTAGCCCAAGGTTTGTTTCCCCCCACTCCGCTTCCAGTTGCAGCTGGCGTGTGTTAAAGGCAACCTCAATTCAATCAGTCCCGAAGCAAAACCACACAGATCATTTCCAATTAAACGGCACTTTCCAAGCTACATCAGCTATTTTAAACACCATGCAGATAAGGTTATACTTTATGCCACTTAGTCTAACGGTGCCTCATTAATCTCCCATCTGTTTTTTTTTGGGTGCTTCAATGGCATTCCAAATAAAAGCAGATCTTCGCTAACTTTCTTCAAATTTACATTCGCTTTGAGACTGCAACTGTTTTTAATTGTCTGTAGATTTATTTTCTCCCGGTGGCTGTCTTTTAAGAAGCCGCAAAAAATACCTGAAGCTACCTCCTGCAAACCGCACCCCCCCCCCTCCCCCCCGCCCCTCCTTGCCGCCTTCCCAGTCCACGTCTTTAAAATCAGTAAAGATGGATTTTAAACAATCCTCAATTATAATTAGACCGTCTTATAAAAGCGCCTCCAGAGCAAGTACCCAATTGACCAATTGGCACATTCCAATACCATTAAAAAGGTGCAAAAAATTGCACTCACATGCCGAAGTACCAAATCAAGGTTCGAATGGTTCATTGTCTATGAGCTGCCCTGACTTTCTTTGAATGAATGAGATGCCAAACTGAGGCCTGACATCAAGAGGATGCAAAAGGTTGCAGCAGTGGTTATATTTCAGGAATGCTCTGGTGGCTGTGGAACATCCTGATGAGGTTGTGAAAGATGCTGTTCAAATACAACTTTTTCTTCCCCTTCCCTTTCCCCACCCCGCTCTTTTAGGCTCTGCCACTCATTGTCCCTGTTTGGTGAGGCACATCACAATGTTAGCACATTCACGAGCAGCGCTCAAGCAGAGGTCCCAGCCAGTCTGTTCCCATGGAAACCCTTAGCTGAATCAAAATAAAACAAAGATGCTTGGCTTTGCGGTTGCTGCTTTCCTAATATGCCACTTGCTCAGGATGACAGCACGGGGTTTAATCTCTCTTCTGGCCGAGGTAAATTCAGGGCCTGCCTCCTCACGCTACCCATGGTATAAAGAAAAACACGTCCTTTTTGCTGTGGCTTCAAGGGCCTGCCATTGGGTTGAGCACTCATCAAGATGAAGAACAACCAATTTACTATCAACGAAGCCCCACACACAGCAATCAGACAAATTATCCAAGGGCGGCACGGTGGCACAGTGGTTAGCACTGGAGCCTCATGGAGACGAGGGCCCGGATTCGATCCCGGCCCCGGGTCATTGTTCGTGTGGAGTTTGCACATTCTCCCCGTGTACGCGTGCGTCTCACCCCCACAACCCAGAAAGGTGTGCAGGGTAGGTGGATTGGCCACGCTTAATTGACCCTTAATTGACCCTCTATTCCAGTCACCTTGAAATCGGGCTAATGTTCCTTGAGCCTTTCTGATTACTTTCTGTATATTTAGTGGTTCGGACACTCCTTTGCTCCTCTACAACTCTCGCCATTTAGAGAATATAATTCATCTATCTTGGTTCCAAAGTGGCTGACCTCACACTTAGAATTCCATTTGCCATGGTTAAGCCCAGTCACTCAATCTGTCTATATCTTCATCAGAAGAAAGGAAGTTAAGGAAAAGTTTTGCTGGATTGCTCAAAATTACAAAAGGTCTTCTCTATTTCTACTGTTTGAGGGAACTAGAAGACATAGATTTAAGCAAAAAAACAAAGAGAAGGGCAAGGAGAACATCCTAACACAAATAAGTTTCCAGAAATGCTTTCAAAAAAGGGAACAGAATATTTAAAAAAGAATAACTCAGCAGTTATATGGGAAAAGGGCAGGAGAATTAATATCCGTAGAATTCATAGAATCCCAACAGTGCTGGAGGCCATTGGACCCATCCAGTCTGCACCGACTTGCTGAAAGAGCACCCTACCTATCCCCGTAACCCTACCTAACCTGCACATCTTTGGACATTAAAGGATAATTTAGCATGGCCAATCCACCTAACCTGCACATCTTTTTCCTTGGATGGTGATGGCTAGCATGAGGGGACATAGCTTTAAATTGAGGGGAGATAGATATAGGACATGTCAAAGGTAGGTTCTTTACTCAGAGAGTAGTAAGGGCGTGGAATGCCCTGCCTGCAACAGTAGTGGACTCGCCAACATTAAGGGCATTCAAATGGTCATTGGATAAACATATGGATGATAAGGGAATAATGTAGATGGGCTTTAGATTGGTTTCACAGGTCGACGCAACATCAAGGGCCGAAGGGCCTGTACTGCGCTGTAATATTCTATGTTCTATCTTTGGACTATGGGAGGAAACCGGAGCATCCAGAGGAAACCCACGCAGACAAAGGGAGAACTCCACCCAGTCATCCAAGGCTGGAATCGAACTCGGGTCCCTTGCGCTGTGAGGCAGTAGTGCTAACCACTGCGATGTCTGACAGTCTCCCATCTTCCACCCTCCATAAAATTGAGGTCAACCCCAAATTCATAGATCATAGAATTTACAGTGCAGAAGGAGGCCATTCGGCCCATCGAGTCTGCACCGGCTCTTGGAAAGAGCACCCTACCCAAGGTCCACACCTCCACCCTATCCCCATAACCCAGTAACCCCACCCAATACTAAGGGCAATTTTGGACACTATGGGCAATTTAGTATGGCCAATCCACCTAACCCGCACATCTTTGGACTGTGGGAGGAAACCGGAGCACCCGGAGGAAACCCACGTACACATGGGGAGGATGTGCAGACTCCGCACAGACAGTGACCCAAGTCAGGAATCTAACCTGGGACCCTGGAGCTGTGAAGCAATTGTGCTATCCACTATGCTACCGTGCTGCCCACTGCCGTGTCTTTATTTGCAACAAGTGCCATTCACTTATCCACCCCTGTGTTTATTGACCTACATTGGCTCCCAATCAATGTCTTTATTTAAAAATTCTCTTTCTTTCAAATCACTCGATGGCCTTTCCCCTCCTACCTCTGTAACCCCCTCCACCGGGCAGCCCTAACTCACAGCTGTGAATTGAGAGTTGGCGTAGATATGAAGTTACAAATAGCTTCCTTCCCGTGCTGTAATAAACTATGGGTGGGATTTACCAGTCCCACCAGCAGCAGGTATCATCACGGACAGGACGGGACAGTTTAGAGAGATTTTTGGCCGCCCTCTGAATGTTCCCGTCCCGCCCCCAACCCAGTGATTTACTACGTGCTCGGGCAGACGGTCAGTTTTCAATCACAACTGAAGGCACTGACTGACCACATCCACCAGGTGTGATGAAGTCGGTAAAGACGAGGAGCACAAATTGGAGAGGGTGAGAGGACTCAATGATGCGGACGGAAAGAGCGATCCAGCTGCCCTCAATTCCCAATGTCCCACCGCCAATATCACACTCGTCACCTGCTTTCCTGGAGAAATTTCCTGACTTTCTTTTTTATGGTCACCGCAGTTAGGTTTCCATTTGACAAAAAAAAAAGCACTTCTGGTAAATGTGTAACCATACCGCAGTGTTAATGATTGACTGGATGGTTTCACATTTTCCACACATCAAGGTACAAATGCATTCGGGTGATTTAGCTGCAATTTGTGAACGCACTGTTGGTAACAAATGATGTTGTTAATGATTTATTAACTCCGCACTGCTGATGTAATGCTTGTGATTCACCAGGGGAGAGATGGAAGGAAGAAATCAAAGAGAGAATCGGGGGGGGTAATGACGGCAGCGCTTTGCAAGGGTAAGGGTGAAATGTGAGGTGGGGGAAACAAGAGAGAGAATTATTTTTCTTTTTATGTCAATGGAATAACGCTAAAAGCCTGAATTAAAACGAAAGCTTTAGGATCATGCACAAGCAAAGCTGAAATGGTTCAGTGTTCTTTAAACTGTACTAATATACTACTTTACTGAAGGAGAGATTATGGAGTGAAAAACATACAGTTTACATTTATTTCCCCAATTCACACAGAGATTAAACAGTGAAGTGAGTACCTTTCACACGGCACGGATTTGGCTTCCAGCTGAACTGAAGCCATGGATGAACAAGGCTGCCTTGGAGGGGGAGCGATGGGAACGCCAGAGTCTAAAGAAGCTGTCTTCCGATGGAGTGTTTCCAGCGTTGCTCCAGGGGCCTCTGTATCCACGGGGCAGGAGCCGGCTCTGCCGTGGCTAACGCTGGAAGGGACCTCCGGCCCCACAGCTCCCTGGAGGAATGTCTCTGCAGCTGCCTGTTCAGATTCTAACGTGGGCGAGGAAGGTGGCGAGGGCCGGGACTTTCGCTTTGTAGATGCGCCCGACAGGAGTTTTAAGAAACCTTTCTTTTCCTTCTGTGAGGCAACAAACAGAGTTTAAAACAATAACTTCCTTTAGGTATTTGCAGGTGCGAGACTTCTTGAGAAAGCAGGTTCCGGCCTTCCCGCTGCTGCCGCTACGGGGGATACAGGACAGAGTAGTCTCCAGTACCTGGGTGGGAGAGGGGAAGGTATCAGATATTTACCAGGAACCTTTGGATGCGGAGGACGCTCCGGTGGAGGAGCTTAAGGGCAAGTGGGAGGGCGAGCTAGGAGGAGAGATAGAGGCGGGTCTGTGGGCGAATGCCCTTAGCAGGGTTAATGCGTCCTCATCATGTGCCAGGCTTAGCCTGATACAATTCAAGGTAGTCCACCGGGCACACCTGACGGTGGCCCGGATGAACAAGTTTTTTGGGGTAGAGGACAGGTGTGCGAGGTGTGCGGGAAGCCCAGCAAATCATGTCCACATGTTTTGGGCATGCCCGAAGCGTAGAGGGTTTTGGCAGGGTTTTGTTAAGGCAATGTCTACGGTACTCAAAACACGGGTGGTGCCGAGTCCGGAGGTGGCGATCTTTGGAGTGTCGGAACATCCGGGAGTTCAGGGGGCGAAAGAGGCCGACGACGTCTTGGCCTTTGCCTCCCTGGGAGCCCGGAGACGGATTTTATTACTGTGGAGGGACTCAAAGCCCCCCCCCCCCTGAGTGTAGAGACCTGGGTTAGTGACATGGCTGGGTTTCTCAGTCTCGAGAAAATAAAGTTTGCCTTAAAAGGGTCAACGGTAGGGTTCACCCGGAGGTGGCAGCCATTCGTCGACTTTCTCGGGGAAAATTAAAATGTCAGCAGAAGCAGAATTCCAAAGGGTGGGGGAGGGGAGGGGGAGGGTGGGGAGGGGAGGGGGAGGGTGGGGGAGGGGAGGGGGAGGGGAGGGGGAGGGGAGGGGGGGAGGGGAGGGGGAGGGTGGGGGAGGGGAGGGGGAGGGGAGGGGGAGGGTGGGGGAGGGGAGGGGGGAGGGGGGAGGGGAGGGGAGGGGGGGGGAGGGGGGGGAGGGGAGGGGGGGGGGGGGAGAAGAGGGCCGGACTGGTGTTTTACGGTTGGGGTGTGTGAAGATTGTGATGAGGGTGGAAATGTTTATTGTACCATGTTTATGTCATTGTTATTGTTATTATAAAAACTTGCAAATACCCGAATAAAATTATTTTTTAGAAAACAATAACTTCCAGTAACAATCACTGTGCCAGTTTCACTCTGTTCAGTGTGATGTTATCATCATCTATGATAACATCACACTGAACAGAGTCTAAAACTGGCTCAGAGAATATCAGTTATCCATTAAAACGCCACAAATAAACAAGAACATACTTTGGTGAGGAAAGTTTGCTCACAGAGAAAGCGCACGCTATTAAATCACTCTGTATCTGCTTCCATTTTTCATCAATTTTCTTCCACAATCTCTTGAAAGCCTAAAACATCACCGAGGTGCCGTACTGTTTCATGGGTGCTAGTACCACCCAAATGGTCAGTCTGCCTCTGAAAGCCTGGTCTGTGAGAACTGGCAGAATTTGTGTACAACGCAAATCGCAATGGAGCCTATCCCTGTCCTCCACTCTGTGTGGAGTCTGCACGTTCTCCCCGTGTGTGCGTGGGTTTCCTCCGGGTGTTCCGATTTCCTCCCACAGTCCAAAGATGTGCAGGCTAGGTGGATTGGCCATTCTAAATTGCTCTTAGTGTCCAAAAAGGTTAGGTGGGGTTACTGGGTTATGGGGATAAAGGTTTAGGGTGGCGCCTTAAGTAAGGTGCTCTTTCCAAGGGATGGTGCAGACTAGATGGGCTGAATGGCCTCCTTCTGCACTATAAATTCTATGATGCTATGAAAGCGCACTACCCACTGGGAGGCTAGCAACCTATCATGGGGTGCACAGCATTTTCTGTCACCCTTGCCCGGCCTACTCAACCATTTCAGAGGGAAGTTAGCAGTCAACCACACTACGGTGGATCTGGAGGCCACACCAAGTAAAGGTGGCATAAAAACAGAAAACACTGGAAAACCGCAGCTGCTTGCTCAATCTTTCAGTCACAGTGCACCAAGTGATATTTTGACCACAGGGTTGGAGAAGTGTTTGAAAAAAGA
This sequence comes from Scyliorhinus torazame, assembly GCF_047496885.1. Lineage (NCBI taxonomy): Eukaryota > Metazoa > Chordata > Chondrichthyes > Carcharhiniformes > Scyliorhinidae > Scyliorhinus > Scyliorhinus torazame. The sequence continues at coordinate 27,234,927 of NC_092715.1, forward strand.
AAAGTTTGGAGGGTGGGGAGTTGATAAGCTAGTTAAATTGAAATGAAATGAAATGAAAATCGCTTGTCACAAGTAGGCTTCAAATGAAGTTACTGTGAAAAGCCCCTAGTCGCCTGTTCGGGGAGGCTGGTAAGGGAATTGAACCGTGCTACTGGCCTGCCTTGGTCTGCTTTAAAAGTCAGCTATTTAGCCCTGTGCTAAACCAGCCCCTTGTTGCATTAAATTGCATTAAATGTATGTAGTTAACAGCAAAAGCAATCACGCTGTTGCCTCCTACATTGTGCTATCAGCTGGGGCGAGACTGCAGCTTCAGTGCAACACAGTTCTCAGTTACTATTCATTTGAATTTTTAAAAATAAATTTAGAGTACCCAGTTCTATCTTTTTCCAATTAAGGGGCAATTCGGTGTGGCCAATCCACCTAGAATGCATATTGTTTTGGATTGTGGGGGCGAGACCCACGCACACACGGGGAGAATGTGCAAACTCCACACGGACAGTGACCTGGGGTCGAAGCCAGGTCCTCGGCGCCGTGAGGCAGCAGTGCTAGCCACTCCGCCACCGTGCCGCCCTCTCAGTTATTATTCAGCAGTTTTCACAATTTGGAAATCATTGAGAACAATTTGTTTCCAGTCACGATGCTAATTTAAATTTACTGGTGACCATTGTTGAGACGAAATGAAAATCGTTTATTGTCACAAGTAGGCTTCAAATGAAGTTACTGTGAAAAGCCCCTAGTCGCCACATTCCGGCGCCTGTTCGGGGAGGCTGATACGGGAATTGAACCGTGCTGCTGGCCTGCCTTGGTCTGCTTTCAAAACCAGCGATTTAGCCCTGTGCTAAACCAGCCGTAACTAGCCGAGATGATTGGTTTCCTCCCCCACTCTAGTCAAATAAAACATCTCAAAGAAAACAACTACTCTTCACACCAACTGATGTTTACCAGTGTGACAAGGGAGCTGAGATAACAAACTGGTCCCTGAAAAGGCATTCTCACATCAGGAATACAAGATACACAGCCAGAAGGGTGGTCTGTGCCGGGGTCCGACAACCGATCACCGCCATATTCCGGGGCCACGACAGCCTTCTCGTCCTTGTCAAACTTTCCAGGCTTCCTTTTGCTATCACGCGCTTCTTCAAAGACCTTTTACCCCATCCTTACTAGGGTTTAAACTAGTATGACAGGGGGGTGGGCACGGGAGCAATAGAAGGTGAGAGCATTGAGGGAGAACTAGGGAATAGGGCCAGTATGGCTCTGAGGCAGAGCAGACAGGGAGAAGTTGCTGAACACAGCGGGTCTGGTGGCCTGAAGTGCATATGTTTTAATGCAAGAAGTATTACGAGTAAGGCAGATGAACTTAGAGCTTGGATTAGTACTTGGAACTATGATGTTGTTGTCATTACAGAGACCTGGTTGAGGGAAAGGCAGGATTGGCAGCTAAACGTTCCAGGATTTATATGTTTCAGGCAGGATAGAGGGGGATGTAAAAGGGGTTGCGTTACTGGTTAGGGAGAATATCACAGCTGTTCTATGGGAGGACACCTCAGAGGGCAGTGAGGCTATATGGGTAGGGTTCAGGAATAAGAAGGGTGCAGTCACAATGTTGGGGGTTTACTACAGGCCTCCCAACAGCCAGCGGGAGATAGAGGAGCAGATAGGTAGACAGATTTTGGAAAAGAGTAAAAACAACAGGGTTGCTGTGATGGGAGACTTCAACTTCCCCAATATTGACTGGGACTCACTTAGTGCCAGGGGCTTAGACGGGGCAGAGTTTGTCAGGAGCATCCAGGAGGACTTCTTAAAATAATATGAAGACAGTCCAACTAGGGAAGGGGCTGTACTGGACCTGGTATTGGGGAATGAGCCTGGCCAGGTGGTAGAAGTTTCAGTAGGGGAGCATTTCGGGAACGGTGACCACAATTCAGTAAGTTTTAAAGTGCTGGTGGACAAGGATAAGAGTGGTTCTAGGGTGAATGTGCTAAATTGGGGGAAGGCTAATTATAACAATATTAGGCGGGAACTGAAGAACCTAGATTGGAGGTGGATGTTTGAGGGTAAATCAACATCTGACATGTGGGAGGCTTTCAAGTGTCAGTTGAAAGGTATTCAGGACCGGCATGTTCCTGTGAGGAAGAAGGATAAATACGGCAATTTTCGGGAACCTTGGATAACGAGAGATATTGTAGGCCTCGTCAAAAAGAAAAAGGAGGCATTTGTCAGGGCTAAAAGGCTGGGAACAGACGAAGCCTGTGTGGAATATAAGGAAAGTAGGAAGGAACTTCAGCAAGGCGGCAGAAGGCCTAGAAGGGGTCACGAAAAGTCATTGGCAAATAGGGTTAAGGAAAATCCCAAGGCTTTTTACACATACATAAAAAGCAAGAAGGTAGCCAGAGAAAGGGTTGGCCCACTGAAGGATAGGCAAGGGAATCTATGTGTGGAGCCAGAGGAAATGGGCGAGGTACTAAATGAATACTTTGCATCAGTATTCACCAAAGAGAAGGAATTGGTGGATGGTGAGTCTGGAGAAGGGTGTGTAGATAGCCTGGGTCACATTGAGATCCAAAAAGACGAGGTGTTGGGCGTGTTGAAAAATATTAAGGTAGATAAGGCCCCAGGGCCTGATGGGATCTATCCCAGCATACTGAAGGAGGCTAGAGAGGAAATTGCTGAGGCCTTGACAGAAATCTTTGGATCCTCACTGTCTTCAGGTGATGTCCCGGAGGACTGGAGAATAGCCAATGTTGCTCCTCTGTTTAAGAAGGGTAGCAAAGATAATCCAGGGAACTACAGGCCGGTGAGCCTTAAGTCAGTGGTAGGGAAATTACTGCAGAGAATTCTTCGAAACAGGATCTACTCCCATTTGGAAGCAAATTGACGTATTAGTGAGAGGCAGCATGGTTTTGTGAAGGGGAGGGCGTGTCTCACTAACTTGATAGAGTTTTTCGAAGAGGTCACAAAGATGATTGATGCAGGTAGGGCAGTGGATGTTGTCAATATGGGCTTCAGTAAGGCCTTTGACAAGGTCCCTCATAGAATTTACAATGCAGAAGGAGGCCATTCGGCCCATCGAGTCTGCACTGGCTCATGGAAAGAGCACCCTACCCAAGGTCAACGCCTCCACCCTATTCCCATAACCCAGTAACCCCACCCAACACTAAGGGCAATTTTGGACACTAAGGGCAATTTACCATGGCCAATCCACCTAACCTGCACATCTTTGGACAGTGGGAGGAAACCGGAGCACCCGGAGGAAACCCACGCACACACGGGGAAGATGTGCAGACTCCGCACAGACAGTGACCCAAGCCGGAATCGAACCTGGGACCCTGGAGCTGTGAAGCAATTGTGCTATCCACAATGCTACCGTGCTGCCCGTCATGGTAGACTGGTACAAAAGGTGAACTCACAAGGGGTCAGGGGTGAGCTGGCAAGGTGGATACAGAACTGGCTAGGTCACAGAAGGCAGAGAGTAGCAATGGAAGGATGCTTTTCTAATTGGAGGGCTGTGACTAGTGGTGTTCCGCAGAGATCAGTGCTGGGACCTTTGCTGTTTGTAGTATATATAAATGACTTGGAGGAAAATGTAACTGGTCTGATTAGTAAGTTTGCAGACGACACAAAGGTTGGTGGAATTGCGGATAGCGATGAGGACTGTCAGAGGATACAGCAGGATTTAGATCGTTTGGAGACTTGGGCGGAGAGATGGCAGATGGAGTTTGATCCGGACAAATGTGAGGTAATGCATTTTGGAAGGTCTAATGCAGGTAGGGAATATACAGTGAATGATAGAACTCTCAAGAGTGTTGAAAGTCAGAGAGATCTAGGTGTACAGGTCCACAGGTCACTGAAAGGGGCAACACAGGTGGAGAAGGTAGTCAAGAAGGCATACGGCATACCTGCGTTCATTGGCCAGGGCATTGAGTATAAGAATTGGCAAGTCATGTTGCAGCTGTATAGAACCTTAGTTAGGCCACACTTGGAGTATAGTGTTCAATTCTGGTCTCCACACTACCAGAAGGATGTGGAGGCTTTGGAGAGGGTGCAGAAGAGATTTACCAGAATGTTGCCTGGTATAGAGGGCATTAGCTATGAGGAGCGGTTGAATAAACGCGGTTTGTTCTCACTGGAACGACAGAGGTTGAGGGGCGACCTGATAGAAGTCTACAAAATTATGAGGGGCATAGACAGAGTGGATAGTCAGAGGCTTTTTCCCAGGGTAGTGGGGTCAATTACTAGGGGGCATAGGTTTAAGGTGCGAGGGGCAAGGTTTAGAGTAGATGTACGAGGCAAGTTTTTTTACACAGAGGGTAGTGGGTGCCTGGAACTCGCTGCCGGAGGAGGTGGTGGAAGCAGGGACGATAGTGACATATAAGGGGCATCTTGACAAATACATGAATAGGATGGGAATAGAGGGATACAGACCCAGGGTGTGTAGAAGATTGTAGTTTAGCCGGGCAGCATGGTCGGCACGGGCTTGGAGGGCCGAAGGGCCTGTTCCTGTGCAGTACTTTTCTTTGTTCTTTCCATTGATCTTTCCTCCTCCCTGGAGACTAGCAAGCGCTGTTCGAGGTCCACCTCGCCAGTTCCTGTGTTGTGTCCGCAGGGTTGATGTTAGGAGACACAGAGGCTGACAAACTAAAGGAGCTCTATTAACGAGGTGTGTTCAGTACAGGCCGCTTCTTTACTCTGCACAGTTACTCACGCTAGCAATCGGTGACGCCACTCCCGCTGCCGCCATGCATTATCAATATGCAGTGCTCAGTGCAGCTTCAGTACTGCTTCTCAGAAATCAAGGCAAATATATCACAGGAGGCTACTTAATGATCAAATTGTGCACATGGGAAACGAGTTAAACTCTATTTGAGGAATTGTGAAAGTCGGTGGGGACGGCACTGGTGCTGGGGAAACAGCCAGTAAATCTGAGAGACATCTTTGTTGTCTCAGCAAATTAGTGTGATCTATAGGTGCAATAAAAAGTGCAACCTGACCCATCAATTTCTTCCATTGGTGAAGATCAGCCATGGTCGTATTGAATGGTTGAGTGAACTCGAGGGACTGAATTGCCGGCTCCTGCTCCTAGTTCTTGTATATCTTTTGGTAAGTATGGTCCTTTCACATTACTGATCTCCAGGAGGATCATAAATTCCTTGTCATTGAATCTCTCCTGCCTTACACCCTATCACAGACCTTCCCCCTTTGTACTTGCCTCCCCGCTCTCCTTGCTCTCTGACTCTGCCCTTGCATAAAAGCTGTTAATCTCGACCATTATCCACTTCTGATAAAAGGCTATGGTCCTGAATCGTTAACACTATTTCTCTTTCCACGGATGCTGCCAGTCTTGCTGCGAGATGTCCAGCATGGTCTGTTTTCCTTTCAAATTTCCAGCCCCTGTAGCGGGCGTGTCTAACGGAAACATTTCCAAGTGTCAGTTTGGGTGCAATTGGCGGGGTGTTACTCGATGGGCGCATATTTAACGGCACTCAGTCCCTGAAATGAGCCCTCGCTGCTTACAAGGGGGAGTTTCTTTTAAACGCTCCCTCACCACTCACTCCCTGTCAACACACAAGCATGGCAGCGCGCAGACCGACTCCTCGCTTTGGCGATGCCGACAAGGCCAGGCGCCTGGAGGCTGTGGAGGCGAGACAGGACATCCAGTTCCCCCGAGAGGGCTGGAGGGGCAGCAACAGGGTCAGCAATACCGTCTGGGCAGCAGTGGCAGCAGCTGTCAGTGCGGGCAGCATGACCAGGAGGACCGCCGTCCAATGTCGGAAGAAGATCAACGACCTCCGCCTCTCTTCTGGCATCCGTTCTGCCTGCCACCCCTCAAATTCCCAAACCACCCACGCCCAAACAAACTGGCTGGCACCTCGCACCCTCCACACATCTGATCTTCTTGCTTGTTCCCCAGCACGCCCTGGCACCCACCAGGACCAACCCCTTCATGTCCAGTTGTGGTGCCCACACATGCCACCTGCCAGAGACCCCCCCCACCCCCGATCACAAAGCCCTCTCTTTGTCCCCACAGAAGATAGCCCATCATAAGCGCGAAAGGGCCAAGACAGGGGTGGGGGAGTACCAGAGATCCGAGTCTTCACGCCCTATTAGGAACGGGCCCTGCAGATCGCGGGGTTGACCGAGGAGAGAGCAATCACCAACAGCGAAATTGGCCTGAGCCACAGAGGTGAGGATCCACTGCCCCTTCAACTAGATGACCCGTCTCAAGTGAGTTGTTCATGTCAGACAGAACAATCCTTCCCTCTCACTGACCACATGTCCATTCTATCACAGGATCTCCATCTGATGGGGCTGGGCCATCCGGAGTTGCTCGCCACCAGCCCAGAGGAGAGCTCCGAGGAGACCACCATTGAGGTGCACATCAGTTGGAGGCAGGCACATCCAAGGGAGTTAGGAGGACTCAGCTGAGCCCCAGTCAGATGGCAAGCCTCTGGGCAAGGTTATCTCAGAGCTGATGCAGATGCTAGGACACGCCCGTGAGATTCAGGATGGGATGTCAGCTATATTCCAGCGAGTGCATAGTCGATTGGAGGAGTCCCAAAGGCTACGGGCATAGGAAATTATGCCGACTATGCGTGGCATCAAGGCCAACACTGCTAGGGTGGCGACTGCAGTGGAAAGCCTGCAGCACAAGGTCAGCATCTTGAGTGGGAGTGTCCCTAGGCATGGCTCAGTCTGTGACGTCCAAGACTGAGGGCCTTGACATCACGTCCCAATCGCTGAGGGACGTGTCCCAGACGTGGCTGGACATTGCTGGGGCAGAGCACAGCATGGCCCAGTCACTGAGGAGCATTGCTGAGGGTGTCAACACCATGGTGCAGACAATGGGGAGTTGCCAGGACTGGCTGACCCAGATGACGCAGAGGCCTCTGGAGCTCATTCCAGCTGCCCCTCCATCCCATGGAGCCCCCAGGGCCTTGCGGGCACCATCAGGGAGTAGGAAGCACTGGAGGCCAAACTGGGGCCTGCCGGCAAGGAGACAACAGCAGTCTCCAGTTCTTCCGAATCCCCCTCTTCTGACACTAGCACGTCTCTAGAGCAGTGGGCAGAACAGGGTGCCATGGCAATGCCAGTGACACTGGTAAGTCGGCCGGGGCCTTGCTGCTCAGGGCCCTCCAGAGGACGTATGCCCAAGGGTATCAAAGGCCAAAGAGTGCGGAAAGCAGCAGGCTGCCTCTACCTCTGATGTGTATCCTGGGGACACACCTAGACATGGCAGTACACCAGGAAAGATCAAGAAGATTTAGAATCACTGAGTAGACATTGGGGGGGGGTTCCCCACCATCTGTAGCTAGGAAGAATAGAAATGCCCAATGGTCCCTGTTAAAACATGTTGCACCAGATACATGTGAAGCCTCTGTCACGATAATCTTCACAGTGGACCTGCCTTCACCCCCACCCCCGATTGCCCTCCGCTGCCCCCACCCCCGAGCACATTGGTTCAAGATCAAACGTCCCCGATGCAGACCCCATTCAGGCGATGGGTATGAGAGCGCTCTCAGCAGAAAGACAGGAGACAAACTTTAGCAGAAACTGAGGAGCACCAGAGCTTTCCTCACAGCGAATGATCATCACTCTCCTGCCTTGTATGTTGACCCGCTGACAGTGCCAACACAGGCCCATCACCCTGGGGTGATGTTATGGGACCCCTTGGAGGGGGGAGCAGGCTAGTCAGGGGGCAAGGGGGTACAGGGAATTGGGGCTGGAAGGAAGGGAATAGGGAGGAAGATGGGGAATGGGGGGGAGGGGGGAGCAGATGAGAAACGGGGAAGGATGAGGGCCTCTCTGGTCATCCGAGCATACCGGACCATTGCTGCCACCTCTCCTCCACCCTCCAGCTCCTCCTGCGACTCCTCTTCTTTGTCCCCACAGAAGATAGCCCATCATAAGCGCAAAGAAAACAAGGAAATGTCACTGTTCCATATTGGTACCAATACATAGCTATATCAGCTCATTTTCACAAACAAAACAAACACACGGTATCAGCCTTCGCAGGTTCCTCAACAGAAACGGAGGATAAGCCTGAGAATGTGTTATTACGTCCAGGACTTTGTCGGAGAAATAATCTGTCCATCAAGGTGTTACTTGTTCCACATATCAGTGCCATTCTCCATCCAGGAGCCGCAGTTGTGCAGGCCCCCTTCCCACACGGCTCAATCTCACCGGAACCAAATCCTGACATCCACATATTCCACTGCTGCTCAAGGTGCAGTTTAACATCTTTGACTTCCAGCGTGTTTAACCCGCGGTGACGTGTCAGTTACATCACTCACCACACCAGCAACAAAAGCAGCAGCAATCTGCTAAAGCATTTCTTCAACGGTGTCATCAGGTGGCCCATTTGGATAAATGTCGCGCATCAGATCCCGCAGAGTCTTCTTGCTTCAAACCGGATTGCCTTCTGGACCCATACGTCCCCAAGCCTGGTGTCTTAGAAAACAATTGTACCTCTTTCCGGCTACAGAAATGGAAGGAAACAGCAACAGCAGCCTCCAGGCATCTGCAGCCACCAGCAGGAGCAAGCAGCAAACACAACCTGCAGCTGTGAAGTGCTCTCACAACTAACAATGCCACTTCCTTATTAGCAATAGCCTTCAGTTGTGAAGCCAGAAGCTACTCACAGTCAATGGGAGTTAAAGAGACCGTCACCATATAACCAAGAGCAGGGCTCTGTCCGGGAAGTGTTTGGTAGGACAGACAGACAGCAGTTGTCCGTGTTATAGGTACCCACAATACTTAAAGATGGTTTGAAGGTCTCACAGATGAAAAGGCCCCCCCGACCAAGCCCAGGGGAGCCCCCTGACCTGGAACGCTTCAGCCCCCCCGACCAAGCCCAATAGGTTAGATAGCAAACTGATTCGCACCCTTTTCCATTTCCCGCTATTTAACCGACGCGTCCAGATTAGTGCCTGTCACAATGCACTGGTTAAATAACGCCCAGTATTTTTGTTTCGTTCCTATTTTACCGATGTTTTCAGGGATATTCTGCCTTTAGGGTTCTTCACAAGGGGGCTGTGCTTCAGCTTTGCAATTAGAACCATAGAAATGATGCAGCACAGAAGGGGGCCATTCAGCCCATCTTGTCCATGTCGACCCAAAGACACCCAGGTGCCATTTCTAATCCCATATTTCTGTCCATACCCTGCAGCTTAAAGCACTTAAGATGCAGATCCAGGTACTTTTTAAAGAGTTTAGGGTTTCTGCTCCACCACCAACTTAGGCAGCGAATTCCAGACACCCACTACCCTCTGCGAAAAATGTTTTCCCTCATGTCCCGTCTAATCCTTCTGTCACTTAGCTTGAAACTATGAACCCTGGTTTTGGAACTCCCTGCCAAGGGAAACAGGTTCCTCCTGTCGACTCCTGTGGTGATGAAAACTACACACAATACTCCAGTTGTGGCTTCACCTGTGTCTTATACTATTCCATCATTATATCCCTACTTTTGTATTGTATTGCTCTGCCAAGGAAGGGGAGTATTCCCTGTGCCTTCTTTCCAACCTTTTGTGCCTGTGCTGCTACCTTTTGGGACATGTGCACTTGCATGCCAAGATCTTTTACTTCATCTACCCCTCTCAGTATATTCTCATTTATTGTGTATTCCCTTTTACTGTTTGACCTCCCTAAATGCATTACCTCACGCTTACCAGAGTTGAACTCCATCTGCCACTTTCCTTCCCGCTCCAGCCACCCACCTATATCATTTTGGAACTCACCGCTATCCTCGACACTATCCACTACACGGCCAACTTTTGTGTCATCTGCAAAGTTCCCAATCGTGCCCCCCATATTCAAGTCCAAATCGTTAATATATAAAACAAACAGCAGGGGCCCCGACACCAAGCCTTGCAGAAAATCACTTGAAACAGCTTTCCATTGGCAAGGGCAGCCATCGACCCTTTGTTTCCTGTTACTCACCCAACTTTGGATCCAATTTGTCACAATACCCTGTAACCCATGAGCTTTTACTTTGCTGACTAGTCTGCCATGAGAGACCTCGTCAAATACCTTACTAAAATCCATGTAGTCAACATGCACTGCACTACCCTCATCGCCTTTGCATCACCAAAGAGTACTATATTTAAATAAAGCCTCTCACAATCTCAGACATCTGAAAGCACTTTACAGCCAATTAAGTTCATTTTGAAATTTAGTCACTGTTACGAACATAGGAACTTGGAGTAGACCATTGGGCCCTTCGAGCCTGCTCCGCCATTCAAACAGATCGTGGCTCATAATCTACCTCTGCACTATTTTTCTCTACTAACCCCACATCTCTTGATGTCATTAATGTCCAGAAATCTAATGATTTATGTCTTGAACATGCTCAATGACTGAACTTCCATAGTTCTCCTGGGGCGAGAATTCCGAAGATTCACCAGCTTCGGAATGAAGAAATTCCTCCTCATTTCAGTCTGAAATGACCTTTCCCTAATCCTGAGATTATGTCCCCTGGTTCTGGACTCACCAGCCAGGAGAAACATCTTGTCCACATGGGCGGCACGGTAGCACAGCAGTTAGCACTATTGCTTCACAGCTCCAGGGTTCCGGTTTGATTCCCGGCTTGTTCACTGTCTGTGCGGAGTCTGCACGTTCTCCCCGTGTGTGCGTGGGATTCCTCCGGGTGCTCCGGTTTCCTCCCACAGTCCAAAGATGTGCAGGTTAGGTAGATTGGCCATGCGAAATTGCCCCAGTGTCCAAAAATTGCCCTTAATGTTGGGTGGGGTTACTGGGTTATCGGGATAGGGTGGGGGTACGGGCTTGGGTACGGTGCTTTTTCCAACAGCTGGTGCAGACTCGATGGGCCAAATGGCGTCCTTCTGCACTGTAAATTTTGTGATTCTGTGATCTACCATGTCACGCCCTGTAAGAATTTTAGAAGTTTCAATGAGATCACCTCTCATTCTTCAAAACCCGAGAGAGCACAAACCGGGTTTCCTCAATCTCCCCTCATAAAACAATCTAGTCATCCCAGGGATCAGTCTGACGAATGTCCAAGGCACTCCCTCTATGGAAAGTATATCCTTCCGGAGATAAGGTGACCAATTCCACACACAATACTTAAGGTGCGGTCTCACTAGGGCTCTATACAACTGCAGCGAGACATCTTTACACCTGTATTCAAATCCCCTTGTGATGCCTTCCTAATTGATTGCTGCACCCACATGCCAGCTTTTAGTGACTCATGAACAAGGACAGCCAGGTCCCTCTGGATATCAACACTCCCAACCCCTTCCCGCTTACGAAATGCTCTGCCTTTCTGGTTTTTCCGGTAAAGTGGATGAATTCACTTATTCACATTATATGGTGGGGCAGCACAGTGGTTAGCACAGTTGCTTCACAGCTCCGCGGTCCCAGGTTTGATTTCCGGCTTGGGTCACTGTCTGTGCGGAGTCTGCATGTTCTCCCTATGCCTGCGTGGGTTTCCTCCGGGTGCTCTGGTTTCCTCCCACAATCCAAAGATGTGCAGGTTAGGTGGATTGGCCATGATAAATTGCCCTTAGTGACCAAAAAGGTTGGGTGGGGTTATTGGGTTATAGGGTGGAGTCGTGGGCTTAAGTGGGGTGCTCTTTCCAAGGGGCCGGTGCAGACTCGATGGGCCAAATGGCCTCCTTCTGCACTGTAAATTCTATGGTTCTATGATTCCATCAGCCATATTCTAGGCCATTCACTGTTGTGATGTGGGGAAATGCAGAAGCCAATATGCAAAGAGCAGGCTCCCACATACATCACCATGAAAATAACCAGATACGTTTTGGAGAGCAGCTGATTGAAATTTAAATATCAGTCAGACGATTGGGAAAAATTCTCTTGCTTTTCTTTGAAATAGTGCCGTGGGATCATCCACTGTGAGGAAACACGAGGCCTCAGTTTAACAGTTCTTCCAAAAGGTGACGGGTCTGACAAGGTTGCACTCCCTCGGTATTACCCTGAAGCATCAGCCTTGACTCTTGTACTCAAGTCGCTGGAGAGGGGATTGAACCAACAACCTTTTGGCTCAAGCGACATTTGCGCCATTCACTGGGCCACTTTCCGACCAAAGTTGAAAAAAGAAAGGAAAACACGCCTCACCTTTTCTCTGCTCTCCTTTTCAAACTTGTTGGCGGCTGAGGCCGTCACAGGTGGGGTGGCAGGGACTGTTGGAGCAACGCAGGCTCCGTTGCCTGTCGGCTCCCCCTCCAAGGATGTGGCATTGACGTTCGGCGGGGTTATGGCAGCAGTAGCGGAGGTTAGAGCAGCACCCGGCCTCGCTGCCGTCGGAACGGCAACCACGGTAAAAGGAGCGACGGCTTGCTGTGGATGCTGCAAAGACACGGCTTGCTGAGGGGCCACTGTCGTCGGGGGGATGGTGGAGGCTGGGTTATGGGCTTGTATAGGAGTCACCGCAGCAGTCGGTCTCTCCTGGCCCTGGGCAGCAGCTGTTGGGCGAAAAGAGATTTAATTATTTAAATATTACCGAATTACGAAGCAAAAGATTCAATTAACAAAGCAAAGGGAATTATGTCAAGAGGCCGGAGCAAAATGGATTGTTCTCCTTGGAGCAGAGAAAGCATTTAACAAAAATGTTCAACAGCATGAAGGATTTTTGTCGAATAAATAAGGACAAGCTGTTCCCATTGGTAGGAGGGTCAGTAACAGATTGAAGGCAATTGACAATAAAAACTTTCTCTTTATCTCTCTTGTTTTATATGCAGTGAGTTATGATCTGGAATGCACAATATGAAAGGGTAGTAGAAGCATATTCATCTTCAAAAGGGAACTGGATATGTACTGAAAGGAAAAATTGCAGGTTTATGGGGAACGAACAGTGGAGTGGGAAGAATTGCTTATCCCTCCTTCTATATTGTATGAGGCTATGAAAAAAGCTCTAAGCAAAAACACAACTGCAGGAAAGTTCACCCGTTGGTATCAAGCTACAAAACACCAAGCCAGCAATTACAAAGAAATTGATGGGTTAGGTAGAAGCTATGTTCTTTGCTGAGGAAGTCAGAACAAGCAGGCATAAGCTTAAAATTAGAGCTACTATCTTCAGGGGTGATGTCTCCACACAAAAGGTTGTGGGAATGTGGAATTCGAGATTAAGGCTATTAAGGCTGGCTGTCACTGGAACATTGATAAGGCTTTTGTTAGATAAGGGCATTAGGCATATGGAGCAAGGTGGAGGGATGGAATTAAGATAGAGATCAGCCCTGATCCAACTGAATGGCGGAACAGGCTTGGGCAGCTGAATGGCCTCCGCCTGTTCCTCCTTATGTTCCTAAGCTTGCAACAGGCAACCTGATGCAAAAAAAATGAACCAATTAGACTCAAAATCGAAGACAGGAGGTATTGTCGTAGAAGTCTTAATGCAGAGTGAGTTCAGGCTCCTAATAAACCAATCAGGCAGGTGCTGGGCGGAGGAGGTTAGAACCAGGTCAACAGATCAATGGAATGTTCCCAGGGAAAGGCAACGAACTGATCCAAGAAGACAGAGTGTGTATTTCAGGCTGAAAAGTGGATATTGCTTCTGCTGGAGATTTTAAAACATCAGAGCAAAAAATAGGCAAACAGCACGAGGAAGGTATGCGGGAAATGGTGGCTCTTGTCTTGTTACCCAACCTCCCGGGATCAACAGTTTGAGTAAGATTGCGCTGGATCAATGGTAACATCATCAATGCCACGCCGAACCCACCTGTCCGAACGGCGTTGCGAGCCTGGTTGACCGTCATCTGGCCCGTCATGTGCATCAGAACCTTTGCCTGTGGATTGGTAGCCTGCACGTGTGCTGCTGACACCACGGCAGTGGGGATGGGTGGGGTCGGACTAACGGGTCTGCTGAACTCCAGGCCGTTCCCGGAAGCTTTGGGCTGAGATGTCATCACTGGCAAAACCGTAGTCACTCCTCGCCCGACCTGCGCTGTCACCACCACCGGGAAATTTGGCTGCCCTGCTGCAGAAGGTGCCCTGCAGAAACAAATTAACAATCACCAGACTGAAAATAACAGGCTAAACCGAAACAAAATGAAAATACTGCAGATGTTGGAAATCTGAAATAATAACAGTAAACGCTGAAAATATTCAGCAGGTCTGGCAGCATCTGTAAAGGGAGAAAAACAGACGGCGCGATTTAACCAGAAAAAAAATCTATGTCCGGCTTTGGGCATGTTTACAAGGTGTTTCTCGGGCGCTGCAGAACCCCGCCATTCAACAGCACTTTGTTGTTATTTTGGCTTCGGGGAGGCCACATTTAAAAGTCATTTCCTGCTGACGGGCCCAACTGGAAAGGCTCCTTACAGATCGGGGTGCATTATGTCCGGCTGCTCTGATCTCTCCCAACCCCCCTCCCTTCTACAGGCCTCAGTATTGGGGCTCTTGCTGTTTGCTGTATATGCTAATTGTTTGATTGGGAAATTTGTAGATGACACAGAAATTGGCCATGCAGTTGATAGTGAAGAAAAAAGAACTACAATGCAGAAGGAGGTCATTCGGTCCATCGAGTCCGCACTGATCCTCTCTGAAAGAGCGCCCTACCAAGGCCCACTCCCGGACCCTATCCCCGTAGCCCCACCCAACCTGCACACTGAGGGGCAATTTTTTTATCATGGCCAATCCACCGAGCCTGCACATCTTTGGACTGTGGGAGGAAACCAGAGCACCCGGAGGAAACCCACGCACACACGGGGAGAAAGTGCAAACACAGTCACCCGAGGCTGGAATTGAACCCGGATCCCTGGTGCTGTGAGACAACAGTGCTAACCACTGTGCCACCCCAGAGAAGATAGTTGTTGTCTTCAGAATGATATCAATGGGCACAAAAGTGGCAAAATGGAATTCAATCTTGAAAAATGTGAGGTAGTGCATTTGGGGAAGGCAAACAAGGCAAGGGAATACTCAATAAACGGGAGGACATTCAGAGGGGTAGAGGAAGTGAGAGACCTTGAAGTGCAAGAAGAAAGTTGCCTGAAGATGACAGGAGAGATGGTTAATGGAAAAAAGTGTATGGAATGCTTTCCTTTATTGGGTGAGATATTGAACACAAAAGCAGGGATGTACGTACTGCAGGAACTTGTATAAAATGCTGGTTTGGCTACAGCTGGAGTTCTGAGTACAGTTCTGGTCACCACTTTACAGGAAGAACATGATTGCTCAGGAGAGAGTGCAGAGGAGATTTGCAACGATGTCGCCAGAGCTTGAAGACTGTAGACTGGCGAGGCTAGGCTTGTTGTCCTTAGAAAAGTGGAGGCTGAGGGGTGACCTAATTGAAGTGCTCAAAATTATAGGCATAGCTTTAAGGTAATTGGTGGAAGGATTTAAGAGACATGAGCAAAAGCTTGTTCACCCAGAAGATGGTGGCCGTGGGCGTCTGGAATTCGCTGCCCAAATTGGTGGTTGAGGCTGAAATGCTCAACTCATTTAAAAGGTACCTGGATCTAAACGTGAAGTGCTGGTTCCTGCAAGGCTAGGGACCAGGTGCTGAAGGTGGGATTAAATTGACCGGATAGTTTCTTCTGTGGGGCTGGCACAGAGACGGTGGGCTTAATGGCCTTCTTCCGTGCCGAAATCATTCTATGGTTCACTGGTTCATTTGTCTTATAGTCTGTATATGGAATTTAAGTATATGTCTGAGCTTCCACATTACAAACACCCTGGGCCAGAAAAATTGTCGTGAAAGGGCCACATATTCCTAGCCCTGCAGGGGGCTAGCAGGGTTCCGGCGTAAATCTAGCAGCTTTTGCTGCAGATACGGGCCCCCGCACTTCCGGGTCAGAGGCCGCGTATGCACAAGGCGGATTCCAACCGCGGAGCTGGACCCTAAAAATAGACCCCCCGATTGGCCGCACGCACAACCCTGACCGCCCGCCCGAACATTGCCCGGCCGCGTATAAGGCCCCCCTGCCCTCCGATCGGCCCACTCGCGACCTGGGCGGCCACGGACTGATTCCGCAGCCGCCACGCTAGTTTCCCAACCGGCTGGACCATATTAGATCCACGCCGTCAGGACTTCAGCCGGTTCGGAGGCACAGAATGGCGGGGCGGGCCTCCAGCAATGGCCCCAGGTAGGTTTTAGGCATCGCGGCGTACTCGGCCTTTCGGGGCCCGCAGAATCGGGGAACCGGCGGCAGTCGCGATTCCGTGCGAGGAAATGGATTCTCCGACCCGGCGCTGGCCACGATTCCGGCGTCGGGGTGCGGAGAATCCAGCCCCTTGTTGCTAACACATCCTTCACCTTTACAAAATTATTTCTGGCCACCTCTAAGCTCCTAACTTCAGCATCACATCTACCATCTTCTGTTAATTTGTGTTAAATGTCACGGCGCTGAGGACCTGGGTTCGATCCCGGCCCCGGGTCACTGTCCATGTGGGGTTTGCGCATTCGCCCCGTTTTTGTGTGGGTCTCACCCCCACAACCCAAAGATGTGTAGGGTAGGTGGATTGGCCACACCAAATTGCCTCTTAATTGGAAAAAAAATAATTGGGTACTTTTAATTGGTATACTATCCACTTCAATCTTCACTCGAGTTTCTTCCAATGTATTCCTTCCAACTACCATTTGTCTTTTTGGTGTTCATTCTCAATCCATATTCTAAATTTTACTTGATCTCCGATACTTTGTCAGGTCTCTCCTGACTCTGCGAGTAGCGCTGTGGTCATCAGTGCACCACAAGTTTATGTTTGTTCCTCCAATTTCTATCCCTGGAAGTCCGTCTAATTCTCTGAATTAGATTCTCGAATACTCTCTCATTCCTCAGTACTCCTCTCTTCATTTGAAGCATATTTGATTCTCCATCTTCTGGCCTGGTGCTCCCTAATTGGTCCCAAAATAGGCTCTGGATAAATCTCACATTGTTATTGCCAATGTCACATTTCAGTGACACATCTATTAACTTTTGGTAATAAATATGAGCAAACGCTTTTTTATAGTCTACCCTCATGCCTGTGATTTCTTTCCAGCTCCAATACTTCATCACATATTTCACTGTACAATTTCTTTGTAGACTACCGACATGTACTCTCTATTTTCCTTTCAATTTCATCATACTGTGTGCTTCCTTTCTTTCCTCTTTCTACCACCATTGCGAGTATCTCTCATCCACTTTTTTCTTTTCCATTCAGCGCTAATCCGCCCACTAAATGAAAATTGTCAGGCAGCATATCACTGCTGCTGCCCTGCCAAGGCTGTTGGTTTACAAGGGAACATGCTGGGCAGACTGCGCTCCACTCTTCTACCCATCTGCAGAATGGCTTTGTTAAGAAAACCATCCATCAGGCACCCTGTTTTACATCTGTCGCACCAGCTGATCCTGAGCAAGGTGGGTCCCAAATGAGCTTGTAAGCATGTTACAGCGACAAAAACGACTGTATTTCCTTTGTTTAAGGAGCCCCCGCCGCAGATTAGATTATTTGCGGGATGTTTTCTTTAATATGTTCACGTTGTTTGCATCTATTTCATGTCTTCACGTGGTAAAACATCCCAGAATGCCACACACGAGAGCAAACTCTGGATACTAGGCATAAGGCGACGACATTAGGACAGGTGACGGAAAGCTTTGTCATGGAGGCAGGTTTGAATGTTCGTCTTAAGGCGGCAGAGAGAGGTGAGAGGTTTAGGGAGGGAATTCGAAGCTTTAAGCTGAGGTGGCTGAAGGCTCAGCCGGAAGGTTGTCAGGCTGAAGGAGGTTACAGAGATAGGGAGGGGTTAATTTGAGAATGTTAAAATCATGGCTTTCGGACACAACACGTTCAATGAATTTAACCACATCTGGCCGAAGAAAATTGTTTACAAAGATCATTTGAAACCCAAGGGTATCATTTGAAGACGTGACTGAAAGGAAATAAGTATTTTCAGTAGACTGAGCTTATCAATTAAAAAGTTTCTGCTTTAAGAAAGCCGTGTGGGTTTAAGTAAGGGCACTCAGGTTACATTTTAACAATGATGAGTTACTGTAGTCTTAAAACATGACTCGGTAACAATCCATCTGAGGTTAAGAATACCCTCAAGAACGCACATAACATAAAACGTCCTTTCTGGTTGACAACCTTTTTCATCATAAATTCCAACATCTACGTTTACAATGGAAAACACTTATCCAAACTTGTCACACTGCAGTTACACCCTACTGCAGTGTCTTTAGTGCCAAGTTTTGCAACTCTCAGCTCCTCAGTCTGTATTGCAGAGAAATTCCAGTGCTACAGCCAAAGTTATACTTCTGAGAAATATAAAATCGAAGTACAAAAAGAACGGGGTGAAAAGCGAGGAGAATAACAAGTAATAGATTTAAAATTTTGTTTAAAGCATATGGGGCGTCATTCTCCGACCCCCCGCTGGGTCGGAGAATGGCCGTTGGCCGCCCTGAATCCCGCCCCCGCCGAAGTCTCCGGTACCGGAGATTGGGCGGGGGCGGGAATCGGGCCGCGCCGGTTGGCGGACCCCCCCGCTCAATTCTCCGGCCCGGGTGGGCCGAAGTCCCGCCCAGAAATTGCCTGTCCCGCCGGCGTAAATCAAAGCTGGTATTTACAGGCGGGACCAGGCGGCGTGGGCGGGCTCCGGGGTCCTGGAGGGGGCGCGGGGCGATCTGACCCCGGGGGGTGCCCCCACGGTGGCCTGGCCCGCGATCGGGGCCCACCGATCCGCGGGCGGGCCTGTGCCGTGGAGGCACTCTTTCCCTTCTGCCTCCGCCACGGTCTCCACCATGGCGGAGGCGGAAGAGACTCTCCCCACTGCGCATGCGCGGGAAACTGTCGGCGGCCGCTGACGCTCCCGCGCATGCGCCGCATTTCCGCGCCAGGTGGCGGGGCACCAAACGCCATTTCCGCCAGCTGGCAGGGCGGAAATCCCTCCAGCGCCGGCCTAGCCCCTCAATGTTGGGGCTCGGCTCCCCAAGATGCGGAGCATTCCGCACCTTTGGGCCGGCGCGATGCCCGTCTGATTGGCGCCGTTTTTGGCACCAGTCGGCGGACATCGTGGGGGAGAATTTCGCCCATGTTTGCAGTCAGTGCCAAACTTATATTTTGTAATGTTTTGCTCCATCGTACTTGGTTAATAAGGGCCTTAGGACATCTTGTTACATTAAAGGCCCTACATAAATATAACATAGATTTAAAACATTTTTTAAAAAAAATTTAAAGCACACAATTCTTTTATTTCCAATCAAGGGACAATTTAGCGTGGCCAGTCCACCTAGCCTACACATCTTTTTGAGTGGTGGGGAAGACCCATGCAAACACGGGGAGAATGTGCAAACTCCACGTGGACAGTGACCCAGAGCCGGGATCGAACCTGGGTCCTTGGTGCCATGAGGTAACAGTGCTAACCACTGCGCCATCATGCCATCCCATTAATATAGCATACATATGTTAAAAAGCATCGCACCGGATAGACGGCACAGAAACAGGCCATTTAGCCCAACCAGTCCAAGTTTATGCTACGCCTGAGACACCTCCCATCTGTCTTCATCTCAATCTATCATGGTAGCGAGTTCCGCAATCTCAGCACTGTCCTGTAACAGCAGTAATAAAAACAGAAAGGGCTGGAAAAAATCAGTCAGTCTGGCAGCACATGTGGGGAGAGAAACAGAGTTAATGCTTCGGATCCAATGACAATAGCAGCCCAGTTGCTGTATTAAAAACAAAGTGCATCCTCTAATTCACCATGCCACGAGATCACAGGTTTTATTTTACTCCTTTGCAGATGGTGGGCAACTCCAATTGGCGTGAGAAGACGGTGGTGTGCCTTTTACAGACCACGAAGTCTTGGGTTTTCTTGCAATGCTTTTTTTTTTATATAACCTGGCCAGTTCAGAAATCAGTTGAGAGTCAACCACATTGGGGTGAGACCGGAGTCACAATATAGGCCCGATGGAGTTAGTATGGCAGATTTCCTTCTCCAGAGGGTGTCAGTGCATCACTGACAAACCGACAGCCTCATCCTAGCCACTTGTGACTGAAACCAGCTTTTTATTTTCCAGATTTTAATTTATTAAACTGAATTCAAATTCCCCAAATAGTTTGAGATTGAAAAGGTTGTTCTCTTCAGATTATCAATACTGTGACATGACCACTACATAAAGCAGGAGTACAGTGGTGCAAAGTAAGATAATACTTTGAATTAAGTTCGGAGAATTGGCTTACTGACCTGGTTACGAGTGCCATATAATTCCCAGGAAAAACACCGATTTTGCCTGTGTGCATAGATGTTCCCTTGAACCATCCATCTTGACAGCGCTCAAGCACAAGAAATATCTCTCCCTTTCGCAACTCGAGTTCATCTTCTTTGCGAGGAGTGTACGGATATAAAGCAATATACCTGAAGACACAGATAAAGTATGAGGAACCTATCAGTCAAAGGGGGCAATTGTCCCAGGCTGGAGAGAAAGACTACTGTACAGCTGTAAAACAGGAAAACATTCCAGCCTGCCCCGTAATTAGTGGATTCATTTGAGGAATGTGGAGAAATTGCATTATGGCCTGAAAGAGATGCACATCTACATCTTAAACAGCACAATACTACATTGTGTGTGAGAAGGCTCCTGTTCTTGCAGAACATACCCTGACTCACTGCAAACAGTATAAGTAAATAAAGTAAACACAAGACTGTGTGGAGTTTGCACGTTCTCCCTGTGTCTGCATGGATTTCCTCCGGGTGCTCTGGTATTCTCTCACAGTCCAAGGAGGCACAGGTTAGGTGGAATGGTCACGCTAAATTGCCCCTTAGTGTCCAAAGACGAGCACGATAGGTGGGGTTACGGGGATAGGGGAAGGGGAGTGGTCCTCGGTAGGGTGCTCTTTCAGAGGGTTGGATTGGATTGGATTTGTTTATTGTCACGTGTACCGAGGTACAGTGAAAAGTATTTTTCTGCGAGCAGCTCAACAGATCATTAAATACATTCAACAGATCATTAAGTACAACAGGGTTGGTGCAAGGTTCGATGGGCAGAATAGCCTCCTGCACTGTAGGAATTCTATGGTTCTGTTCTATATTGGATGAATCCAAAGAATGTTTGGCTAAACACTAAAAAATGTAAAAGGTCTTTGCATTTTCTCTTTACAAATACTCATAACTAGACATCTAACTCCCTCAGAAATTGATTCACATATGAGTATGCATTATGTTTTGTGTTAAAGAAACACTTCAATTCTAGTGCATATTATGGAACGTTAGGGTGCCATGACGAAGAAGCAAGCAGGGAAGCAGTGGGATGAATGTGTTTGCTGAAATTAATATTTGGGTGCCTCTGAAAACAGAAGAGACCGAATTGTGATCTGAAAGAAGTATTCAAAATTTTAAAAAGGGATTGATAGGGTTTCCACTTATAAAATAGTCCAAAACTGAGGGACATAATTATACCAGTTCGGCTGGGGGGGCCATTTCTGTGCCTTAGATTCAATGTCTTGCAAGCGATTCCTGCTAATTCAACAAGAAAAATGCTAAAATTATGTATTTAAACAAGTGAAGAGGGCACCCAGCAGAGTGCAATAACTCCACCACACTGTTTTAACTCAACATTATTTTAATTACGCAGTTCTTTCTTGAGCCTTTTCCCTGCCTGGTTAGTGCTCTATAACTACGAAGCTGAGAAAAAAAATCTTTTTCATTAAGAGATTCCACTTCACTGAGGAGGCTTCAGGCCAATTCACATCCAACAACCTGCTCTGAGAACTCTGATCACATTTTGGCAGCTGTGACGATCTACAACATTCTAAGACAACCCATGACATTCTAAAAAAAAAAAAATCAATTCATTCTATCCTCCAAATTTAACGGGGTCCATTAAAAGTTCCAGGATCCGGATTCGCATCCCCGAAGTTCTTCTTTGGACCTTACCTGTCCTAACAAGAGTACCAAGTTTTGTTGAAATCATCAATTAGGTTTTGAGATATGTTGTTTACAGACAGACAACCAGGTGCAAAGGTACTGAGGGAGCACACTGCAGGATGGAAATGTGAAGGCTAATTTCTCAACAGCACCAATGGGCAGGGAGTTTTGGTCAGGAGTTTGCCGCAGGGAAACCAACCCCAGAGATGGGTGGTGAGGAAAACCAGCAAGAAAACAAAATCAAATTTCAAAATTGCCCTTTTCTACTTGATCCAGCCCATAAACAAGTTGGATTTATTTTATATATATTTATGTTACCTACATATTTGGCCGCACTTGAGGCCTTGGATGTGCCACCACCTGGTCTGCCGGTCCCAGTGTTGGTCTTGGAGTACTAGAAGCAGAGGTGGTAACTACAGCATTCGAAGGAGGTGGCGGCGGAGGTGGTGGGTGGTTTTCCTGCATAAAAACAATTCATGGTGTTAGGGCAGTACATGGACATAGCACATACAGCACAGAAACGGATTATTCAGCCCAACCTCTCTACACCAGCATTCACGCTCGGCTCATGTCTCCTCCCACTCTTATTTCCTTTGAGGAACGTACTTCCATTCCTTTCGCCCACATGTAATCAGCTAGGTTCCCCTTGCATCGATTATGCCTCTCTCTTCAACAACTTCCTGCGGTTCCACAATCAATCCAGATTTCCAGATTTGATTTATTGAAGCCCATCTGATATTTACAACATCTAGTTTTGGAAACATCTTCTCTTGCGTCGACCCTTTCAAATCCATTTCATGATTTTGAACACCCCTATAGGATCATCTGTCGGCTTTCTCTTTCCCAGAAAAACCCGCAGGAACCAGACATGAAGCAATCGCAATTTGATGGGACAGACTGGATGGACCAGCAGGTCTTTCCCTGCGGTTAATGCAAAATACTGCAGGTGCTGGGGACCTGAAATTAAAAACAGGAAATATTGGAAAAACACAGCAGATCTGGCGGTATCTATGAAGGGAGAAATAGGGCTTATGTTTCGAGACCAATATGACCCTTCTTCTGAACTTCCCTCAGAACCTCTCTGTGTTCTGATGAAGAGTCCTATGGAGACTTAAAACGTCAGTTCTGTTTCTCTCTCCACAGACGCTGCCAAGCCTGCTGAGCTTTATTTCCAGTACTTTGTTTTTTGTTTTTTTTTTCCAATTGAGGGCCAATTTAGCCTGGCCAATCCACCTTCCCTGCACATCCTTAGGTTGTGGGGTTGAGACCCACGGAGACACGGGGAGAATGTGCAAACTCCACACGACAGTGACCCGGGGCCGGGATCGAACCCTGGTCCTCGGCGCCGTGAGGCAGCAGTGCTAACCCCTTTACTTTCTGTTTATAATTTCAAGTATTTTCCTCATCCTTCTTTGTAGGTTTATGTTTGCATGTGCGTGTACGAGTTGGAAGGCAAATAGGATTGGGCGATGTTGTCAAGTTTACAGTCATGCCAGGATGGAATAGACTGTATAAACTAATTTAGTCTTTTTCTGTCCAAATGGAAAAGCAGTCACTGCCACAAAATGGGCTCGACTTTCAAACAGAAAGCTTTCTTAAGTGCAAGCTATTGAAGGAAGTTTAAAAAGTAGGTTACACTCCAACACCGATTTTTAAAAAGAAAACAGAATATTGTGATAAACTTGGACACCAGTCTGCTGAAACGTCTTCAAGTTGTTGAGGCGGATTAGCTGGTATTCTACCACAAATTTCAACCCCCTTATTCAAATATTGCAGCACCATGTTAAAAATAAATATCCTTTGACGCATTCTCCTCTAAAAGAGCTTTACATGCAATTTTAATGAGTCTGGGAACCATCGCTACACTGATCATTTAGGTCACATCCTATTTCTGTCATAACACTGTTTAAAATCTTTCACTCTGCCAAGCTTTTAGCACATTTCTTTTAGCGTTTTAGCTGAAAGCTATAAATTCTCATGCTGAACTTTCAAGTATAAGTCATTTTTAAACAGTGCAACAGTGCTGAATTTTACATCAGTCAAAATGTGAGCATTATGCATCTTACAGGCTGTGTAAAGTACAGTAGAGAGAATGAATAAAATATTTTCAATTCTTTCCTCTTCCCATAAGGATATGTGATTATGTCGCGCATTGACCTCGGGACGTCCCAAAGCTTCTGAAGGCCAATGAAGTACTTTTGAAGTGTCGTCACTGTGGTAATGTAGAAAACACAGCAGCCAGCTTCAAGAGAAGCCATCAGTGCAACTCTTCTTGATCAATAATGAAGACGCAGGTCTTCATCCAGCCCCGTTTAACCGCCACAGCGCCTTAAACTGAGATGCAGACTCTCAGGTTCTTAGCTGCCGTTCAGTAATTCAACACAAGGCAAGAGAATAAAGTGCATGGGGACAGGTACAGCAACATACAAAGAGGCAAATTAGAAGAAATAGGCCACTCAGCCCTTCGAGCTTGCTCTGCCATCAATAAGATCATGGCAGATCTGACTGTGACCTCCTGCCTAACCCTAGTAACCTTTACCCCCTTGTTTGTCAAGATGGGCAGCACGGTAGCATAGTGGTTAGCACAGTTGCTTCACAGCTCCAGTGTCCCAGGTTCGATTCCCGGCTGTGTCACTGTCTGTGCGGAGTCTGCACGTTCTCCCCGTGTCTGCGTGGGTTTCCTCCGGGTGCTCCGGTTTCCTCCCACAGTCTAAAGATGTGCGGGTTAGGTGGATTGGCCGTGCTAAATTGCCCTGAGTATCCAAAAAGATTAAGTGGGGGTTACTGGGTTGCGGGGTTAGGGTAGATACATGGGCTTGAGTAGGATGCTCCTTGTAAGGGCCGGTGCAGACTCGATGGGCCGAATGGCCTCCTTCTGCACTGTAAATTCTATGATTCTATGAATCCACTTCCTGAAAACCATTCAGACTCTGCTTTCACTGCCTTTTGAAGAAATGAGTTCCAAAGACTCAACAATCGCTGAGAGAAACAAATTCTCCTCACCTCCATCTTAAGTGTGTGCCCCCCCCCCCCCCCCCCCTTAGTTCTAGATTTTCCCACAAGAGGAAACATCCGCTCCACATCCACCCTGCCAAGATTCCTCAGGGTCTTATATGTTTCAATAAAGTCGCCGCTTATTCTTCTAAACTCCAGTGGGTACAAACCTTTTTTTTTCAATTTAGAATACCCAATTCATTTTTTCCCATTAAGGGGCAATGTAGCGCGGCCAATCCACCTGCCCTGCACATCTTTGGGTTGTGGGGGCGAAACCCACGCAAACACGGGGAGAATGTGCAAACTCTGCACAGCAGTGACCCGGGGCCGGGATCGAACCTGGGACCTCGGTGCCGTGAGGCAGCAACGCTTACCACTGCGCCACCGTGCTGCCCCAGTGGGTACAAACCTAACCAACCTTTCCTCATAAGACAACCGACCCATTCCTGATATTATGCTGGCAAACCTTCTCTGAGCGGCTTCCACGCATTAACATCCTTCCTTAAAAAAGGAAACCAATGCTGTACACATTACTCTAGATGCGGCCTCACCAGTGTACTTTCCAACTGAAGCATATTTGCTCTACTTTTATAGTCAATTCCTCTCGCAATAGAGGGTTACATTCTAATAGATGCCCTAATAACTTGCTGTACCTGCATAATATCCTTTTGTCATTCATTCACTGGGACTCCTTTATTCTTCTGCATTCAGATGTGCAGGGTAGGTGAATTGGCCACGCTAAATTGCCCCTTAATTGGAAAAAAAGAATTGGGTACTCTAAATTTATAAATTCAAAAAAAATATTCTTCTGCATTTCAGAGCTCTGGAATCTCTCAATGTTCAGATAATTGCACAAATTGACAATTTCACATTTTCCCAGGGCAAGTGGAGAGTATTCCACTACACTCCTGACTTGTGCATTCTGGATGGTGGACAGGCTTTACGGATAAGGAGGTGCGTTCATGCTGCAGGATTCCCAGCCTCTGACCTGCTCTTGTAGCCACAGTATTGATATGGCTATAAATACAATGATAACCTCCAGGAAGTTGTGTGTGGGATTCAGCGATGGCAATGCCATTGAATGTCATGGGGCGCTGGCTTGATGTTGTCTTATTGATGGGCATTGCCTGAAACTTGTGTAATGTGAATGTAACTTGCCACTTGTCAGCCCAAGCCTGGATATTGTCGAGGTCTTGCTGCATTTTGACATGGACTGCTTCAGTATCTGAGGAGTCGCAAATGGTGCTGAATATTGTGCAGTCATGTGCAGTCATCCGCAAATATGCCAACATTTGACCTTATGTTGGAAGGAAGAACATTGATGAAGCAGCTGAAGGTGGTTGGGCCGAGGACACTGCCCTGAGGAACTCCTGCAGTGATGTCCCAAGACTGAGATGGCTGACCTCCCACAACCACAGCGAGGTATGACTCCAACCAGAGGAGAGCTTTCCTCCTGATTCCCATTGACTCCAGTTTTGCTTGTGCTCCTTGATGCCATACTCGACCAAATGCTACCTTGATGTCAAGGACAGTCACTCTCACCTCACTTCTGGAGTTCAGCTCTTTTGTCCATGTCTGCACCAAGAGGTCAGGCTGAGTGACCCTGGCGGAACCCAAATTGAGCATCAGTGAGCAGGTTATTGCTGAGTAAGTGCCACTTGATAGCACTGTTGAGAACACCTTCCATCAATTTACTGATGATGGAGAGTAGACTGATAGGGTGGTATTTGGCTGGGTTGGATTTGTCCTGTTTCTTGTGGACAGGACACACCCAGGAAATTTTCCACATTATCATATCATAGAATTTACAGTGCAGAAGGAGGCCATTCGGCCCATCGAGTCTGCACCGGCTCTTGGAAAGAGCACCCTACCCAAGGTCAATACCTCCTCCCTATCCCCATAACCCAGTAACCCCACCCACTATGACCACTAAGGGCAATTTTGGACACTAAGGGCAATTTATTATGGCCAATCCACCTAACCTGCACATCTTTGGACTGTGGGAGGAAACCGGAGCACCCGGAGGAAACCCACACACACACGGGGAGGATGTGCAGACTCCGCACAGACAGTGACCCAAGCCGGAATCGAACCTGGGACCCTGAAGCTGTGAAGCAATTGTGCTATCCACAATGCTACCGTGCTGCCGGGTAGATGCCAGTGTTGCGGCTGACCTAGAACACCTTGGCTAGGGACGCGGCAAATTCTGGAGCACACGTCGTCAGTACTATTGCCAGAATATTGTCAGCGCTCATAGCCTTTACAGTACCCAGTGCCTTCAGCTGTTTCTTGATAACACGTGGAGAAAACTGTATTGGCTGAAGACTGACATCTGTGATGCTGGGGACCTCTGGAGAAGACCGAGATAGATTATCCATTCGGCACTTCTGGCTGAAGATTATTGTCAATGCCTCAGCCTTCCTTGGCTTTTGCACTGATGTGCTGGGCTCCTCCATCATTGGGGATGGGGATATTTGTTGAGCTTCTTACTCCAGTGAGTTGTTTAATTGTCCACAACCATTCACAACTGGATATGACAGGACTGCAGAACATAGCTCTGATCTGTTGGTTGTGGGATCGCTGAACTCTGTCTATCACTTGCTGCTTATGTTGTTTGGCATGCAAGTAGTCCTGTGTTGTAGCGTCACAAGGTTGACACCTCATTTTTCGGTATGCCTGCAGCTGCTCCTGGCATGCCCTCCTGTATTCTTCATTGAACCAGGGTTGACCACCTGGCTTGGTGCTAATCGTAGAGTGGGGGATTTTCCTGGTCATAAGATTACAGATTGTGGCTGAGTACAGTTCTGTTGCTGCACCTCATGGATGCCTAGTCTAGAGTTGCTACATCTGTCCTGAATCGATCCTATTTAGCACGATGGTAGTGCCACGCAACACGATGGAGGGTATCCTCAACATGAAGACGAGTCTTTATCTCCACAAGGACTGTGCAGTGGTCATTCCTACTGATACTGTCATGGGCAGATGCATCTGCGGCAGGCAAGTTGGGAGAATGAGATAGAGCATGTTTTCCCCTCTTGTTGGCTCCCTCACCATCTGTCGCATACCCAGTCTACAGCTATGACCTTTAGGACGAGATCAGCTCAGTCACTAGTGGTGCTACTGAGCCACTCTTGATGATGATCATTGAAGTCCCCCACCCAGAGTACATTTTATGCCCTTGCCACCCTCAGTACTTCCTCCAAGTGGTGTACAACATGGTACTGATTCATCAGCTGATGGTAGACAGTATTTAAAAAAATTATTTTACAGGATGTGGACGTTGTGGGTTAGGCCAGCATTTATTGCCCATCCCTAGTTGCCCTTCAGTACGTGGTAATCAGCAGGTTTCCTTGGCCATGTTTGATCTGAAGCCATGAGTCTTCATGGGGTCCGGAGTCGATGTTGAGGACTCCCAGGGCAACTCCCTCTTGACTGACAACATGTTGGATCTGTACTGGCGGTGGGACTAGACATACCTATGGATAGTGGGACGTTATCTGTAAAGTATGATTCCGCAAGTATGACTATGTCAAGCTGTTGCTTGCCAGGCAATTTCAGAGGGCACATTGCTGTGGACTGGAGTCACATGTAGGTAAGGACTCCAGGTTTCCTTCCCTAAAGGACATTAGTGAACCTGTCGGGTTTTTTACGACGATCAACAATGGTCAACATTAGACTTTAATTTCAGATATTTCTTGGGTTCAATTTCCACCATCTGCCATTGCGGGATTCGAATCCAGGTCCCCAGAGTAACCCTGGGTCTGTGAATCACCAGTCCAGTGACAATACCACTACCCCACTGCCTCATCTTACTTTCCTAACTATCTTTGTGTCCATGATGTGGAGATGCTGGCGTTGGACTGGAGTGAGCACAGTAAGAAGTCTTACAACACCAGGTTAAAGTCCAACAGGTTTGTTTCAAATCACTAGCTTTCGGAGCACTGCTCCTTCCTCAGGTGAATGAAGAGGTATGTTCCAGAAACATATATATGGACAAAGTCAAAGATGGAAGACGATACTTTGAATGCGAGCATTTGCAGGTAATTAAGTTTTACAGATCCTCAGTACTCAACACTTTATAGATCCTCAGTACTTTACAGCCTCTGTACTCAACACCGACAACTGCCAATCTCCAGACGCAATTCTACAACTCATCCGCTTCATTCTGGATCACAACGTCTTCATCTTCGACAACAACCTCTTCATCCAGAAACATGGAACAGCCATGGGGAATCAAATTTGCACCTCAATATGCCTACATCTTCATGCACAAGTTTGAACAAGACCTCCTCACCGCATAGGACCTTCAACCGACGTTATACACCAGATACATCAATGACATTTTTTTCCTTTGGATCCACGGCGAAGAATCGCTGAAACGACTCCACGATTACATCAATAAGTTCCATCCCACCATCAGACTCACCATGGACTACTCTCCAGAATCGGATGCATTCTTGGACACACTCATCTCCATCAAAGACAGTCACCTCAGCACTTTGTTTTACCGCAAGCCCACAGATAACCTCATGATGCTCCACTTCTCCAGCTTCCACCCTAACACATTAAAGATGCCATTCCCTATGGACAAGCCCTCCGTATATACAGGATCTGCTCAGGCGAGGAGGAGCGTAACAGACATCTACAGACGCTGAAAGATGCCCTCGTACGAACGGGATATGGCGCTCGACTCATCGATCGACAGTTCCAACCCACCACAGCAAAAAACCTCACCGGCCTCCTCAGAAGACAAACACGGGACACAACTAACAGAGTACCCTTCGTCGTCCAGTACTTCCCCGGAGCGGAGAAACTACGACATCTTCTTCGCAGCCTTCAACACGTCATCGATGAAGATGAACATCTTGCCACGGTCATCCCCACACCCCCACTACTTGCCTTCAAACAACCGCGCAACCTCAAACAAACCATTGTTTGCAGCAAACTACCCAGCCTTCAGAACAACGACCACGACACCACACAACCCTGCCATGGCAACCTCTGCAAGACGTGCCAGATCGACATGGGTACCACCATTACACGTGAGAACACTACCCACCAGGTACGCGGTACATACTCATGCGGCTCGGCTAAAGTTGTCTACCTCATACGCTGCAGGAAAGGATGTCCCAAAGCGTGGTACATTGGCAAGACCCGAAAGATGTGCTGTTAGGTAATTTGGACATTCTGAAATTCACCCCCCCCCCCACCCCCGTGTACCTGAACAGGTGCCGGAATGTGGAGACTAGGGGCTTTTCACAATAACTTCATTGCGGTGTTAATGTAATCCTACTTGTGACAATAAAGATTATTATAATTTGTCTTGACCCCTTCAAAGATTTGCATAACTATGTCCAATGCCTTTCTGTTCCTGCATCTTTAACTTGTACCAAGCTTTTCCTCATTTCTTCTGCCAAAATGTATCATCCATCTCTCTGTGTTAAATTTCATCTGCCACCCATTTCACCAATCTATGTCAGCCGGAAGTCTGTTACTAGCCTCCTCACTTTACCACATTTCCGAGTTACATATGATTTGTAAACTTTGAAATGAAGCCCTGCATATCCAAGACATGGTCATTAATCTTTGTATTAAAAATACCAGTGGGACCCCAGGGAAACGCCACTATAAACTTCCCCACTGTCTGAATAAACAGTTCACCAGTACTCTCTTTTTGTCTCTTAGCCAGTTCTGTATCTATGCTGTCATTATCTTTTTGTATCCATGGACTTTAATCTTGCGAACAAGTCTAATATAAAACTCGATTAAATGCCTTTTGAAATCTATATATACATCACCCACACTATTCTCATTAACTTTTTTCCTTCATCAAAGAACTCAATCGAATTAGCAAAATTGGATTTTGACTTTAATTTATTAGCCCATAATTTTACAAATGGCAAGTGATATTGTCCCAGATTATTATCTATGAAGGTTTCCCCATCGCCAAGATTAGGCTAAGTGTCCTGTAGATGCCGGTTTATCCTTCTCCCGATATTTAAAGGTTAGTACAACATTTGCAAATTGGATTGCAATTGGACTCACAGTCTGGTCAAACCGGGTAAGAGCAGCAGGTTTTATCGTTCCTGAAGGATGCCAGTGAGCATTCACTGCTACTAATACCAGCTTTTATTTTTTTTTAACTGAATTCGTTACTGCTTGAGTAGATTTGACCTCTTGCTCTTCTACATTATTTGCTTCCAGAATACCAGTCCAGTAACTTTAATTCAATTTACAAATTAAATGTGTAGAAATGTTAGTCAATCACAACACTAGTTCAGTCAATGGGTTGCAACGGTACGAGTCTGCAGTGTAGTAGCAGAGAGCAGTTTAGTAGTGAACAGTGTGGTGAACAATGAGCAGTGTCGTAGTAGTGAGCCATGCCATAGTGAAGAATGAACAATGTGGTAGCAGTGAGCAGTGTAGTGAACAGTGAGCAGTGTAGCCATGAACAATGAGCAGTGTAGTAGTGACCAGTGTTGTAGTGAACAATAAGCAGTGTAGTAGTGACCAGTATTGTAGTGAACAATGAGCAGTGTAGCAGTAGCTATTTAAAATTAATTTACAGGATGTGGGTGTCGGTGGTTAAGCCCATTTATTGCCCATCCCAAGTTGTCCTTCAGAAGGTGGTGGTGAGCTGCCTTCTTGAACCGCTGCAGTCTTTGGGGTGTAGGGGGAGCAATCAAGTAAGCTGCTTTGTCCTGGATGGTGTTGAGCTTCTTGAGTGTTGTTGGAGCTGCGCTCATCCAGGCAAGTGTAGAGTATTCCATTACACTCCTGACTTGTGCCTTGTAGATGGTGGACAGGCTTTGGGGGGGTCAGGAGGTGAGTTACTCGCCGTAGGATTCCTAGCCTTTGCCCTGCCCTGGTTGCCACAGTATTAATATGGCTAGTCCAGTTCAGTTTCAGATCAATGGTCCCCAGGATGCTGATTGTGGGGGGATTCAGTGATGATAATGCCATTGAATGCCAAGGGGCGGTGGTTAGATCCTCTCTTGTAGGAGATGGTCATTGCCTGGCACTTGTGTGGCGCGAATGTAACTTGCCACTTTTCAGCCCAAGCCTGGATATTGTCCAGGTCTTGCTGCATTTGGACATGGACTGCTTAATTATTCGAGGAGTCGCAAATGTTGCTGAACATTATGTAGTCATCCGCAAATATCCCCACATTTGACCTTATGATGGAGCAGCGTAGTTAGTAGTGAGCAGTGTTGTAGTAAACAATGAGCAGTGTAGTAGTAGTGAGCAGTGTAGTAGTGAACACTGAGCAGTGTAGTAGTTGCAAGCACAGTGGTACTCATGAACAATGAACTGTGTAATAGTAGTTAACACTGCAGTAGTGAACAATGAGCAGTGTAGTCGTGAACAACGAGAAGTGTAGCACTGAATAACAAACAGTGGAGTAGTGGTGAGCAGTGTAGTAGTGCACAATAAGCAGTATAATAATAGTGAGCAGTGTAGAGTGAACAGTGAGCAGTGTAGTTGTGAGCTATGTAGTAGTATCGATGAGCAGTGTAGTAGTTATGGGCAGTGTAGTAGTGAACAATGAGCAGTATAGTAGTTGTGAGTTATGTAGTAGTGAACAATGAGCAGTATAGTCGTAGTGAGCAGTGTAGTGTGAACAATGAGCAGTGTAGTAGTTATGGGCAGTGTAGTGTGAACAATGAGCAGTGTAGTAGTGGGGCAACACAGTAGCACAAGTGGATAAGCACTGTGGCTTCACAGAGCCAGTGTCCCAGGTTCGATTCCCTGCTGGGTCACTGTCTGTGCGGAGTCTGCACGTTCTCCCCGTGTCTGCGTGGGTTTCCTCCGGGTGCCCCGGTTTCCTCCCACAGTCCAAAGACGTGCAGGTTAGGTGGATTGTCCATGATAAATTGCCCTTAGTGACCAAACAGGTTAGGAGGGGTTATTGGGTTACGGGGATAGGGTGGAAGTGAGGGCTTAGTCAGGGCAGACTCGATGGACTGAATGGCCTCCTTCTGCACTGTATGTTCTATGTTCTAATGAGCAGTGCAGTAGTAAACAGTGAGCAGTGCAGTAGCTACGAGCACAGGTATTCATGAACAATGAACAGTGCAGTAGTAGTGAGCAGTGCAGTAGTGAACAATGAGCAGTGTAGTAGTGAACAATGAGAAGTGTAGCACTGAATAACAAGCACTGCAGTAGTGGTGAGCAGTGTAGCAGTGAACAATAAGCAGTATAATAGTAGTGAGCAGTGGAGAGTGAACAATGAGCAGAGCAGTGGAGAGTGAACAATGAGCAGTGCAGTCGTGAGCTATGTAGTAGTGAACAATGAGCAGTGTAGTAGTTGTGAGCAGTGTAGAGTGTAGCCAACACACTTAATATGTGTAATATTTATCAGTCTTACAGTCAATTCCATCATTGTACGGATTTCAGATTTGCGCACTTATTCCTGTTGTTAACATAAACATTATTAACCTGAGTAAAATGAAACCTATTGCAACAAAACACTCAGCTTTAAAATGTAACATAATGCACATCATAATTTAAATGTTGCACACCCAATACACTGGAATGAAACTTATCCATCCACCACCTGGCAGCAGCCTTTGATTTGCAGCTCAGTGAGAGCCACGACGCACAGATCACAATGACCGGCCTATCATTGTCTCTTCCTATGCCTCTCTGTACGTTCAGGAGCCTTTGAAGTCGCGCCATCACAAGGGTCAGTAATCTTTAGCAATCAGACCTGAATAATGGTGGCTCATGAATAGCTGCAATCCTTTGTCGAGCCACTTTGTCCACTTGTAATAAGAATAGTTCAGTTATGGTTGCTGATTAATGAAACTTCTTGCTGATTAACAACAGATTTCTCTCTCCTCTCCAGCTCTGAACGCTGACACACCTGGGAAACCTGACACAAAAATATAAATGTGCGCACGTACACCACCAAATTACCTTGTAGGAAACACCAAGCAAGGCACTTAATGTGTCAGCTGTAACCTTCTGCACATTGCAAAAATTCAGATGACAAACATATGAAATTAACTGGCATGAAAAAACCAACTGGGGTCATTAAACCTGTCCCACTTCATGACGGTGGGAGCATCACGACTAAACCTTTCTTCTCCTCAACCCACACGGTGCCTCCCAGCCATTCAATCTCCTGGGAGAGGCAGAAAGAGAAAGCATACGCAGGAAAACTTCTCTCCAATCTCCTCAGGCAATCTAAACCAGTCCAGCAACAAGCACAATTTCTCTCTATTCTTATGCCAGCAAAGTGTAAAGCTAAGAGACTGGGATGCTATTTTACAGAGTGAACAATTTAGTTTCGCTGGCCCTGATTTATGAGTCATTGCATAGTTTGACATCAGTAGAAATTAGACACTGGCAAATGAGCTGGCAGATAAATTTCATCAGGCAGGTATCCAGCATCCAGTGAGACTTACCTGAAAAACTTGAAAGGGGCAGGTAGCCTTGCTTTGGGACATTAATAATAATCTTTATTATTGTCACAAGTAGGCTTACATTAACACTGCAATGAAGTTACTGTGAAAATCCCCAAGTCACCACACTCCGGCACCAGTTCGGGTACAAAGAACAAAGAAACATTTTTTTCCTTTGGACCCACGGCGAAGAATCACTGAAACGACTACACGATGACATCAATAAGTTCCATCCCACCATCAGACTCACCGTGAACTACTCTCCAAAATCAGTTGCATTCTTGGACACACTCATCTCCATCAAGGACGGTCACCTCAGCACTTCGCTTTACCGCAAACCCACGGATAACCTCACGATGCTTCACTTCTCCAGCTTCGACCCTAAACACATTAAAGAAGCTATCCCCTATGGACAAGCTCTCCATATACCCAGGATCTGCTCAGATGAGGAGGAGCGTAACAGACATCTACGGACGCTGAAAGATGCCCTCGTACGAACGGAATATGGCACTCGACTCATCGATCGACAGTTCCAACGCGCCACAGCAAAAAACCGCACCGACCTCCTCAGAAGACAAACACTGGACACAACCGACAGAGTACCCTTCGTTGTCCAATACTTTCCCAGAGCGGAGAAACTACGACATCTTCTTCACAGCCTTCAACACGTCATCGATAAAGATAAACATCTTGCCAAGGTCATCCCCACACCTCCACTACTTGCCTTCAAACATCTGTGCAACCTCAAACAAACCACTGTTTGCAGCAAACTACCCAGCCTTCAGATCAGTGACCATGACACCACACAACCCTGCCATGGCAATCTCTGCAAGACGTGCCAGATCATCGACATGGATACCACCATTACACGTGAGAACACTACCCACCAGGTACATACTTGTGCGACTCGGCCAACGTTGTCTACCTCAAACGCTGCACGAAAGGATGTCCCGGAGCGTGGTACATTGGCGAGACCATGCAGACGCTGCGACAATGAATGAACGGACATCGTGCGACAATCACCAGGCAGGAATGTTCCCTTCCAGTCAGGGAACACTTCAGCAGTCAAGGGCATTCAGCCTCTGATCTCCGGGTAAGCGTTCTCCAAGGCGGCCTTCAGGACGCGCAACAACGCAGAATCGCCAAGCAGAAACCTATAGCCAAGTTCCGCACACATGAGTGCGGCCTCAACCGGGACCTGGGATTCATGTCGCATCACATTCATCCCCCACCATCTGGCCTGGGCTTGCGAAAACCTACCAACTGTCCTGGCTTGAGACAATTCACACCTCTTTAACCTGGGGTTACCCCTGTCTCTGGATCTGTAAACACTTAATTAACTGCAAATGCTCGCATTCTAAGCATCGTCTTGCATCTTTGAATTTGTCTATATATATGTTTCTGGAACATACCTCTTCATTCACCTGAGGAAGGAGCAGTGCTCCGAAAGCTAGTGTTTGAAACAAACCTGTTGGACTTTAACCTGGTGTAGACTTCTTACAAAGAAAAGTACAGCACAGGAACAGGCCCTTCGGCCCTCCAAGCCTGCGCCGACGATGCTGCCCGTCTAAACTAAACTCTTCTACACTTCTGGGGTCCGTATCCTCTATTCCCATCCTATTCATGTATTTTTCAAGATGACCCTTAAACGTCACTATCGTCCCTGCTTCCACCACCTCCTCCAGCAGCGAGTTCCAGGCACCTACTACCCTCTGTGTAAAAAACTTGCCTCGTACATCTCCTCTAAACCTTGTCCCTCGCATCTTAAACCTATGCCCCCTAGTAATTGACCCCTCTACCCTGGGAAAAAGTCTCTGACTATCCACTCTGTCTATGCCCCTCATATAATTTTGTAGACCTCTATCAGGTCACCTCTCAACATTCCTCATTCCAGTGTAAACAAACAGAGTTTATTCAACCTCTCATTATAGCTAATGCCCTCCATACCAGGCAACATCCTGGTAAATCTCTTCTGCACCCTCTCTAAAGCCTCCACATCCTTCTGGTAGTGTGGCGACCAGAATTGAACACTATACTCCAAGTGTGGCCCAACTAAGGTTCTATACAACTGCAACATGACTTGCCAATTTTTATACTCAATGCTCCGGCCAATGAAGGCAAGCATGCCGCATGCCTTCTTGACTACCTTCTCCACCTGTGTTGCCCCTTTCAGTGACCTGTGGGCCTGTACACCTAGATCTCTCTGAATGCCAATACTCTTGGGAGTTCTACCATTCACTGTGTATTCCCTACCTGTACTGGACCTTCCAAAATGCATTACCTCACATTTGTCCGGCTCAAACTCCATCTCTCTGCCCAAGTCTCCAAACTATCTAAATCCTGCTGTATCCTCTGACAGTCCTCATCGCTATCCGCAATTCCACCAACCTTTGTGTCGTCCGCAAACTTACTAATCAGACCAGTTACATTTTCCTCCAAATCATTTATATATACTACAAACAGCAAAGGTCCCAGCAGTGATACCTGCGGGACACCACTAGTCACAGCCCTCCAATCAGAAATGCACCTTCCATTGCTACTCTCTGCCTTCTATGACCTAGCCAGTTCTGGATCCATCTTGCCAGCTCACCTCTGATCCTGTGTGACTTCACCTTTTGTACCAGTCTGTCATGAGGGACCTTGTCAAAGGCCTTACTGAAGTCCATATAGACAATATCCACTGCCCTACCTGCATCAATCATCTCTGTGACCTCCTCGAAAAACTCCATCATGTTAGTGAGACACGACCTCCCCTTCACAAAATCGTGCTGCCTCGCGCTAATACATCCACTTGCTTCCAAATGGGAGTAGATCCTGTCTCGAAGAATTCTCTCCAGTAATTTCCCTACCACTGACATAAGGCTCACCGGCCTATAGTTCCCTGGATTATCCTTGCTACCCTTTTTTAACAAAGGAACAACATTGGCTATTCTCCAGTCCTCCAGGACATCACCTGAAGACAGTGAGGATCCAAAGATTTCTGTCAAGGCCTCAGCAATTTCCTCTCTTGCCTCCTTCAGTATTCTGGGGTAGATCCCATCAGCCCCTGGGGACCTATCCACCTTAATATTTTTCAAGGCGCCCAACACATTGTCTTTTTGGATCTCAATGTGTCCACCCTTCTCCAGACTCAACATCCACCAATTCCTTCTCTTTGGTGAATACTGATGCAAAGTATTCATTTAGTACCTCGCCCATTTCCTCTGGCTCCACACATAGATTCCTTTTCCTGTCCTTCAGTAGGCCAACCCTTTCCCTGGCTACCCTTATGCTTTTTATGTACGTGTAAAAAGCCTTGGGATTTTCCTTAACCTTATTTGCCAATGACTTTTCGTGACCCCTTTTAGCCCTCCTGACTCCTTGCTTAAGTTCCTTCCTACTTCCCTTATATTCCACACAGGCTTCGTCTGTTCCCAGCCTTCTAGCCCTGACAAATGCCTCCTTTTTCTTTTTGACGAGGCCTACAATATCTCTCGTTATCCAAGGTTCCTGAAATTTGCCATATTTTTCTTCTTCCTCACAGGAACTTGCCGGTCCTGAATTCCTTTCAACTGACATTTGAAAGCCTCCCACATGTCAGACGTTGATTTACCCTCAGACATCTGTCCCCAATCTAGGTTCTTCAGTTCCCGCCTAATATTGTTATAATTAGCCTTCCCCAATTTAGCACATTCACCCTAGGACCACTCTTATCCTTGTCCACCAGCACTTTAAAACTTACTGAATTGTGGTCACTGTTCCCAAAATGCTCCCCTACTGAAACTTCTACCATCTGGCCAGGCTTATTCCCCAATACCAGGTCCAGTACAGCCCTTTCCCTATTTGGACCATCTACATATTGTTTTCAGAAGCCCTCCTGGATGCTCCTTACAAACTCTGTCCTGTCCAAGCCCCTAGCATTAAGTGAGTCCCAGTCAATATTGGAGAAGTTAAAGTTTCCCATCACAACAACCCTGTTGCTTTTACTCCTTTCCCAAAATCTGTCTACCTATCTGCTCCTCTATCTCCCACTGGCTGTTGGGAGGCCTGTAGTAAACCCCCAACATTGTGACTGCACCCTTCTTATTCCTGATCTCTACCCATATAGCCTCGCTACCCTCTGAGGTGTCCTCCCTCAGTACAACTGTGATATTCTCCCTAACCATTAGCTCAACTCCTCCACCCCTTTTACATCCCTCTCTATCCCGCCTGAAACATCTAAATCCTGGAATGTTTAGCTGCCAATCCTGTCCTTCCCTCAACCAGGTCTCTGTAATGGCAACAACATTGTAGTTCCAAGGACTAATCCAAGCTCTAAGTTCATCTGCCTTACCTGTTATACTTCTTGCATTAAAACATATGCACTTCAGGCCACCAGTCCCGCTGTTTTCAGTAACATCTCCCTGTCTGCTCTTCCTCTGAGCCATACTGGCCCTATTCCCTAGTTCTCCCTCAATTTTCTCACCTTCTGACCTATTGCTCCGGTGCATTGAGGGAGAATTCAGAATGTCCAATTCACCTAACAAGCACATTTTTCGGGACTTGTGGGAGGAAATGGGAGCACCCGGTGGAAACCCACGCAGACACGGGGAGAACATGCCAAATTCGTGCAGTGACCCAAGTGGGAATCGAACCCAGGACCCTGAACTTTTCTCGCTCTGATCATCCACACTACACTTGTACTATAGTCTGAAAGAAGACACAAAACCATTAGCTCCAATCAGTCGATTTTTCCAGCAGATGTCTGCATTGTCAATGGGTCCTTGGCAAGGTCGCCCTTTGACAGTAATGTTCCAAATACTGGAAGCATGCCTAAACCTCGTGAGACATTGCAATCTAGATCTCTCCCGCAGTGGGTGAGATACAGAACCGTATATTTAAATAAGTCATTAGGTTCATTTAGATATGCATGAGCCGGATTCTGTAAGAAACTACAGAGAGTCGTGTACATTGCCCAGTCCATCACACGAACCCGCCTCCCATCCATTCACTCTGTCTACACCTCCCGCTGCCTTGGGAAAGCGGGCAGCATAATCAAAGACCCCTCCTACCCGGGTTATTCACTCTTCCAACCTCTTCCATTGGGCAGGAGATACAAACGTCTGAGAACACGCACTGATAGATTCAAAAACAGCTTCTTCCCCGCTGTTACCAGACTCCTGAATGACCCTCTTATGGACTGAACTTATCTCTTCACGTATCTTCTCTACTGAGTAGTATTACACTCTTTATGTTTCCCCCGATGCCTGTGTCTATGTATTTACATTTTGTATTAACGTATGTCCTATATATTTTTTTCTCTCATGTATGGAATGATCTGTCTGGACTGTACCCGGAACAATACTTTTCACTGTACCTTGGTACACGTGACAACAAACTAATCCAAATCCAAACTAATGCCTCCCCAGCAAGACCTTGACTGGGCACCATTTATTACTGGTTCACACGAATGTGGACCAGACATAATGGCACTGGTGGTCTCCCAGGCTTGGGGGTGGGGGGTGTCCTGAAAGCGTTGTTGGGCCTAAAAGGGATTTTGGGAGGCCTTAAAAAGGCCTCGGTGACCCCATAGCGAGTGTCCTCACTTGGGGGGGGGGGGGGGGTGACATTGTCCATGGGAGGAGGGTGTGGAGCACCCTCAAGCTCACTAAGGATCGGGCACTCTTTCAAAACGCTGCCCTGATCTCTGAGGAGCCGGTTTCGCAGGCAAGTTCAGCTCCCCATTGCTGAAAGAATTTTGAAGTATGGGCTAGACAGGGGAGAAACTTCCCAGGGACCCCAAAAAAGACAGGGGGCACAATCTACCAGCCACGTCACGCCGCTGGTAAAACCCGGGGGAGGCCTCTCCTGGGATTCACGACGGCCATTACGCCTCGCGAGGTCTGACCAGATCACGCAAGACGTCATGATCTGGGTCCTGCCCACAATGGGTAAGTGAGTTTAAGAACCCAGTTAACGGCCACCCAGCCTTGTTGAGGAAACCCCAGCTGGATGCGGTGCACTCCTGGTCCCCATAAACGGATACGGGGAGCGGGGGTCTCCACGGCAATCAGAGGTGCCCAGGTGGTCACCCTCCGGGCAGGGTGGCACCCTGGCACTGTTGGTGCCACCAGTGTGGCACCCGGATGGCACCGCCAGGTGCCACGCTGTCATTTTGCCCGTGCCAGGATCACTAAAACACAAAGTGCCGTTCGATAGCGGGGTTGTAGCACTGGGGAAGATCCCGCTAATCCCGCACGGAAGGGACTCTGGACGCGATATGCCCAAAAGGGAACAAATTCCCAGAGCCATCGCGTTTAGCCGCGTGTTTCCTGGCACTTGTAATGCCGAGAGCACATGGCTATTCAATGCGAATTGTGTTGAACAAGGGGCCTGAATGGGGAACGCACGGTCGAAGCTACACATTGTCCCATTTTTTACAATGGAGAGCTCCGCTCGTTAGATCGCCTCGTTGTAGTGAGAGATCAGGACACCAGGGGCCCCCAAAATAATGCCCCCCCCCCCACCAACACCCATGTTGAGCAGCCCCGGCCCGATCGCGCGTGCAAACATTGCCAGCTTGGCACCTTGGCAGTGCCCCTGCCAGCTGGCAGTGCCACCTGGGCATCATGGAAGTGCCAGACTAGCACCCAGGTGGCACTGCCAGGGTATACAGGTGGCAGTAGTACCACGGTACCACCCTGCCAAAATAATAATAATAATCTTTATTCCCACAACAGGCTTACATTAACACTGCAATGAAGTTACTGTGAAAGGACAGGCAGGTGGGGGTCTCCGATCCCCTTGGAGACCCCCAGGAGTGCCATTCCGTCTGGTCTTTGTTTGTGGGGACCAGTACCAAATGGCCCTCGCCTGAGGTCTCTCAATCAAAGGGGTTGAATCCCAAAGCCTCAGGTACCTCCTCAGGTAACTACGGAATCTGCACATTAGAGTGAGGCTTACTGCTTTGCTCTAATATGCAGACATGCCAAAAGGTGATCCTGCCCATTCATATCGCAACGTTTCGAGAGATTGCGTTGAATCTCGCGGGGCGTTGCGAGCCGAGCAGATCCCGGGAGCGGGTTCTCCCATCTTTCACCGGCCATGCTGCGCCGCGGCGAGCTGCTTTTCCAGCGCAGCGTGGCCGGAAGTTCGCGCCCTCTATTTTTCAAAAGTTATATCACACCCTAAGTGTGAAAACGGGTGTGCGTCACCCAAAACGCTGGCAAGAAACACCCTGCCAAACCCGCCCAAAATAACACTTTTTGGTTGAATTCTGCCCCATGTATAAAAGCAGCAACTAATTTCCACATTACAATCGACACAAAGTTGGAGAACGGTGCCGCTGAGACAGACTAGTACATTGGCACTTCAATCACATTTGCGAAAGCAATTTAAATTAAATCTAGTCTTTCCAACAATTCCCAGGAGCAGCAACAAATTCTGTCACTTCAAACACAGTCATATACCTTTCACTTAAATTGCAGCAACATTTCAGTCCTATTTACCCATATACACAATGACAGGCAACGAGTGAGAAGGTTCCAATATAGTATCTTCTTGAAAAATCCTTCCCGATGATATATGCTTAAACCTGACAGATCTCAGAATAATTTCCGTCCAATTAGGTAACCCTTTAATCATGCCATGCTTAAGAACACCTGGGAGCCTTGCCGATCAGCTGACTACAGCTAATCATTAGAAAGCTGGAGCATTAACTTTGAATACAGAGGAATGTAATCTGGTTAAATATTTATCCTACTTCTTCGGAGAGTGCTGGCAGCTGGTAGCTGGTTCACATGACTTTCCACTCTGTCTACTCCAAAGGCAGTTCATGGTTAGCCGAATCTTTAAGTCGGCAGTAATCTAAATTTAGACCAAATCCCAAAAATATCATCTATGAAAAAGTCGTGAGATAGTCAGGGCCTCATTTGCAGAGAGTGTGTTTGGAATACCTTCAGGCAGAGAGGGTAGAAGGCAACTAGAACAGTGAAGGAAAGAAGGGAGAAAATTTTCAAGGACAAAGGGTACAGAAGGAGTGCAAGGGGGAATTATAGAAGTATATAAGGTCGGCATGGTAGCACAGTGGTTAGCACTGTTGCATCACAGCACCAGGGTCGCAGGTCCGATTCCCGATTGGGTCACTGTCTGTGCGGAGTCTGCATTTTCTCCCCGTGTATGAGTGGGTTTCCGCCGGGTGCTCTGGTTTCATCCCACAAGTGCTGAAAGACGTGCTGTTAGGTGAATTGGACATTCTGTGTACCCGAACAGGTGCCGGAGTGTGGCGACTAGGGGCTTTTCACAGTAACTTCATTGCGGTGTTAATGTAAGCCTACTTGTGACACTAATCAATATTATTATTATTACTGATTATTCTTACACCGCAAATGATGAGCGTAGCTGAGTGTAATTCATTTCTGTGTTAGTAATCATGCGAGAAGCAAATGCCATCAGTCGCTCCTTTCCTGAAGGCATAATGTGCAAGACCATTACACCAATCCCATAGGATGAGACATTGCAAGCTAATTGCAACTTCATTTTTGGATTATAATGAACCAACAGCCCTGACATCAGTAAAGCTCCTTTCACTTCGTCATAAGCATTTTCACATTCTTCTGACCAGTACCATGCCTGTTTGACACATAACAACATTAATAAAGGCTTCAATCATGTTGCTAAATTCGGCACTAATTGGTCATTAATGATCAATCCTAAAAACGACCTTAAATTTGTTACATTTTGAGGACGTAGTGCTTTTATGATTGCTGACATTTTCTTTGGTTCTTTGTGTAAACCGTCTTTGTCGATGATATGGCCAAGGTAATTTAAAAGCCGCACTTTTCTTTTTTAACTCTCAGATTGCACCTCTGTAACCGCTTCAGATCAGCTTCCAAATTCTCCAAGTTTTCCTGTTCACTTGAACCGGTGATAATTATGTCATCAAAATAACATTGCACTCCATTCAACCCACTTAGAATTTGCATGGATCTTTGAAAAATAGCAAACATAGATGTTATTGCAAAAGGAAGTCTTCTGTAATGAAACAGACCTTTGTGTGTCACTATGGTGGGTAGCGGCTATGATTCAGCAGCCACATTCATCTGTAGATATGCCTGTGAAAGATCAATTTTACTGAATTTCTGTCCTTCAATCAGCGGCAGTGGATTATGATCCGCGCACAAAACTGAGTTAATAGTGGATTTAAAATCTCCACATATTCTCACTGAGCCATCCCATTTTAATACAGGAATGATTGGTGTCGCTCAATCACTTGTAGCAACAAGTTCAATGACTTACTAATCTTTCTAGTTCTTCTTCAGCTTTAGGTCTGGTTGTACGGTTGGTACGGTTCTAGCTTTGAGACTGGTTCAATTTTCTGGTCATAGAGCCTCGTGAATCTTCAAACATCTTTTCATACTTCTTCAGAAGTTGTTGCAAGTTGCTCTTTGAATCCACTAATTGATTAACTGTTTCCCAGTTCAGCCTAATCTTAGCCAACCATGCTCTGCCAAATGAAGCAAGGAAATTTCCACAGACAATGTGAAGAGGCAACTTTGCCGTCTGCCCATTTGCTTTTACTTTCACCATAATGCATCCTTTTAATGGTGCAACCTCTTCAGTGTACTTCCTTAGGATCACATTTGACAGTTTTAAAGGTAGATGCTTCAGCTTTTGATGATACATTGTCTCAGCAATCCTGCTTGTGTTGTTCTTCCTGCACCTTCTTGGTGTAGGAGACGTTTTCTGGAGTCCAACACACTTTGGCAATATAGTCCTTTTTACCACAGTTCTTGCATGTATCGGATTTACTCCAGCATTCCCCCACTGGGTGTCCACCCTGTGTACACCGATGACGTGGTTGCACCTTTACGGCCCTGTTCCTCGAGGTATCCATTTTGTGGATCTTCTTTCCAGCCCCTAACTAAGAAGCTTCTGTTGTAGCAAGCTCCATAGATATGGCAACTTCCACAGCAGCTCAGGGCGGCACGGTGACTCAGTGATTAGCACTGCAGCCTCAAGGCACCAAGGACCCGGGTTCGATCCCAGCCGCGAGTCACTGTCCGTATGAAATTTGCATTCTCCCCGTGTCTGCGTGGGTTCCACCCCCACAACCCAAAAGGATGTGCAGGGTAGATGGATTGGCCAGGTTAAATTGCCCCTTAATTGGAAAAAATAATTGGGTATTCTAAATTTTTTTTTTTTAAACTTCCACAGTAGCTTCTAAAGTTAAATCACTAAAAATAAGCAGTTTCTTTTGAATTGCTTCACTGCATAATCCACAAACCAGCCTGTCTCGAAGAGCATCATCAAGTGTTGTGCCAAATTCACATCTAGCTAATCTTCTTAAAGACGCCAGAAACTGTAAAATGGTTTAGCCTTCTTCTTGACTACGGTGGTGGAATTGGAACCTTTCTGCAATTAATAAGGGTTTAGGAGAGCATGTCCCTCTAAAACTTTCATTCATTCACTGAAGGACCTGTCTCCTGATTTTCTGGGTGAACAAGATTCTGTAGCAGCATAAACGGCCAACTGAGCTGAGAAATGTTGCGACCTTTAGGCCCGCTGGTGTCTGATTAGCTATGAAAAACAATTGGAATCTTTTTTATATGAAGTTCATGTTTCATAAGCCTCATCAAATGTGCACCCGTTTTTCCCACCATTTTTGGATCCCAACTCCTA
This sequence comes from Scyliorhinus torazame, assembly GCF_047496885.1. Lineage (NCBI taxonomy): Eukaryota > Metazoa > Chordata > Chondrichthyes > Carcharhiniformes > Scyliorhinidae > Scyliorhinus > Scyliorhinus torazame. Next base: position 27,279,774 of record NC_092715.1, read on the forward strand.
GGGTCTACACATTTTCCATTCTGACTGTGTAACAGCCCGTAACAGCCTCCCCGAATAGGTGCCGGAATGTGGCGACTAGGGGCTTTTCACAGTAACTTCATTTGAAGCCTACTTGTGACAATAAGCGATTTTCATTTCATTTCATTTAAGCACATGCAATCCCTTGAACAAGCAACTAGGAATTCTTTCCCATTTTTGCCGGAGTATTTCGATTTTTCTCCCAAGTAGTGGCCCGCCCACGCAGAGTCAGCAGACTTCAAAATCCCCGTTCCCCGCTTGCGGCCCGTGTAGTTTTTCCATGTGCGCGGTGCCTGCGGCCCAGATTCCACACACTTCAATGCAAGTAAGTTTTCCTTGATTGTCGATCTTCTTACTCACAGTTGCGGGCCAGGCCATATCGGAGGCCCCCCCGGGGTCGGACCCCCTGCCCCACAGGCCGCCAACCGACCCTTCAACGCTTGGTTCCCGCCGGATGAGAGCAGGTGTGGACGGCCCTGGCGGGACTCTGCGTTTCCCCGACGGCCGTTCGGCCCATCCCGGCCCGAGAATCGGCGGGCCGGCCGCGTAGAGCAGCCTGCGACTGCCGCCGCGCCAACCACACCGGCGCCAATTCTACCCTCTACGGAGAATCGGGGCGGCGTGGCACGATTCGCGCGGTCGCGGGGATTCTCCGGCCTGGCCACGCGGGGACTGAGAGAATCCCGCCCCAGATTTATCAGCAGGCATTTTGTTTTGGGTCTTGCATGCGTAAACTGGTTAAGTATGACCTGTACTTTGCTTCTTATGCCGTATATTTCAGTACTGGTACAATGCCTTGTATGTAGGGCATATAAGCCCCAGTGATTGAAAAGGTAAAGTATCTCAAAAATGTGAACAATAGGTTAAGCAAGCTATTACATGCTGCTACTATGTAGTGGTTGCACAAATGGTATTTTCCTCCAACAGTTGTCAGTTTAAAAAGATGTTCTGGCTATCTTACAATTGAGCAATGTCTTGTATAAAATTCAGTGCCGGTGCAATGCCAGTTATGTAGTCTATTCACCCCAATGATTGGCTGATCGAATCAAACAACGCGTTCCATCCATTGCTCATAATTGATTGTTTGAAACTTGGCATTCCTGTGTTTGACCAGATGAGTGTAAGATAAAAAGTTTCGGTGACATGTCTCTCTTTTCAGCAATATTGAAGGGGAGAATCAGAGATGGACCATGTAAAGGTAAGGGATGGGAAATTTGAAACATAGCTAAAATCAGGGTGAAGGCATGATACAGCTCTAAATACAGTTGTTGATGGAATAGAAATGACAGTAAAGGCGGCCCTAACAGTGAGACACCATAAATCAGAATGAGGGGAGAGAGTAAAACAACTTTAAACAACATTCGATTCCCCGCTGTTCGATTCCCCGCTGGGTCACTGTCTGTGCGGAGTTTGCACGTTCTCCCCGTGTCCGCGTGGGTTTCCTCCGGGTGCTCCGGTTTCCTCCCACAGTCCAAAGACGTGCAGGTTAGGTGGATTGGCCATGCTAAATTACCCGTAGTGTCCATAAAAGGTTGGGAGGGGTTATTGGGTTGCGGGGATAAGGTGGAAGTGAGGGATTAATGTGGGTCGGTGCAGACTCGATGGGCCGAATGGCCTCCTTCTGCACTGTATGTTCTATGTAATCTATGTAAACATGATGAGAGAAAGAGCAGTGAGACACCATAAAACAGCTCAAGGAGAGAGAGAGAGAGAGAGAGCATTGAGACAGCATAAAACAGCTCGAGGACAGAGAGAGAGAGAAGTGAGACACCATAAAACAGCTCGAGGGTGTAGTGATCTCTGTATGTGCGTGTACATAAGGGGTTAATGTGTAATCAGTAGCACCACATGATCACTAGAGGGCCGGACCAACAGGGGTATAAAATAAACCACATTGGGTCTCTCTCTCTCTCTTTTGGGTGTACTGTGACCAGGGCAGTATCAGATGAGTTCAGGTGGTTAGTGGAGTTACGTATAGTTACTGTAGTTAGATCTTGTTAATCTTATCACTAGTATCAATGTTAAAGTAAAGAACTCATGCAATTATTGTTATAGTTACTCAGTAATCCTTTTGTTACTACTGGATGAGATTCAGAAGACCTCATCAGTAACCAAGGTTTGAGTAACACATATTACACTCCGTAGTATATCAAGCTAATACAGGGGCGTAATAAAAGAGAGGGTAGAGAGAGAGAGCAGTGAGACAGCATGAAACAGTTCGAGGAGAGAGAGCAGTGAGACAGCATAAAACAGCTCAAGGAGGGGGAGAGAGAGAGAGAGAGCAGTGAGACAGCATAAAACAGTTCGAGGAGAGAGAGCAGTGAGACAGCATGAAACAATTCGAGGAGGGGGAGAGAGAGAGAGCAGTGGGATACCTCCCTCAATGGAAACAGGGTAGGCGATGACGTAGTGGTATTGTCACTGGACTAGTAATTCAGAGACCCAGGGCATACTCTGGGGCCCTGGGTTTGAATCCCACAACGGCTGATGGCAACCCGCTCAGTTCAAGGGCAATTAGGACAGCGCAGCAAATGCTGGTCTAACCAGTGATGCCCAAAGTTTTAAAAAAACTTAAGAGTCTCTTCTCGACGAATGGCAGAATCCATCGTACCAGGCAAACAAATGAAATAAACAAAAAGAAAGAAGGTGCCAACCCTTCAGTTGGCAAACTGAAATGTCAGGACCATGTGCAAGAGACTGACAGAAGACTCACAACTGGTCGACATGGCGCACAAGACAGCTGTGATTGACATGAAACTTGCCAAGCTGAACATTGATGTGGAGATGCCGGCGTTGGACTGGGGTGAGCACAGTACGAAGTCTTACAACACCAGGTTAAAGTCCAACAGGTTTGTTTCGATGTCACTAGCTTTCGGAGCGCTGCTCCTTCCTCAGGTGAATGAAGAGGTCTGTTCCAGAAACACATATATAGACAAATTCAAAGATGCCAAACAATGCTAGGAATGCGAGCATTAGCAGGTGATTAAATCTTTACAGATCCAGAGATGGGGTAACCCCAGGTTAAAGAGGTGTGAATTGTCTCAAGCCAGGACAGTTGGTAGGATTTCGCAGGCCAGATGGTGGGGGATGAATGTAATGTGACATGAATCCCAGGTCCCGGTTGAGGCCGCACTCATGTGTGCGGAACTTGGCTATAAGTTTCTGCTCGGCGATTCTGCGTTGTCGCGGGTCCTGAAGGCCGCCTTGGAGAACGCTTACCCGGAGATCAGAGGCTGAATGCCCTTGACTGCTGAAGTGTTCCCCGACTGGAAGGGAACATTCCTGCCTGGTGATTGTTGCGCGATGTCCGTTCATTCGTTGTCGCAGCGTCTGCATGGACTCGCCAATGTACCACGCTTTGGGACATCCTTTCCTGCAGCTTATGAGGTAGACAACGTTGGCCGAGTCGCACGAGTATGTACCGCGTACCTGGTGGGTGGTGTTCTCACGTGTAATAGTGGTATCCATGTCGATGATCTGGCACGTCTTGCAGAGATTGCCATGACAGGGTTGTGTGGTGTTGTGGTCACTGTTCTGAAGACTGGGTAATTTGCTGCACACAATGGTTCGTTTGAGGTTGCGCGGTTGTTTGAAGGCAAGTAGTGGGGGTGTGGGGATGACCTTGGCAAGATGTTCATTGTCATCAATGACGTGTAGTTTCTCCGCTCCGAGGAAGTACTGGACGACGAAGGGTATTCTGTCGGTTGTGTCCCATGTTTGTCTTCTGAGGAGGTCGGTCCGGTTTTTCGCTGTGGCGCGTTGGAACTGTCGATCGATGAGTCGAGTGCCATATCCCGTTCGTACGAGGGCATCTTTCAACGTCTGTAGATGTCTGTTACGCTCCTCCTCGTCTGAGCAGATCCTGTGTATACGGAGCGCTTGTCCATAGGGGATGGCTTCTTTAATGTGTTTAGGGTGGAAGCTGGAGAAGTGGAGCTTCATGAGGTTATCCGCGGGTTTGCGGTAAAGCGAAGTGCTGAGGTGACCGTCCTTGATGCAGACGAGTGTGTCCAAGAATGCAACTGATTTTGGAGAGTAGTCCATGGTGAGTCTGATGGTTGGATGGAACTTATTAATGTCATCGTGTAGTCGTTTCAGTGATTCTTCGCCGTGGGTCCAAAGGAAAAAAATGTCATCGATGTATCTGGTGTATAACATCGGTTGAAGGTCCTGTGCGGTGAGTAGGTCCTGTTCAAACTTGTGCATGAAGATGTTGGCGTATTGGGGTGCGAATTTGGTCCCCATGGCTGTTCCGTGCGTCTGGATGAAGAACTTTTTGTCGAAGGTGAAGACGTTGTGATCCAGAATGAAGCGGATGAGTTGCAGAATTGCGTCTGTAGATTGGCAGTTGTCGGTGTTGAGTACTGAGGCTGTTGCAGCAATGCCGTCGTCATGGGGGATGCTGGTGTAGAGTGCCGAGACGTCCATTGTGACGAGGAATGTTCCTGGTTCAACTGGTCCATGGGTGCTGAGTTTCTGTAGGAAGTCCGTCGTGTCGCGACAGAAGCTGGGTGTACCTTGTACGATGGGTTTCAAGATGCCCTCGATGTAGCCAGAGAGGTTCTCACACAGGGTCCCATTGCCTGAAACGATAGGGCGGCCTGGTGTGTTGGCCTTATGTATTTTTGGGAGGCAGTAGAGATCTCCAATGCGGGGAGTACGTGGGATGAGAGCACGTAGGGTGCTCTGAAGATCTGGATCCAAGGTCTTGATCAGTCTGTTAAGTTGGCGGATCTGTTCCTTGGTCGGATCTGCGGGTAACTGTCTGTAGTGTTCTTGGTTGTTCAGTTGTCGGTATACTTCTTTGCAGTAGTCCGTTCTGTTCAGTACGACAGTGGCCCCCGCTTTGTCTGCTGGTTTGATGACGATGCTGTGGTTGGTCTTGAGAGCGCGGATGACATTGCGTTGTGCTTGGGTGACGTTCGGGGTTGTCTTGTGAATGCGACTGATGAATCTGGCATTGACGCGACTCCTGACGGTTTTAGCATACATGTCGAGTCTAAGGCAGCGGCCTTCCGGAGGGGTCCAATTCGACTCTTTCCTCTTCGGTTGCCACACCGCAGATCTCTCGGTCTGCTGTTCCGGTTCATTGGTAGTCTGCTTGGGTTCGCTGTTGGCCTCTTGGGGTCTGTGGAAGAATTCCCGGAGCCTCATTCGCCTGATGAATTCCTCCGTGTCTGCCGCGAGACTGATGGGGTCCATTTTGGTGGTGGTGCAGAAATTAAGCCCTCTGCTGAGGACTTCAATTTCGTCTGGTTGAAGGGTGTAGTCTGACAAGTTGACAATAGATTTCCCTGTATTGTTTTCTACTGTGACACCGGGGGTGGCTTGGTTGCTGCCGGTGGTGATGCCAAGTTTCTCAAGCTTTCTGTTCTTGGTATGCATATAGGTGGCATAGTATTGTTGTCTCATCTGTTTGGCGGTGTTCCGCAGCTGGTCTGCTGCATCCTGAGCACAAGTTGAGAATATGGCCTCTGTCTTGGTTTCCAGGTTGCGTCGTCTGCTGTAGAGCTGGCGGACGAGGTGGTTGAGGAGTGTGAGAGAGGTGCGGCGGCAGAGTCTCTCAGCGAAGTCTGTGTTGTAGGTCGACTTGAGTGGGTTTGTGATCTGTAGCCCTTTCGGGATCTTGTCTGCTTTCTTGCATCTTTGTAGAAACTTAATGTCAGTGTCTATATGCGCGGTCTTCCTGGAGATCCTCTCCACTTTGAGCCGGCAGTTTGCGGTGTCGATGGTAGCCATGATGTGGAGATGCCGGCGTTGGACTGGGGTGAGCACAGTACGAAGTCTTACAACACCAGGTTAAAGTCCAACAGGTTTGTTTCGATGTCACTAGCTTTCGGAGCGCTGCTCCTTCCTCAGGTGAATCCAAAGCTGAACATTGACAGAGCATCCCTACAGGAGAGCAGGCTTACTGAGAGCAGATTATTGAAAAAAAAGCATTACACCGTCATCTGGCAGGGTAAGAGTTCAGAGGAAACATGAGCGACGTGTACACCATGCTGCAAGGAACAAATGGTTCAGAAGTCACTTTGTCCATCCACCCCTCAACTCAAACAGGGCCAGTTAACCTTGCGCATATTTATGCTCCAATGCAGTGCTGTACAACAGAGGTACAAGACCAGTTCTATAAAAAGCTCATCAGAATTCCCAAGTCAGAACATCTTTACTTACTTGGGAATTGCAATGCAAGTGCAGCCATGAATCATGAACCACGGCCCTCCTACTTTGGACATCAGAACCTGGGAAAGGTAAATGAGAACAGGCAAAGACTACTTGAGCTTTGCTCCGACCATACGTTTTGTGTAACCATCACCTTTCAGAACCAACCGTGAACAAACCAAGGTGTCCTGGAGACATGCAAGATCAGGGCATTGATACCAGATGGATCTGATCATCATCAGATGTGACTCAGCTGACTGTGATATACATATCACTCCCAGGTGTGTACTCGGGTGAGGATGCAAGCCTGGAAGATTTTTCATTCAAAGCAGAAATGCCACTCTTGTACCAATGTCAGCCATACTCCCTACCCAGATAAAAACCAACAGTCCCTCGAATCAATTGAACAGGCACTCTCACTTGCTCGATGTGTTTCGGGGGGCATTGCATCAGCACCTGCAGCTTTGCCATACAAGAATGCAGAAGCAAAATGGAACCAATTATCAGACATCATCTACAAGACCACAGTCTGACCAAGGCATTTGACCATGTGGCTTCACAGCGCCAGGGACCCTGGTTCGATTTCCGCTGGGTCACTGTCTGTGTGGAGTCTGCACGTTCTCCCTGTGACTGCGTGGGTTTCCTCCGGGTGCTCCGGTTTCCTCCCACAGCCCAAAGATGTGCAGGTTAAGTGGATTGGCCATGATAAATTGCCCTTAGTGTCCAAAAAGGTTAGGAAGGGTTATTGGGTTACAGGGATAGGGTGGAAGGGAGGGTTTAAGTGGGTCGGTGCGGACCCGATGGGCCGAATGGCCTCCTTCTGCACTGTATGTTCTATGTAATCTCAGTATATGGGAAGCAAAAGTGGAAAAATGCTGATTGATTCGGGGCTAACATCACTGTGATGGTACCTGTCATTGAACCAAAGCGGTCTGCTCTCATTAATTACAAAAGAGATCCAAGCGAGACAGTTTTGAATATATTAAGAGCTGCTCGAAATAAAGGTCAACAGTCTGCTAGGCAGTGTGCCAATGACTACTGGTTTCAACGTTGGCAAATATCTAGGTGTCCTTTGACACGGGCAATGTCAGAGGAATGTATGAGGGGATCATAAAGGAAATAGGCCCATATGCAAAGAAAATGGCTCTATTGAAAACAAAGGCAGGGGAGGTCATCACTGACTGCCATGAACAGTTGGGAGAGGTGGGTGGAACGCTACCTCGAGTTGTACCGTAGGGAGAACACCATCACCGAGGAAGCTCTGGACACTACAGAAAGTCTGTCATGACATTGCTGGATATCGAACCCAGAGTGGAGGAGTTTATCAAAGCTATTAAGTTGTTTGCAATGGGCAAAGCTCTAGATGCTGATATTGTACCACCTGAACTCACCAAACATGGGAAACAAGCACTCTTACAACATCTGCATGAACCACTAAGTCCCGACTGGAGGGAGGGGGCAGTGCCCCAGGATATACGTGATGCTAAGATTGTGACCCAATACAGTGATTGCAACAACGATCGAGACATCTCCCTGCTGAGTATCATGGGAAAATTATTTACCCATGCTAACCTTGTCAGACTGCAGATCCTGGCTGAACACATCTATGCCAAATCCCAGTGTGGATTCAGAGCTGGATGATCTACAATTGACATAATCTTCTCAGTTTGGCAGCTGCAAGAGAAATACTGTGAACAAAGGTGACCACTAAATATTGCCCTCATCAGTCTGACCAAGGCATTTGACCATGTGAGCAGAAGCGGTCTATCTAAATTGCTGGAGAAAATTGGTTGCTTGCTGAACCTGCTCAGTATGATCTGTTCGTTCCATCACAACATGATGGGGATGGTCAGCTATGACAATGCATTGTGGATCTCAAAGTGGAACATATATTTCTTTTTGCTGCTGTCATATGCCTTCAGGTCATCTACAGAGGGCGTCTACTTACACACCAGGACTGTTCAGCTTACCTCGCCTGAGATCCAAGGCAAAGGCGTACTGAGTGTTCATCAGATAGTTGCTCTACATTGATGACACCGCAACATTTCATACTGAGAGATTGCAGCGGCAAATGGTCAGATGTTCTCACTCCAGTCGCGAGCTTGGTTTGACCATCCAAATCAAGAAGACGGATATTGCCTGATCGCCATTTTTCAGCACTGACAATGTGATGCTGGACGTTGTTGATAGCTCCCCATACCTAAGCTCCACAATGACCAGGAATCTGTCACTGAAATCAACACACGCATCACAGAAGCTGCAGCTTTTATGTCCAGGCTGAGTATATGCAACCTGACTGAGAACACCAAACTGCGAGTCCACTAAGTACATCATCAGCGCACTCCTTTATGGTGGTGAAACCTGGACATCATATACTAGGCAGGAGAAGAAGCTCAACAGTTTCCACCTTTGCTCTCTCGGACATATTCTTGGTATCCCTTGGCTGGACTCAGAGATCCTGGAGCATGTTAATTCCATCAGCATACACTCATAGCTAAGTCACAACATCCGTGCTGGTTCAGTCACGTTCATTGGATGCTTGACAGTCGTATTGCCAAAGACCTTCTGTGCAGTGAATTGGCCACTGGGCCGCTACATCCGCTGCAAGGCACCCGTAAGTGTGAAATGAAGATGGTGGGCATCGACACTGACAGTCGGGGGAGAATGTCGATGCCATAAGACCATAAGACATCGGAGCAGAATTAGGCCACTCGGCCCATCGAGTCTGCTCCTCCATTCAATCATGGCTGATATGTTTCTCATCCCCATTCTCCTGCCTTCTCCCCACAACCTCTGATCCCCTGATTAATGAAGAACCTATCGATCTCTGTCATAAAGACACCTAGTGATTTGGCCTCCACAGCCTTCTGCGGCAAAGAGTTCCACAGATTCATCACCCTCTGGCTGAAGAAATTCCTCCTCATCTCTGTTTTAAAGTCTGAAATTTTGTCCTCTGGTTCTGATGCCAGCTGTGATCTCCGGAGGCTGACAGTTTGGAAGGACAGAAGAGGCAAGAAGCTCAGCTGGTCAATACGAGGGCCCAGAGGAAACAAAGAACAGCATTATGCACCATCTCAGCCCACTGACCTCCTCTGCAGCAAATGCAGCAGAGACTGTCGGCTAGGCTGGGTCTCCAGAACCACACCAGGAGGTGTTGAACATAGTGTTACTGGTCACCACAAGACGATGGTCTTACAAGACAGAAGACCATGGCTAGGTTAGTGTACTGTTCTTACAGTAACCAGCGTAAACAGATTATTCATTTTCATCACAATGGAAAACTTTACATTCATATATTACAAACTCCAATGTACTTGCTGACTCACCAAGACTGATTACACTAGGTTGATAATTCAAATTTAGAAGTTGATGCTAAAGATACAGCTTCACATTCTCTCATTACATATAATATACTTACCCCGGAACCAACAGAGTAGGTGCCCTCTAGAGGGAAGACACATGGAGCTACAGTATTCACAGGACTGCTGGGAGGTGGGGTCACTATTAAACCAGTAGTGCTAATGTGAACCTGTTAACAGAGAGAGAGTGTATTATGTCACACAAAAAGTATGACATTGCATCAGCAGCAAATCACATCTCAAAACATCAATAATTTCAGCATAACGTGCACTGCAATGATCAAGGAACAGATCCATTTAAACCAGCGATTATTTCAGATTATATTAATCTTAAGACACACCACCCAAAATGTACATATCCACGAGAGATCCAAATGTTGAACAAAGGTCGTCATTCTACAACATCTGAAAAAGGTTGTGGAAGGACAGCCGTTTAAACCCTGTTTAGGAAGTTTAAAGGAGGGTGGACATAGTTTGAGGGATGATTTTAGTGCAAGCACACCTATAGTGGGGTAGACAACATGGCGGACAAGCAGTGATGTTCTGTCGAATGAGGGAAAGAGTATGTACAGGCTGGATCACATTCTTGAGAAGCCACAAAGCATTTGGAGACGAGGATACCAATGCGCTAGAACACAATGCCAGCAGCAAAGCTTAGCAACAGTGAATGAAGTTTGTATTTTCAGAATAATATGCAAATCAATACTTTGATGCATTATTATGCAATACATTTTCAAAAATTATACTCATTATCCATCCATATCCGCTTGGGTTACCCAGTAATTCTTTCCATCACTTGGTTAGGTGGAATACTGAACAACGAACTTCACACGGTAGCACGGTGGTTAGCACTGTTGCTTCACAGCTCCAGGGTCCCAGATTCGATTCCTGGCTTGGGTCACTGCCTGTGCGGAGTCTGCACATCCACCCCGTGTGTGCATCGGTTTCCTCCGGGTGCTCCAGTTTCCTCCCACAGTCCAAAGATGTGCAGGTTAGGTGGATTAGCCATGCTAAATTGCCATTAGTGTCCAAAAAAAAAGGTTAGGTGGGGTTACTGGGATAGGGTGGAGGTGTGGGCTTAAGTAGGGTGCTCTTTCCAAGGGCCAGTGCAGATGTGATGAGCCGAATGGCATCCTTCTGCACTGTAAATTTTAAAAGATCAAACCAACAATATAATTTTCTCTAGTTACTGGTAAGGATTACTGTCTTCCAAATTAAGTATGCAATGTTTTAATTTGGAATCAGTAGATCTGACCTTTAAGTGCAGGTGGTCACAACATTAATCCTTGCCAGCACACAAGTTTTTGATCTTGCGGTTGAAGTTGCAATCCTAGAGTAAAGCGGGCTTCATGTAGACATTTGATGGTTATTTTACTTACTGGAACTTTGAAAATGAAGACACCTTAACTAACCCAAACATTTTTCTTTTTTGAATCGATGTACAGACTGGAAGAATAAATTGGAAAGCAGAGTAACATTTCAGCCTAGTACAACACAGTTTTGAGGGACAATGCTCCCTGTCTTCCACACCCAAGCTATTCCAATTTTTATGATGCATGTAGTGTTGCAAATTCCCGTTGTACCTAGTTTGTGACAAATGGCGGGAAAGTTACAATTCCGACCTTTCTCTGTCTTTTGTGACCAATACAAATAATCAAGAGTGGAAGGAACTGGCATCAACTTTCCCACATTCAAGAACTGAAAAACCACAGTTCCTGAGGGCTGGAAACTTGGGAGAATGCGATGGTGAACCAAACCGACAAATCCAGAAGTGCAGACTGAAAGGTGATGATTCACTTTTTCGAATACAAAACCAGCAATTTCTCTTCGTGAAAGCTGGCGCACAAGTGTGTCGAAACACTGAATTTTAGAGAACTTTATCTTTAGTACCCAATTATTATTTTTTCCAATTAAGGGGCAATTTACCGTGGCCAATCCACCTACACTGTGGGGGCGAAACCCTCGCAAACACAGGGGAAATGTGCAAACCACACGGATAGTGACCAAGAGCCAGGATCGAACCTGGGACCTCGGCGCCGTGAGGCAGCAATGCTAACCACTACGCCACCGTGCTGCCCTTTAACCTTTAACTTACATGTTACCATTTATAGATATGTATATGTATATATTCTAGCATAGTCGCTGCTAAATCCAACAGGTAATTTAGGGAACAAGAAAAGTCGTTGAAATGTGTAACTCCCTACCACAAGGAGTAAATGAGACACTAGCATTAATGTATTTAAGTGCATGTCACGTGGATGTACCTTCGAGAAATGGGTGTTTATCAAATAGCTGCAGTGATGTCAGTGTGTGGGTGGAGCTGGGCTGTCTGTCTTTCACTTTCGTTTTTGAGCTGCAGTGTGTGTTTTGGTTTCGTTTTCAGAGGTGGATAGCTGCATTCAAAGCCAGCAGCTGTATAATGATCTCTCTCTCTACAAGCTAAAGAATGTCTTCAGATCATTGATGATTTCAAAGTAATACCTGTTTCTGTAGAGCATTTAAACCTGCTGTCTTTATTTTAAAAAGGATTTAACTTATGGATGTTGTTTGGGAAGTTATTAAGGGTTACCTATAGAATATTGTATTTGGGAAAGTATCAGTGTTTGTAGTTGATACGATGTTTACTGTGTGTTTATAAAGTGTTAACTGAATTCATAGAATAAACATTGTTTTGTTTTAAACATACTTTAGCTCTCTGTTGCATCACACCTGTAAAGTGGGCCCTTGTGCTCCCCGTAACCAAAATCTATAAACAATTGTGTGTCGTGTGAACTCCATGATATACTTTGGGATTCTCTAAACCCTGGCCCATAATAGACAAGCAAGATAAATAAGAGGGAGCAATGAATGGAAGGATATAGGGTAGAGAAAGAGGGCTGCAGAGCATAAAGACTGGCATGGACCAGTTGGACTTTGGCCTCTTTCCCTTGTTGAACATTCTATACAATTCTAATTAAAACATCTGAAAATTCTCACGTGGAAGTAGACGTTTCTTAACAGCTAGATTTTAAGCGGTGTCTTAAAGGAGAGAGGGAGAAAGTGAGATGATTAGGGAGGGAATTCCAGAGCTCAAGGCCAGCAGCTGAAAACATAGCTGCCAACGGGGGCACAAAAGAACATCCGGGGATGGCTCTGTGTGCTCTTGTCAAACATCTCCTCTGAGATACGATGAACATTTCAACATCTGAACCAGCTGTTCAGTATTCACTAAACATCCACCTAAAATCACCCTCAAATATATCACTGTGAGTTTATGTAAACCAGTAGAAAAATAAAATATGCTCTTCACACATTATCAGGGCTCCTGTTTTAGTTACCACTAATATGAGAGCTGCTCTTTTAAAAAATTGTTCATGGGATGTGTGTATCAATGATAAGGCCAACATTTATTGCCTATTCTTAACTGGCTTTGAGAAGATGGAGATGAGATGACATCTGCAACCTCTGCAGTCCATCTGGTCTAGATACACTCACCGGGCTGTCAGATAGGGAGCTGGAGGATATTGATACGATGACAGTGAAGGAATAGCAATACAGTTCCAAGTCAAGATGGTGAGTGGCTTGGAGGGAAACTTGCAGGTGGTGGTGTTGCCATATATTTGCTGTCCTGGTTCCTTTAGGTGATAGAGATCGTGGATTTGGGAGGCGCTGTGAAAGGAGATTTGGAGAGTTCCTGCAATGAATCTTGTAGGTAGTACATACGGCTGCCGCTGTGCGCCCGGAGTGAATGCTTGAGGGATGAATGGGTCAAACAGGCTGCTTTGTCCTGAAAGGTGCTGAACTTCTGAGAGTTGTTGGAGCTGCACTCATCCAAAAAAGTGGACGATATGCCATCATGCTCCTGACATGTGCCTTGTAGATGGTAGACAGGCTTTGGGGAGTGAGGTGAGTTCCTCACCACAGAATTGCCAGCATCTGACCTGCTCTTGTAGCCACAATATCTATATAGCTGGTCCAGTAAAGATTCTCATCAATGGTGACCCCAGGATGTTAATTAATCATAGAATCTTAGAATCTCTACAGTGCAGAAGGAGGTCATTTGGCCATTTGGGTCTGCACCGACCCTCTGAAAGAGCACCCTACCTAGGCCCAGTCCCTTGCCCTATCCTGTCTCCCTAACTAACTTGTACACCCCTGACACTAAGGTGAAATTTAGCATGGCCAATCCACCTAACCTGCACATCTTTGGACCGTGGGAGGAAACCGGAGCACCCGGATGAAACCCACGCAGACATGGGGAGAATGTGCAAACTCCATTCATACAGTACCCAAGGCTGGAATTGAACTCGGGTCCCTGGCGCTGTGAGGCAGCAGTGCTGACCACTGTGCCGCCCTAATGGTGGAGGATTCAGTAATGGTAATGCCACTGAATGTCAAGGGGAGATGTTTATGATCTCTCCTGCTGGAGGTGGTCTGGCACTTGTATTGCATTAATGTTCCTTGCCACTTATCAGCCCAAGCCTGAATCTCCTCTTGGCCAGGTCTTGCTGCATGTGGGTATGGACAGCTTCATGATCTGAGAATTGTAAACAGTGTTGAGCGTTGTGCAGTGCGCCCGCCTGCCCCCCCCCCCCCCCCCCCCAATACCCATTGACTCCAGTTTTGCTAGGGCTTCTTGAAGCCAGTCGGTCAAAAGCTGTCTTGAGATCAAGAGCAGTCACTCTCACCTCACCTCTGAAATTCAGCTCATGTGTTAATGTTTGGATCGAGGCTGCAGTGTGGTTTGGGGCTGAGTGGCACTGGCGGAACACAAACTGGACGTCAGTGATCAGGTTCTTGGTCAGTAACTACCATTTCAATGGCACCTTCTAACACTGGAGAGACTAGGTTAAATTTGCCCTGCTTCTTGTGCACCAAGACATACCTGGGCTATAATCCACATTGTCGAGTAGATGCCAGTGCCGTATCTTTACTGGAACAGCTGTTCAGGAACCAGCTTCACTCTAATTTGTTTGTTCAAGCTATTTTATATTCCATGTCTCTCTATTCAATGTCTGCCCCTAAAGAAACCTTCAGTTGCAAGCTATTCAGCACCTGCAGCTCCCTTTGTCGAAAATCCTTTGTAGTCTACTTATTAATATCCTGAAGAGTTGCAATAGGTTCCACAAAATCAATTTAAGATGCTTTGAAAGATCAAACGATAGGACGTGGGAGAGGAAAGGCACACTTAGACGCTCCATTCGGGCGGCCTGCAGTTCTTCCATCATAACACTGAACTATTCCTTACAAATGTTTTCCTCTACAGAAATCTCCCGAGAGGACCAATCCGTGAGGACCGCCATTTGTCTTAATTTTTACTTTCAGCAATGTGAATCTGCGCGCCTGACCCCATCGGTTTGAAGTACGGTACTGTTAAGAGATTTATGTTTTTCTGTAAGGGTTTACAATTTAAAATATACCTCAGCAAAAGTCACTTCAAAGTCACCAACTTCCAAGTTTGAAAAATCCCAGTTCCTTTGGGATTTCAGCACTCTGTCGTCTGAGGCTCGAAATACGTTTCATGGTTTTTCTCTGCACTGCTTTCTAAGCTTGTGGTTTGGGTTACACTATACTCTGGGGAAGTTCTGACAGAAGCATTGTGTAGTTTAAGCTTGATATTCTAATATTGTCCCCTGCTCTTCTGGTACTATGGCTCATCAATCCATTCAATTTGTCAATTGCTGTTCCACAGTGAACACCAGCGAGAGCCTTGCCTAGAGATGCGTAAAAAGTTACAACACAGAAATAGACCAGAGTCCAACTAATCGTGTTGCCATTTAGCCTTCATGTGAGCACATAGTTCCAACCATCTAGCTGAACAAGGGTAGCAGATGCATGGGAATACCATCACCTGAAAGTTCCCCTCCAATTCACTTAATTCTTGGGGCTTGGAAATACATCGCTCTTCTTTCACTGTAGCGGAGTTAAAATCCTGGAATTCCCTCCCTGCCTACACCAAGGACTGCAGCGGTTCAAGAAGTCAGCTCATCAATACCTTCTCAAGGGCAATTAGAGATGGGCAATAACACTGACATCCTAGAGCCAGTTTGCAAAATTCACTGCAAACTATTTGGATTCCATATATTTTAGCGCTTTTCCTTCATCCATCTGACCAATCTAATCTCATAGAACATAGAACAGTACAGCACAGAACAGGCCGTTCGGCCCTCGATGTTGTGCTGAGCATTGTCCGAAACCAAGATCAAGCTATCCCACTCCCTGTCATTCTGGTGTGCTCCATGTGCCTATCCAATAATCTCGAATGGTGATTTTGTTTCTGCTTCAATCACTAACCCTGGAAGCAAATTCTACAACTTTACAGCGAGCTGCGTAAAGACATTTCCCCTGCCGTCTGTTGTAAATGGTAATTTGAGGATTTTAATTCAATTCAGAAAAAAAACAACCTGTAAATGGAAAGCTGGTATCAGTGCAAGTGACCGTGAAAGTGCCAGGTTGTAGTCAAAACGCAAATGATTCGCTGGTGTTTGTTAGGGAAGAAATCCCGATACCCTTACCTAAAGCAAGCCGTTTGGATCGATAAAAGAACGGCACACCTCCATGCAGCACTTCGAGGAGGGGTTCCAGCACCATTTTCTCAGGGTCATTAAGGATGGGCAATAAATGCACACCCTGCCAGTGATGCCCACCCTGAGAATGTTCAGACAAAAACCTCCTGTATTTAATCTTGTAGCAGGAAATTGTGTGAGGGGGGTGCAGCAAGTCAACGGATAACAACAAGGTACTAGATTATGGTTGTGATTTGGGTAATGATAACCTGAGTTTGGAGCTGAATGCACGTAACTTTAGTAACAAACTTGATGAATAATTAGCGCGAATAAAAATAAATATGTATGACTTGTCAACCATTACAGAGACGAGGGGCACGGTTTAATTCTTAAAAATCAGAGTCCGTGTTGTGGAGGATTTCCAGGGTCATTCCCGGCACGCTATTTAACGGCACTCTGTTGTTATTTTCCTTGTCTGATCAGCGGAGCTCCTCAGAGCAGGAAAAGATCAGATGCCATTTTTAAATGGCACTCCGCTCTCTTGATCCCCGAAGCGACCCCCACAAAGCCCCAACTCACCTGTAAGAGGGTCCTCAGGCCCGCTGTACCCCAGCTCACATTGGCAGGGGACCCCCAGGCCCAACCCCTGGTGTGACCAAAATGTCAGCCTGGCCCCTGCCAACATGGCAGGTCCAGCTGAGCATCTTGGCAGTGCCAGAGTGGCACCCAGGTGGCACTGCAGGGAGTCACTGCCAGAGTGCCACGCTGGCAGTACCAAGGTGCCTGGGTGGCACCAGCAGTGCCAGGGTACCAGACTGCCTGGAGGCCGAACACCCGGGGGCTCCGATCACCTGGGAGACCCCCACCCTCCAAGTGCCATTCCGCTTGGTCCCTGTTTGTGGGGACCAGTGCTGAACACCGCCCGGCTGGTGTCTCTCTGGAGCCAGGGGCCTGGGTTTGATTCCCGACTTGGGTCACTGTCTATGCGGAATTTGCACTTTCTCGCCGTGTCTGCGTGGGTTTCCTCCGGGTGCTCCGGTTTCCTCCCACAAGTCCCGAAAGACATGCTGTTAGGTGAATTAGACATTCTGAATTCTCCCTCTGTGTACCCGAACAAGTGACGGAATTTGGCGACTGGGGGCTTTTCACAGTAGCTCCATTGCAGTGTTAATGTAAGCCTACTTGTGACACTAATAAAGATTATTATTTTAATGGAGGACGTGGTCCGAGCAATTGTAGATCCATTGGTGGTCATTTTCCAAAATTCTTTGGGTTCTGGAATGGGTCCCTATTGATTAGAGAGTAGCTAATATAACCCCACTATTCAAAAAAGGAAGTAGAGAGAAACAGGAAATTATAGACCAGTGAGCCATACGTCAGTAGTAGGGAGGTTGCTAGAATCCATTGTCAAGGATTTCATAGCATAGCATTTGGAAATCAGTGGTATAATCAGACAAAGTCAGCATGGATTTACAAAAGGGAAATCATGCTAGCAAATCTACTTGATTTCTTTGAAGATGTAATGAGTCGAGTTGACTAAGGAGAACTGGTGGATGTGGTTTATTTAGACTTTCAGAAGGCTTTCAACAAGGTCTCACATGGCATATTACTATGTCAACTTAAAGTGCAAAGGATCGTGGGTTGTGTCTTGGAATGGATAAAAAGCTGGTAAGCAGACAGGAGGGAAAAAGTTGGAATATCTGGGTCTTTTTCCGATTAGCAGGCAGTGACTAGTGGGGCACTGCAGGTATCTGTGCTAGGACCCCAACTGTTCACATTATATGTTAATGATTTGGACAAGGAAACTAAATGTATTATCTCCAAATTTGCAGATGATACAAAGTTGGATGGGAGGGTGAGTTGTGAGGAGGATGCAGAGATGCTTCAGCATGATTTGGAGAGGCTGAGTGAGTGGGCATATGCATGGAAGATGCAATATAATGTGATTATTCGCTTTGGTAGAAAAAATAGGAAGGCAGATTATTATTTAAATGGTTATCCATCAGTCGCTGAAAGTAAGCGCAGGCACATAAGGCAGTAAAGAAGGTAAATAGAATGTTGGCCTTCATAGCGAGAAATAGAGATGTTTTACTGCAATTGTATAGGTCATTGGTGAGGTCACACCTGGAATATTGGAGCCATGATGTGGAGATGCCGGCCTTGGACTGGGGTGAGCACAGTAAGAAGTCTTACAACACCAGGTTAAAGTCCAACAGGTTTGTTTCGATATCACTAGCTTCATCTGAGGAAGGAGCAGCGCTCTGAAAGCTAGTGACATCGAAACAAACCTGTTGGACTTTAACCTGGTGTTGTAAGACATCTTACTGGAGCATTGTGTGCAGTTTTGGCATCCTTATCTAAGGAAGGATGTTCTTGCTATGGAGGGAGTGCAATGAAGGTTTACTAAACTGATTCCTGGGGTGGCAGGACTGTTATATGAGAAGAGATTGAGTCGGTTAGGATTATATTCATTGGAGCTTAGAAGAGTGAGAGGGAATCTCATAGACACTTATAAAATTCTAACAGGATTAGACAGGGTAGATTCAGAAAGAATGTTTCCGATAGTGGGGGAGTCCAGAACTTTTTTTTTTTCCCTAATCGCTTATTGTCACAAGTAGGCTTCAATGAAGTTACTGAGAAAAGCCCCTAGTCGCCACATTCCGGAGCCTGTTCGGGGAGGCCGGTACGGGAACTAGGGGCCATAGTTTGAGGATAAGGGGTAAATCTTTTAGGACTGAGGTGAGGAGAAGTTCCTTCACCCAGATTGGTGAATCAAGGGATATGGAGTGAAGGCAGGATCAGGTTAATTAACTTAATGATCAGCCATGATCATAATGAATGGCGGAGCAGGCTCGAAGGGCTGACTGGCCTCCTCCTGCTTCTATTTTCTATGTATGTTTCCATGTAAATTCATTGAGTGTATGCGGAACAAATTCTCAGAGCAGTACATTCCAGGAGCAATCAGGAAACAGGCTGTTCTGGACCTGATAATGAGAAATGAGGCAGGATTAATCAATAACATTGTGGTAAAGGAGGCTTTCGGTGACAGTGATATAACATGATAGAACTTCATGTTCAGTCTGAAGGGGTGAAGTGTGAGTAATTATAAGGCTATGAAGCCAGAGCAAAAATAAACTGGGAAACTAGTTTAAACAGCAGGACAATAGAGATGCAGTGGTAGAATTTTAATAAGATACTAATAACTCTCTCCGCAAAGATTTATCCCAATAAGAAAGAAAGACTCTTTGAGAAGGATGCATCACCCGTGGTTAAATAAAGAAGTTAAGGATTGTATTAAATTGAAAGAACCACAGCACAAATCTGCAAAGATTATTGACAGAACAGATCAGGTTTTAATAGCCAGCAAAGAATGATAAAAAGAAAGATGGAGAAAAAGAGTATGAGCGAAAGCTAGCTAGTAATATAAAAACAGTCACTGAGAATTTCTACAAGTATTTAAAAGGAAAAAGAGTAAGTAAAGCTAGTGTTGATTCTCTAGAGACTGAGTCTGGAGAATTAATAATGGAAAATAACAAAATGGTAGAAGTCTGTCTTCATGGTCGAAGACTTAGAAATCTTCCCAAGATAATTGAATATCAAAGATGAATGGGAGAGAGGATCTTAAAAAAAATCAGCATCTCTAGGGAAAAGATGCTGGAAAGTTTATTAGACCTAAAGACTGACCAAGTCCCAGGGCCAGATGGCCTGCATCTTAGGGTCTTAAAAGAAGTGACTGCAGAGGTGGTAAAGGCATTGGTTATAACTTCCCCAAATTCCTTAGATTCTGGAAGGGTGCCAGCGAATTACAAAATAGCAAATGTAACATCTTTATTCAAGAAAGGAGGGAGATAGAAAGCAGAAAACTACAGGCCACTTAGCCTGATATCTGTCAAAAGGAAATTGCTAGAATCTATTATGAAGGAGGCAAAAGCAGCGTACTTCGAAAACCACAACCAACATGGCTTTGTGAAAGCAAAATTGTGTTCAACTAATTTATTAGACGTATGGGGAAGTGGGCAGCACGGAGGGGAAGTGGGCAGCATGGAGGCATAGTGGTTAGTACTGCTGCCTCACAGTGTCAGAAACCCAGGTTCGATTCCGACCTCGGGTGACTGTGTGCAGTTTGCACATCTTTCCCATGTATGCGTGGGTTTCCTCTGGGTGCTCCAGTTTCTTCCCACAATCCAAAGGTGTGCACGTTAGGTGGATTGACCATGCTAAATTGCCCCTAGGTGGGGTTGCGGGGATAGGATGGGGGATTGGGCCTGGGTAAGGTACTCTTTCGGAGTGTCGGTGCTAACTCGATGGGCCGGATAGCCTCCGTCTGAAGGGATCCTATGATTCTGTAGGGATTCCCTATAAGTAACAAGCAAAGTGGATAAAGGGGAATAAAAATAGATGGTGCAGGAAAAGCTCAGCAGATTGGCAACATCTGTGGCGAGAGTAACAGAGGTAACGTTCCAAAGAAGAGACAGTTAAGAGGGGGGACGAAGATTTGGCAGATGGAGCATAATGTGGGAAAATTAGAATGGAAAAGCAGTATAGTATTTAAATGGAGAGATTGCAGTAGGAACTGGGTGTCCCAGTACATGAATCACAATAGGTTAGTGTCATGAGAATGTCACTTTAAGAAATGTTTGACTGCTCATGTTACTGCAGTGATGTCAGAGTGTGGGTGGAGCTGAGCTTTTTAGTTTCACTTTGAGAAAAGCTTGGTGTGTCTGTGCTTTTTTTTTGGTTTCGTTTCAGTGTTGGAGCTGAAGCCAGACAAAGCAGGTGTACTGCTGTTCTCTCTGCCATGAAAAGACTATTTCTTGATCATTTGGTGAATTCAGAATTATAAATGTTCTCAGTAGTGAATGTAACCCTGATGTGCTTCTGTTAAAAGGTGTTTCTTTGAGGACAGCACTGTGGCGCAGTGGGTAGCATTGCTGCCTCACGGCGCCGAGGTCCCAGGTTCGATCCCAGCTCTGGGTCACTGTCCGTGTGGAATTTGCACATTCTCACCGTGTTTCCGTGGGTTTCGCCCCCACAATCCAAATATGTGCAGGGTAGGTGGATTGGCCATGCTAAATTGCCCCTTAATTAGCAAAAATTAATTGGGCACTCTCAATTTTTTTTTAAAGTGTTTCTTTTGTCTTCTGGATGTTGTTTGGGAAGTTATTAAGGATTACTTAGTGTTGTATTCTTTTGGGGGTTGTATTCGAATTAATGGTTGCTAAGATGTTCACTGTATGTTTTAAAAAGGTTAACTTGAGTTCACAGAATAAACATTGTTTTGCTTTAAAAAATACTTTTCCATTTCTGCTGTACCACACCTGTCGAGTGGGCCGTGTGCTCCCCATACCACAATCTATTAAAAGTTGTGGGTCAGGTGAACTCCATGGTACACTTTGGGGTTCTCTAAACCTGGCCCATAACAATTAGTATGCAGCAAGTAATTAGAAAATGGAAAGGCGCCGGGGCCAGGTTGATTCTAGACTGACTTCTACAAAATATTTGCGCCAGCACTGGCCCCGCACTTGCGGGGAAATGTTCGCAACCACACTGCCACCAACGCTGGCCCAAGCCTCAATATCGTTGATAACCAAAAAATTCAAAGACCTGATGGAATGTGGGTCCGATAGACCCATCTCACTCCTAAACGCTAACACAAAGATCCTGGCTAAGGCCCTGGCGAGGCGGCTGGAGAGTTGTGTGCCAGAGGTAGTCGCAGAAAATCAGTTGGGCTTTATCAAGGGCAGGCAGCTAACAGCGAACACCAGGCGCCTGCTGAACGTGATTGCGACCCCATCCGGGGAGAGAACACCAGAAGTGATCATCTCTCTGGACGCAGAAAAGGCCTTGGACAGAGTCAAATGCAAGTACCTCCTAGAGGTATTGGAACAGTTTGGCTTCGGGCCAGAGTTCACCTCCTGGCTGAAACTACTGTACAGCGCTCCCATGACAAGCGTACGGACAAACACCACCAGCTCTAGATACTTCCGGCTGCACAGAGGCATGAGACAGGGATGCACTTTATCCCTGTTACTCTTTGCCCTGACAACTGAGCCACTGGCAACTGCCCTCAGAACGGCGAAGGGGTGGAGAGGTATCGAATGGGAGGGGGGGGGGGGGGGGGGGATAGAGAGCATTGAGTCTCACTCTATACGGATGTCCTGCTCCTCTGCACCTCGATTCCCCAGACCAGACCAGCATGGAAGGGATAATGAAACTCCTCAAGGAGTTTGGAGCCTTCTCAGCTTACAAGCTTAACCTGAGCAAGAGCCAGAATCATCCTTGTGAACCCGCAGGGGGGAGGGACAGAGCTAGGGGGACTGCCGTTCGAATGGCCCCAAACTAAATTCCGCTACCTGGGGAACCAAATAGCTCACGACTGACACGGATCCACAAATGGAACCTGACGAGTCTGGTGGAGGAAGTCAATAAAGGACCTGCACAGGTGGGGTTCACTCGCATTCTCCCTCGCAGGGAGAATACAGACGATCAAAATGAACATAGTGCCCAGGTTCCTCTTCCTGTTCAGATCCCTCAAGATCTACATTCCCCAAGGCCTTTCTCAACGCAGTTGACAGGTTAATCATGGCGTTTTTGTCTGTGTGGTGCGGTGGGGGGCGAAGCACCCAAAGATCCAAAAGAAGGTCCTATCGTGGACAAGAAAGGTGGGAAGCCTGCCACCGCCACCCCCCCAACCCCAAACCTACAATTCTACTGCTGGGCAGCCACAGCCCGCCGGCCGGAGAATCCTGCTCGGTTGGGGATCGGCAGCACCACCCAAGGCTGCAGACTAGCTCGCTGACCTGGCGGAATTCCTCAGGCTTGAGAAAATAAAATTTGCAATCCGTGGATCGGATGAAGACTTGTTCGAAGACCTGTTTGTAGCAAGCAACCAATAAATTGGGGGTGAGGGGGTAGACAAGGCTATACATGGACAGAGGGAAAGGTTGGGGGTGGGGCGGCGGAAGGAAGTGGTTGGGGGGATGGGGAAAGCACACGCAAGTAGAACGCGAAGGACAAGCAGGAGGGATAAAAGCTGCAGAATCTATGATTCTAGGTCGGACTCACAAGCAAGCTAAAGTCCGAACCAAACTGTACATAAGTGTCCGTAAATACGTGTCTTGGCCATGTTGAAGAATATCTAATTTGGAAGAAAATTACGCTTGTTTAAGGGGGGGGGGGGGGGGGGGGGTCACAGCCACGGTTGTTGTTGGGATGCTCTTCTGTTGTGAATATATGGGCTGCTTTAGCGTTTTGTAAATTGTTGGATACAAAATGTGATAACTCAATAAAAACATTTTCAAAATAAAAAGGGACGGCAAATGGAATGTTGTCGTTTATTGCAAAGGGGAATGGAATCTAACAACAAATGGCTTCAGAACACGTGAGCAGCCAGAAACCGCCGGGCCAGTTACCTGAGAAGGAGCGCTGCAGGAGAGTCCACCCAATTCACTGATGCGAGCTGCGGCTGTTGGGTTACTGGAGCTTATCAGGACGGGAGGGCTGATCTCCATGGAGTGCCGGTTTTGAGATGACTGAGATGCTTTGTTGGACATGGTCAGCGAGGTGAACGAGTGACGTTTTTTGGTGTTCTTTTTCGTGATGTCTCCGGGTTTCGGGGCAGAATTGCTGTGTGCAGCCGCTGGGATATTGCTGTTGCCTTCGCCCGATTCGCCACTTCCAGAAGTGGAGGTTGGAGGTTTATCCAGCTGTATTAGCTGTTTGGCTGTTGAGTTAAACTGGGAATAATAAAAAAAAAGTTTCTCAAACCATAGAAATGATTGGTATCTGCGCTGAAGAAACTTATCCGAATGGCCGGAATTCAGTGGGCTGCTACATCAGCAGGCTCAAATTTTAATTTTGAATGCAATCCAAATTAAATTTTGAAACGTTATCATTATCGTTTACGTTTGTTTCATCACTGTAAACATCACTCCGAACAAACCGGAGGTTGGTGCTATTAGCATGTCTGCAGCTTTGCATGATTATGGAATTTGATTAGCACTTTTCAGTGTTCTAACACCAAATTAACAGTAAAAACTTAATATGCACAATGAGTTTATTGGCTGCAGCATAAATTAGCAGTGAGAGTCATAAATAAAATATACAGAAATACATAATTAGTCACTTGGTAGTACAGATATTGAGTATTACTGAAAAAAAAGAGACAGTGTGTCAAAACCTTTGACCTTGCACTCATCAGGACAAATGCAAGAATGCCAAATCTCAAAGGGAGCAACAACTTATACTGGAGAAGAAAAGGATGCTGATTGGTCAAGGCGATGCCATGGAGA
Source organism: Scyliorhinus torazame (assembly GCF_047496885.1). Classification (NCBI taxonomy): domain Eukaryota; kingdom Metazoa; phylum Chordata; class Chondrichthyes; order Carcharhiniformes; family Scyliorhinidae; genus Scyliorhinus; species Scyliorhinus torazame. Next base: position 27,304,086 of record NC_092715.1, read on the forward strand.
ATGTATCAGCGATTTATTGTCTCTTGTTTAATTCAGAAAAGGTGGTTGCCTGACAACTTTCCTCTTTCCTGTAGAGGACAGGTCCCAGGTGGAGTTAAGGCCATAATCAGATAAGCCATTGTCATATAGAATCTGGAAGAGATGGTGGTGCTGTGGGAATGTCATTGTCCTAGTAATCCAAAAGTCCTAGGTCACAAGTTCGAAAACATTAACTAATATATTCAATTGATAAAAAATATGGAACTGAAAGCTAGTCTCAGTAATGGCACCATTACACTATCATTAATTGTTTTTTTTAATATAAATTTAGAGTACCAATTTTTTTTCCCCCCAATTAAGCGGCAATTTAGCGTGGCCAATTCACCAACCCTGCACATCTTTTAGGTATGTGGTGGTGAGACCCACACAGACACAGCAAGAATGTGAAAATTCCACACAGACAATGACCCGGGGCTGGGATCGAACCCAGGACCTCGGAGCCATGAGGCAGCACTTCTTTCTTTTTAAATTTAGAGTACCCGATTCATTTTTTCCAATTAAGGGCAATTTTTTTAGTGTGGCCAATCCACCTACCCTGCACATCTTTGGGTTGTGGGGGCAAAACCCACGCAGACATGGGGAGAATGTGCTAACTCCACACGGACAGTGACCCAGAGCTGGGATCGAACCTCGGACCGATGAGGCGGCAATGCTAACCACTGCGCCACCGTGCTGCCCCGAGGCAGCACTTCTAACCACTGCGCCACTGTGCTGCCCCGAGGCAGCAATGCTAACCACTGTGTCACCGTGCTGCCCCGAGGCAGCAATGCAAACCACTGTGTCATCGTGCTGCCCCGAGGCAGCAATGCTAACCACTGTGTCACCGTGCTGCACCGAGGCAGCAATGCTAACAACTGCATCACCGTGCTGCCCCGAGGCAGCAATGCTAACCACTGTGTCACCGTGCAGCCCCGACGCAGCAATGCTAACCACTGTGTCACTGTGCTGCCCCGAGGCAGCAATGCGAACCACTGTGTCATCATGCTGCCCCGAGGCAGCAATGCTAACCACTGTGTCACCGTGCTGCCCCGAGGCAGCAATGCTAACCACTGCATCACCGTGCTGCCCCGAGGCAGCAATGCTAACCACTGTGTCACCGTGCTGCCCCAAGGCAGCAATGCTAACCACTGTGTCACCGTGCTGCCCCGAGGCAGCAATGCTAACCACTGTGTCGCCATGCTGCCCCGAGGCAGCAATGCTAACCACTGTATCACTGTGCTGCCCCGAGGCAGCAATGCTAACCACTGTATCACCGTGCTGCCCCGAGGCAGCAATGCTAACCATTATGTCACTGTGCAGCCCCGAGGCAGCAATGCTAACCACTGCGCCACCGTGCTGCCCCGAGGCAGCAATGCTAACCACTGTGTCACCGTGCTGCCCCGAGGCAGCAATGCTAACCACTGCATCACCGTGCTGCCCCGAGGCAGCAATGCTAACCACTGTGTCACCGTGCTGCCCCGGGGCAGCAATGCTAACCACTGTGTCACCGTGCTGCCCCGAAGCAGCAATGCTAACCACTGTGTCACCGTGCTGCCCCGAGGCAGCAATGCTAACCACTGTGTCACCGTGCTGCCCTGAAGCAGCAATGCTAACCACTGTGTCACCGTGCTGCCCCGAGGCAGCAATGCTAACCACTGTGTCACCGTGCTGCCCCGAAGCAGCAATGCTAACCACAGTGTCACCGTGCTGCCCCGAGGCAGCAATGCTAACCACTGTGTCACCGTGCTGCCCCGAGGCAGCAATGCTAACCACTGCATCACCGTGCTGCCCCAAGGCAGCAATGCTAACCACTGTGTCACTGTGCTGCCCCGAGGCAGCAATGCTAACCACTGCATCACCGTGCTGCCCCAAGGCAGCAATGCTAACCACTGTGTCACCGTGCTGCCCCGAGGCAGCAATGCTAACCACTGCATCACCGTGCTGCCCCGAGGCAGCAATGCTAACCACAGTGTCACCGTGCTGCCCCGAAGCTGCAATGGTAACCACTGTGTCACCGTGCTGCCCCGAGGCAGCAATGCTAACCACTGTGTCACCGTGCTGCCCCGAGGCAGCAATGCTAACCATTGCGCCACCGTGCTGCCCCAAGGCAGCAATGCTAACCACTGTGTCACCGTGCTGCCCCGAGGCAGCAATGCTAACCACTGTGTCACCGTGCTGGCCCGAGGCAGCAATGCTAACCACTGTGTCACCGTGCTGCCCCGAGGCAGCAATGCTAATCACTGTGTCACCGTGCTGCCCCGAGGCATCAATGCTAACCAGTGTCACCGTGCTGCCCCGAGGCAGCAATGCTAACCCCTGTGTCACTGTGCAGCCCCGAGGCAGCAATGCTAACCAGTGTCACCGTGCTGCCCCGAGGCAGCAATGCTAACCACTGCGCCACCGTTCTGCCCCGAGGCAGCAATGCTAACCACTGCGCCACCGTTCTGCCCCGAGGCAGCAATGCTAACCACTGTATCACCATGCTGCCCCGAAGCAGCAATGCTAACCACTGTGTCACCGTGCTGCCCCGAGGCAGCAATGCTAACCACTGTGTCACCGTGCTGCCCCGAGGCAGCAATGCTAACCACTGTGTCACCGTGCTGCCCCGAAGCAGCAATGCTAACCACTGTGTCACCGTGCAGCCCCGAGGCAGCAATGCGAACCACTGTGTCACCGTGCTGCCCCGAGGCAGCAATGCTAACCAGTGTCACCGTGCTGCCCCGAGGCAGCAATGCTAACCACTGTGTCACCGTGCTGCCCCGAGGCAGCAATGTTAACCAGTGTCACCGTGCTGCCCCGAGGCAGCAATGCTAACCACTGTGTCACTATGCAGCCCCGAGGCAGCAATGCTAACCACTGTGTCACCGTGCTGCCCCGAGGCAGCAATGCTAACCACTGTGTCACCGTGCTGCCCCGAGGCAGCAATGCTAACAACTGCATCACCGTGCTGCCCCGAGGCAGCAATGCTAACCACTGTGTCACCGTGCAGCCCCGACGCAGCAATGCTAACCACTGTGTCACTGTGCTGCCCCGAGGCAGCAATGCGAACCACTGTGTCACCATGCTGCCCCGAGGCAGCACTTCTAACCACTGCGCCACCGTGCTGCCCCGAGGCAGCAATGCTAACCACTGTGTCACCGTGCTGCCCCGAGGCAGCAATGCTAACTACTGCGCCACCGTGCTGCCCCGAGGCAGCAATGCTAACCACTGTGTCACCGTGGTGTCCCGAGGCAGCAATGCGAACCACTGTGTCACCGTGCTGCCCCGAGGCAGCAATGCTAACCACTGCGCCACCGTGCTGCCCCGAGGCAGCAATGCTAACCACTGGGTCACCATGCTGCCCCGAGGCAGCAATGCTAACCACTGGGTCACCATGCTGCCCCGAGGCAGCAATGCTAACCACTGTGTCACCGTGCTGCCCCGAAGCAGCAATGCTAACCACTGTATCACCGTGCTGCCCCGAGGCAGCAATGCTAACCACTGCGTCACCGTGCTGCCCCGAAGCAGCAATGCTAACCACTGCGCCACCCAAACTATCATTAATTGTTGTAAAAATCCAGGAACGATATGAATGAAATTACATACCAATACCTAACAGCATAAAAAAAACAAGGCCAGAAGCTCAGCTCAGCTGTCCCATATGAGCTGTATTAACCTCTGACTGGACATTTTCATCTTCTGCTGTAATAATTGATTGCATAGAATGCAAATACACTGCAACCTCTCAAATCCAGAATACTTGGTCCACTGTCATTTCTGGAATTTTCTGGATTATAGAATGATATTGAAATGCCTAACAATTGTCAGAATCAGAAAACACCGATTTGTAAATATTTTCCTGAAACATAAAGCAATGATTAAAACATTATACAGCAGTAACAAAAATAGTTTTCTTAACCAAGTATTAAGGGGGCGATTCTCCGATATGGAGGCCAAGTGTTCGCGCCGTCGTGAACGCCGTCGCGTTTCACGATGGCGCGAACTGGGCCTGGGCACGACCTATTCTGGCCCCCACAGGGGGCCAGCACGGCGCTGGAGCAGTTCACGCCACTCCAGCGTCCTTACGCGCCGCCAAATGGGCGTCGCGCCAACCCCCGCATGCGCAGTCAGGGCAGCCCAATCCTGCGCATGCGCAGTTGAACCGCGCCATCCTGCGCATGCACGCCGGCCCCTCACCAACATGGCGGCGGTGTTCTGGGGCCGCACGCGGCAGGAGGTAGCCCCGGGTGGGGGGGGGGGGGGAGGGTCGGCCCGCCGATCGATGGGCCCCGATCGCAAGAGGCCACCCCGGTGAAGGAGCCCCCCTCCCTCCCCCACAGGCCGCCCGCCCAGCATTCCCGCAGAGTTCCCGCCAGCAGCGACCAGGGGTGGACGGCGCCGTCGGGGACCTGTCGTAGCGGCCGCTCGGCCCATCCGGGCCAGAGAATTGCCGCTCGCCGGTTCTCCGAGCGGCCTGGTGCGAATTGCACGCCGCTGGTTTCCGGGGGGGGTGGAAGAATCGCATGCGGGGGTCGGGGCGGCGTGGCGCAATTTGCGCGGCGCCCCGGCAATTCTCCCACCTGGCATGGGGGGTGGGGGGGTTGAATAGCACCCTATATCTTCCAATGATGGGAGATGCATTCAGAACTGGCTTGGCCATAGAAGACAGAGGGTAGCAGTGGAAGGGTGTTTTTCCAAATGGAGGTCTGTAACTAGTGGTGAACCGCAGTGACTTCTGCCGTTTGTAATATATGTAAATGACTTGGAAGAAAACGTAGTGGGTCTGATTAGCAAGTTTGCGGATGATACTAAGATTGTTGGAGTTGCGGATAGTGATGAAGATTGTCAGAAAATACAGTAGGATATAGATAGGCTGTAAAATTGGGCAGAGAAATGGCAGATGGAATTTAACCTGGACAAATGCGAGGTGATGCATTTTGGTAGATCCAATTCAGGTGGGAGCTATAAAATAAATGGAAGAACCATCAGGAGCATAGACACACACAGAGATCTGGACTTGCAGGTCCACAGATCCTTAAAAAATGGCAGCACAGTGGGCAGCACAGTGGCGCAGTGGGTTAGCCCTGTTGCTTCACGGCGCCGAGGTCCCAGGTTCGATCCCGGCTCTGGGTCACTGTCTGTGTGGAGCTTGCACATTCTCCCCGTGTTTGCGTGGGTTTCGTCCCCACAACCCAAAAGATGTGCAGGCGAGGTGGATTGGCCACGCTAAATTGCCCCTTAATTAGAAAAAATGAATTGGGTACTCTAAATTTTGAAGAAGAAAAAAAAACATGGCAGCACAGGTGGAAATGGTGGTAAAGAAAGCATATGGCATTCTTGCCTTCATCGGACGGGGCATCGAGTATAAAAGTTCGCAAATTATGTTACAGTTATATAGATTGTTGGTTCGGGGCTTTTCACAGTAACTTCATTGCAGTGTTAATGTAAGTCTACTTGTGACAATAAAGATTATTATTATTTGGAATATTGTGCCCAATTCTGGTCACCACTCTACCAGAAGAATGTGGAAACTTTGGAGAGAGTACAGAAAAGGTTTACCAGGATGTTGCCTGGTACGGAGGATATTAGCTGAGGAGAGACTGAATAAACTGGGATTGTTCTCCCCAGAGAGACGGAGGCTGAGGGGCGACCTGACAGAAGTTTATAAAATTATTAGGGGTATAGATAGGGTGAACAGTTGGAGGTTTTTTCACAGTGCGGAAATGACAATTACAAGAGGGCACAAGTTCAAGGTGAGGGGGGAAAGGTTCAGTGGAGATGTGTGGGGCAAGTTTTTTACATAGAGGGTGGTGGTGGCCTGGAATGAACTGCCAAGTGAGGTGGTTGAGGCAAATTCGTTGGCGACCTTTAAGACTTATCTGGAGAGGCGCATGAACTGACAGGGGATAGAAGGACACAGGCGGTTGGTCGTGATCGGCACAGGCTTGGAGGGCCGAAGAGCCTGTTCCTGTGCTGTACTATTCTTTGTTCTTTGTTTCTCCTCCCAAAGTACTGAATTAAAATGCTGATGATATCAAGGGAACAGGTGATTCTGCTCAAACGATTTCTGGATAACTGGTGTTTTCAAACAATAGATTCCTGGACTGGATAGGTTACAGCGTAGTTGTATATCTGTTCCTCGCTGTGTTGTGTAACACACACCCTCAAGGCCTCCCCTGCAGTATATATTCAACGTAGCAACATTAAGTGGTACTTTTACGAGGAAACTTGGGTGAACAGCATGCGACCAGTGATCTTTCCAAAAAGTAAATCCTCTATCCCTTACAATGAAAAAAACGTATTGAAAATACAGTGTAAACAGCACATTTGCACACACACAAAACAAACAAAAGCAGAAAATTCTGGAAATACTCAGCAAGTCAGGCAGCATCTGTGGAGAGAAACTGAGTCAACATTTCAGGTTGGTGGGTGACCTGTTCATAGAATTTACAGTTCAGAAGGAGGCCATTCAGCCCATCGAGTCTGCACCGGCTCTTGGAAAGAGCACCCTACTCAAGCCCACACCACCCTATCCCCATAACCCAGTAACCCAACTCAACCAACACTAAGGGCAATTTTTGGACACTAAGGGCAATTTAGCATGGCCAATCCACCTAACCTGCACATCTTTGGACTGTGGGAGGAAACCGGAGCACCCGGAGGAAACCCACGCACACACGGGGAGAACGTGCAGACTCCGCACAGACAGTGACCCAGCTGGGAATCGAACCTGGGACCCTGGAGCTGTGAAGCAATTGCGCTAACCACTATGCTACCGTGCTGCCCGTAAATCAGATATATACATATACACTCTGCCGACTGAAAGTAATTACTTACCTCAACATACGAAATTGGGAATATCCCTATCTTGTCTCCCAACATTCCCTCAGCCCAATTTTCATCGACTCGACGTATCACTGTCAAGATATCATCCTGAAGCAAAAAATAAATTAAGTCACCTGGGAAAACAGGAATCCTATTTCACAAAGTAAACAAATTCTATCTCAGTGGACAGGACTAGGGTTTGGGAGCTGTAAGTTCAATGATTGACTATGTTTGGTCGCATGGAAGAGGATCTTGGTTGCAGACCCATGGTTTATTTTAAGGATTCGTTGTGTGAAATGGGGTGAGTCACCTCTCTCTGGGGTTTACAATTACAGAAATATCAGAAGTGTTGGCACCAGTCTGGCATTACAAAACCTTTTTCTGATCTGTATTATAGCACTGGCAAGTCTGCCTTACTTGAAATACCCCTCAGCTTTCACAGCTGGGTGCAAATGGTACAAAGAATGCAAAGCTTCACAAAAAACACACAAGATAGGAAGTCTGGTACTTTATGACTGTCTAAGGAAAACCACTCCTCAGTTGCATTGTGATAGGCAGTGGAATAGCCTGGGCAAGGAAATTATTCCATTCAAACACACCCAAAATTAGGCTAAGTAGAAAAAGAGCGTCACTATCTTCCCGGGGCAATAAATGCCAGCCTTGTCAGGAACACACACTTCCCCTGAATGAACAAAAAGGGAAGCCCTCACCTTTGAGAATGGCAAGCAGTCTTTATCCGCTTCCTTATCTTTCACTTCAAAGTCATAAAGTGCTTTGCACTGTGGTGGAGGCTGAGGTAAAGGTTTAATGATCTGGACAAAGTTGGTGGGGAAAAAACCATGGACACCACTAACTTCCCCATGGTACCAATTTTCATCCACTTGTCGTCGCAGGATGATGATGTCACCCTTGTTGAACTTCAGATCACCAGGCTCTTTTCCTTCATAGTTGTACAATGCTTTGGCACACGGTAGTTGAGGTATACCCTGCAACACAATACAAGTTAAACATTTTAAACATATTTAATTCCCCATCACCATAAATTATGTAAAACCTCATACTTAACTCTTGCAGAGGCAGGAGTACCATTTTGAAGGTGAACCTGCAAACGTTCTCAGATTAAACATCTGCCCTTGGTGAATTTTTTCCTTTAAATTTGCATCCATCAACGTGAGGGCATGGGACATTACAATGGGACAGCGGCTAAGTTCAAAAAGTACTTCATTGGCTGTAAAGCACTTTGGGATTTCCTATGTTTGTGAAATGCACGTTTTTTCTTTTGTCGCGAATATCCTTTTGGGGCTTTTAATCTATTCCAACAACATGCCTCAGTTCCAACTTGTGCAAATCTTTCATATTACACCATTCTGATCTTTTCGGTATCAGTCTTTATTTTTCCTTTCTTCTTTCATGGGGAGATGGACATCGCTGGCAGGGCCAGCACTTGCTGGCGACCCTAATTGCCCTTGAACTGAGTGGTTCGCTCGGTCTTTTCAGAAGTTAAGAGTTAGCCACATTGCAGGGGTCTCGAGTCACATGTAGGCCAGGCCAGGTCAGGAAAGCAGATTCCCTTCCCTAAAGGCTATCTAGACATTCAATAGTAGTTTCATGGCATCATGAACGGAGTCTAGATTTATTGAACTCCTGTGGTGGCCCCAGAGAATAAGGCTGGGCCTCTGGACTACAAACGCAGTGACGCTTCACCATCATCTTCTCCTGACCAACAGACCATTCCAAGATGTTGATCAGTGCCTTCTGTAAAATAGAACATGGCTTCCCAAACTTACCTTCCTTGAGGTCCCCAAACTGAGGTGTCATCTACTTGTGCTGGATTGAAATATAGCTCTCAAGAAGCAGAGAGACATTGCTCTAGCCCACTGTACCACTCAGTCCATCACCAACAATAACTCTCCAAGGTCTGAAATATGTGTCCTCAAAGTTGGGTCCTACTCGGAAAGCACACTAAAATCTTCATATGAGATCCAAAATTCACCAGACATCTGCCCCATTGTGTAATGGGGCGGCACGGTAGCACTGTAGTTAGCACAGTTGCTTCACAGCGCCAGAGTCCCAGGTTCGATTCCCGACTTGGGTCACTGTCTGCAGAGTCTGCACGTTCTCCCTGTGTCTGCGTGTGTTTCCTCCAGGCACTTCGGTTTCCTCCCACAATTCCCGAAAGACGTGCTTGTTAGGTGAATTGGACATTCTGAATTCGCCCTCCATGTACCCGAACAGGCACCGGAACCCTAGTAGTGCCCCTGCTAGCCTGGCAGTGCCACCTGGGCACCCTTGTTGTGCCAGGCTGGCACTGATGGCACAGCCAGGGTTCTTGGCTGGCAGTGTCAAGGTACCCATCTGCCATCAGCAGTGCCAGGGTGCCACCCTGCCCAGAGGCTGGCCACCCTGGGGCTTTCGATCGCCCACCCCCCCCACCAAGGTACCATTCTGCCCGGTTCCCATTTGTGGAGACCAGTGCTGGAGAGTGTCAGGCTGTGGTCTCCTCGACAAGGCTGGTAGATACCGGGTGGCCGATCGATCTGGCTAGATCCCGCAAGGCAAAATGGCTGACGGGAACACCAAGGGAGGGCTCTCCTGGTAGCATCCCACCCTGATTCCAACGGGACGCAGCTGGTAGATTGGGTCCTAGATCAGCTTTAATGAGAGAGTAAACCATCTTTCCTCAGTAGAGCCATGACATTCAGGAACATAGGAAGAGACATTGTCCATTTAGCCCCTCAGTGACATCATGGCTGATTTTTGACCAAATTCCCATGTGCAAAAATATCTTGACTGACAAAACTGTATACATCTCAGTTTTAAAATTAATAATTAATCAAGCACATTTACTGTTTGCCTCAGAGCTTTGCAAACTTCTACCAAGCTTTATCAATACGAGATTTCTTCACTTCACTCCTAAAGACCTGGCTTTAACTTTTAGGTTATGCCCTTGCCTGAGACTTTCCAAGCATGGAAACAGTTTCCCTCCAACTACCCTCAAATTCGCTGTCATCTAAATGCCACGGAATACAACCCGAGTCAATCTCTCTTGGTAATTTCATCAACTTTCCAAATGCTTTCAAGTTTTCCAAGAAGTTTGAGTTTTATTGTGTTAGGACAAAAATGAGGACGTGCGAAACATGGACGATGGCAGATGTTTAGCTGTGATAACAGTTTATCTTCTGTCTCATTCCGCACACCTTCTTTATTGCAAATGACACATTCTGTTTGGAAACACAATTCTTTCACATTGCCATATCTCACTTCACGGCCATCTATCAGGCAACTGAGACATGTGCTTGTCAGCATGATTTATAACCGGGAAACACAATGAATTGGTATCGCAAAAAAAAAAATGAATAGCTTAGAAGCAAACAGAAGTATGCAGCCCAATTTGATTCGCATAAATCAGAGCATCTGAAGCAGGTGTGTTGGTAATGAGTGCCTTCTAAACACCGACTGCCAATTGTTACAAATTGTAAAAAAACACATTGATATTCATGAAACAGAAGATTTGGGGGGGATTTTGTTTTAAAATTGTGAATTTCCATAGAAATGGGACATCATCAATTGCTCAGCAACAGTCACTAAAGTGGGGTTAAAAAGGGAGCCCAAGTCACAGTGTTCCATTTTAATGGCCATAAATGCAACCTTGCCTACAGATAGGGAGGTGGAGGGAGCAAGTCTCACTGTCTTTATGCTGAAATTGCCTGTGTGCAAATAAGGGTGCAGACAGCAGAATGAAAACTCACTCACAGGCCACAAGTCGATTAGTAAATAAAACCACAAATCTGTTTTCTGGGACTGGGAAAAGGGGGCAAGATTGGTCATGTAAATGTGATAGCGAGGCCGACAGCTACGCACACACCCATCAATCTCCCCCCCATGAATGAAATGAAAATCGCTTATTGTCACAAGTAGGTTTCAAATGAAGTTACTGTGAAAAACCCCTAGTCGCCACATTCCGGCGCCTGTTCGGGGAGGTTGGTACGGGAATTGAACCGTGCTGCTGGCCTGCCTTGGTCTGCTTTCAAAGCCAGCGATTTAGCTCTGTGCTAAACCAGCCTCCACCAGCCTCTGATCCCTCAGACCCCCAAACTCCATCACTGTTCAAGCTTACCTCTTACTGTGCTAGAGAAATGTGCAAATTTCTGGGATCTAAATGCTGCAATGACTTCTCATGTCCATATGAAGTGCAGTGCTTATACTAGGATGGTGTGAATGTTTTCTGGCAATTAGAATATAAGAAAATCGCTGCGTGGCTACCATGGATCATTTAATCACTGAACCAGCAGGAGCAACTGCCTTGAATAAAATAAATAAGGTACATGGTAAGTGCTTATATTGCCCTGGACTGATATGGTATGACATACAAAAGGGACATAGAGACATGAAAATTCCATTCAGAACATTGAAGTTTGACTGACTGAGATTTGAAAAGTGTCTGCTGCATGGAACTTGGCTTTATGGCATCCAGTTGCCACGTGAACAATCCAGTTGTTTTTGTCACCATTACCTTGTTAGGTGGATAATTTCTAGCACTTGCTGATGGCCCAGCAACCACACACCAGAAGGATCAAAATGTTTAACTTCATTGACCCAAAACTCTGAAATTCACACCCTGTACTGCTCTTTGTATATTGAGTTAGACAGGTTTGAGTGGCATTGCACAACACCAAGATCAAATACTTGTTTTAACAGTAGTAATTTCCATGAAAACGCTCCAATCATGCCAATTTTGACAAATGGAAATGAGTTTTGGATGATTCGTGAAGCAATGCAGAGAAGAATTGAAGCTGCAGAGTTGTGAATTTTTAAGGGAACAATGAGGATATCTTGGACAAGTCACACTACCAATTAAGGGCGGCACGTGGTTAGCACTGCTGCCTCACAGTGCCAGGAATCTGGGTTCTATTGCGACCTTGGGTGACGACTGCTGTGGGATTTGTATGTTCTCCATGTGGCTGCGTGGGTTTCTTCCGGGTGCTCCGGTTTCCTCCCACAATCCAAAGATGTGCAGGTTAGGTGGATTGGCCATGCTAAATGTCCAAAAGGTTAGGTGGGGTCACAGGGATAAGGCGGGGACGTGGGCCTAGGTAGGGTGCTATTTTGGAGAGTTGGTGCAGGCGTGATTGACCAAATGGCCTCCTTCTGTACGTAGGGATTCTATGATGCTAAGAGGTGCCAGTAAAATCCACGATCAAAAGGACTCTGCTGACCAAGGTCAGGAAGATAGAGTTGGAATTTCTTGGGCACGTAATAAGAAATCATGATTTTGATAGTCTGATACTGATGGGAAAGATCATCTCTCTTTACAACAATCTGAGGTCCCTATCTGCTTCAAGAAGATGACCATCATCCCTGTACCAAAAGAACATCAAGCAGCGTGCTTTAATGACTATCGTCCAGTGGCTCTGACATCCATCATCATGAAGTGCTTCGAAAGGTTAGTCATGGCACAAATCAATTCCAGCCTCCTGGATTGCCTTGATCCACTACAGTTTGCCTACCGCTGCAACAGGTCCACAGCAGACGCCATCTCCATGGCCCTGCACTCTACCCTGGAACACCGAGATAACAAAGACACCTATGTCAGACTCCTATTTATCGACTACAGCTCATCCTTCAACACCATCATTCCTACGAAACTCATCTCCAAACTCCGGGGCCTTGGCCTCGGCTCCTCCCTTTACGACTGGATCCTGAACTTTCTAACCCACAGGCCACAATCAGTAAAGATAGGCAACAACACCTCCTCTACGATCATTCTCAACACCAGTGACCCACAAGGCTGTGTCCTCAGCCCCTACTATACTCCTTATACACCTACGACTGTGTGGCTAAATTCCCCACCAAATCGATTTTCAAATTTGCTGATGACACCACCGTCGTGGGTCGGATTTCAAACAATGACGAGACAGAGTACAGGAATGAGATAGAGAATCTGGTGAACTGGTGCGACGACAATAATCTCTCCCTCAATGTCAACAAAACGAAGGAGATGATCATCGACTTCAGGAAGCGTAGTGGAGAACATGCCCCTGTCTACATCAATGGGAACGAAGTAGAGAGGGTCGAGAGCTTCAGGTTTTTAGGTGACAGATCACCAACAGCCTGTCCTGGTCCCCCCATGCCAACACTATAGTTAAGAAAGCCCACCAACGACTACTTTCTCAGAAGACTAAGGAAATTTGGCATGTCAGCTACGGCCCTCACCAACTTCTACAGATGCACCATAGAAAGCATTCTTTCTGGTTGTATCACGGCTTGGTATGGAGCCTGCTCTGCCCAAGACCGCAGGAAACTACAAAAGGTTGTGAATGTAGCCCAGTCCATCACGCAAACCAGCCTCCCATCCATTGACTCTGTCTATAATTCCCGCTGCCTCAGAAAGGCAGCCAGCATAATTAAGGACCCCACACACCCCGGACTTACTCTCTTCCACCTGCTTCCGTCAGGTCGGAGAATCGCCGGCGCCTGGCGTGAATCCCGCCCCCATCGGTTGCCGAATTCTCCGGCACCGGATATTCGGTGGGGGCGGGAATCGGGCCGTGCCGGTTGGCAGGGCCCCCCCACGCGATTCTCCGGCCCGGATGGGCCGAAGTCCCGCCGCTAAAATGCCTGTCCCGCTGGCGTAGATTAAACCACCTACCTTACCGGCATGACAAGGCGGCGCGGGCGAGCTCCGGGGTCCTGGGGGGGGACGCGGGGCGATCTGGCCCCGGGGGGGTGCCCCCATGGTGGCCTGGCCCGCGATCGGGGCCCACCGATCCACGGGCGGGCCTGTGCCATGGGGGCACTCTTTTCCTTCCGCCTTCGCCACGGTCTCCGCCATGGCGGAGGCGGAAGAGAGTCCCTCCACTGCGCATGCGCGGGAATGCCGTCAGCGGTCGCTAGCGCTCCCGCGCATGCGCCGCCCGGATATGTCATTTCCGCGCCAGCTGGCGGGGCACCAAAGGCCTTTTCCGACAGCTAGCGGGGCGGAAATTCGTCCGGCGCCGACCTAGCCCCTTAAGGTTGGGGCTCGGCCCCCAAAGATGCGGAGCCGTTTCCGGAGAATTTCGCCCCAACTTCTTCCCTACTGCCATGAGACTTTTGAATGGACCTACCTCGTATTAAGTTGATCTTTTCTCTACACCTTGCTATAACTGTAATATTGTATTCGGTAGTCTCTCCTTCCTTCCCTATGTACGATATGCATTGTTTGTACAGCATGCAAGGAACAATACTTTTCACTGTATACTAATACATGTGACAATAATAAATCAAATCAAATCAAATCAAAATCATTGGTAAAAGAGATCGAGGTAGAAAAAGAGCGATCTTTCTAAAGAGCCTCGCAAATTGGATGAATGAGGCATCACCTCTAGAGCAAGTTTAACATGACGGTCCATGGTAGCCAATGCCCTCTTACGGCAATGTACCTGAAGAGAGAACATTTCCATGAAATGCATAATGGCAACATTTTGAAAATAGCCACTGTCTCATTTTATGGGGCTATCATATTGACATCGGAAACCACTTGGAAACACTCTGCAGGAATCCTGCAGTTCTCTAAGTAAAGTGACAACCTGGGAAACAACATGAGCAGTTGCAAGGCACCAAAAGCTTCATACCACAAAGGAATACTTGGAAAATGGAAAGTTATTTGGGTCGCGGCAATAGAGGTTTGTCAATGTCTTTACAACTGACTCCATTGCATAGGTGCTTTTATTTGTTTGTGCTCATTGCACTGTGTGGTAAAAGTAACCAGAAGTAACCAGTGAAATGCTAGATTACGGTGCAGTCTCCTGACAGTGAAGCACAACATTTTCAGCTCACCGAGGCTTTCAGCAGCTGTGTCCACTTCATCTCCATAAGCTTTGAATGAGTTCAGTATTGTTCAGCGCTTCCCCACATCCCCTCCCCCACAAAAAAAACTATTCTTTTAAAGTTTTCTTTCATCCTGAAAACATTGATTTGTGGCGATGGGTGCAAGAGTGCTTGTAATCCTGTACTTCTGCAAATTAGCCATCATTCATGAGGAGCCTAGACAGGGGGGCGTGTACAAGACATGGGTGACTGTGGAAAGCATTGCTAACCGGTCCACATTTGATCCTCAGTCACGCACACACCTGATTTGGTTTAGTTGCCTTTGGGCCAATTTTAATCCCCTATTGCCACTCGAATTCATCCGTCAAGGAAATCCTTGTTCTTGTTCAACCCTGTTTCCGTTTGAAAGTGGAAATCAGTGCTCATTAAGACCTGGATATATACAAAATAAAACTAAAATGTACAAAATGAAAGAAAATTCCCCCCAAAAACTGATTTCGTTTGTAGAATTACAAACAGTTTTGCATGCAATCTCAATATTCTCGTCAGGGGATTAAAATTGCAACTCGGCAGGGTTTGTGTTCAATACATAGAATCTGCAACACAAAACAGGCTATTTAACCCAAATGATATTAATAATAATAATTGCTTATTGTCACAAGTAGGCTTCAATGAAGTTACTGTGAAAAGCCTCTAGTCGCCACATTCCGGCGCCTGTTCGGGTGGCCGGTACGGGAATTGAACCCACGCTGCTGGCATTGTTCTGCATTACAAGCCAGCTGTGCTAAATCAAGCATCATGAGTCGCTTGCCACCCTATTTCACCACACCCTATCAGTATATTCTTTCATTGAGTACCTTTAAGGAGGAGATAGACAGATGTTTAATTAGTAATGGGTTGAAGGTTTGTGCAGAACGGACAGGAAAGTGGAGTTGAGGCAGAGAGATCGGCCATGATCAGAGCCGGCTCAAGGGGTTGAATTGCCAACTCCTGCTCCTGGTTCTTATAGTCTATTCCCCTCTCTCTCTCATGTACACATATAACCTCCCCTCAACTGTAATTAATTTATGACTGTTCAGGAGCGGTTCAGGACAGGAACCTGGGTGTAGGCTGACATGAATCATAGAATCCCTACAGTGCAGAAGGAGGCCATTCGGCCCATCGAGTCTGCACTCTAACCATGTCCACCCCACCCTATACCCATAATCTAACCTGCACATCCCTGGACATTAAGGGGTAATTTATCATGGCCAATCCACTTAACCTGCACGTCTTTGGACTGTGGGAGGAAACCGGCGCACCCGGAGGAAACCCACGCAGACACAGGTAGAACGTGCAAACTCCACTCAGACAGTGACACAAGGCCGCAATTGAACCCGGGTCCCTGGCGCTCTGAGGCAGCAGTGCTAACCACAGCGCCACCATGTCGCCCAATTGAAGGTGGCAGGACAGGACGACAGGGCAGTTAATAAAACAGACAGAATCCTGTGAAGAGAACGTGATTGATTCCTAGGATGAAGGGGTTATCCTAAGAGTTAAGTTTGGATAGGTTGTGCCTGTATCCATTGGAGTTTAGAAGAATGCCAGGCGATCTTATTGAAACCTATAATATCTTGAGAGGAATGGACAGAGTGGATGCTGAAAGGAATTTTTCTCTTCCTGGCAGAGAACAGAACTAGGGGTGACAGTTCTAAAATTAAGGGATCTCCCATTGAAGAAGATGAGAATTGGTTTTCTCTCAGGGTCATTGGTCTGTAGAATTCTCAGCCCCTTAGTTCCGTGCAGGCTGGATCATTAAATATTTTTACGGTTGAGTTACATAGATTTTTGATTAACAAGGGAGTCGAAGGGTATCAGGGGGAGGCAGAAAGTGGAGCTGAGGCCGCAATCAGGTTAGCCATGATCTTATCCAATGGCGAACAAGTATGCTAGTTGTTGGGGCTATTTTCCCTGGAGAGGAGAAGGGGGAGATGAGATCTGATAGAGGTGTTCAAAGTCATGAGGAGTTTGGACAGAGCAGATAGAGAGATATTGTTCCCATTGTTGCAGGATTGAGAATCAGCGGGCTCAGGTTTAAGATAATTTGAAAAGAAGCAATGGCAACACAAGGAAAATCGTTTTCATGCAGCGAGTGGTTTGGATCTTGAATCAGCTGCCTGAGAGTGTGGTGGCGGCAGAGTCAACTGAGGGTTTCGAAAGTGAGTTGGATCATTATCTGAAAAAGAAAAAAAACGGCTAGGCTACGGGGAGCAAGGGTAATGGCACTTGGTGAATTGCTCCTTAAGAGGGTCAGCACGGAGATGATGGGCCGAAGGGTGATCTTCCATGCTGTAACCATTCTATGATGAACTGGAACAGAAGTGAATGAACCAGATAAAAACAGAAAATTACCTCCCATGATCTCTGTTGCCATCAGCTAGTTTACCAGTATTCATCCCTCTTTACAGGCCCATTCCTAATGGTAAGCGCTTGCCGAACTGCTATTATAAAGTTTAATTGCTAAATAAATATGCTTTAAGTACTGAGCATTACAGCCTGATAGTGATTGGACTAACATTAACAGACACAGGAAGGCAAAAGTAAAGCAAGACTTTATCAAAATCATTAACACCGATTAATGAAATTCCATTCTACTTTGATGTTGAGTTATGAGGCACAAATTGACAATTCACATCATAAAAGCAGTGGAATACAAATATGGAATCAGCCTATATTTGATTGGCAGTATGTTGATGCTGTTTCACTTCCTCTATTGGTTCAGCTGAAACGTCCTCATGTTTGATGTTCAGTATTGTAAGGTGCAAAGGCTTGTCACAACTTGGATCATAGAATTTACAGTGCAGAAGGAGGCCATTTGGCCCATCGTGTCTGCACTGGACCTTGGAAAGAGCATCCTACCCAAGCCCATACCTCCACCCTATCCCAGTAACCCCTCTCCACCTTTTTTTTCTGGACATTAAGGGCATTTATCATGGCCAATCCACCTAACCTGCACACCTTTGGACTGTGGGATGAAACCGGAGCACCCGGAGGAAACCCACGCACACACGGGGAGAACATGCAGACTCCGCACAGACAGTGACCCAAGCCGGGAATCGAACCTGGGACCCTGGAGCTGTGAAGAAACTGTGCTAACCACTATGCTACCAGGCTGTCCCTTGGAGCCCATAATACTCACCAATGGCCTCTTGAAATAAAAGCACCAGTTTGCGTTCCACTTGCAGAATGTTGGGAGTCACCTCAATTCATTTCCAATGAATCTTTGAAGCATATGGGCCCCTGTACATAACTTGATATTTAAAATGGTGCACACTGCAGCAATTTATGAAGGTCAAAGCTCTTTTTTTTTGTGCAAAAAGTGAAAAGTCACTGCAAATGCTGAAAGTGATTTGATAATGCATCTGAGGGTCTCCAAAACATTAAACCTGTGTAACGGCTGGCAAGTAAAATGTAAAACTGCTGACATGCTACAGGACCGACAGCCCCCCAACTTTCGCTTAAAAGTGTTTTTCCCTCAGTCACTGATCTTGGTGAGTTAGAGAATCGAATAGTACAGCTGGCTCTTTCAAAGGGCAATCCAGTCCCACAATCTATTCTTTCCCCACAGCCCTGCAAATTCTTATCCTTGTCAAGACCTGGATGTTTGACAAGCAGCTTCACGAGACGCATGCTTGGGGACTACAGCCACAGCAATGCAGGTCTCACGCAACATTGAAAAACCCTAAAGACTGCCATGCTTGCCAGCATCTGAAAAGAGGGAAGATCGGTTAGAGTTTGGGGCACTCAAAATATTACCCCTCCTGGTTCTCTTTTGCAGTTGCGAACAGTGACATCCAAATCCAAGTCCTCCATCACTCTGAAGAACAAGGGCAGTAGACACATGGAAACATCAGCCCCTGCAAGCTCCCCTCCAAGTTATCCTGATTTGCAACTATGTCCATTCCTTAACTGTCGCTGGGTCAGAAATCTTGGTACTCCCTTCCTAACAGCACTATGGGAGTGCCTACACTACTTGGATTGCAGCACTACAAGGAGGCTCACCACAACCTTCTTGAAGGCAATTAAGGATAGGCAATAATGTTGTCGTTGCTGGCAACGATCAAATCTCACAAATAATTAAAACAAAACTCCACTAGACATTGAATAATCTGTTCAGCATTGTTTGATAAGTTTGTCACGGTTTACATTCGCATTTGAGGAAAAGCAACTCAGGCAGTTGTCGACATCCTTCGAATTATGTCCCCAAAGGGAATGAGAAAACAACTTACATTTATATACATGATGTCCTAAAGCACTTTCTAGCCATTGAACTGGCTTTTCTGAACTGAAGCCACTATTGCGAAGCAGGAAGCATGGCTGCCAATTTACGCACAGCAAGCTTCCACAACTAGTAATGTGGCGGTGATCAGATCATCTGCTTTAGTGACGACGGCTGAGGAATAAATATTGGCCAGGAGATTCTGGGGCAAACAGCCCAGCTCTTTTCCAAAATGGTGTCATGGGGTCTTTTCCATCCAGCTGACAGGGCAGTTTAATATTTCGTCTGAAAGGTGGCCCCTCCAACAGTACTGCACCAGAGTGTAGATTCGGTGCTCAAGGCTCTGGAGTGGGGTTAAAACCCATGACTCCTGATTTCAGAGATGAGTGTTCCGAACTGAGGCATTGCTGACAGAAAAGAGTAATGTTTCTTAACATGCTCGGAAGATGGAATAACGTTTTGACCCTTGAATATCCAGCCCATGCCGAGTTAATGCCAGAATTACAGTCCAATAACGTGGGGGGAAATTTTGATCCTGCACTAGCTCTGCGCGGGATCAGCGATGCGGGCACGAAACCCGGATAGAAACATAAACTTCGATTCTCTCTGGAGAGATTGCGTTTCCCGATTTTCCTCATTGGCGACGTCGCGAGGTTTCATGCCAATAAAGGGTGGGAACCTCATTTAAACAGATTTTAATTACTTTAAATATGACCCCACCCCCCCCTCGCCACATGATCCCCCTTCATTAAATATTCATACCTCGCTGACGGGATGTCACTTTGGCGAGGTTTACAACAGGTTTGGCCAAACGATAATCAGTTAAGGTGCAGAGGTAAGTCTGGCCGCTGGGGAGGGAGCGACATGCCTGGGCAGTGCCCTGGAACAGGCCGGCAGTGCCAACCACTAGATTTTAAAGGATATAAGTTGGCTCCTCCATGCAGTCCAATGACATTTTTTTAACTGTTTGAAAAACTAAAAGGAAAGCACATTGACAGTATAATTCAAATACACACTTATATCAAACCTACCATCAAATATAAACAAGCTACATCATTGTAGTAAACATACTAGAGATATGATCAAAGTGCCTAGAACATAACACAGAAGCAGCCATGGTGATGAGAATAAATATTTTCCTTCCTTCGACTCCCTGTATCCACTATGCGGTTAAGCTGTACCTCTGGTGTACATTTTACCGGTGTGGTCTTTGTTAGTGGATCGTGCCCGGCCTTATGGCTCTACATTCAGGGGTCTCGGAGTAGGTATCAGTGTATATTGCCACTATGTTTTGGATGCTGCCTCCCCTCCCCCAAGTCGCTGGTCACGATTAGGTCCCCGAAACGGCTGGTGATTTGGCTCCATGTGCTGAGGAAGCTTTCCTCCGAGCCCCTGATGGAGGATTTTCAGAAATTCTGCGAAGTCAGACAGACAGCCTTGGGTGGCACTGCTGATCTCCACCCGAGCAGGAGTTTCCGGCGGCAATGAGGAAGGCGAAGGCCAAGGCGTCTGCCCCTCTTTCCATAAAGAGTTCTGATTGTTCTGACACCCCAAAGACTGTCATTTAAGGGCAAGGCTCCACCCTCACCCCCACGACCCTGGACATGGTCTCGAAAAAGGAGGTCCAATACCCGGGAAGCTTGGGGCAGGAGCAGAGCACGTGAGTGTGGTTGACTGGACCTTCTTTGCACCGTTCATTTATCCTCCATCTCCGGAAAGAACCCGCTTATGCGTGCCCTGGTTAGGTGTGCCCTATGCACCATGTTTAGCTGCATTAGGCTCAGTCCTGCGTATGAGGAGGTGGAGTTTGTCCGATGCAGTGCTTCGATTCAGAGTCCTCACCCTATCTCCATGCCTAGCTCTTCCTCCCACCTTTCCCGTGTCGCATCCAACAGGGCCCTTACCTCCTTTAAATTTGTCCCTACACGTCGGCGCATTTATCGTCCCCCAATTAAACCGCTGCCAGCAGTTTGTCCAGTAGGGTATGTCCGGGTAGCTGGGGGAACGTTGCGGTCTTCTTGCGAAGGAAGTCCCGCAGTTGTAGGTATTGGTGCTCATTGCCTTTCAGGATCTGGAGCTTGTGTTAGTTCCCCCAGGGTCGCTACTTTACCACCTACATACAGGTCCCGTACTGTCAGTACCCCTTCGTCCTGTCTCCACGTTTTGAAGGTGGCATCTGTGTTTACCGGGATGGATTTGTGGTTTTTACAGATGGGAGCTACAACAGACATGACTCCAAGTTTGAAATGGTGCCTGAGCTGATTCCAGGTCCTTAGTGTGGCCACTACCACCGGGCTCCTCGAGTATTTGACTGGGGGGGAATGGAAGTGGGGCTGTGGCCAGTGCTCGGAGGCATGTCCCAAACAGGAGGTTTCCTCCATCCGTACCCATTCCACCTCCAGCTCTCCCAGACACCCCCAAATCATTTCTGCAATCGCTGCCCAGTGGTAGAATAGGAGGTTCAACAGCGCCAGGCCTTCCATGTTCGGCCTCCTTTGTAGGATGCTTTTGCGAACCCGAGAGTTTTTTCCCGCCCCCACAAACAGCATGCTTAATCGATCTACCTTGATGAAGAAGGCTTTGCGGATGAAGAGCAGGAGGGATCTGAATAGGAAGAGGAATCTTGGCAGCACGTTCATTTTTATTCTCTGCACTCTTCCCAACAGGGAGAGCGGGAGTGAGTCCCACCTCTGCAGATCTTTCTTTACTCACTCCACTCGGCTCGACAGGTTCCACTTATGGATCTGTGCCCAGTTGTGGCATATCTGGATTCCCCAGGCATTCGGCCCATCGAACCTGCACCGGCACTCCGTAAGCACCCCACCCACTCCCTCAAGCGATCCCCATAACTCCCAACTAACCTTTAGACACTAAGGGGCAATTTAGAATGGCCAATCCACCTCACCTGCACAACTGAGTGTGACCCTGCAGCAAGTTACACACGTCGGCTTTTGGCTTTGAGCTGGCGTCGTTGGTGTCACTGGATAGGGAGGGTTCAGTCAGAGCGCTGAATGAAATATAAATACATGGGAGTTGTCAACGGGGCTAATGTTACTAATTAAACAGTATGTAAAATAATCCACTGTCAGGCAAAAATTTACTTTTTAAAGACATGCCAAAACACTTCAGTGCGTCAATGCAATCACTCGACATGGCACAAAACACATTTCAGGTGCCGACTAAATATTGATACGTCGAACGCACTGATGCCTGGGTGGCGCAGTGAGTTTATGTAATAACATTTTAACACTAACTTCGATTTGAATCTAACCCAGTTAATTCTTCGCTGTTCATACAGTTCCAACAATTCAGACCAATTTTTAAAATTCTTTCACGGGATGTGGACTTTGCTGGATATTTTTGTTGCCCGTCCGAAAATGCCCTCGATAATTTGGCGGTGATCCGCCTTCCTGGGCCGCTGCAGTCCATGTGGTGTAGAGAACACCCACAGTGGTGTGAGGAAGTTCATGGGATTTGACCCAGCTACAGGGTTTGAAAGTTTCTGTCCAGTGGGCCTTGGTGAGTTACTGTAATGCATCTTGTAGAAAATGAAAATCGCTTATTGTCACAAGTAGGCTTCAATGAAGTTACTGTGAAAAGCCCCTAGTCGCCACATTCCGGCGCCTGTTCGGGGAGGCTGGTACGGGAATTGAACCGTGCTGCTGGCCTGCCTTGGTCTGCTTTAAAAGCCAGCGATTTAGCCCAGTGTGCTAAACCAGCCCCTCATACTGCCACCACTGTACATCGGCGGTGGAGGCAGTACATATTTAAGGGGGTGGATAGCTGTCAATCAAGCGGGCTGCTTTGTCCTAGATGATGCCAAACGTCTTGGGTGTTGTTGGAGCTGCAGTCATCTAAGTAGCGGAGAGTATTCCCTCACACTCCTGACTTGCCTTGTAGATGGTGAACCCTCCCGGGGTGGGGGGTGGTCAGGGGTTGTTTCAGGGGCCTCGGAGATTGGGATTAAATGCTGCACTGCACAAAACGGGGATATGTGCGGCCTCGGCTGCGCGTTCCCCTTTCAGGTCCCTTATTCAACACAAGTTGCGTAGAATAGGCATGTGTTTCTCGGCACCGCAAGTGCCCAGGAAACACGCGCTCAACGCGCCCGCTAGGGCTCTTTGTTCCCTTTTGGGAGAAGCGCCCTTTTGTCTCTCAAATGGAGAATTCCACCCATAAGCTGCACCGTCGGGAACATTGATCTCATGTCGCAAACAAAGCACATTTGTCTCTGGAGCAACAGAGTTCTGCTCTACATCCGGACTCGTGCTGTATATTACTGGGAAAAAACTGCATTTCCAGCACTGGTGATACAAATGTAGGAAAGAAGACTATGAACACTCATTGTGTGGTGAGGAAATTAAATATTTTACGAAGGAGAAGATAATACCCCGCAACTCAAACAGTCAATCACAAACGCCCAAACACCCATTCCTTAAACGCAGTCTCTTGCAAACAGCAAAGAAGTCAATGCCAGACATCACTTTGGGAAATAGTTTTCCCACTTCTTTGCTCCAGGAGGTGACTGGTATAATTTCCTGTAAGAATTACTGGAAATAATTGGAGAAGTCATTGCTCAGGAAGTTGCCTTTTAAAAGGTTGTCCATGGTGAGCACATCTGCGACTGCCATATGCTTCCATGTTTCTCTTTCATGTGAGCACAGTGCTGGGAATGAAAAGGGTTTCACAAGGCAAATGAATAATGGAGACACTAATTCCGGTGTGCAATGGCTGAACTATTTATTTTAAGGAATTAAGGCCATTAACAATGCCCAGGAGTTTCTGAAAAATTGTCAAGTAATTTGTATTCCACTTCTCCTCTCAATAGTTGGAGCAGGCAGGCCACGGAGAGCTTGGTAATTTTTTTGAATGTCACGTTGCTGTTGCCCTTTGCTGAGCAGCACATTTAATGTGGTGCAGCAAGGGACAGTTTAAGAGGAGAGAGAACCTGACCTTACATGTGTCCCATGATTCGATTGTTTGTACCGCAGAGTGCAATCCAAGGACAGTTCTGTCCTAATACACAAATGATACCCAGAAAGTGTGGGCTGCCTTATGAGGAAAGGTTGGAGAGGCTCAGCTTGTATCCACTGGAGTTTAGAAGAGTAAGAGGCGACTTAGAACATGAACGTACTGTGCAGAAGGAGGCCATTCGGCCCATCGAGGCTGCACCGACCCACTTAAGCCTCACTTCCACCCTATCCCCGTAACCCAATAACCCCTCCGAGCATTTTTGGTCACTAAGGGCAATTTATCATGGCCAATCCACCTAACCAGCGTGTCTTTGGACTGTGGGAGGAAACCGGACCACCCGGAGGAAACCCATGCAAACACGGGGAGTGCACACAGTGATCCAGCGAGGGAATCGAACCTGGGACCCTGGCGCTGTGAAGCCACAGTGCTATCCACTTGTGCTACCGTGCTGCCCAATTGAAACATACAAGATCCTGAGGGGTCCTGACAAGGTGGATGTGGAGAGGATGTTGTTACGGGAGAGGTGTTTTCAGAACCCCAAAATGTATCATGGAGTTCAACCAACCTCTCCCTTTAATGCTATTGTTGCTTTTCCGAGCACACGGCTTGTTCCCTAGGTGTGGGATTACAATTATGGACAAGTGGGTTTTTAAACACAAAACCATGTTTATTCCATGAACTCAACTTAACCTCTTAACACCCCTTACTTCAAAGATAACCCCGAAAATATTACTAAATAATCCTTCAGTTATTCCTTTCAACATCCATGAGACTTGATACCTTTAAACAGAAACACATCAGGTTAAAGGCTTTACTATTATGAGTTTAAATCACCCAAATGATCCAGAGATAGTCTTTTATGGCAGAGATCACAGCAGATCCAGCTCTCTGGAAACACCCAGACACACCCCAAGCTCTTTTCAAACTGAAACTAAAAAATGCAAAATGGCTGATCTAAAGCCCAGCTCCACCCACACTCTGACATCACTGCATTTCTTAAAGGTACATTGCTTAAACATCCATTTCTTAAAGGCACTCTCACCTGACATTTCCCCCCATGAAAAATAAATAAACCATCAACTTCAAGATGGTTTCATTTTTCATTTTTGCACCATCCACTAAGAAATGTACACAGTAAATATACCTTTTCGTTTTAAAAAAATAACACACGCAAACAGGTATAATAATATAGTCCATTTTTCTTTGTTCTTCTTCCTCCAATCAAAATCCTTCTCGATTGACAGTCTCTTTGAACAAAGTCTCTGCACGATCCATCCATTCCTCTACTCCTCGGCATTTCTCTTTAGAATCAGATACTTTAGTTCAATCTGACCACAGAGCCCCTTGCAATTCTCCACTACAGGAGCATTGGTGATCACAGCTTTCAGGCAGGCAAATGCCTGTTGAAAGTCCGCTGTTCATTGAAATTTTTGACGTTTCTTTAGCAAGTCCATCAGTGGAGGAATCACGCCACAAAACTTTTGCACAAATGTTCGATCAAATCCACTCATGCTAAGAAATCGCATTATTTCCCTTCGTCTTGAGGGTATCGGAAACTCCGCAAGGAAAGTGATTCGGGCTTCTCCAAATTCACTTTTGGCTAGGTTCATCACCAAACCCGCCGCCTGAAGTCGATCGAAGAATTCCATACGATGTTTTAAATGTTCTTTCCATGTCTGGAAGTTGAAAATAAAAGCAGATTGGCCCAATTTCTCAATGCAATCCTTCAAACGCGGGATAGGATAAGAGTCCGTTCTTGTAACTGCATTCACCTTGCGATAGTCCCCACACAACCGTTGGGTACCGTCTGGTTTAGGTACCATCACTATGGATGAGCTCCATTGGCTGCAACCCACTTCAATTATGCCATTTGTAAGCATACTCTCAATTTCTTTGTTAACCTGTGCCAATTTTAAAGGGTTAAGTCTATATGGATGTTGTTTGATCGGAACAGCATTTCCCACATCTACATCATGTATAGCCATTTTAGTACTTCCCACTTTATGTCTACAAACTTGCCCATGTGATATCAATAACTCTTTCAGGTCAGTTTGTTTCCCATCAGATCACCTTTACCTTTACCACTTGAGTATTTCTCATGTCCCCAGTTTCTATCCCTCACCGTCTGAAACTGATGTCGGAAACCAATCTTTGATTTATGAACTAATTCATAATCATCTGCCATTTCTGCTGCTAATCTCGCAGTTTTAACCCTCTGTTCTTCCACGTGAGTTCTCACTACATCAGGAATTTAATTTTTAAACTCCTCCAAAAGTATAATTTCTCTGAGAGCTTCATACGTTTGGTCTATTTTCAAAGTCCTTATCATAGAATTTACAGTGCAGAAGGAGGCCATTCGGCCCATCGAGTCTGCACCGGCTCTTGGAAAGGGCACCCTACCCAAGGTCAACACCTCCACCCTATCTCCATAACCTAGTAACCCCACCCAACACTAAGGGCAATTTTGGACACTAAGGGCAATTTATCATGGCCAATCCACCTAACCTGCATATCTTTGGACTGTGGGTGGAAACCGGAGCACCCGGAGGAAACTCACGCCCACAGACTCCGCACAGACAGTGACCCAAGCTGGAATCGAACCTGGGACCCTGGAACTGTGAAGCAATTGTGCTATCCACAATGCTACCGTGCTGCCCTATCCACCTATCAAAATTACTATGTTTGAGCCTTTCAAACTCCATGTTTGTTCGACCAAATTCTTTCCTTAAATTTCTAAACCTTTGTCTGTAAGCTTCAGGCACCAGTTCATATGCACTTAAGATGGATTTTCACCTCCTCATATGTTCCAGACACCTCCTCCGGTAGTGATGCAAACACTTCACTAGCTCTACCTACCAGCTTTGTTTGAATCAGTAATACACACCCACATGTCCTGTGGCCGTTTCATTTGTTTAGCTACCTTCTCAAATGAAATGAAAAAGGCTTCCACTTCCTTCTCGTCAAACCTTGGCAATGCTTGGATATATTTAAACAGATTCCCACCAAGCCTTCGACTATGATGCTCTTTCTCACTATCCTCTTCAGTATTCTCCAACTGTACGTTTCCCTTTACGTCTGCCAATTTTAACTGATTGTCATGTTTCATGGCCATTTTCTGAAGTTCAAACTCCCTCTCTTTATCTTTTTCCCTGATCTGTATCTCCCTTTCTTTTTCCTTTTGTTCTGCTCGGGCAATTCTTTCTTTTCTCCTTTCTTCTCCCTCCTTTTCTTTTTCCCCTCTCTCTCTCTTTCTCTTTCTTTTTCCGCTCTCTCTCTCTTTCGTATTCCAGTCGCTTTAATTCTTTCTCATGTTCCATTTGTTTAATTTGCAACTGAATTTTTGCCACATCTAATGAATCAGAATGTATCACAGGCAAACGTAAATGCGCAGATACCACGTTAAGTACCTCGGGCGAAATTCTCCCCCAACGGCGCGATGTCCGCCGACTGGCGCCAAAAACGGTGCCAATCAGACGGGCATCGCGCCGGCCCAAAGGTGCGGAATGCTCCGCATCTTTGGGGGCCGAGCCCCAACATTGAGGGGCTAGGCCGGCGCCGGAGGGATTTCCGCCCCGCCAGCTGGCAGAAATGGCGTTTGTTGCCCCGCCAGCTGGCGCGGAAATGTGGCGCATGCGCGGGAGCGTCAGCGGCCGCCGACAGTTTCCCGCCCATGCGCAGTGGGGAGAGTCACTTCCTCCTCCGCCATGGTGGAGGCCGTGGCGGAGGCGGAAGGGAAAGAGTGCCCCCACGGCACAGGCCCGCCCGCGGATCGGTGGGCCCCGATCGCGGGCCAGGCCACCGTGGGGGCACCCCCGGGGTCAGATCGCCCCGCGCCCCCCCCCCCAGGACCCCGGAGCCCGCCCATGCCGCCTGGTCCCGCCGGTAAATACCAGCTTTGATTTACGCCGGCGGGACAGGCAATTTCTGGGCGGGACTTCAGCCCATCCGGGCCGGAGAATTGAGCGGGGGGTCCCGCCAACCGGCGCGGCCCGATTCCCGCCCCCGCCCAATCTCCGGTACCGGAGACTTCGGCGGGGGCGGGATTCACGGCGGCCAACGGCCATTCTCCGACCCGGCGGGGGGTCGGAGAATGACGCCCCTCATCTTTTTGTATTTTCCTAGGCAGTGTTAACTGCAATGCTTTTTTTGCCAAACCTAACAGTCTGTTTTTACTCTCTGTCCGTAAGGTATCACATGTTATCGTGTCCATCCCCAAAAACTTCTGAGCCTCTGAAAGAGCCATTGTTCACAACACTCTCACCACTTAAACTAAAATACCACACCGGAAAAGCAACAAACCTTCACTGTCTTTAAGTTCACAAAAGCCAATCCAATAGATAGACTTTTATCCCTGACAATGTTTCCTCTAGTGGGGAGAATCTAGAGCTAGACATCACTATTTAAAAATAAGAGGCTGTCCATTTAAGACGGAGATAAGGAGAAATGTGAGTCTTTGGACCGCTCTTCCTGAAAAGGTGAAGAAAGCAGAGTCTTTGATTATTTTTAAAGACGAGGTGGCTAGATTCTTGGTAAACAAGGGGGTGATAGATCTGGGATAGGTATGATGCAGATTTGAGGCTACTATCATGACAGCCATGATCTTATTAAATGGCAGAGCAGATCGACCGAGAGATTCAATTGCCTATCTTGTTCCTTGCTCATTTGTTCGGATGATACAATACAATTTGCGCATTTACCTGCTTAGATTTATACTTAAAATCTAATTTCAACCACTTGTATTCTTTTAGAACCTTCAACGTAATTAAAATTTACCATGGAGCTTCACAGAGGCATCACGTAACCAAATAGGTTCATGCGCTCCGTCCCCCCCCCCCCCCCCCCCCCCGTCCCCCCCGTACCCCCCACCTCCACAGCCAAGGGGATATTAGGGCAGATGACCAAACATTTGGTCAGAGGTAGATTTTAAGGAATGCCTTAAAGGAGGAAATAAACGTGCAGGGCGAAAGAGGTTTAGGGAGGAAATTCCAGGGGTGGGATTCTCCCCTACCCGGCAGGGCGGGCCGTACCGGTGCCGAGGTGCGGCATGAACCACTCCGGCATCGGTCCATCCGGAAGGTGTGGAATCCTCCGCAACTTCAGGGGCTAGTCTGGCGCCGACGGGGTTGGTGCCGTGCCAGCCGGCGCCAAAGGGCCTCCGCATGTGCTGGCGTCATCCCAGCGCATGGGGGTTCTTCTCCGCGCCAGCCATGGCGGACTGTTACACGGCCGGCGCAGAGGGAAAGAGTGCCCCCACTGCACAGGTGACTCCTGATCGTGGGCCAGGCCCCCCCACCCCCCGGGGACTCCGCAGGCTGCCCACAGAGCCAGGTCCCGCCGGTACAAACCTGGTGTATTTTACGTCGGCGGGACCCGCCGAAAATGGGCGGCCACGCGGCCCATCGCGGGCCAGAGAATCGCCCGGGGGGGGGGGGGGGGGGGGGGCTCCCAACGGCCCCCGACCGGCGCAGCAGGATTCCCGCCACGGTGAAAAACCAGCGCAGGAGAATCCAGCAGCCAGCGTCGGGGTGGGATTCACGCCCCCCCCCCTCCCCCCCCCCCCCCCCGCGATTCTCCAGCCCAGCGGGAGGTCGGAGAATCCCGCCCCAGATCTTAGGGCCTAGATAGCTGAAGGTGTCGATCAGGAGGTCGGAATGGGCAGACTGCAGAGATTGCAGAGACAGGGTGGGGTGAGGATATGGAGGGATTGCAAATTTTAAAATTGAGGCACTGTTTAAGTGCAGATCAGCGAGAATGAGGTCATGGGTGAACGGTACTTGTTGCCAAATTAGCACACAGCAACGGAGTTCTGGATGACACTCAAGTTTACAACGGGTACAATGTGAGAGGCTGGCTAGGGGTGTGTTAGAATAGTCAAGTGTTGAGGTAATAAAGACATGGGTGAAGGTTTCAGCAGCAGAAGAGCTGGGGCAGTGGCCCCAACAGCTGATGTCACACAGATGGAATTAGGTGGTCTTAAGTGATTGCATGTATACGCGATTGAAAGCTCACCTCGGGGTCAAACATTATGGTTGAAAACCCTTGGACCTGGTTATGGATTTGCCCACCTGCATTTCCGCAGATTCGGGAGGACTGCTCAGCAAGTCAACCGGCCTCGCAATATCTGCTAAACTGAGACCAAGAGCAAGTTCGGATTTCACTCTTGGCCAGACTTCAAAGGAACTGTGCAAAAGATCTCTGCAGGCTAACAGTGGGTGGGAGTTCCCATTCACTGGCAACTCAGCCAACAAAAAATGCAACCACTCGGTGATGGTATGCTGACACATTAACTGCAGGCTAAACATAGACTCTCCAATACAAAAAAGCAATTGTTTACCATTGAATCAGAGTTTTAGATTGATTAACTTTGTGTACTGTCTGACAAAGAAGAAGCCAAAGCCAGTCTGAGAACATCAAATATTGAAACAAAAAGGCTGCCCAGTATTGGAATGAACAAGACACCATCCTGATTTGGAAATTTATTACCATTCCTTCACTGTTGCTGGGTCGGAATCCGAGAATTCAGTACCTAACAGCAGTCATTTTCAAAGTCATGGTCGCGACCCGCAGGTGGGTCGCAGGCAGATGTCGGGAAGGCTATCAGTCGCAGCGTTCCCGATCGCGGGAAGAAGTGTCCAACTGTCGTGGCCGGCTTTCAGATGGATTGGCCATGATAAACTGCCCTTAGTGTCCAAAATTGCCCTTAGTGTCCAAAATTGCCCTTAGTGTTGGGTGGGGTTACTGGGTTATGGGGATAGGGTGTAGGTGTTGATCTTGGGTAGGGTGCTCTTTCCAAGAGCCGGTGCAGACTCGATGGGCCGAATGGCCTCCTTCTGCACTGTAAATTCTATGACTATGATTATCCCGCGCACGCGTGCTCCTCAATAGTGCGCAGGCCCAGAGCTCTGCGAGGCAGTCCGCCTCCTCCCGACGTCAGCGCGCTGACCCAGGAGCAAATTCTTTTTAAAAAATCAATGGAGTCTTCTCTCCAGAAGCGGCAGCAGAGAGCAGGTCACATGCCCTCGTACACTGACGTCATGTGCACTGTGCGCGAGAGAGATTCCTCCATTTTGTAGCTGCCAGCAGTGCTGCTGAGAGCTCCAGGGCCTCTGGCGAACAACCCATAAAGACGAAGCTGAAAACAGGAACAAAGCAGCATAAAGATGATTTCTTGAGGTATGGGTTTATTAATTGTGCCACTGCAAATCAGGATGTAAAGTTTGTGTGTGTTATATGTAGGGAAGTACTGGTAAACAAAAGATTAAACTCTCAAAGCTTCAAAGGCATTTCAAGACTAAACATGGAAAGTTTGAGGACAAACCTCTTGATTTTTTTTCAACGGATGCAGTGAGATCTTAAATCGGCAGCTGAAGTCCTGAGCAGACGTGTAACATTGAATGACAAAGCAAGTGAGATCGTGAGGACCAAGCAGGCTCACCTGACACATTAACGGTCAGCAAAAACGGTGGGGCTTGAGGTCGGCCGGTGTGGGCCACGAAGTGCGGGCGGCGTGGGTCGCGAAGGTTGGCCGGTGTGGGTCACGAAGGATGGCCGGTAGGTAAAAAAGGGTCCCCGGCAAAAAAGTTTGAAAAACACTGCCTGACAGCACTGTGCGAACACCGTGAACACCTTGCAAGAATTGCAGTGATTCAACGTGACATCTCAAAACCACCTTCTGAACGGAAACTGGGAATTCACACAGCTGTTAACAACCCACTATCCAGATGGATGGATTTTCCAGGCCGCTAACCCCCGCCAACTGGGCTTTCTGCTCTATGAGGCCCTGCAAAACATGTCTCCCGGTTTTTCTTTTTGGCAAAATGTCAGAAGATCCAGAGAGAAAACCTGGCTGTTTCTCTGGGGAGAAACACACTAGTTTTCATTCAAAACTTGACACTTTGCCATTTTGGGGGGGGAAATTCAACCCATTGTATTAAGCTGCCCATAAATTTCTGACGTGGGACGTACCTCAGAAGGCCATTGGGCAGTTAATTAAACTAGACATCCCATTCTGAGCTTTATAGGTCATGCGAAAGTAGTATTCGAGGCACTTACGAAAAAATAACCTGAGCTTGCTTCTAATTATTTATATCTGACAGAAAATAAGGATACATTTACTTTACTTTAGAAACATGCAAGTTGCAGAAGTTGGTCACCGAACAAATGAGTGAGCATAAAAATAGATCCATTCTGTCACATTACAACACTTTATAACCAGTTATAAATCTCTTTGATGAGCCATTTCAGAAACATGAAACCCATGCCTCACATATACAGTGCTTGCAAAAGCCAAGACTCAATACTGTTTCTGTTAAAAAGCTTCTGCTGAAATCTGAGAGAATAAGATGACTGGGTTGTAAGGAACGCAGGTTCTTTCTGCGCTTTTTAGGGCAAGACAAAGCTCAGGTGAATTTAACACCAGCAGCATACTGGCACGCCCCTCACACACTTTCAACTGGTATGTAAATTACTGAAGGTTCACAAGCTACCTGGTCAGGGGTAGATTTTAATGGACAGTTCTTTGAAACCGCAATTATTTTTAAACATGATTTCTCACGGGATGTGGGCAGCACTGGCAAGGCTAGCTTTAATTGCCCATCCTTAGTCCCTCGAGTTCAGAGTGCAGATAAGACACAACCATGTTAATGTGCCGTAAACACGGCAGGTCAGGTAGGGATGGCAAATTCCCTTCGTAAGTGGTGCATTTGTGAGCCAGTCTTGAAGAGCCAGCAAGCCTTGCTCTACA
The DNA here is from genome assembly GCF_047496885.1 of Scyliorhinus torazame. NCBI lineage: Eukaryota > Metazoa > Chordata > Chondrichthyes > Carcharhiniformes > Scyliorhinidae > Scyliorhinus > Scyliorhinus torazame. The sequence continues at coordinate 27,336,692 of NC_092715.1, forward strand.
CCTCGGAGGCCTCCAAGGTTATCTTCCGTCCCAGAGTCCACTCCGTGGAGCAGGATGAAAAGTGCTCACGCTTCTTCTTCCAAAAGGTGCACAGAGAGACCTCTGTGATCAGCAGCCTGAAGGAAGAAGATGGCTCTGTAAAGTCATCGCAGTCTGACATCCTGAGGATCAGCAAATCCTTTTATGCTGGACTGTATGATCTGAAGCCAACAGACAACACTGTTTCTCAGACCTTCCTGTCATCTATCACGGAAGTCTTAGGCGACAGCGAGAGGGAAAACCTGGACAAACCGCTAACTCTGGAAGAGCTGACAAAGGCCGTCAGGTCCTTTGAGACGAGTAAAACCCCCGGAAGCGACGGCTTACCGGTTGAGTTGTATTCGGCTCTGTGGGACTGGATGGGCCCAGACCTGCTGGAAATGTACGAGAGTATGCTTCTGGACGGCAGCATGTCAGAATCCATGAGGAAAGGCATCAACACCCTCATCTACAAGCAGAAGGGGGAAAGGGAAGAAATTCGAAATTGGCGACCCATTTCACTGTTGAATGTGGATTATAAAATTATAGCCAAGCTCATCGCCAATCGGGTCAGGTCTGCTCTGGAGTCGGTGATCCACCCTGACCAGACGTGTGCTGTACCCGGCAGGAAGATCTCTGATAGCTTCGCGCTACTCAGGGATACGATCGCCTACGTGCAGGACAGGAAGGTGGACACCTGCCTCATCAGTCTTGACCAGGAGAAGGCTTTTGACAGAATATCGCACACCTGCATGATGGATGTGCTCTCCAAAATGAGGTTTGGGGAGGGAATTCGCAATGGGATCAAACTGCTCTACACAAACATCTATAGCGCCGTCTCAATCAATGGGTGGGAAAAGTTCCAGATCAAATCTGGAGTCAGGCAGGGCTGCCCTCTCTCCTCGGCCCTGTTTGTGTGCTGCATAGAACCTTTTGCCGAGTCCATCAGGAAGGATCCGGGTATAAGAGGAGTGACGATCCCAGGCAGCAGAGGCGTGCAAGTTAAGGCCTCCCTGTATATGGACGATGTCGCCGTCTTCTGCTCGGATCCCGCGTCTGTACGCAGGCTCTTGAATGCCTGCGACCAGTTTGAACTGGCCTCGGGAGCCAAGGTAAACCGCGGCAAGAGCGAGGCCATGTTCTTTGGGAACTGGGCCGACCGGTCCTTTGTCCCCTTCACTGTCAGGTCAGATTACCTGAAGATGCTGGGGATATGGTTCGGAGTGGCTGGGGCGAGCACCAAAAACTGGGAGGAGCGCATCGCCAAGGTAAGACAGAAACTGGGCGGGTGGGAGCAACACTCCCTCTCCATTGCGGGCAAAACCCTGGTCATCAGGTGTGAGGCACTCTCGGTGTTACTGTACGTAGCGCAGGTCTGGCCCATTACCCGACCCTATGCCGCAGCAGTCACCCGGGCCATCTTCAAATTCATCTGGAGATCCAAGATGGACCGTGTCCGAAGGGACATCATGTACAAACCTCTGGATAAGGGAGGGAGAAACGTACCCAACGTCTCCCTCATCCTGATGGCCACCTTTGTGTGCAGCTGCATCAAGCTGTGTGTGGACCCCCGGTATGCAAATACCAAGTGTCACTACATAGTGAGGTTCTACCTGTCCTCGGTGTTATGAAGGATGGGCCTAGCCTCATTGCCGCGGAACGCTCCAAGTAGTTGGACCGTGCCGTACCACCTGTCCCTCGTGAAAATGTTTTGAAGAAAAACACCTTTGACCACAAGGCAATGAAGCAGTGGTCAGCACGTAATGTCCTCGAGGCCCTCAGGGAAAAGCAGGCTGTGGAGGACATTGGACGGTTCCCTGAGCAGACTGTCAGAGTCATCTGGCAGAACGTCTCATCAGCTTGGCTGGTAGTGAGAAGGGCCCTCCCCATCAGAGTCTTCATGTACACCCGAAGGCTCAGCGCCGTTGCACGCTGCCCTCGGAGTGGCTGTGGGGGAAATGAGACGGTCACCCACCTCCTTGTGGAATGTGCCTTTGCAAAGAAGGTCTGGAGATTTGTCAAGGTTCACCCCGAGCAGCTCTGTGACACAGGACTCTGTGCTCTACGGACTGTTTCCAGGGACACACACCGAGACAAACATCAACTGCTGCTGGAAGGTCATCAACTCGGTGAAAGACGCTCTTTGGTCTGCCCGAAACTTGCTGATCTTCCAGTGCAAAGAGCTGTCCTCGACCGAGTGTTGCAGACTGGCACATTCCAAGGTCCAGGACTACGTGCTGAGGGACGCACTCAAGCTTGGGGCAGCTGCCACCAAGGCGCAATGGGGAAAGACCACGGTGTAAGGTCTTAACAGCAAATGTACACCGAGGGGCGGGTAACAGTGTAAACCCCCCTCGGTCTGGGTCATTAACACTCCAATGTATAAAAGAAACATGACAACGTAAATGTTTAAGAAGGAATGGTAACGTAAAGGGCGATATGTGTGTAAGGTTATCAAAATTGAATGGAAGAAAGTCAAGGGAATGTGTAACTCTGATGGAAATGTAAAGTCAAGACAGTTCTGTAATGTTTATGATAGATTTTATGAATAAAGTATATTTTTTGAAGAAAAAAAAAAATCTGACAACTTCATAGTTACCGATGTCTTTATGTCTGGATTTTTTGAACTGTATTTAAATTCTCAGGTCGTTATGACGGGAGTTGGATTGACATTGTTCAGCCCCAATCTCTGGATCCCTCCTGTTACCACAACTGCTTTCATGAGAAACCAAATCCATTCAAAAATTGACTAAAACAGCACATATGTTCCAGAACATCTATCCAAATCTGAAGGTAAGTCCTGCAAAGCAGTCTCAGGGAAAGTAGCTCAGTTAAATCAAGAGATATAAAAAGCCTCTTTGTCCATTAATTGTGTAGGATCTGGAATGCACTGCCTGGGAGTAGTGGAGGCTGGTTCAACCATCGCTTTCAAAAGGGACTTGGATCATTATCGGAAGCGGAACAATTTTCAGAGAAGGCTGGGGCACGGGACAAGGTGACAATAAGCAATTTTATGGGCTGGTTTAGCACACTGGGCTAAATCGCTAGCTTTTAAAGCAGACAAGGCAGGCCAGCAGCACGGTTCAATTCCCGTACCTTTCTCCCCAAACAGGCGCCGGAATGTGGCTTTTCACAGTAACTTCATTTGAAGCCTACTTGTGACAATGAGCGATTTTCATTTAATTTCAATTGCTCTTGCAGAGAGCTGGCAGGGCAATGACGTCCAGAATGGCCTCCTTCTGTGCTGTGACCATTCTATGGTTCTATGAGAAGTTGAATAACAGTGTGGGTGTACATGCACCAGGGGCGCGATTCTCCGACCCCCCCACCGGGTCGGAGAATCGCCGGGGGCCGGCGTGAATCCCGCTCCCGCCGTGTCCCGGATTCTCCGCCACCGGAGATTCGGCGGGGGTGGGAATCGCGCCGCGCCGGTCAGCGGGCCCACCCCCGGCGATTCTCCGGCCCGCGATGGGCCAAAGTCCCGCCGCAGTCAACCCACGCCAGCCGGTGTGGATTGAACCACCTACCGTACTGGCGGGAGCAGACGGCGCGGGTGGGCTCCGGGGTCCTGGGGGGGGCGCGGGGCGATCTGGCCCCGGAGGGTGCCCCCACGGTGGCCTGGCCTGCGATCGGGGTCCACCGTTCGGCCGGCGGGCCTCTGCCGTGGGGGCACTCTTTTTCTTCCGCCTTCACCATGGTCTCCACTATGGCGGAGGCGGAAGAGACCCCCTCCACTGCGCATGCGCGGGGATGCCGTGAGCGGCTGCTGACGCTCCCACGCATGCGTCGCCCAGCGAAGTCCTTTCGGCGCCGGCTGGCGTGGCGCCAAAGGCCTTTCCCGCCAGACGTCGGGGCGGTACTCATTCCGGCGCGGGCCTAGCCCCTCAAGGTGAGGGCTTGGCCCCTAAAGGTGCGGAGAATTCCGCACTTTTGGGGCAGCCCGACGCCGAACTGATCCGCGCCGTTTGTGGCGCCGGGTAGCGGACATCGCGCCATTTGCGGAGAATCCTGCCCCTTTACTGAGGAGCTGCTACTGCCAAGTGAAGGCATCACCCATATCCATCCTTTCAAAGACCGGGGAATCTCCAATATTCATCCATATAATCCGACAGTTTTCACAGAACCACGCCTTTTCTGAGCAGTGACCTCATTAAACAATTTGTTTCGCTATTTGCATTTAATTTCCTCAGTGAATTGTATTTCTTTTGTTGCCTGCAATTATCTACATCCCAATGTATTATTCCTCTCCAGAGTATTGTAGAACCATATGCGTTTAAGGATATAATTTGAAAACCTATTATTCACTGCGCCGGTGGATTTGGGACGCTCGCCTCCATCACGTGACCTAGCATAGCCTCCATTTTATTTCCAATGCACCAAAATGTTTAAAAAGCATTCAGTATTGGCCTTGTAAAATATATGGTATATTTGTTACAGGATAATTGATAAAAGGAAAGAGAAAATGCTGGAAAATCTCAGCAGGTCTGGCAGCATCTGTAGGGAGAGAAGAGCTAACGTTTCGAGTCCGATTACTCTTTGTCAAAGCTCCCTACAGATGATGCCAGACCTGCTGAGATTTTCCAGCATTTTCTCTTTCGTTTCAGATTCCAGCATCCGCAGTAATTTGCTTTTATCCAATTGATAAAAGGAACCGCACAGAAACAGGCCATTACCAGGGATGAGGCAGTTGACCCAGGAGAAAGATTAAGCAGAATATTCTCTGGAGTTAAAAAGAACAAACTTTGACAGCATAGATGCAGGATAGCAGTTTCCCTTGGCTAGTGAGTCCAGAACTTGGGGTCATACTCGCAGGATCAAATTCGAACAGGATTAGACAGGGTAGATTTAGAAAGAATGTTCCCAATGGTGGCGATGAGAGAGGGGGGAAGAGAGAGAGAGAGAGAGTGAGAGAGAGTCTCCAGAACTCGGGATCATAGTTTGAGATTAAGGGGTAAACCTTTTAGGACTGAGGTGAGGAGATTGGGAAGCACGGTAGCATTGTGGATAGCACAATGGCTTCACAGCTCCAGGGTCCCAGGTTCAATTCCGGCTTGGGCCACTGTCTGTGAGAGTCTGCACATCCTCCCCGTGTCTGCGTGGGTTTCCTCCGGGTGCTCCGGTTTCCTCCCACAGTCCAAAGATGTGCAGGTTAGGTGGATTGGCCATGATAAATTGCCCTTAGTGTCCAAAATTGCCCTTAGTGTTGGGTGGGGTTGCTGGGTTCTGGGGATGGGGTGGAGGTGTGGACCTTGGGTAGGGTGCTCTTTCCAAGAGCCGGTGGAGACTCGATGGGCCGAATGGCCTCCTTCTGCACTGTAAATTCTATGAAAGTTTCTTCACCCAGAGATTGGATTGGATTGGATTTGTTTATTGTCACGTGTACCGAGGTACAGTGAAAAGTATTTTTCTGCGAGCAGCTCAACAGATCATTAAATACTTGGGAAGAAAAGGGAATAAAAGAAAATACATAATAGGGCAACACAACATATACAATGTGACTACAAAAGCACTGGCATTGGATGAAGCATACAGGGTGTCGTGTTAATGAGGTCAGTCCATAAGAGGGTCATTTAGGTGTCTGGTGACAGTGGGGAAGAAGCTGTTTTTGAGTCTGTTCGTGCGTGTTCTCAGACTTCTGTATCTCCTGCCCGATGGAAGAAGTTGGAAGAGTGAGTAAGCCGGCTGGGAGGGATCTTTGATTATACTGCCCGCTTTCCCCAGGCAGCAGGAGGTGTAGATGGAGTCAATGGATGGGAGGTAGGTTTGTGTGATGGACTGGGCGGTGTTCACGACTCTCTGAAGTTCCTTGAGGTCCTGGGCTGAGCAGTTGCCATACCAGGCTGTGATGCAGCCCGATAGGATGCTTTCTATGGTGCATCTGTAAAAGTTGGTAAGGGTTAATGTGGACATGCCGAATTTCCTTAGTTTCCTGAGGAAGTATAGGCGCTGTTGTGCTTTCTTGGTGGTAGCATCGACGTGGGTGGACCAGGACAGATTTTTGGAGATGTGCACCCCTAGGAATTTGAAACTGCTAACCATCTCCACCTCGGCCCCGTTGATGCTGACAGGGGTGTGTACAGTACTTTGCTTCCTGAAGTCAATGACCAGCTCTTTAGTTTTGCTGGCATTGAGGGAGAGATTGTTGTCGCTACACCACTCCACTAGGTTCTCTATCTCCCGCCTGTACTCTGACTCGTCGTTATTCGAGATCCGGCCCACTATGGTCGTATCGTCAGCAAACTTGTAGATGGAGTTGGGACCAAGTTTTGCCACGCAGTCGTGTGTGTACAGGAAGTAGAGATGGGGACTAAGTACGCAGCCTTGCGGGGCCCCGGTGTTGAGGACTATTGTGGAGATGGTGTTGTTCTTACTGATTGTGGTCTGTTGGTCAGAAAATCGAGGATCCAGTTGCAGAGTGGGGAGCCAAGTCCTAGGTTTTGAAGCTTTGATATGAGCTTGGCTGGGATTATGGTATTGAAGGCGGAGCTGTAGTCAATATATAGGAGTCTGATGTAGGAGTCCTTGTTTTCGAGATGCTCTAGGGATGAGTGTAGGGCCAGGGAAATGGCGTCTGATGTGGACCGGTTGCAGCGGTATGCGAATTGCAGTAGATCAAGACATTCTGGGAGTATGGAGGTGATGCGCTTCATGATCAACCTCTCGAAGCACTTCATTACGACTGAAGTCAGGGCCACTGGACGGTAGTCATTGAGGCACGTTGCCTGGTTCTTCTTTGGTACCGGTATGATGGTGGTCTTCTTGAAGCAGGTGGGGACCTCGGAGTGGAGTAGGGACAAGTTAAAGATGTCCGCAAATACCTCTGCCAGCTGGTCCGCGCAGGCTCTGAGTGCATGACCAGGGATCCCGTCCGGGCCCGTCGCCTTCCAAGAGTTCACTTTCAGGAAGGCCAATCTGACTTCGGAAGCTGTGATGGTGGGTATGGGGGAATTATGGGCTGCTGGGGCACTCGACAGCGGATTGTTGGTTACCTGTTGGAACCGAGCATAGAATGCATTGAGTTCATCGGGGAGAGGTGCGCTGCTGCCAGAGATACTGTTCGACTTCGCTTTGTAGCCCGTTATGTTGTTTAGTCCTTGCCACAACCGGCGAGAGTCTATCTGTGACTCTAGCTTGGTTTTATATTCTCTCTTGGCATCTCGGATGGCTTTGCGGAGGTCGTACCTGGATTTCTTGTATAGGTCAGGATCGTCTGTCTTGAACGCCTCAGATCTGTCCTTCAGTAGGGAGTCAATCTCACGATTCAGCCATGGTTTCCAGTTGGGGAACGTATGTACTGCTTTCCTTGGCACGCAGTCGTCCACACATTTGCTGATGAAGTCTGTGACGGTGGTGGCATACTCATTTAAGTTGGTGGCTGAGTTCTTAAATATGGACCAGTCCACTGTCTCTAAGCAGTCACATAAGAGCTCTTCTGTTTCCTCGGACCAGCACTGCACAACCTTCTTAACTGGATTCTCCCGCTTGAGGTTCTGCTTGGATGCCGGGAGAAGGAGCACCGTCTTATGGTCTGATTTTCCAAAGTGCGGTTGGGGGATGGAACGGTAGGTTCCATCCTTGATTTTTGAGTAGCAGTGGTCAAGAGTGTTGTCGCCCCTAATTGGACAGGAGATGTGCTGGTGGAAATTTGGCAGAACACTCTTGAGGTTGGCCTTGTTGAAGTCTCCGGCCACGATGAACAAGGCCTCCGGGTGTTCTGTTTCGTAGTTGTTTATAACTGTGTATAGTTCGTCCAGCGCCTTCCTCACTTCTGCCTGGGGTGGGATGTAGACCGCTGTGATAATGGCTGAAGTGAACTCACGTGGAAGATAATATGGGCGGCACTTCACGGTCAGGTATTCCAAGTCTGGGGAGCAGTAGGTCGCCAGGGTCGCCACATCCAAGCACCAGGAGGAGTTGATGAGGAGGCAAACCCCTCCACCCTTCACTTTGCCTGATGATGCCGTGCAGTCCGCCCGGTGAATTGAGAAGCCTTCAGGTTGTATGGCACAGTCCGGTGAGGCGGGGGTGAGCCATGTCCCTGTGAAACAGAGCACACAGCAGTCTCTTACTTACCTCTGAGAGGTAAGTCTGGCGTTAAGTTCATCCAGCTTGTTTTCGCGGTGAATGGTGAGAGTGGTGAATGGGTAGAATCTGTAGAATTCACTACCACAGAAAGTAGCTGAGGCCAAAATATTGTGTAATTTCAAGAAGGAATTAGATATACCGCTTTTGGAGGGGGGGGGGGGGGGTAAAGGAATCAAGGGTGTGAGGGGAAGGAGGGATCAGGATATTGAGTAAGATGATTAGCCATGATCATAATGAATGGCGGAGCAGGCTCGAAGGGCCGAATGGCCTCCTCCTGCTTCTATTTTCTATGTATGTTTCTATGTATAAAGGTTCAGCCAGTTTGACTGGGATGAGGAGAAATCTCTTCACTCAAAGGGTTGTCAATCTTTGGAATTCTATGCCCAAGAGAGCGGTAGGTACTCAATTGCTGAGTCTACCCAAAATTGAGTTTTGATAGATTATGATAGATGTTTGGACAATATCAAGGGATTTGGGATTAGGGTTAGAGTTAGGAAGAGCGGAGTCAAGGTAGAGGATCAGCTATGAGTGTATTGAATGGAGGAGCAGGCCTGAGGGGCCATACAAACAATACCTCTTTATTTATTTAATTATTTGAGGGATGTCGGCATCGTTGGCAAGGCCAGCATTTATTTCCCATCCCTAATTAGAATCACAGTATCCTTACACTGCAGAAGGTCGTCATTCTACCCATCGAGTCTGCACCAACCCTCTCCGAATGACCATCCTACCAAAGCCCAATCCCCCACCGTAGACAGGGGGAAAACGTGCAAACTCCACACAGTCACCCGGGGCCGGATCGAACCCTGGTCCCTGGTGATGTGAGGCAGCAGTGCTAACCATTGTGCTACCTTACAGAATTGCCCAAGAGAAGAGAGTGATGAGCCATTGCTTTGAACCGCTGCAGTTCCTGTGGTGTAGATACACCTACCATGCTGTCAGTCAGGGAGTTCCAGGATTGTGGCCCAGGCATGGTGAAAGAATATTTCCAAGTCAGGAGGATGTATAGGTTGAAGGTGCTGGTGTTCACTTGATGCCTTTAAGACAGTAGAGGTTGTGGGTTTGGGATATGTTGTTAAAGACTCTTGCGAGTTACTGCGGAGCATCTTGTAAATGTTACACATTGCTTCCAATGTGTTGGGGGTGAAAGGACTGTCAATATTTCACTTATCCTCATCCAGGCAAGGTGCACTCCAAGTGATGGTCAAAACGGAGGAGTACTGATTCATCAGTTGAGAGAGTGGTGTAATCAGCAGGAGATTCCTTGCCCACGTTTGCCCTGCTGCCTGGAGACTTCATGGGTCCAGAATTAATGTTGAGGACTCTTAGGTCTGGCCCATCCTGACTATACACCACCATACCACTGGATAGCAGGAGACGTATACAAAACTATTACAGATAATGGATGTGATTTAACGGGAGAAAAAGGAGGGTTTCAGATTTTTGGACCATTGGGATCTCTTACGGGGCAGGTGGGACCTGTACAAGAAGGACGGGTTGCATCTAAACTGGAGGGGCACTGATATCCTGGCTGGGAGGTTTGCTAGATTCGTTCGGGAGGATTTAAACAGGGGGGTGGGAACCAGAATGTGAGCTTAGAAGGTGTAATAACTGAAGGGGAAATAGATAACCAAAAAAAAGAACAACATCACCCTCAGGCAGAGCAAAATAGGTGACAAGTGTGAACAAAGAACAAAGAACAAAGAAATGTACAGCACAGGAACAGGCCCTTCGGCCCTCCAAGCCCGTGCCGACCATGCTGCCCGACTAAACTACAATCTTCTACACTTCCTGGGTCCGTATCCCTCTATTCCCATCCTATTCATTTATTTGTCAAGATGCCCCTTAAATGTCACTATCGTCCCTGCTTCCACCACCTCCTCCGGTAGCGAGTTCCAGGCACCCACTACCCTCTGCGTAAAAAACTTGCCTCGTACATCTACTCTAAACCTTGCCCCTCTCACCTTAAACCTATGCCCCCTAGTAATTGACCCCGCTACCCTGGGGAAAAGCCTCTGACTATCCACTCTGTCTATGCCCCTCATAATTTTGTATACCTCTATCAGGTCTCCCCTCAACCTCCTTCGTTCCAGTGAGAACAAACCGAGTTTATTCAAACGCTCCTCATAGCTAATGCCCTCCATACCAGGCAACATTCTGGTAAATCTCTTCTGCACCCTCTCTAAAGCCTCCACATCCTTCTGGTAGTGTGGCGACCAGAATTGAACACTATACTCCAAGTGTGGCCTAACTAAGGTTCTATACAGCTGTGAGAATGGAGGTGGTGAATGCAGGGTTGAGAGTGTTGTACCTAAATGCACGCAGCATACGGAACAAGGTAAATGAGCTTGTTGTGCACATTGAAATTGGCCGGTATGTTGATGTGGGCATCACAGAAACGTGGCTGCAAGGGGATCAGGGCTGAGATCTAAATATCCAAGGATATGTGTCCTATCGATAGGGGGCAAAGGGGGCGGGGTTGAATTGTTAGTAAGGAATGAAGTTAAATCGATAGCAAGGAGCGATGTAGGATCAGAAGGCATAGAATCTCTGTGGGTAGAGTTGGGGAAACGCAAAGATAAAAAGACCCTGATGGGAGTTATGTACAGGCCCCCCTAGCTGTAGTCAGGAGGTGGGGCAGAAAATAAATCAGGAGATAGAAATGGCATGTAAAAAAGCCAATATTCCAATAATCATGGGGGACTTCAATATGCAGGTGGACTGGGAAAATCAGGTTGGTAGTGAATCCCAAGAAAATAAATTTGTGGAATGTCTAAGAGATGGTTTTTTGGAGCAGCTTGTGACAGAGCCCACTAGGGAACAGGCAATTCTGGATTTGGTGATGTGTAATGAGGCGGACTTGATTAGGGAACTTAAGGTGAAGGAACCTTTTGAGAGCAGTGACCACAATATGATAGGATTTACCCTGCAGTTTGAGAGGGAGAAGCTGGAGTCAGATGTAACTGATATTAAATAAGGGTAACTACAAAGACATGAGGGAGGAGCTGGCCAGAGTGATTGGAAAAGGAGCCTAGCAGGAAAGACAGTGGAACAGCAATGGCAGGAGTTTTGGGGGGTTATGAGGGAGGCACAGGAGAAATACATCCCAAGGAGGAGGAAACATGCTAAAGGGAGGACAAGGCATCCATGGCTGATGAGGGATGTCAAGGACAGCATAAAAGCTAAAGAAAAAGCATAAAAAGTGGCGATGATTTGTGGGAAGCCAGAGGATTGGGAAGCCTTTAAAAGTGAGCAGAGGAAAACTAAAAAAGCAATAAGGAAGGAGAAGATGAAGTAGGAGTGCAAGCTAGCTACTAATATAAAGGAAGATAGGAAGGAGTTTATTTCAATATATAAAAGGTAAGAGAGAGGCAAAAATAGACATTGGACCACTGGAAAATGTGGCTGGAGAAGTAATAATAGGAAACAAAGAAATGGCAGTCGAACTGAATAGTTAATTTGCATCAGTCTTCATGGTGGAAGATGCCAGTAGGATGCCAGAGCTCCAGGAGAATCAGGGAGCAGAGGTGAGTGCAGTGACTGAAGGTGGATAAATCACCTGGATCAGATGGACTACACCCCAGGGTTCTAAAAGAGATAGCTGAGGAAATTGTGGAGGCATTGGTGATGATCTTTCAGGAATCACCGGAGGCAGGAAGGGTCCCAGAGGACTGTAAGGTGCCTAATGTAACACCCCTGTTTAAGAAGGGAGGGAGGCAGAAGACGGGAAATTATAGGACGGTTAGCCTGACTTTGGTCATTGGTAAGATTTTAGAGTCCATTATTAAAGATGAGATTGCGCAGTACTTGGAAGTGCATGATAAAATAGGACTGAGTCAGCACCGCTTCATCAAGGGGAGGTCATGTCTGATAAATCTGTTAGAGTTCTTTGAGGAAGTAACAAGGAAGTTAGACAAAGGAGAACCAGTGGACGTGATTTATTTAGATTTCCAGAAGACCTTTGACAAGGTGCCGCATAGGAGACTGTTATATAGGTTAAGAGCCCATGGTGTTCAGGATAAGATCCTGGCATGGATAGGGGATTGGCTGACTGACAGAAGGCAGAGAGTGGGGATAAAGGGGTCTTTTTCAGGATGGCAGCCGGTGACTAGTGGTGTACCTCAGTGTTCTTCAAACTCGGGGGCGCGACCCGTGGGTGGGTCGCGGGCGGGTGTCAGGTGGGTCGCGGAGCCATCCTTCGCGGCGCTCCCGATCGCGCAAATCCCCGCGCAGCAACCGGCTTTAAATAACGCCGGCTGCAAGCGGCCTTTAAAATGGCCGCGAACATGTAAAAAAAATTTGCCCGCATTGCGCATGCGCGCACGATCATCAGCGCGCATGCGCAGTGCGGCCGCTATTTTTTTAAACGGTCGCAGCTTTTTGACAAGTTTGGGTTTTTTTTATTCATTTAATTTTTTTTCATTTATTTTATTCATTTTTTAAAATAAGTTCGGGGGGGTTTTATTCAATAAAATTTTACGGGGAAAAATGCAGAACTTTGGACAGATGGAGACTCCATACTTTCCGACACCGGAAGGCTTCACCTTCATCCAACAGGTTCCATTGGAGGAGCGTGTACGAGGCCCAAAGGGACCCAAAACCATTTCCTCCATTTTTATCAGCAGTAAACAAGGTAAGAGAAAGATGAGTCGCTCAGGTCGGCCGGCGTGGGTCGCGAAGGTCAGCCGGGTTGGGTCCCGAAGGTTGGCCGGTTGGTAAAAATGGGTCCTCGGAAAAAAAGTTTGAAGAACACTGGTGTACCTCAGGGGTCGGTGCTGGGGCCACAACTTTTCACAATATACATTAATGATCTGGAGGAAGGAACTGAAGGCACTGTTGCTAAGTTTGCAGATGATACCAAAGATCTGTAGAGGGGCAGGTAGTATTGAGGAAGCAGGTGGGCTGCAGAAGGATTTGGACAAGCTAGGAGTCTGGGCAAAGAAGTGGCAGATGGAATACAATGTGGAAAAGTGTGAGGTTATGCACTTTGGAAGGAGAAATGGAGGCATAGACTATTTTCTAAATGGGAAGATGCTTAGGAAATCAGAAGCACAAAGAGACTTAGGAGTCCTTGTTCATGATTCTCTTAAGGTTAACGTGCAGGTTCAGTCGGTAGTTAGGAAGGTAAATGTAATGTTAGCATTCATGTCGAGAGGGCTAAAATATAAGACCAGGGATGTATTTCTGAGGCTGTATAAGGCTCTGGTCAGACCCCATTTGGAGTATTGTGAGCAGTTTTGGGCCCCGTATCTAAGGAAGGATGTGCTGGCCTTGGAAAGGGTCCAGAGGAGGTTCACAAGAATTATCCCTGGAATGGAGAGCTTGTCGTATGAGGAACAGTTGAAGACTCTGGGTCTGTACTCGTTGGAGACTAGAAGGATGAGGGGGGAATCTTATTGAAACTTACAGGATACTGCATAGCCTAGATAGAGGGGCCGTGGAGAGGATGTTTCCACTTGTAGGAAAAACTAGAACCAGAGGGCACCATCTCAGACTAAAGGGACGATCTTTTAAAACAGAAATGAGGAGGAATTTCTTCAGCCAGAAGGTGGTGAATCTGTGAACTCTTTGCCACAGAAGGCTGTGGAGGCCAAATCACGGAGTGCCTTTAAGACAGAGATAGATAGGTTCTTGATTAATAAGGGGATCAAGGGTTAGAACATAGAACATACAGTACAGGCCATTCGGCCCATCAAGTCTGCACCGACCCACTTAAGCCCTCACTTCCACCCTATCCCCGTAACCCAATAACCTCATCTAACCTTTTTGGACATTAAGGGCAATTTATCATGGCCAATCCACCTAACCTGCACGTCTTTGGACTGTGGGAGGAAACCGGAGCACCCGGAGGAAACCCACGCAGACACGAGGAGAACGTGCAGACTCTGCACAGACAGTGACCCAGCGGGGAATCGAACCTGGGACCCTGGCTCTGTGAAGCCACAGTGCCATCCACTTGTGCTGCCGTGCTGCCCATTATGGTTATGGGGAGAAGACAGGAGAATGGGGATGAGAAAAATATGAGCCATGATTGAATGGCGGAGCAGACCCGATGGGCCGGGTGGCCTAATTCTGCTCCTATGTCTTATGGTCCCATTTTGGGTGTGTTTAGCCTACAGGGCTGAGAATGACCCCGCTATCAAAGGGATTGTTTTTTTTGCCTCGGTGAGGAACGCCTCGCGAGGCTGCACTTACCTTCATTTCCTGCACTGACAAACTTAGGGTGGCACTGCCAGGGTGTCAGACTGGCAGCGCCAAGGTGCTCAAGTGCCAGCGGGAGTGCCATGGTACCACCAGCCTGCCCAGAGTCCAACCACCCGGTTGGGGGGGGGGTCTCAGGTGGCCTGGGAGACCTGCCTGGTTCATGTTTGTGTGGACCAGTACTAAACGGCGCCACGGCGAAGTCTCCCAGGGGCGGGCATTCGATCCCGGGCCTTCAGAGACTCTGGGGTAGACTGCTCACTTAAATATGCAAACCCACATCAGGCCCAGTGAGGGTGAGATACAGATCGCAACATCTCACTAGATCTCGCAAGGCGTCCCGAGCATCGCAAATCCCACGAGAAGCCTCACGCGAGATTTAACAGCCTCGTTGCACCCCATGTCAGGCGCAACAAGGTCGTACGATTGCACCCAATATTTTGATTTGACATTTTTTTTTTAATTTTAGACTACCCAATTCATTTTTTCCAATTAGGGGGCAATTCAGCCTGGCCAAACCAGTTACCTTGCACATCTTTGGGATGTGGAGATTAAATCTACGCAAACACGGAGAGAATGTGCAAACTCCACATGGACAGTGATCCAGAGTCGGGATCGGACCTGGAACCTCGGCGCCGTGAGGCGGCAATGCTAGATTTGACATTATTAAACAGTAAAATTTAAACCAGTTTGGGTAAATTTGAGTTAAGTCTTTGATCAAAATGTTTCAGGAATGCCACACGCCAGCTTACCCTTATTAAGGCTACATCTAAAAGTAACTGAGTATGTGAAACACTCCTAACTTTCAATTTAAGTGTTCCTGTTATTTGTAATTAGCCATGATCTCTGATGCTCTTGTATAAACAGATGACTCAGAGGGGGGGTTTTGAGTACCCAATTATATTTTTTCCAATTAAGGGGCAATTTAGCGTGGCCAATCCACCAAACCTGCACATCTTTTTTGGGTTGTGGGGGTGAGACCCACGCAAACACGGGGAGAATGTGCAAACTCCACACGGACAGTAACCTGAGACCGGGATCGAACCTGGGACCTCGGTGCCGTGAGGCAGCAGTGTTAACCACTGCGCCACCGTGCCGCCCTAGCTCAGAGGGCTGGAGGACTCGAAAAATAAGCCGGGAATCATTCTTTCTGAGGCAAATATGGAACCAACACAGAAATACAAGATGCTTTAAGAAAATTTACAAGATGCTCCGCAGTAACTCGCAGAGCAGAGCCTTCAACAACATCTCCCAAACCCACAATCTCTGCTGTCTTAAAGGCATCGAGTGGGACATTGAAAATGATCATTCAAAAAAAATACACATTCAAAATATTATTTTCAGTTGCTGACTGTCCAATCTTTAATTCTAATATTTCGCATTAATTATGACCTTGTTGGGTCATCATCTACTTTTGCTCATTCAAATTTAAGATGCCATGCGAACACATGTTATTCTGGACTGGACAATGTGAAAGTAACCGGACTCTGTATCCGTGATTCAATCTTTCCCTGCCTTAATGATCATGGTTTAAGAAAGGCAGAGCAAAATAAAGACTTTTGAATAGAGGCCCTTAAAATGCAAAGCAGTTTGCTGTTTGTCGGTGCTGCCTTTCAGCCTGGCGCTCAATTCCCTCCTTAAATAAACGGCCTCTGTGAACAATAACGCACCATCCATTGCTTAATGGGATTCACTACAGAGACTTACTGTAGTGAGTCCTACAAATTTCAAGTCCTGATATCCGTGATCCAATTCAACGAGCTGGTTCGACAAACGTATATATTATACTCTGTATTGCATAGCACCCTAAGATACTGAACGCGCAATTCGGTTTGCATTCAGCTGCGGGAATAAAGGAGCAAACTGCAAACAGCACCTTGCCAACCTCTGGGTAATGAAGACCAGCTCCAAATCAAGCAGCTGCAGAGCTCACAGGAGGTGTCCCTGGGCCATTCACGATGCTCACTCGACTGTACAGGAAACTAAGTGAACTCGTACAAAAGCGGAATGTAAACTAGATTTAACAAAACAGATAGAGACGTGAGTGGCAGCACCGCCGCCCCCCCCCTCCCCCCCACCCACCCCACCCCACGATGTAATGCAGAAACAGCAGAATTCCTCAGAGATTCCTTCTCCCAAATTGCACCAATTGACTGTGACACCATGGGCGCGATTCTCCGCTCCCGCGCCGGTTTGAAGAATCGCCAGGCGCGCCATTTTTCCCCGCGACGCCGGTCCGACGCCCTCCCGCGATGCAGCCAAGCGGCGGGAACGGCCCCGTCGAGTTCTGCACGGCGCAGGCCGGAGAATCGCCCGGGACACCCAAAATGACAGCGATTCTCCGCTACACCCGCTATTCTCCAGCACGGATGGGCCGAGTGGCCTGCCCAAAACGACGGCTTCCCGCCGGCGCCATCCACACCTGGTCGCTGCCGGCGGGAACAGCGCGGGAACGCTGGGGGGGGGGCAGCCTGTGGGGGGGGTGAGGGGGGTTCTTTCACCGGGGTTGCACTCAAAAGGGGTCTGGCCCGCGATCGGTGCCCACCGATTGGCGCCCACCAATCGGCGGGCTGGCCTCTCTGAAGGAGGACCTCCTTTCCTCTGCCGCCCCGCAAGATCCATCCGACATCTTCTTGCGGGGCGGCATCGGGGAGGACGGCAACCCGCGCATGCGCGGGTGATGCCAGTTAGGCGGCGGATGACGCGACGCCGCTTTTATGCGGCGCCAATGCTCGGCGCGCGCTGACGACGCTGCTTTAGCGACCCCCCCCCCCTCCCTCCCCCCCTCCGAGTTTCTCGCAGCCCCGATTTTCGGGCCCTGAATCGGTCGAGATCGGGGTCGTTTCGCACCGTCGTGAACCTCAACGGCGTTCACGACGGCGTGGGCACTTAGTCGCGGGAGCGGCGAATCACGCTCTACATGTTTTCTGGTTTGTCCCCTCCAATGATTGACTTTCCCTGCAGAAAGCTGCATTCATCATTAGACGCAACATAAATGCTAATTAATCTTTTTTTTTTTAAATCAGAAAATTAATTTCAAGCCCAGCTTGGCTCAGGCCCCGCTCCTTGCTATCTGGGTACCTGCAACGGGGCAGACTTACTGACCTGCAGCTGGGATCAGATTTCCCAGACAGCATGTGGCAGAATGACTAGCAGACCTGGCTGACACTTCAGTCTACAACGTGCAGGGAGGTTGGGTTTCTTGGATTAAAGTAAATTAATGGTGCATTCGGAACCAATGTACAGATTTGTGGGACTTATTTAAAAAATGTAACTGCAACTAATTAACAAAATATACAGCATAGCAGGATGTCTGTATGGCCCAAAGTCGACACAGGTGCTTATGCTCCACATGAGCCGCTTTTCCCAACTTATTCCATCCCATCCGATCAGCATATCCTGCCACCCCTTTCTTCCTCATAAACGCATCTACTTTTAGTTGTACATTTAACAAGGGGAGGCTGCCACGTGGCATTGTTGAGATATTTTGATCACAAACTCGCCAAAATTGGTTATAAATTTTGCTGTTTCACTATCTAGCTTCCCCTTGAATATATCTATGCTATTCGCCGAAACCACTCCTTGTGGATGCCAATCCACATTCAAACTACTCTCTGGTTAACCAGACCTTCCGAACAACAGAACAAAATTAACAAACGGAAATAAATTATGTTGCTACGCAAGGCTCTTTTTGGGGGGGGGGGGGGGGGGTGGGGAGGAGAGACTGGTTCGCCCTAATGATGAATGCTGCTTTCTGGGGGGCAAAGATGATTACCGGAGGAGAGAGAATGGTTAACAGGAGAAACGGAGTGACAGTGGGTTGATACAAGGTGCGAGGAGGAATCTCTAAAGGATTGTCTTGTTTCCCCAATACATGGGTGTGTTTGGGTTATGATGGTGGTGGTGGTGGTGGTGGGGGGGGGGGGGGGGGGGGGTGAGACCCATGCTGACACAGGGAGAATGTGCAAACTCCACACAGACAGTGACCCGAGGTCGGGATCGAACCATGTATTGGTCCATTCCCACGGTGTTGTAAACACTTTGCAGGCACACATGGGCCTCCTGTCCTAACTGCTATCAGTCAGGGTGAGCTTGTTAAAGGGAAAGAGGGCTCATTCTGAAGCATACAATAGAAACAATGTCAGTCAACAAATTCAGAAATCTGACCATCTTGGTCAATTTGAAAACCTGGGCCTAACTACATCCACTTAATTGGACAAGGTCCCTTCGAATGCTGTCAATTCTCCTTCATTAACACCTGGCCACATTGATTTGACTCATTAACTGTGTGTTGTTAACCAGAGTACCATTGTTTAGGAATAGAATGAGCATCAGAGGCCCAGAGCAGATTGCGGACAATGTCTACGACTCCAGACAAGCCGCCAGCTAACAGCAAGGAGGGCAATCAGGCTTGGGGGAGAGAATAGGGGAGGGAGGGAAATATTCCGTTTAGAGATCCATGTTACTGCCAATGTGTGAGAAAAGGATCTTTTATTTGACTCCATCCCCTTTGTGTTGCAGGGCAAATCCTGCCTCTGCCTGCCTCCCCCTTTTAACAATGTACTTGATGAATTAATTTCTGTAATGCACAACACGCAAGAACCAGCTCAAGAGATGTGAATAGTGCATCCAGCTGAAATAGCGTTTGGGAAGCAACGATGGGTGGGTTTCCAGTGGTTGTAAAAATCAGAGTTAGGTCACTGATTCTTCCTTGTCATTAGAGAGAGATAAAAATCAAACAAATACACAGGCGATAGATCAACATATAATAATAATAATCTTTATTGTCACAAGTAGGTTTACATTAACACTGCAATGAAGTTACTGTTGTTGCTCTTTCGGCACCAGAGTAAGGTTGCCAATTAATAATGATGTTCTTTTTAATGAGTGGAATACTATCCCACCAGCGTCACCAATAATGTTGCCAATCGGCACCAATAATGCTGCCAAATTAACTAGATATGACAGTTATTAATGATAATATTGCTTTTCAGAGTCGCCAGGTATCAAATGATACCACCACAAGGCTTTACCGGATATCGATCAAAGGACCACACAACCAGTTAGTCAGTTCAAGTTCAAAGATGGATTACTTCGACATGCAACACAAAACACTACAAGTTTAACTACACCTAACAACTACAATAACCTAGACTTAACTTTAGGGCAACTGGCTCTTTGCAGATGAACAAGGCCTTTGTTCAGATCTTACGTGGCTGGGTAGAAGAAGTGGCTTCGTTTCTGCTTGGCTCATCCATCTGGTAGCGATCGTTGGTCTTGAACTTGTCTTCTGGATGTAATGCTACACTTGGTTTTAGGCATAGGCCGGGGCCAAGAGAGACCAAACACATGGCTGTGTCTCTTTTTATCCCTCTGGGATTTCGCGCTCTTTGGGGCGGTCCTTGGCTTTGGACCCAATAATTCGACAGGCTTCGAACACTGCCTTCGATGTTGGCCAATAAAGGGGCGGGTGCCTTGATGGCTGGGCGTGTCCTGAGCGGTCATTGACCTTGGCTGTTTGGGCTTTCTTAGCAAAGGGAGTGGTGCCGGTTAGTCTGCATCTGTATCGGTTACATGAGTACAGTCCTTTTGTTCTGGGGAAATGGGCCATTAGAATGCAAACAAGCAGGGGTTTCGATCGCGTCTAGCTATCTGGGTTGCAAATACACACACAAGGTCTGAGTGTGTCTGAGTCCTGGGTTGGCCATAATTCCCATGGTCCTTTGCAGGTAGCCATCTGAGATGGCTACATTGTGAAAATCCCCTAGTCGACACATTCCCGGCGCCTGTTCGGGTACACAGAGGGAGAATTAAGAATGTCCAAATTACTTAACAGCACGTTTTTCGGGACTTCTGGGAGGAAACCGGAGCACCCAGAGGAAACCCACGCAGACACAGGGAGAACGTGCAGACTCCGCACAGACAGTGACCCAAGCCGGAATCGAACCTGGGACCCCAGACCTGTGAAGCAGCAGTGCTAACTACCGTACAACCGTGCCGCCCATATAAAAAGTCGACGTCTAATAAGAAATCTCTCAACAGGGATGGTTAGAAAGACTTTTGAAAAACAATGCAATTTTCCACTCCATGATCCCGGGCACTAAAAATATTAAACTGGCTACACAGCCGGGTAAATCGTGTCACACTAACCAGGAAATATTAGCAAGAGAAATGAGAAATGGTAGTGTATGCTTGGGTATATCTCTACTGCTAAAGCTTTCTCCCCACGCCCTGCAGAGCAGATTAAGCTGGCAAGCCTCTTGGGTCTAGAAATAAATCACTTTTCATACCTCTGTTTACCGACAGAGACGTACTGCTGACAATAACAAACCGGTTAGGTTTCTTCACACTGAGGGTTCTCAGGGGCCCCGTGGGAAAGTCAGGCTTCGAGACACAACAGGAACCACTACATGATACACAAACAAGCATGCCCTTTAAAGAATACAGATACAACAAACGGTTGGGAATGCGTTGCAAAGCTGTAACATAACTGTGGGAGATAAAGTTACACCATGAACTGCAAGAGCAGTGCTCACTGTATTAATGCAATTTGAACCGCAAAATTATATTCTCACCATCTGTTATTCCACCTAATACAGCAGCCCGACAACTTACACAATCTGTGCTTCATGACCTTGGAAACCACTGCATGACCAGAAGGCAAACTTTATAGACCCATTTGGGAAAAAGTACTCTCGGGTATTTTTGAAGTTAAAAAACCGAATAGGGCGGGGCTTTTAAAAAGTTAAGACATACAGTCAAACATCACACCAGTAAAAATCTGTATTTTGTTGTTGCGTGTCCAGCAGGCATTCACAGAATTTACAGTGCAGAAGGAGGCCATTCGGCCCATCGAGTCTGCGCCAGCCCTTGGAAAGAGCACCCTACCTAAGCCGACACCTCCACCCTATCACTGTAACCCGTAACCCCACCAAATCTTTTTGGACACTAAGGGAAATTTAGCATGGCCAATCCACCAAACCTGTTCATCTTTGGACTGTAGGAGGAAACTGGAGCACCCGGAGCAAACCCACGCAGGCAAGCATACCGTGAAAGCACAGACTCACTGTACTCCCTCTATTCCCCAGGTCAGAAACCATACACGCCCAGTCCAAAAATAAATCCTTGCATTTATACTTATATGGTCTTATATGGTCTTTCACGACTACAGGAAATTTAAAAATTCTTCAAGGCCAACAAAGCACTTTTTTCTGAAGTGCAGTAATGCAGGAGAGTCAGCAGCCAAATGTCCACATAGCAGATATCAACAAATATTTGATAAAGATAAGATTACCTCCATTTAGGGATGTTGATTCCTCACGGCGCTGAGGACCCGGGTTCGATCCCGGCTCCGAGTCACTGTCCGTGTGGAGTTTGCACATTCTCCCCGTGTCTGTGTGGGTCTCACCCCCCACAAACCCAAAGATGTGCAGGTTAGGTGGATTGGTCACGCTAAATTGCCCCTTAATTGGGGAAAAAAAAAATTGGGCGGCACGGTAGCACAGTGGCTAGCACTGTTGTTTCACAGCTCCAGGGTCCCAGGTTCGATTCCCGGCTTGGGTCACTGTCTGTGTGGAGTCTGCACGTTCTCCCAGTGTCTGCGTGGGTTTCCTCCGAGTGGTCCAGTTTCCTCCCGCAGTGCAAAGATGTGCAGGTTAGGTGGATTAACCATGCTAAGTTAGTGTCCAAAAGATGTGAGGTTGCTGGGATGGGGTGGAGTGTGGGCTTAAATGGGGTGCTCTTTCCAAAGACCAGTGCGGATGCGGTGGGCCGAATGGCCTCCTTCTGCACTGTAAATTTTTGATTCTCTAAAAAAAAATTTATGAAAAAAATGTCGATTGAGGGATAAATGCTAGCAGGAGAAACTCTTCGATTCTTCTTGGAATGATACCATGGAATGTTTTACATCCACTGGAGCGGCGGAAAGATGGCACTTGTGATAATGCAGCACTCCGTCAGTACTGAACTGGAGTGATTTGGATTTGGATTTGTTTATTGTCACGTGTACCGAGGTACAGTGAAAAGTATTTTTCTGTGAACAGCTCCAGCAGATAATTTAGTACATGAGAAGAAAATGCATAATAGGGCAACACAAGGTACACAATATGACTACATAAACACTGGCATTGGGTGAAGCATACAGGAGTGTAGTAATTATCAGGTCAGTCCACAAGGGGATCGTTTAGGAGTCTGGTTTCAGCGGGGAAGAAGCTGCTTTTGAATCTGTTTGTGCATGTTCTCAGACTTTTGTATCTCCTGAGTGTCAGCTGAGATTGGACATTCAGGTGGACGGACAAGATCCCATGGCACTATTTTAACAAAGAAAGGGAGAGCTCTCTCTGGTGTCCTGGCCAATTATGTATCACTCAAACAACATCACTAAACAACAGATCATCCAGTCATTATCAAATTGCTGTCTGAGATTTTGCTGCTGGTATTTTAGCTGCCCTGTTTCCTCCATTACAGTGACTGCACATCAAAACTACATAATTGGCTGTAAAGGTTGTCTTCATATGAATGCAAGTCTGCCTTTTTCCAACTTGACGTTGCTGGCTTGAGAAAGTAACTTTTATCAGCTAATAACATTGGACAGAAACACAACTTTATCTGAAAGTCAATACGAGTGTGCTTCTTTAAAAAAACTGATACCGTGTATTTGTTTACAACTTCTTGAATCCATAGAATAGAATCCATAGAACCCCACAGTGCAGAAGGAGGCCATTCAGCCCATCAGCTCTGCACCCACCCTCTGAAAGGGCACTCTACCTAGGCCCACAACCTGCCATACCACCGTAACCTGAACCTGTATATCTTTGGGGCGCGATTAAACATGCAAAAAACAGAGTCCCGTTTTGGGCATGAATAGCGGGGTGTTTCCTGCCACTGCAAACGGGCCTCTGGGGTTTTTTTGGCCTTGGCGAGGAACATCCTGCCGAGACTGCACTTACCTCACTTTGGGGCGCCATTTAAAAATGTTTAAGTGAGCCATTAGGTTCATTTAAATATGTCGGTGCCCGATTCTTCCAAAGCCCAGGAAGGAACTCCCGCACTGGGAGACCTCGCCATGGCGCCGTTTAGCACTGGTCCATAGGCCTGATGGCACCTGCGGGGACGCCATTCGGTCACCACACCGCAGCTTCTGGACCCCTCCCCCCTAATGTGCCTCTTAGAGGGTCCTCGAGTCCCCCCCCTCATCCCACCTTTTAAAGGCAGGGTACCCCGAGCCCGATCCCTGGCATGGGCAACCTGGCACTGCCAGTCAGGTAGTGTCCCTTGACAGGGTGCACAGATGGCAGTCCCAAGGTGCCAGAGTGGCAGTGCGAAGGTGCCTGGGTGTGAGCCTGAGGGCCAAGTTACCACCCTGCCCAGAGCCTGACCACCGGATGACCTCTGATGACCCACGGGTGCCATCACGCCTGGTCCACATTTGTGTGGACCAGTGCTAAACATCGCCATGGCGAGGTCTCTCAGGCGCGGGCGTTCGATCCCGGGTTTGGAAGAATCAGGTGCCGACATATGTAAATAAACTGGAGTGCTGGTTTAGCTCAGTCGGTTAGACAGCTGGTTTGTGATGCAGAACAAGGCCAGCAGCGAAGGTTCAATTCCCGTACCAGCTGAGAATTCTGAATTCTCCCTCTGTGTACCCGAACAGGCGCCGGAATGTGGCGACTGGGGGATTTTCACAGTAACTTCATTGCAGTGTTAATGTAAGCCTACTTGTGACAATAATAAAGATTATTATTATTCCTCCAGTTGCTTCACAAAATTTTCTGAAGTTAGCTGGGTTACAGTATCAAGAGGCAAGTGTCCAATCAACAAGAATTGAGAGCAAATTTATCAGGCAGCGGTGTTATCTTGAATTGGTGACTGGCTAACACTGCTAAGATAGAGATCAATATTTGTCCCCCAGGTCCTGGGCGGCACCGTGGAACAGTGTGTCAGCACCGGGAGGAAACCCATGCAGACACAGGGAGAATGTGCAGACTCCGCAGAGACAGTGACCCAAGCCGGGAATCGAACCAAGCACCCTGGCTCTGTGAAGCAATGGTGCTAACCACTGTGCTGCCTTAACCAACTTTTTCAAGCCACAGTCACAAAATTGATAACTAATGTGGTCCCTTAGAATAATAATCGCTTATTGTCACAAGTAGGCTTCAATGAAGTTACTGTGAAAAGCCCCTAGTCGCCACATTCCGCCGTCTGTTCAGGAAGGCCGGTACGGGAATTGAACCCGCGCTGATGGCATTGCATTACAAGCATTACAAGCCAGCTGTTTAGCCCGCTGTGCTAAACCAGCCCCTTATCATGTCCCTTCAGCTATCAGTACTTAAATGACTTGCACAAAACTTAATGTGAATGACCTAAATTAAAAAATGGGGGAATGTGGTGACACAGTGATGTCACTGGTCCAGTAATCCAGTGGTGGGGGTCAGTTAGTTCAGCTGGCTGGATGGCTGGTTCGTGATGCAGAACGATGCCAACAGCACGGGTTCAATTCGTGTACCAGTTGAGGCCTTCCGTGAACTCCCTGCTTTCTCAAACTTGCCCCTCGCCTGAGGTGTGGTGACCCTCAGGTTAAACCACCACCAGTCAGCTCTCTCTCAAAAGGGGAGAGCAGCCTGTGGTCCTCAGGCACTATGGCAACTTTAAATCCAGAGGCCCAGTTAACGCTCAGGGGAAATGGACTCAAATCCCACCTTGGCAGCTGGTGGAATTTTGGAATTGAAAGCTAGTCTCAGTAACGGTCACTATCGATGACAGTTAAACCCACCTGGTTCTCTAATCCCCTTTAGGAAAGGAAATCTGCCATGCTTACCTGGTCTGGCCTACATGTGACTCCTCTTAACTGCCCTCTGAAATGGCCGAGCAACACACAGTTCAAGGGGATGGGCACCAAATGCTGGACTTGCCAGTGACACCCCATCGCATGAAAGCATATAGAAAGAAAATGCAGACGGGATCGGAATGTGCACTGGCTCATGACAACGAACTGCATTTATCTTGTGTTTTCAATGCTGTAAAACATTAAAAAAAGTAACAAGATTTGACACAAAAGCAAATAAGGCGATATTGGGGCAGGTAACCAAAGGTTTGAAATTGATTTTAAGCAGCGTCTTGGAGGGCAGAGAGAGAGAGGTAGAGAGGTGGCAAGCTTTAGGGAGGAAATTCCAGGACAGAGGGCGTTGGCAACTGAAGACACGGATGTCAGTGGGCGGAGTGATGGAAACTGGGGGACGCGCCTGGAGGCCACAAATTTGTAACTTTTCTTCATATCCTCCCGAGTTCCACTGATTCCTAATTGTGGCAGGGCCTTCAGTTTGTACCTGCTGGACTTCTGTCGCAATCTCATTAATTGTCTAAATGCTGGAATTGCACACTTCGATCCCAGAATCAAAAATTGTCTTCTTTTATTCATTGTCAGCATCAAACACATGTACAAGTTGAATTTATTTCCTTTCTGCCTCCCTTATGCACTTATTCCATATAAGGTAACATCGAGCAAAATTATATTTATGCCTTGGCAATTGTGTACTTGCACAGTAAACATGCAATCAAAATATTCTGAGAAATGCAGCTTTAGGTACAATTTGCAGCATGCAAATAGGCCATTTGCTTCAATGGGTCAGTGCCAGTGCTTATGCTCCACTCAAGTCTCCTCCCACCTCTACTTATTCTAATCCTATCAGCATATCCTTCTATTCCCTTCATCCTCCTGTACGTATCTTGCTTTGTCTCCTTTTGCAGCAAGTTCAACATTTAAACCAATCTGAATAAAGATGTTTCTCCTGAATTTGTTATTGGGTTGATATGTTAATATCCCCGAGTTCTCCCCACAAGTATCATAGAATCCCTACAGTACAGAAGGAGGCCATTTGGCCCATCGTGTCTGCACCCAGCCCTCTGAAAGAGCACCTTACCAAGGCCCACAACCCACAAACCACGTAACCCCACCTAACGTTTTTTGGGACACTAAGGGGCAATTTATCATGGCCAATCCACCTAACCTGCACATCTTTGGACTGTGGGAGGAAACCGGAGCACTCGGAGGAAACCCACGCAGACATGGGGAGAATGTGCAGACTCCGCACAGTCAGTCACTCAAGGCTGGAATTGAAACTGGGTCTCTGCCGCTGTGAGGCAGCACTGTTATCCACTCGAAACATTTTCTCTATATCTACCCTACCAAGTTGTATTGTCACTGGACGAGTAATCTAGAGACCCAGGGTAATGCTCTGGGGTCCTGGGTTCGAATTCCACCATGGCAGATGGTGAAATTTGAATTCAACAAAAATCTGGAATTAAAAGTCTAACGATGACCATGAAATCATTGTTGACTGTTGTAAAAAAACCGACCTGGTTCACTATTGTTCTTTAGGGATGGAAAACTGCCTCCCTTACCTGGCCTACTGTCCGACTCCAGAGCCACAGCAATATGGTTGACTCTCAATAGAAGGGCAATAAATGCTGGCCCAGCCAGCGACCCCCACATCCCATGAATTCATTTTAAAAATAAAATTCAAGTCCTCAACAATTAACCCCTCAAACTTCTGTTTTCTGAAAATAAAAGAGTCCCCAAGTCTGTTCAATCTTCCCGGACAGTGTTCACCTCTCTGGTTTCTTTGGGCGGGATTCTCCGCCCCGTCGCCCACATTTCTGCCCCGACTGGCCGGCGGGATTCTCCGTTACGCCGGCCGGTCAATGGGGTTTCCCGTTGTGGGGCAGCCCCACGCTGTCGGGTAACCCCCGGGCGCCGGCATAACGGAGAATCATGCCGGCGGAGAATCCCGGCCAACTCTCTGGAATCATCCTTGTAAATCTTTGCTGCACCACTCCCTCTAGAACCTTTGGTGCCAGAACTGTACTCAATAATCTACGTAGTCTCTATCCAATGGTCTATCCAACTAGAATATAACTTCTCTTTCCGCCCCCATTTTTCTGCAAGTGTTCTCAATGGCCTTAACCTGTATTGTTATTTTGAATGATTCGTGAATCCATACCCCGTTCCTCAATCCTGTTTAAGCTCTTTTACGTTCCAAGGTGCACTTGGGCCTCATGAATATACATATGCACTGTGCACATCGAATGCCTTTCTAAAGCCCACAGAAAACTAAGACACAGTTAATTCAGAAAGAGTGCCCCATTTTTATACCTGACCTGGACAAATTTTGAAATCAATGCATCTGAATTTATTGCACATTCCAGACAGGTCTCCCATTGTGCATAACTTTCTGATTAATGCCTTAGTCTCTTGAAAATGGTTTTAATAGTTTTAGTTCCCTGCAATGAAGGGTCAATAGTACCTGGGACGCCTGCCATTGCTGCGTATGGAACCATGTTTAATGAATTTCAATGTTATGCTTCAAATTACTTAAACACTGTGCTGGTGAATTATACTGAACAATCATTATTCATTTCTTAGTCTTGTTCGTTTTCGTTCCCCCTAAAGGTAAGATTTAAATTTTTACATGAATGAGGGGACTGAATAATTAGAGGTGCAACAGCAAGATTATATATTGCCTGCTCGTTATATTTATCAAACCGTAAAAAATAATAGTTGCCCGAAATTAAAATTACTCCACCCAACACTCTCCAGAACAATTAGTGACTTTTCACAAACTAAAGTAGACTACATAATGGTTTAGCTCGTTAAACCAGCGAAAACATCACCTGTGGCAGCGGAACAATTATCTGAACAATTTATAAACCAATCCCATGTTCCGTTCCCATGGTTTTTAGTCTTCCGTGTGGAACTGTGTGAAATGTCGCCTCAAGGTCCGGGGTGGGGCTTTCTGGTGAACCATTATTTATTTTATTTTTTTTAATATATTTTATTGAAATTTTTTTCCCTGAGCAACATTTTTCCCGCTTACAAAACAAGCGAAACGATAACAGTAACAAAACAGAAATTTTTTAACTTTTTAACAATAATAATAATAGTAGTAATAATATACAAGTAACAAAACCTCGTACTCTATTGACCTATACTCAACTGCCTCCCCCCCTTCCCCCCCCCCCCTCCCCCCTGGGTTGCTGCTGCTGGTCATCCGTCTTCCCTCTAACTTTCCCCTAGGTAGTCGAGAAATGGCTGCCACCGCCTGGTGAACCCTTGAGCCGATCCTCTCAGGGCAAACTTTATCTGCTCCAGTTTAATAAACCCCGCCATATCGTTTACCCAGGCCTCCAGTCCGGGGGGTTTCACTTCCTTCC
Source organism: Scyliorhinus torazame (assembly GCF_047496885.1). Lineage (NCBI taxonomy): Eukaryota > Metazoa > Chordata > Chondrichthyes > Carcharhiniformes > Scyliorhinidae > Scyliorhinus > Scyliorhinus torazame. The sequence continues at coordinate 27,365,204 of NC_092715.1, forward strand.
ACATGAGTAGGATCCTGCGCCGGGCTACGAGGGACGCAAAGGCCACGACATCGGCCTCTTTCGCCTCCTGCACTCCCGGCTCTTCCGCAACTCCAAATAGAGCTAACCCCCAGCCTGGTTTGACCCGGGCCTTCACCACCTGCGAAATCACTCCCGTCACTCCCTTCCAATACCCTTCCAGTGCCGGGCACGCCCAAAACATATGTGCGTGGTTTGCCAGGCTCCCGCCACACCTCCCACATTTGTCCTCCACTCCAAAGAACCTGCTCAATCTTGCCCCCGTTATGTGTGCTCTATGTAGCACCTTAAATTGAATCAGGCTAAGCCTGGCGCATGAGGAAGAGGAATTTACCCTGCTTAGGGCATCAGCCCACATACCCTCCTCTATCTCCTCCCCTAATTCTTCTTCCCACTTTCTTTTTAGTTCGCCCACAGACTCCTCCCCCTCTTCCTTCATCTCTCTATAAATCTCTGACACATTGCCCTCTCCGACCCACACCCCTGTAAGCACCCTGTCCTGTATCCCCTGTGTCGGGAGCCGCGGAAATTCCCTCACCTGTTGTCTAGTAAACGCCCTCACCTGCATATATCTCAAGAAATTCCCCCGGGGTAACTTATACTTTTCCTCCAGTGCTCCCAAGCTCGCAAAAGTCCCATCTATGAATAAATCTCCCACCTTCCTAATTCCCAACTGGTACCAGCTCTGAAATCCTCCATCCATTCTTCCTGGGGCGAACCTATGGTTGTTCCTGATAGGGGACCCCACCAGGGCTCCCCGCACCCCTCTCTGTTGCCTCCACTGTCCCCATATGTTCAGTGTTGCCGCCACCACCGGGTTCGTGGTGTACTTTTTCGGTGAGAACGGTAGCGGCGCCGTCACCAGCGCCTCTAGACTCGTCCCTTTACAGGACCTTCTCTCCAGCCTTTTCCACGCCGCTCCCTCACCCTCCATCATCCATCAACGTATCATTGCCACATTGGCGGCCCAATAATAATCTCCCAAATTCGGTAGTGCCAGTCCTCCTCTGTCCCTACTGCGCTGCAGGAACCCCCTCCTTACTCTCGGTACTTTCCCTGACCCACACAAAGCTCGTAATGCTCCTATCTATTTTATTAAAAAAGGTCCTGGTGATTAAAATAGGGAGACATTGAAATACAAATAAGAACCTCGGGAGGACCATCATCTTAATTGCCTGCACCCTGCCCGCCAGCGATAAAGGCTGCATGTCCCACCTCTTAAAGTCCTCCTCCATTTGTTCTACCAGCCGTGTCAGATTAAGTCTGTGCAAGGTTCCCCAGCTCCTAGCGATCTGAATCCCCAAGTATCGGAAGTTTCTTTCCACTTTCCTTAGCGGTAAGCCTTCTATCTCTCTACTCTGGTCCCCTGGATGTATCACATATAATTCACTCTTCCCCATGTTTAACCTATACCCCGAAAATTCCCCGAACCTCCTCAAGATTCGCATAACCTCTATCATCCCCCCCGCTGGGTCCGACACGTATAGCAATAGGTCATCCGCGTATAACGAGACTCGGTGTTCTTCTCCCCCTCTAGTCACCCCTCTCCATTTCCTGGAGTCTCTCAGCGCCATGGCCAGAGGTTCAATTGCCAGCGCAAACAACAATGGAGACAGCGGGCATTCCTGTCTTGTTCCCCTATATAATCGGAAATACTCCGATCTATGTCGACCTGTAACTACGCTTGCCGTTGGTGCCCCATAAAGTAGTCTAACCCAGCGAATAAATCCGTTCCCAAACCCAAACCTCCTTAACACTTCCCATAAATACTCCCACTCCACCCTATCAAATGCCTTCTCTGCGTCCATTGCCGCCACTATCTCTGCCTCCCCCTCCACTGAGGGCATCATTATCACCCCTAATAGCCGTCGCACGTTAACATTCAATTGTCTCCCTTTTACGAACCCTGTCTGGTCTTCGTGCACCACCCCTGGGACACAGTCCTCTATCCTCTATGCCAGCACCTTTGCTAGCAGTTTGGCGTCCACGTTCAATAGTGAAATAGGTCTATAGGACCCACACTGCATCGGATCTTTGTCCCTCTTCAAAATTAGCGATATCGTCGCCTCCGACATTGTCGGGGGTAGTGTCCCCCCTTCCCTGGCCTCATTGAACGTCCTTGCCAACAACGGGGCCAACAAGTCCACATATTTTCTGTAGAATTCCACCGGGAACCCGTCTGGCCCCGGGGCCTTCCCTGCTTGCATGCTTCGCAGTCCCTTAATAACCTCGTCCACCTCAATCGGCGCCCCCAGGCCTGCCACCGCCTGCTCCTCCACTTTCGGGAACCTCAACTGGTCCAGGAACTGCCGCATCCCCTCCTCTCCCTCTGGGGGCTGAGACCTATACAGTTCTTCATAAAAGGTCTTAAACACCTCATTTATCTTTCCTGCCCTTCGCACCGTGTCTCCCCTTTCATCCCTAATTCCTCCTATCTCCCTCGCTGCTGCCCTCTTTCGCAGTTGGTGCGCCAACAGGCGACTAGCCTTTTCCCCATATTCATACCTCCTCCCCTGTGCCTTCCTCCACAGTACCTCCGCCTTTCTGGTGGTCAGAAGGTCAAACTCGGTCTGGAGTCGTCTCCTCTCCCTGTACAGCTCCTCCTCCGGGGTCTCTGCAAATTCCCTGTCCACCCTTAAAATCTCCCCCAGTAATCTATCCCTTTCCTTGGCCTCTGTTTTCCTTTTGTGGGCCCCAATAGAAATCAGCTCTCCTCTGACCACCGCTTTTAGTGCTTCCCAGACCACTCCCACAGGGACCTCGCCGTCGTCATTGACCTCCAGGTATCTCTTGATACACCCCCTCACTCTTGCACACACTCCCTCATCCGCCATCAGTCCCACATCTAATCGCCAGAGTGTTCTCTGCTCCCTGTCCTCTCCTACTTCCAGGTCCACCCAATGTGGGGCATGATCCGAAACCGCTATGGCTGAGTATTCAGCTTCTTCCACCCTAGAGATCAACGACCTTCCTAGAACAAAAAAAATCTATCCGGGAGTACACTTTATGGACGTGGGAGAAGAAGGAATACTCCCTAGCCCTGGGTCTAAGAAATCGCCATGGATCCACTCCCCCCATTTGGTCCATAAACCCCTTAAGTACCTTGGCCGCTGCCGGCCTTCTTCCAGTCCTTGAGCTGGATCTATCTAGCCCCGGGTCCAGCACCGTATTGAAGTCCCCTCCTAAAATCAAATTTCCTGCCTCCAGGTCCGGAATACGCCCCAGCATCCGTCTCATAAACCCCGCATCGTCCCAATTTGGGGCATACACATTAACCAACACGACCTCCATTCCCTCCAGCCTACCACTCACCATTACATATCTACCTCCACTTTCTGCTACTATGTTCTTTGCTTCAAATGCTACCCGTTTCCCCACCAAAATGGCCACCCCTCTGTTCTTTGCGTCCAGTCCTGAGTGGAACACCTGTCCCACCCATCCTTTCCTTAGCCTAACTTGGTCCGCCACCTTTAGGTGCGTCTCTTGGAGCATAACCACGTCTGCCCTTAGTCCTTTCAAATGCGCGAGCGCTCGGGCCCTTTTTATCGGCCCATTCAGGCCTCTCACGTTCCACGTGATCAGCCTCACTGGGGAGCTACCTGCCCCCCTCCCGTGTCGACTAGCCATTACCTTCTCTAGGCTAGTCCCATATCCCGCCTCCGCGCTCCCGCTCGCTCCCCCAGCGTCGCATTCCGCCCCCGACCACCTTCTCTTTAGCCATTTCCTTTTGGATTTCCGCAGCAGCAACCCAGTTGTCCCCCCCCCCGCTAGATCCCTATCTAGCTTGATTGCTCCCCCCATATCACTTCCGTAAGTCAGCTGACTTCAACTGACCCCGGCTACTCCTGCTCGCTCCTCGGCCCCCCCGGTGTGAGGGAACTCCCATCCGCCTTGCGCCTGTTTTCCCGCCTTATTCTTTCTGGCGCGGGAACATCCCTTTACCTGTCCCGCCTCTTATGGCGCAGCTCCCTTTCCCCTCCCCCTCTCCTTCCCCATTCTCTGACTATGTCCCGCCTCTCCCCCCTCACCGGCGCCCACATTTCCCCAGTGTCCCCCCCCTTCCCTGTTTACTTCTCGCTTAACTTTCACCATCCCATTAACAAAAACAATAATAACAACAATAACAGTTCCCTGCAGCATCAGTCCCTCAGTTCCGGTCCAGTTTCTCTTCATTGATGAAGGACCATGCTTCCTCCGCCGTCTCGAAATAATATTGTCTCTCCTGATGCGTGACCCATAGTCTTGCCGGCTGCAGCATCCCAAACTTCACCTTCCTTTTGTGCAAAACCTCTTTGGCTCGGTTGAAGCTCGCCCTCCTTCTCGCCACCTCCGCACTCCAATCCTGGTAGATCCTTACCACCGCATTCTCCCATCTGCTACTCCGCACCTTTTTGGCCCATCTCAGGACCTCTTCTCTGTCCTTAAGGGGGTAGAATCGCACGATTATCGCCCTCGGTGGTTCTCCCGCTTTTGGTCTTCTCGCCGGGATCCGATTTGCCCACTCCACCATGGGGCCCGCAGGGGCCTCAGCACCCATCAGTGAGCTCAGCATCTTACTTGCGTACGCTCCACAGTCCACTCCTTCCACACCCTCCGGGAGACCTAGTATCCGAAGGTTCTTCCTTCGCGCTCCATTTTCAAGGGCCTCAATCCTGTCAGCACACTTTTTATGAAGTGCCTCGTGCGTCTGAGTCTTGACCGCCAGGCCCAGGACCTCGTCCTCAATACCTGACACCTTCTGCTCCACCACGCGAAGTTCCGTCTCCTGGGTCTTTAAAGTCTCCTTAAGCCCCTCAATTGCCTGTAACAACGGGGTCATTACCTCCTTCTTCAGCAGGTCCACGCACCATCTCACCACCTCGTCCTGCTCAGGCCCCCATGTCACCTGTGGTTTCTCCGCCGCCATTTTGTTTCACTCCCTCTCTCTCTCTCTCTCTGATCTTCTGGCTGCAGATTCTTTGGGCTGCAGCCGCCGCCGCCGGTTTTTCCCTCCGTCTTTCGGGGGGGGGCTCCCTTCCCTCGCGCCTCGCACCGGGTTTTACGGCCGTCCAAGTCCCCGTTGGGGCTCTTAAAAGAGCCCGAAGTTCCGTCGGAGCTGGAGCCGCCGAAACGTGCGGCTAGCTCATCCCTGCCGCAACCGGAAGTCCCGGTGAACCATTATTTTAATCAACACTTCAAGTATTGCCAGATTTAAAAAATATATACACATCCCCATTAACCCCCGTATAATAGAATACTCTGACCCTGTCGATTGCTCCACCACCATAACACAATCCATCAGCAAACTTTTCCTTTGCTGAAAGATGGGGAAAAGTAAATTGCTGCTCAGCCTTTATACTGACCCACTAGTAAGTTATCAAGTGTGAGCTGGGTGACGACCCCTCAATTCTGCCTGTAATAATATTTATTATTGTCACTAGGCTTACATTAACACTACAATGAAGTTACTGTAAAAATCCCCTAGTCGCCACATTCCGGAGCCTGTTCGGGTACACAGAGGGAGAATTCAGATTGTTGTGGAAGGTGCTTCTATTTAATATAGTGTGATGAATGTAGGAATTTCAGATATATCGGGCTGGATTCTCCGCACCCTGACGCCGGAATCGTGGCTGGCGCTGGGTGGAGAATCCATTTTCGCGCACAAAATCGAGACCGACACCGGTTCCCCGATTCTCCGGACCCCGAAAAGCAGCGTAAACGGAGAGTACGCCGCGCAGCATATCACCTACCAGCGGCCATTGCTCGAGGTCCGCCCCGCCTTTCTCCGCCCCCTACCAGCCGAAGGCCCGTCGGCGTGGATCTAACATGGTCCTGCTGGTCGAGATACTAGCGTGGCAGCTGCGGATGCAGTCCGCGCCGCCCAGGTCGGGGGCGGGACGATCGGAGGGCAGGGGGAACCTTACCTGCGGCCGGACAATGTTTGGGCGGGCGGTCAGGGTCGGGCGCACGGCCAAGCGGGGGCATTATGTTTAGGGTCTAGCGCCGCAGTCTGAGTCCACCATAGTGCACGGCGCGGCCTCTGGAGGCTGCCACCGTGCGCATGTGCGGCCTCCATCCCGAAGTGCGGGGGCAAGTACCTGCAGCAAAAGCTGCTAGATTTACGCTGGTTCCCTGCTAGCCCCAGCAGGGGTAGGAATATGTGGCCCTTTCATTCCAGTTTTTCTGGCATGAAAGTCCACAGTTTTTACAACAGCATGGGGATATAGTCCCAAAAACGGAGAATCCACCCCATTACATTCGGTGATCGGGCGGAGAATCCACCTTAACGCCAGGATCGGGGGCAGCGCCATTTTTGCAATGCTCTGACCCCTCAGGACGCCCTCCCCGATGCTCCGCCCCCAATGGGCCGAGTACGCAACAATGTGGGACACGTATGCTCATACCATTCAGGGACCTCGCCTTGCAGCTGCGGACTGTGTCCAGCGCCACCTTGGTCAGAGGGGGAGTCATTCCGTTGACAGGGGGCTTCGGTGGGGTCTGGGGGTACTGGTGGGGGGGTGGCTCTGGGGTGGCGAGGCCGTATCCACAGGTAAAGCCAAGGGCATTACGTTGGCCGGCTGCTAGCCCTCCCCCCACCGGACGGAGGATCGGTGCGAGGCCGGCGCCGACCGTCTGGTCATGGATCCTACTGACATAGCCGCAGAATCGGAGAATCCAGTCCATTGTAGGATAGCACTGTTGCTTCACAGCGCCAGGGTCCCAGTTTCGATTCCCTGCTGGGCCACTTTCTGTGCGGAGTCTGCACGTTCTCCCCGTGTCTGCGTGGGTTTCCTCCAGGTGCTCCGGTTTCCTCCCACAGTCCAAAGATGTGCAGGTTAGGTGGATTGGCCATGCTAAATTGCCCTTAGTGACCAAAATGTTTAGGAGGGGTTGCGGGTAAAGGGTGGAAGTGAGGGCTTAAGTGGGTCGGTGCAGACTCGATAAGGCTTCCTTCTGCACTGTATGTTCTATGTTCTTTGACAGAAGAATCTGTTCATTGCTCTCGCTACATCTTTCTCCAAAAGGGTTTCCTGCCTGCTGTTTCTGAATCTGCAGAGAAGTCTTGAGATCCCGATGAATCTACAGTGAAAACCATTACAGTCTGAAAGCAAAGACATCCAACTGGAGCCCCAGACCGAGAATCCAACTGGAAGATTTCCATCTGAAAGAGACTTTTATCCTTTTACTTTTTGTATTATTCTTTTTTTATACCTTTCTTTCCCCTCTGTGTTTGTCCTGTTGTGTGTGAGTGTGTGTGTTTGTATAGACAGAGGGGCGAGTTAAAGAAGGGGATTTAGGAATTAGATAATAGTTAACCAGTTGTATTTGCTGTCTAAATTTACAAACCTGGTGACTGTATTTATTGGGCAACCAAAGACTTCGGGTATTTTCTAAGAATTAATTGTTAATTTTAATTGTGTTGCGACAGGTCAAGTGGGGCTGGAATTGACCGCGCACTAGCCCAGGGTGTTTTACCACTATTTTGTGTGAAATCACTCCTGGAGTGAGGTATCCTTTCCTCACAGTGTTACAAAATTAAAATAAAATATTGGAGTTTCTGTCCAGTACCCTAGCCACTGTTGGGGTCTGGTCCAGGTTCGTAATATAGGTTGAAAATCCCTTATCCAAAATGCTTGGGGTAGAGTGTGTATCGGATTTTGGAATTTTTCAGATTTCGGAATATACTGCATATGTGCAGAACATTGGGAACTGCGCACGTGCGGCGTGCATTGGGAACTGCATATGTGCAGAACATTGGGAACTGCGCACGTGCGGCGTGCATTGGGAACTGCATATGTGCAGAACATTGGGAACTGCGCATGTGTGGCACACACACAAAAAAGTGCGGATTTTGCAATTTTTCGGATAAGGGATACTCAACCTGTAATAGCATTCTGGTAGCACAGTTATAAGAGAGGATCAATGGAAAACCATAAATCAACAATCAAAAGTCGACCTCAATCAATAAGTTGATCTGTGAGACAGGTTTCCCCCAGCACAGCTGCTGGTGAAACCTTCATTCTCGCTTTTGTTACCCTCTCTAGACTTGACCATTCCAATGCATTCGCAGCTATTTTCTCACAATCTATGCTCCGCAATCTTGAGGGAATCCAAATCTCAGCTGCCTCTGTCCTTACTCGTACCAAATCCTGTTCACTCATCTCCCGCGTGTTTACTGACCTGGCCTTCTGGTCAAGTAATACCTTTATTTTAAAATTCACTTAATGCCACACCTACTTCCAACACGGTAATCTCCTCCAGACTCACAACACTCTGGTATCTCTGCTACTCTAATTAAGGTCCCATGAACAAGCCTGAATTTGATTTCTCCGGCATGGCATGCCTCAGTTGCTTTGGCCCTCAGCTCTAGAATTCTACTTCTCCTTCTTCCTTTAAAACGCTTTCAAACCTCCTGCTCTCCCTAACCAAGCTTTTGGCCATTTGCCCTAATATCACCTTATGTAGCTGGGCAGCTAATTATGCTTTACAACACTCCCGTGAAGCATCTTGTAGTGTTTTATTCTGTTCAAAACACTGTATAAATATAAGTGGTCATAATAATTTAACATCACGTTGAATAATCATTCCAAAAAATATCCAGATAAATAAGAATCCAGTGGAATACAGGATAGCTCCAGACTGAGATGGTTGGAACTGTGCTACATCCTGTCAAGAGCAGCAACCGGAACCTAATAGTGGTGGTGAGGGGAGTAGGTAAATATTCTGTACTAGTCAGTCGATTATCGTTTGGACGAGAGAGGGGTGAAACTGATGTTAGACTTTCTCTCATGAATTTAAATGGAGAAAGTCCATCATTGATTACATAGTACTGGAGATTGAATAGTTTAATGGGTTTCACATCTTAAAGCACAGAACAAAATTACCATCAGAGGTTTGGGGCCATAAAACTTGCAACCTGAGAATGGGAACCTAAAGGTTCATTCATAGAAATCATGTGGTACAACGGTATTACGGAATGAGGTAATGTTGGCAGAGTTCACTCTGGCATTAAGAGTGGAATTGGACACGTATGAGCAAGTATATTGGCTTTCCCTCCTGCAAGGCAGCAAGTTTCCATGGAGAATAATTACTCCCTCGATACGCCTCAGGCCCTACCACTGGTGAAACAAGGACGAAACCTGGGACTTTCCTGTTTTCTATGTCTCAGTGTTTAGGCAGGGGCCCACTGATCCATGGAGATGGGGGAGGGGAGAGCAAGGATTTTGTTCTCCGAGCGGTTATTCTCAAAGATTTTCATGTCCCACAGTGAGTCTCTACCCAACAACATCTGGCAGCATCAATCGTGTTTGAATGGGGATCTTTGAAAAGACTGCTGGAAGTGCTCATTCTGTACTGACTACAGGAACTTCCATCTCCACCCAACTGGAGGTCACTGTACCAGCTGATTCCGAAAGCTGTGCCAATGGCAAATCACGTCAACTCAAAACATCAACACTTCAGTCAGCATCAATTCTGGTGTCAAACAGCTGCCAAACCCTCAGGCTTGAAAGGGGGGGGGGGGGGGGATTGATGACTAGGAGCAGCGCATATTGTTCACCCAAGTGACCTCCAACACCCACAGCCGAGCTGTGTGCATTGGTGCAGAATATATCTCTGCCAGTGATTCTGCCTCACGCTCTCTCTGACAATTGTTCTGACTAGAAACTCAATGTGCTCAGCTTAAGACATTGTTATTAATATCCCATTAAGCAATTCAAGCCTTCTGGCAAATTTGAAGTAGCGTTCGCTCCAAAAGTCACGCAATGTTGGAACGCAAATCATGCAGGTGCTGCAGGAAAGGGATCATGACAGCGATGTTTGCTTTTTGGTGTTGGAAGTGAAAGATCTACGATGTTCGATGCGGGTCTTAAAATCCTTAAATTTTCATCAATCCAGAGCCATAGATGAGTGTCTGGACCAGCTTTATCCAATGTCAGGGTAGGCTGTTACTGAGATGAGTGAGGTTCAAATCCTCTCCAGCCTGAGACAAATGCCTTCAAGAAATGTAATTTAACATTGAACACATTTTCCAGCAACTTTTGTGGACAAGGAAAAGGCTGGTGACTAAAAGATTGAGGGTAACAGAGTGCAATCAGGAGTCAGTACAGCTGCTATCACAGAGACATTATCAAAGGTCACAGATCTGAATATGCCTTCATATCATAGAATCATAGAATTTACAGTGCAGAAGGAGGCCATTCGGCCCATTAAGTCTGCACCAGCTCTTAGAAAGAGCACCCCACCCAAGGTCAACACCTCCACCGTATCCCCATAACCCAGTAACCCCACCCAACACGTAGGGCAATTTTGGACACTATGGGCAATTTAGCATGGCCAATCCACCTAACCTGCACATCTTTGGACTGTGGGAGGAAACCGGAGCACCCGGAGGAAACCCCACGCACACACGGGAAGGATGTGCAGACTCCGCACAGACAGTGACCCAAGCCGGAATTGAACCTGGGACCCTGGAGCTGTGAAGCAATTGTGCTATCCACAATGCTACCGTGCTGCCCCTATGGAGGAAGCAGTTAGGAAGAGGGGAAAAAATAGTTTTTGTGAGGTTTTCCCCCACAGATCCAAGGGAACATTCATGTGATGTATCTTTTTCCCAGAAATATACTTTCTTCCCAAAATTTGTAAAGGTAATTACAGTACAATTCAAATGTGGTAGTTCACACATTACAATGCAGATCAAATACATACATGGCTTGCTACGGTGGTTCAGTTCACTTACAATACAGACCAGCATTTCTTCATACACACAGCCCGAAAGGTGACACTGGTGTCAACTCCTTGTTGTACAATGGTGGGAGGGCCCTAAACGGTGGCCTTTGCCAACTGGGACTTTGTAGTGGCGGCCCCGAGCACACATATTATCCTGGGCCATGGAATGCGCAAGTTTGCAACACTCAATCGTGGACAACTCCTTGAACTGGAAGACCAATTAGTTTTGGGCAGACCAAAGAACATCTTTCACCGAGCTGATATTTGTCTTGGTGTGCACTTCTGCACTGCAGAGAGTCCCTGTTAAAGGGCTGTTTGCTATGAACCTTGCCAAGAACCACAGTTATAGATAACCACTGAATCTCTTTCCAGGCATTCTTTGCAAACATGCAGTCCGGGGGGGTACGGCCAATGGTGTTTTCCCTGGTACAGCCATCTCGAGGACAGTACGCTGTGGCAGACAGCTCATTTGTGCTTGGAGGATCTGAAAGGGAGGGCCCTTCTCACCACCTCCCACATTGTGTCTTGGTGCTTGTTTGAAAGTTCAGCAATTACACAGTATTACACAGCATCCAACATGTGTCCAGACCTAGATTACAGTGCACCATTTTCTGTAGCGTTGCTCACAATAAGACAAAGGTTACACTGTTGTTGCGAGAGGTGGGAGCAGGAGCTTGTATTAGGAGTGGTGAATGAGACTACTGAAAGGATTTAGGAAGAAGTTGTTGAGCTGTGTGCCCAAACAGTGATCCAGTTTTGTTTGAAATTGGAGACAAGTTGTCCTTTTTGGGGGTGCGACCAACTTGCCACTTCACATTTGTGACAAATATAGGAATTTTATTGATGTGAAGCCTGATTATCTATGGTGTGGCTCACCACATGTTGTCTAATCTACCGAGTAAAGATCTAAACCCGTTCACTACCACATTCCTGTTCGCTTTCAGCTTCGCATGATTTCCAACCAGGCCAGCACAGCTCGATAAACCAGGGACCGCTTGATGAGCAGTTGCTGCCTCAGGAGGACCAAGCCATTATATGTCCACTACTAAGATACACCAGGCAATTTGGCAAACCTCACTGAGATTCCGACAAATGGATTTTGGAAACATGCCATGATTGAATCTGATCCTTCAATTGTGGCTGGAAAACCAATGATGCAACCATAAAGTCACGAGCCTACTCCCAGGATCTCAATTTTACAACCTTGCCGTGTGAAACTCTTTCGAACATTAGGGCAACATTAAGGAGTCTTATAATCAATGGGGTTCAGTTAAGCAGTAAAGTAGTGCTGGGTGGATGCCAGGTAAACTATAAATTGAACAGTAACCATCAAATCAGGGGCAGCCATAAAGTACAGTACTGTACAAAGCTACTCCACCAGTACCGTTCCAAATACCTAAGTGTGCAGTAAAAATATACAATGTGAAAATAATTATCGGAAATACAGTATAACTCCTTGGGAAACTAATCAGCTTGCAGTGAAGTTCAAATAACCACACGTCATGAATGTTAAATGGATTTTTGAGGGAAAGGGTGGTGTAAAAGCAAAAATTGAAAACCAGCACAGGCACATCATTTGGTGTCTGTAGCAGTTCAAATTGGGAGTCAGGTATAGAAAGTGAAATGTCACTGGAAGATAGCCAGCTATTCCCATAGTGTCACTGCAATAACTGCAAAACTCCAAACCAAATTGTTTGATGCACCAGGTTGCATTTTATTGGAGGATTTCCCACTGCAATAGCATTTGCTTTGCATGTAAATCTAATACTTTTGCTGGCGGGGGCAAAAAGAGTTCTGTGCAACTTGATCACTGAAACGACTCCACTCAGAGAGCAAGACCACCAGATGCTACACTTGGGTGTCAAAACGTTTTATTCGCACTGGTCTCATATGCATCGGGGAACCACATACAGAGATTGAAGTACACACAAGTTGCAGGAAACTAACAGATTGCCGTAGTTTGCCTCGGGGTTTATCCCACGAGGAAGCTACAATGCTAAGAATTGCCCTTTGCAAAACTTTGGCTTCACAGAATTCGAGCAGAGGTCATAGAACAGTAAAGTAACCGTAATGGGTCTCAGCTGTCCGAGCCTCACGGGGTGAATTGCCAAAGCTCAGAGGGCTGCATATTGGACTGATGCATAAAGGAAGCAGGGGTTTAGGGGTGCAGGGGGGGTGAGCGGTCAGGAAGCAGATGGAGAAAGTCATTACCAGGCCATTGTTGCAATTGAAGCAGCTATCTGAGGAACAGTAATGGTTGGAAGGGCTTCTCCACAGGAGGGATTTATACACTCATCAGCCGACTTTTTAGCATGGTGGCATTTTAGTTTTTAAAAAAAATAGATTTGGAGTAATGAAAGTCAGATACAACAGCCAGAACCCTTTTTTTTTTCTCCTCTGCTTGGTTAGGAACAAATTTAGTTACGTGCACAACAATGGGTTTCGATCAGAGATAGATGATAGCAGCATTTGCCAAGCTGAGAACAGGACTGCCTGGCAACTTATTACTGCTGAACCACAATACTATTTAACTTAACTGCAGTACCTCTTCACATAAAAGCCTTTGAACTTTATTGAACAAAGAAATTGTCGGCTTTACGCAACAATTCTGAAGAATTCCAAATTGGCGTTTTAACTGGGAATTTTCAAGTAGCTGAGCAAAATTGCGAGCTTACTGGAAGACAAAGATTGCCAACATTTAAAACAGACTAGGAAACATGGTGCAAATCATTCATAAACCTCACACGTTAAATTTTCCAACAATGGTTATTTTCTTCCTCTGTGTTATGATCCCAGTTGATGTTATGACGTGAAGGACCCAGGATGGAATTCTGGCTCAAAAGACCGTAACGTTTACTTTTGAAAAATAAAATCATAGAATTTATAGAATTATCATAGAATTTACAGTGCAGAAGGAGGCCATTCGGCCCATCGGGTCTGCACGGCTCTTGGAAAGAGCACCCTACCCAAGGTCAACACCTCCACCCAATCCCCATAACCCAGTAACCCCACCCAACACTCAGAGCAATTTTGGACACTAAGGGCAATTGATCATGGCCAATCCACCTAACCTCCCAATGCGGAGGAACAGAGTCACAGACCGCTAATTAGTTTTAACCATAAGAAAAAAACATTTATTAAACATGGAAAATTTGAATTATAAAACAATACCCCTTTATGCCCCTTTTAACTTAACAAATACACACACATTTAAAGATGGGCGGCACGGTAGCACAGTGGTTAGCACTGTAGCTTCACAGCGCCAGGGACCTGGGTTCAATTCCCAGCTTGGGTCACTGTCTGTGCAGAGTCTGCATGTTCTCCACGTGTCTGCGTGGGTTTCCTCCGGGTGCTCTGCTTTCCTCCCACAGTCCAAACATGTGCAGGTTAGGTGGATTGGCCACTCTAAATTTCCCTTAATGTCCATAAACGGTGAGGTAGGGTTATGGGGATAGGGGGAAGGTGTTGGCTTGGGTCAGGTGCTCTTTCCAAGGGCCGGTGCAGACTCGATGGGCTGAATGGCCAACTTCTGCACTGTAAATTCTACGATTATCATGAATTACAAAGTACATCTTAAGCTGCAATGGTCACATTGACACAAAAAGTTCCTTTTAAGCATACAAGGTGACTGTGGTAAGACACACTCCTCTCTGAACCCAAGTGAATGTCTGTGAATTTCTCCTCAAATCCCACCAGGTGATTATCAGTTCATAAGATATAGGAACAGAATTAGGCCATTTAGCCCATCGAATCTGCTCCGCCATTCTACCATGGCTAATATGGTCCTCATCTGCTATCTACAATGTTACAGACCAAGAGCTGGATTGCATATTCAGCCAGAGCATCGCCTCACTAGAACACATGACCTTGGAGCAGGAGTAGGCAATTTAGCTTCCCGAGCCTAACACCTTCAATGTGATCATGGCTGATCCTATCCTGGCCTCAACTCCACCGTCCTGCCCATTCTCCAAAACCCTTCAACCCATTAGCAATTAAAAATCTGTCCAACTAACTCCGCCTTAAATTTACTCAATGTCCCTGCATCCACCACACTCTGGAGTAGTGAATTCGACAGATTCACAACCCTTTGGGAGAAGTCGTTTTTCCTCAAATCTGTTAGAAATTTGGTACCTTTTATTCTAAGATTACGACCTCTCGTTTTAGAATGCCCCACAAGACAAAGCATCAGCTCCACGTCTACTTTATCCATACCTTTTAGCATCTTGTGCACCTCAATTAGATCTCCCCTCATTCTTCTAAACTCTATGGAGTAGAGGCCTAAACTGTTCAATCTCCTCATACGACAAACCCCTCATCTCTGGAATCAATCTAGTGAACCTCCTTTGAACTGTCTCCAGTGCCCACTACATCTTTCCTCAAATAAGGGGGCCAAATCTGTGCACAATACTCCAGGTGCGGTCTTACCAATGCCTTGTACAGTTGCAACAACACTTCCTTACCTTTATACACAATTCCTTTTGCTATAAATACCATAAATACTGTGAGCGACCATGTCTCACTGAACTCCGGCTTCCACACGAGCGATTTCAAATTCCACTTTCAAAAGTCACACTTTTGAATCTTCTTTTAAATTATGCTTTCCCTCTGCTGCCCCCATCAAGGTTTCGTTTTCAGGTTTTACACTTCTCCCTTCAGGTATCCTTTGTTGTGAAGGATTTTACATAAACTCTAAGATCCAGCCACCAATTTCCACGATTATTTCAAATAATGCTTCCCAAACTGTAGTAATTTCTCATAAACCTTAGCACGACTGCAAATACCTTTCTGGCCTCTCCCGATCCAATGCCTTTTCAACTTGGTGACTTTATTGAACCGTAATCTGTTCTGTTTCCCAGTTTCCTCTGTTCCATTAATTCGAGGCCTCTTGGAAACTTGTCTTAATTTCTCTACTTTCCTTAACTAGCTGAACTTTAGGTTTTCGGCATCTGCTTTCATAACCATTATTCCATAGTACAGCTTTTCTTCTAGCAAGGCTAAGAGAGATGTTCCCTCTTTGACCTCAATTCCCGTTCCGGCCTCACCGAACAGGCGCCGGAATGTGGCGACTAGGGGCTTTTCACAGTAACTTCATTGAAGCCTACTTGTGACAATAAGCGATTATTATTATGATGGTGCAGTGGCTAGCACTTCTGCCTCACGCCGCCAAGGACAGGGGTTGGATCCCGGCCCCAGTTCACTGTCCGTGTGGAGTTTGCACATTCTCCTCGTGTCTGCGTGGGTCTCACCCCCATAACCCAAAGCTGTGCAGGGTAGGTGGATTGGCCAAGCTAAATTGCCCCTTAATTGGAAAAAAAGAATTGGGTACTCTAATTTTTTTTTTAAAAGAGGGAGCTACACTATGGTGCATCACTGGTGCAAAGCGTTCGATTTCATTCTGTCTGTCACCAATTCATAATGAATGAGAGCGCTTCAGAGGCTGGATTTTGCCTGCTCTGACCCAATATCTAAAACAGGCGGCACATGATTAATCTATTCCTCTGCTGTTCCAATTACGGATATTGTGAGAGTCAAGGCTTTGACTGTTCCATTTAGCTTGTACGGTTCCGAGTGACGAAGTGCCCAATTATCTCAACTGCATAACACTGGGACAGGTGGCTGACACTGAATGCAGCAATCTTGTTCAATCTTGTTCTGCACATGGGCACAGCTAAAGCAGAATTAGAGGTTAACCTTTGAGAAGTACAGTATCAACACTGTAAGAGACCTCCAATCTTTCTGGGGCATTATTTAAATAATCTATCACCAAAGTCTCTAAGCCTCAAACTGTCTTGTTTCACTATTCTCTGTCTTTTTTACAGCAGCTAACAATGAGATGGAGTTAATTATTCCCTATTTTCTATGGGGCGAAACAGCAGCTAAATGTACAATGCATATGAAATTTAAAAAAAATAAAATTACAAGCATTAACTAAATTAATAATAACAGAGAGCATGACCAATTGTGCACAGTGAAGATTAACCTGATCTAAAATATTTTAAATGCAGCCAGATTTCTCCAGAGATTGGACAACTTTTTTGTTGAGAGAGTGAGGAAACAGAGGAATATAAAAATAGGGCTAAATACAAGCTCAATGGTGCCAACGAATACTATTAACCTACTGAACAGACAGGAAAGGCCACACCCAAGAGTAGATATCCCAGAGCAGCAGGATAGAACAGATACAACAATGGCACGGTTATGGTAATAGTCTATCAATGCAGAAGGGTTGTGAATTCATATCTTACACCTGGCATGTGAGAGTACCCTTTAAGAAATGGGTGTTTAAGAAATGTACCTTTAAGAAATGGAGCTGCTCGTGTTACTGGAGTGATGTCAGAGTGTGGGTGGAGCTGAGCTCTACTTCTGCTTTTTTAGTTTCAGTTTGAGAAAGCTTGGGTGTGTCTGTGAGCTGCACTGCTGTTGACCTCTGCCATCCAAAAACTATCTATGGATCAATTGGTGAATTCAGAAGAAGTATAAATGTTTTCAGTCTTGAATGTAAACCCTGATGTGCTCCTGTTTGGAGGTTTGTTAAGTCTTTTGGATGCTAAAAGAACAGCATACAGATTACTTAGTGTTGTATTCTTTGGGGGGTGTATTTGATTTACTGGTTGCTAAGACGTTCACTGTTTAATTTAGAAAGGTTAACTTGAGTTCATAGAATAAACATTGTTTTGTTTTTTAATAAACACTGGTCCATGTCTGCTGTACCATACCCGTAGAGTGAGCCGTGTGCTCCCCATACCACAATCTATTAAAAGATGTGGGTCAGGTGAACTCCATGATACACTTTGGGATTCTCTAAACCCTGGCCCATAATACACCTAGAATATATTGAAAAACTGAATTTGCTGGACAGCACAAGGAAACAATGGCAAGATTGTCATAAAAGTCTAACTCATTAGGCAGTGATGTACTTCAGCAATGGAGACCTGCCAATGCTATCAGGTCTGGCAATCTGGTTTTAAAGTGTCACTAAGCCACAATACATAATCGGTGTCTGATATCCTCTGAAGTGGTCAGGCAAGTTACTTGGTTGTATAGGTGGCACGATAGCACAGTGGTTAGCACTGTTGCTTCACAGCGCCAGGGTCCCAGGTTCAATTCCCGGCTTCGGTCACTGTCTGTGCGGAGTCTGCACGTTCTCCCCGTGTCTCCGGGTGCTCCAGTTTTCTTCCACAAATCCCGAAAGACGTGCTGTTAGGTAATTTGGCCATTCCGAATTCCCCCTCCATGTACCCGAACAGGTGCCAGAATGTGGCGACTAGGGGATTTTCACAGCAACTTCATTGCAATGTTAATGTAAGCCTACTTGTAACAATAGATTACTATTATTATAACGCAACCACAAGATAACAAACCTTCTCATGGCAATTAGGGTAAAATCAAAATACTGCGGATGCTGGAAATCTGAAATCTAAACACAGAATGCTGGATAAGCTCAACAGGTCCGGCAGGATCTGTGGAGAGAGAAATAGAGCTAACATTTCAGGCCCATGTGACACTTACAGTGGCCAATCCACCTAACCTGCACATATTTGGACTGTGGGACGAAACCAAAGCAGCCGGAGGAAACCCACGCACACACAGGGAGAACGTGCAGATCCACAACAGTCACCCAAGGCCGGAATTGAACCGGATACCAGTTGATAAAGTTTATCCAGTTAGGGTAAATGAGAACAAGAAGGTGGATGATGTGATCCTGCCGTCAGGCAAAGGATAGAGATGGTCAGAAGTAATTCTGTGAAAGTGAAGGACGTGTTAACACCAGGTAAACCCGAGCTGGCAACAAGGAAAGGACATATTCTATCCACTTCCCTGTGTGCCTCATAAACCTGGACAATAAATAAAGATCTGTGGAAGAAAATAGGGGCCTTTTTAATGTGGATCCTTAAGACATATAAATGTTGAAAGTTCCATGTACAGGTCCTAAGACAGATGAAGATGTGCTTGAAATTTCAAGAGCAAAAATGGATACAAACAAGTGACATCCAGAAAAGAAAGAGTCAGTATTTCAGACCATTATAACATACAAGACCCTGAGGGGCCCTGAGAGGGTGGATGTGGAGAGGATATTTCCTCTTGCGTGAGAATCTAGAACTAGGAGGTCACTGTTTAAAAATAAGAGGCCGCACATTTAAAACAAACATTTCTTTAAAATATAAATTTAGAGTACCCAATTCTTTTTCTTTCCCAATTAAGGGGCAATTTAGCGTGGCCAAGCCACCTACCTTGCACATCTTTGGGATGTGGGGGTGAAACCCACACGGATACAGGGAGAATGTGCAAACTCCACACTGACAGTGACTCAGGGTCGGGATTCGGACCCGGGTCCTCAGCACTGTAGTCCCAGTGCTAATCACTGTGTCACGTGGCGCCGTCATGATGGCACAAACTTTTTCACTCAGAGGGTCGTGGGCTTTTGGAACTCTCTTCCTGACAAGGCAGTGGGAGCAGAGTCTTAGACTATTTTTAAGTCAGAGGTGGATAGATTCTTGGTAAGTGAGGGGGTGATATGTTACTGGGAGTAGGACGGATGCAGATTTGAGGTAACCACCAGATCAGCCATTACCTTATTAAACGGTAAAACGGGCTCGATGGGCTGAATGGCCTACTGATAATAGTCTTTATTAGTGTCACAAGTAGGCTTACTTTGACACTGCAATTAGGTTACTGGAAAATGCCCTGGTCGCCACACTCCGGCGCCTGTTCGGGTACACGGAGGGAGAATTCAGAATGTCCAATTCACCTAACAAGCACGTCTTTCGGGACTGGTGGGAGGAAACCGGAGCACCCGGAGGAAACCCACGCAGACACGGGGAGAACGTGCAGACTCCGCACAGACAGTGACCCAAGCTGGGAATCGAACTCGCGTCCCTGAAGCTGTGAATCAACAGTGCTAACCACTGTTAACAATGTCACCCTTGCGTCTGCTCCTGCTCCTTACTCTTGCTCCTTGTCCATATGTTCAAAAGAGGACGCGATTTAACGGAAATGAAACAGAGTCCCGGATCAAGCGCATGTAGCCCAGTATCAAACGGGACTCGGTTTCATTTCGGGGTCTCAGCGAGGAATGCCCCGGCGGGTCCGCACTCAAGTCTCACTTCCTGCACTGCCAAGCTCTGCTCACCAGTGCAGGAAGAGATGAGGGCTCCATTTTGATCTCAAGACCCCCACCCCCAACTCACCTATAATGGTATCATCGTGCCCCCCCGCATGCCACCTTATAAGGGCAGGGCACCCTCAGGCCTGATCACTGGCATAGGCAAAATGCCACCCAGGCACTGCCAAGGTGCCCAGGTAACACTGCCAAGGTGCCAGGCTGGCCATACCAAGGTGTCCAGGTGTCATCAGGGGTACCAGGGTACCATCCTTCTCAGAACCTGACAATCCAGGGGCACCCAATGGCCTGGGACACCCCCCCAAAGAGCGGTGACCGTTTCTCGCCCGGGGTCTCTGAGGCGCGGGGGGGGTGATCCCAAGCATTGGATAACGCCAGCGAGTACATATTCAAGTGTGCCTTACTGCATCGTGGGCGGGATCCAGATGTTAAGTAATAGGTTAAGAGACATTGCAATTAGTTGTCTCATTCATGTTAAGTATCCATTAATTGACACTGATGTAAAGGGGCTTCAGGTGGCCTCTGTCAGGTGATGTATTGTGAGAGTTTTGTGCAAAGGCTGTTGGAATGAAATAAATGGGTGTTTGTGAAAAAGGAACAGAACTTTAGACTCTTCATTTCACAGCAACTACAACGTCTAACACCACATTGTGATGTCTCACGAGATCCCGTTAAGATCTCACGAGGCGTAGGAAGCCGGGTAAATTCTGCAAGAGGCCTCTCGCGAGATTTACCAGTGCATTGCGTCCCGAGTCAGGTTAGATTTTACCCAGAGTAAATAAAGGAAAATTGTTTCTAATGGCTTTAGGGTTAATTGCCAGAGGGCAGAGATTTCAGATGATTGACAAAAGAACCAGATGTGGCTTGAAAATCATTTTAGGAAAAACAAATGGTGAGTGTGGCTTTGGAATGCAATGCACTGCTTGGTCGGGCCATGGATACAGATTCAATAATAGCTTTAAAATGGAAATTGGATAAATTCATAAAGGAGAAAAGCTGCCGAAATATCGGGAAAAAGCAGAGGAATCTGCCGAACTGGATTGCCCTTCCAAAGAGCCGGCACAGGCTCAATAGGCCAAAAGTCTCCTTGTGTGCTCTACTATTGTAAGATTCACCATTATCAGGTGCTTTCAAACAGCGAGAGATCAAAATACAACAGACGTTGCCAATGCTCTGGTTAACCTACTTACTGCAATAGAAATGCTACCTCCCACACAGCTTTATCCACATTGCTGTGGACTGTTAGCAAGCCATTTCTGATCCATTCTCACACCTCATTTAGCTGTTCCTCCTGCAGATGGTTGTGCGGTAAAGTATTTCACTGTACTAAAAGTACAGTAACCATTTACCTTGAAAGTTAGCCACAAAGGCATTTAACTCTCAGGTACAGGGCATCACTCTTTTCAAAGATTACAGCCAAACGTTACTTGACTGACCCAATCTATAATTGACACTTTCACCTCTGACGTTGCCCGCAAAGCACAAACGGCATTTGGTCTGTTAAACTCGACATCACACTTTGTAGCATTGCACTTGGTCTTTGTAGCATGTTAATTAAATGTTACATCTGCAGCTGGAACTAGAAACAACCAAATAAATCAAGCTAGGAGGCGAGTAAACAGCAGGGGTAGGGGGGAGGTCTCCAGGCTCATCACAAGCAGCTTGTCAGGAGGTCAGCAGCTGAACACTGCTTTTATAATTCAAAGCCCTGTGATAGTAACGTTCAGCATTAATTACATGTCAATTTGCTTTTAACACGCTGAACACATTGCCTAAATAAATCTTTTCCTACAAATCTACTATGCAGTGAGTCACTGTGACCAAGCAAGATTTTTTAATAATTTAATCACAGTTATTTTAGCATATACTTTTACAAAATGTTTAAATATTTTCTCTGCACTGTAACGTACTAATTTCTGAGTCAATGGATTTTGAAATTCAGATTTCAGACCATGTCATATCTGTCCAGTTTATGGCCTATATTAAATAAACAAGATTGACTGCAACCACACGATAGCTACCATTTCCTACAAGAACAGATGTATCTCAGAAGTTTGAAAAGCGTTCCTCTGATGTTTAGACAAATAGAAGGAAAGGATTCTTGCCTACTTGGTGGGGGAGGGGGGGGATAGGTCAAAGGAGCAGTAACCCTTCAAGAGATTTTGTTTACATTCGGGGCATCCTATCATCCTATCATTGTTGGAAGGGGTACCTTTCAGCCTTCTGAGGATCAGGAAGAAAGATGAACTCAATAACAGTGGAATTTTTTAACCTTCTTGGTAGTCTAAAATGGTCTTAACCCAAAGTACAACAAAGGCACCAAGTAAATCATAAAGGAATGGCTACACAGACTACAATCAGCCCTTATAATAACCCTCCCTTTGACAGTAATACAAGAAATATTCTAGATTGAAGGGGTGTTGCAAGGAATATTTTACCAATCATTTGTCCACTAGGGAGTCACAAACCTTTCATGATTTTTTAATCTATTCTTTCACAGGATGTGGGCGCCGCTGGTTAGGTCAGCATTTCTATTGCCCATCCCTAATTGCCTTTGAGGAGGTGATAGTGAGCAGCCTTCTTTAACTGCTGCAGTACATGTGGGGTAGGGTACACCCACAGTGCTGTGAGAGAGTTCCAGGATTATGGCCCCAGGACAATGAAGCAAAGGCAATGTGCGTGACTTCCAGGTGGCGGTGTTCCCATTCATTTGCTGCCCTTGTCTTGCTAGATAGTAAGGGTAGCAGGTGTGGAAGATGCTGTCAAAGGAGCCTTGGTGAATGGCAGCAGTACATCTTGTGCATGGTACACCCTGCTGTCACTGTTTGTCGGTGGTGGAGGGAGATGACTGCGGATGAGCTGCTTTGTCCTGGATTGTGTTGAGCTTCTTTTTTAAAAAATATATTGGTGAAAGTTTTTTAACACAATTTTTCTCCCTTACAAACAATAACCCCCCCCCCCCCCCCTCCACCTTGTAACAAAAAAAAACGAGGAATCGCGCAGAGCAAGATATATACATGGCAAAATGATATATTTACACAGGTTTGTACACTGGCCCTCACCCGTACGTGCCAGTTTCCCCAACCCTTCATGTTATCTATTGCTCATCCACCCTCCCAGGCAGTCCCCCCTTTCTCCACCCCCCACCCCCCCCCAAAGGTTGCTGCTGCTGCTGACCGACCTTCCTCTAACGCTCTGCGAGATAGTCTAGGAACGGTTGCCACCGCCTGTAGAACCCCTGCGCAGACCCTCTCAAGGCAAACTTAATCCTCTCCAACTTTATGAACCCAGCCATATCATTTATCCAGGCCTCCAGGCTGGGGGGCTTCGCCTCCTTCCACATTAGCAAGATCCTTCGCCGGGCTACTAGGGACGCAAAGGCCAGAATGCCGGCCTCTTTCGCCTCCTGCACTCCCGGTTCGTCCACTACTCCAAATATTGCTAGCCCCCAGCTTGGCTTGACCCGGACTTTCACCACCTGAGATATTGCTCCCGCCACTCCTCTCCAGAACCCCTCCAGTGCCGGGCATGACCAAAACATATGGACATGGTTCGCCGGGCACCCTGAGCACCTTCCACATCTGTCCTCTACCCCAAAGAACCTACTCAACCTCGCCCCCGTCAAGTGCGCTCTGTGGACCACCTTAAATTGTATCAGGCTGAGCCTGGCACACGAGGAGGAGGAATTAACCCTACCTAGGGCATCAGCCCACAGACCTTCCTTGATCTCCTCCCCCAGCTCCTCCTCCCATTTACCCTTCAACTCTTCTACCAGCGCTTCCCCCTCTTCTTTCAACTCCTGGTGTATTTCCGACACCTTGTCCTCCCCGACCCATACACCCGAGATCACCCTATCTTGAACTTCTTGTGCCGGGAGCAACGGGAATTCCCTCACCTGTCGCCTCACAAAAGCCCTCACCTGCATATATCTAAAGGCATTTCCCGGGGGTAACTCGAACTTCTCCTCCAGTGCCCCTAGGCTCGCAAGCGTCGTGTCGATGAACAGGTCCCCCATTCTTCCAATCCCCGCCCGATGCCAGCTCTGGAACTCCCCGTCCATCTTCCCCGGGACAAACCGGTGGTTACCCCTGATCGGGGACCACACCGATGCTCCCATTGCACCCCGGTGCCGTCTCCACTGGCCCCAGATCCTTAGCGTTGCCGCCACTACCGGGCATACTTTGTCGGCGAGAGCGGCAGCGGTGCCATCACCAACGCCCCCAGGCTCGTTCCTTTACAAGACGCCATCTCCATCCTCTTCCATGCCGCCCCCTCCCCCTCCATAACCCACTTGCGGATCATCGCCACATTTGCTGCCCAGTAGTAGCTCCCCAGGTTTGGCAGCGCCAACCCTCCTCGGTCCCTACTGCGTTCCAGGAACCCTCTCCTTACTCTCGGGGTCTTATTCGCCCACACAAACCCCATAATACTCCTGCCTACTCTCTTAAAAAAGGCCTTAGTGATCACGATGGGAAGGCACTGAAACATAAACAGAAACCTCGGAAGGACCACCATTTTGACCGACTGCACTCTACCCGCCAGCGAGAGCGGTAACATGTCCCATCTTTTGAAATCCTCCTCCATTTGCTCCACCAACCTCGTCAAATTCAGTTTATGTAGGGTCCCCCAACTCCTGGCTATCTGGATCCCCAGATACCGAAAGCTCCCCTCCACCCTCCTCAGCGGTATGTCCCCTATCCCTCTTTCTTGGTCCCCCGCCTGTAATACAAAGAGCTCACTCTTCCCTACATTGAGCTTATCATAGAATCATAGAATTTACAGTGCAGAAGGAGGCCATTCGGCCCATCGGGTCTGCACCGGCTCTTGGAAAGAGCACCCGACCCAAGGTCAACACCGCCACCCTATCCCCATAACCTAGTAACCCCACCCAACACTAAGGGCAATTTTGGACACTAAGGGCAATTTATCATGGCCAATCCACCTAACCTGCACATCTTTGGACTGTGGGAGGAAACCGGAGCACCCGGAGGAAACCCACGCACACACGGGGAGGATGTGCAGACTCCGCACAGACAGTGACCCAAGCTGGAATCGAACCTTGGACCCTGGAGCTGTGAAGCAATTGTGCTATCCACAAGGCTACCGAGCTTATAGCCCGAAAACTCCCCAAAATCCCTTAGAGTCTGCATGACCTCCACCATCCCCTCCATTGGATCCGCCACATACAGCAACAGGTCATCCGCATATAGCGACACCCGATGCTCTTCTCCCCCTCGGACCACCCCCCTCCATTTATTAGACTCCCTCAATGACATGGCCAATGGTTCGATCGCCAATGCGAACAACAGGGGGGACAGGGGGCACCCCTCGTCCCTCGGTACAGTCGAAAGTACTCCGACCTCCGCCGGTTCGTCACTACACTCGCCATCGGGGCTCTGTAAAGGAGCTTAACCCAATTGATAAACCCTACCCCGAACCCAAACCTACGCAGCACCTCCCAGAGGTACTCCCACTCTACTCGGTCAAAGGCCTTCTCCGCGTCCATAGCTGCCACTATCTCCGCCTCTCCCTCCTCCGATGGCATCATTATCACGTTTAAGAGCCGCCGCACATTGGTGTTTAGTTGCCTGCCCTTTACAAATCCCGTCTGGTCCTCGTGGATTACCCCAGGGACACAGTCCTCGATCCTCGTGGCCAGCACTTTTGCCAGCAACTTTGCATCCACATTGAGGAGCGAGATCGGCCTGTACGATCCACATTGCAGTGGGTCCTTGTCCCGCTTTAGGATCAAAGAAATTGTCGCTTCCGACATTGTCGGGGGCAGGGTCCCCTCCTCTCTTGCCTCAATAAAGGTGCACACCAGTAGCGGGGCCAACAGGTCTGCGTACTTCCTGCAAAACTCCACCGGGAATCTGTCTGGTCCCGGGGCCTTCCCCACCTGCATGCTCCCCAAACCCTTACTCAGCTCATCCAACCCAATTGGTGCCCCCAAACCAGCCACCTCTTGCTCCTCCACCCTCGGGAATCTCAGCTGATCTAGGAATCGTCTCATCCCCTCTTCCCCCACTGGGGGCTGGGATCTGTACAGCTCTTCATAAAAGGCCTTGAATACCTCGTTTATTTTCATCGCATTCCGAACCGTTGCTCCCCTTACCATCTTTGACTCCCCCTATTTCCCTCGCTGCCATCCTCTTACGGAGCTGGTGTGCCAGCATCCGACTAGCCTTTTCACCATACTCGTAGGTCGCCCCCTGCGCTTTCCTCCACTGTGCCTCCGCCTTCCCTGTGGTCAACAGGTCAAACTCCGTCTGGAGCCGTCGTCTTCCCCAAGTAATCTTTCCTCCGGGGCCTCTGCGTATCTCCTGTCCACTCTCAAAATCTCCCCCACTAACCTCTCCCTTTCCATACCCTCTGTCTTCTCCCTATGAGCCCTAATGGAAATTAGCTCTCCCCTGATCACCGCCTTCAACGCCTCCCATACCACCCCCACCCGCATCTCCCCGTTGTCGTTGGCCTCCAAGTACCTTTCGATACACCCCCTCACCTTCCCACACACCACCTCGTCCGCCAGCAGTCCCACATCCAGCCGCCACAACGGGCGTTGGTCCCTCTCCTCTCCCAGCTCCAGTTCCACCCAGTGCGGGGCATGGTCTGAAACGGCTATAGCCAAATACTCCGTCCCCTCCACCCTCGGGATGAGCGCCCTACCCAGAACAAAGAAATCTATCCGGGAGTAGGCTTTGTGTACATGGGAGAAGAAAGAAAATTCCCTGGCCTGCGGCCTTGCAAACCGCCATGGGTCCACTCCCCCCAGCTGATCCATAAACCCCCTAAGTACCTTGGCCGCCGCCGGCCTCTTTCCAGTCCTTGATTTGGAGCGGTCCAGTGCTGGATCCAACACTGTATTGAAGTCCCCTCCCATTATCAGGCCTCCTATCTCCAGGTCCGGAATGCGCCCCAACATGCGCTTCATGAATCCTGCATCATCCCAGTTCGGGGCGTATACGTTTACCAACACCACCCACGTCCCTTGCAGCCTACCGCTCACCATTACATATCGCCCTCCATTGTCCGCTACAATAGTCTTGGCCTCAAATGACACCCGCTTTCCCACCAATATTGCCACCCCTCTATTCTTCGCATCCAGTCCCGAGTGGAATACCTGTCCTACCCATCCCTTTCTTAGCCTGACCTGGTACGCCACCTTCAGGTGTGTCTCTTGGAGCATGGCCACGTCCGCCTTCAGTCCCTTTAAGTGCGCGAACACTCGAGTCCTCTTCACCGGCCCATTCAGGCCCCTCACATTCCTCGTTATCAGCCGGATTGGAGGGGCACTCACCCCCCCACGCCCTGCCGACTAGCCATCTCCTTTTCTGGGCCAGTCCCGTGTCCACGCCTCCCTCACCCTCCAGTCCCCCAGAGGGGGGACCCCCGTCCCGACCACCTCTTCTGTGTCCCATTCCCTTTCGGCCAGTGCAGCAGCAACCCTTTTCTCCCCCCCCTTTCCCCCCGCTAGACCCCTGTCTAGCTTTTTTGCTCCCCCCATGTCATTCCCGTAAGTCAGCTGACGCCTGCTGACCCCGGCTTCCCCCGCCGTCCCAGTGACCTCCCTGCGTGGGAGTCCCCCAATCCATATGCATTCCTTCGTTCCCCTTCCCGCCTTTCCAAAGCCCGCTCTGCCCCCTCTGGCGCAGCTCCTGTCGCGGCCTTGTCTCTCTCCCCCAGCCCATGTAACATTTCCTGCGCGTGATTGACCCCCTATATACATCAAACCGCAAAATATCCCCCCCACCCTCACAAACCCTCAGTTAGAGTCCAACTTTTCGGCTTGTACAAAGGTCCACGCCTCTTCAGGCGTTTCGAAGTAATAGTGTTGGTCCTTGTATGTGACCCACAGTCGCGTTGGCTGCAGCATTCCGAATTTCACTTCTTTCCGGTACAACGCCGCTTTGGCCCGGTTGAAACTCGCTCTCCGCTTTGCAACCTCCGTGCAACAGTCCGGGTATATTCGGATCTCTGCATTGTCCCACTTACTGCTCCGCTCCTTCTTGGCCCATCTCAGGACCCACTCTCTGTCCGTGAACCGGTGGAACCTCACCACCATCGCCCTTGGCGGCTCATTTGCCTGGGGCTTCTTCGCCAGCACCCGATGTGCCCCGTCCAACTCCAGCGGCCTCGAAGGGGCCTTCGTGCCCATCATCGCCTCAAGCATCGTGCTCGCGTATGCCCCGGCATCAGCCCCCTCCACTCCCTCAGGAAGACCCAGGATTCGCAGATTCTTTCTCCTCGACCTGTTCTCCAGGTCTTCGAGTCTTCCCGCCCACCTCTTGTGTAGCGCCTCGTTCTGCTCCACTCTCACCGCCAGGCCCACGAGCTCGTCCTCGTTCTGACGGACTCTTTTCTGTACCTCCTGGATCTTAGCTTCGTGGGCCTTCTGGGTGATCCCGAGTCCTTCAATTGCCGAAAACATAGGCGCCAACATCTCCTTGCGCATCTCCTCGTGCTGCTCCTCGAAGCAGCGCTTGATGAACTCCTGCAGCTCCCCTTTGTCCCTGGCTGCCGCCATTTTGTTTTCTTTCCCTCGCTTCTCCCGTTGCTCCAGTGCCGCTCCTTTGGCCGTTACACTTCTGGTCCGTTTCATAGAAGTTGGAGGGGGACCTCTCTCTTCCCTTCCCCACGGGCTGCGTCAAAAAAAAAAGTTCCGTTGGGGCTCAAACAAAGAACAAAGAACAAAGAAATGTACAGCACAGGAACAGGCCCTTCGGCCCTCCAAGCCCGTGCCGACCATACTGCCCGACTAAACTACAATCTTCTACACTTCCTGGGTCCGTATCCTTCTATTCCTATCCTATTCATATATTTGTCAAGATGCCCCTTAAATGTCCCTATCGTCCCTGCCTCCACTACCTCCTCCGGTAGTGAGTTCCAGGCACCCACTACCCTCTGCGTAAAAAACTTGCCTCGTACATCTACTCTAAACTTTGCCCCTCTCACCTTAAACCTATGCCCCCTAGTAATTGACCCCTCTACCCTGGGGAAAAGCCTCTGACTATCCACTCTGTCTATGCCCCTCATAATTTTGTATACCTCTATCAGGTCGCCCCTCAACCTCCTTCGTTCCAGTGAGAACAAACCGAGTTTATTCAATCGCTCCTCATAGCTTATGCCCTCCATACCAGGCAACATTCTGGTAAATCTCTTCTGCACCCTCTCTAAAGCCTCCACATCCTTCTGGTAGTGTGGCGACCAGAATTGAACACTATACTCCAAGTGTGGCCTAACTAAGGTTCTATACAGCTGCAACATGACTTGCCAATTCTTATACTCAATGCCCCGGCCAATGAAGGCAAGCATGCCGTATGCCTTCTTGACTACCTTCTCCACCTGTGTAGCCCCTTTCAGTGATCTGTGGACCTGTACTCCTAGATCTCTTTGACTTTCAATACTCTTGAGGGTTCTACCATTCACTGTATATTCCCTACCTGCATTAGCCCTTCCAAAATGCATTACCTCACATTTGTCCAGGTTAAACTCCATCTGCCATCTCTCCGCCCAAGTCTCCAGACAATCTAAATCCTGCTGTATCCTCAGACAGTCCTCATCGCTATCCGCAATTCCACCAACCTTTGTGTCGTCTGCAAACTTACTAATCAGACCAGTTACATTTTCCTCCAAATCATTTATATATACTACAAAGAGCAAAGGTCCCAGCACTGATCCCTGTGGAACACCACTGGTCACAGCCCTCCAATTAGAAAAGCATCCCTCCATTGCTACCCTCTGCCTTCTATGGCCTAGCCAGTTCTGTATCCACCTTGCCAGTTCACCCCTGATCCCGTGTGACTTCACCTTTTGTACTAGTCTACCATGAGGGACCTTGTCAAAGGCCTTACTGAAGTCCATATAGACAACATCTACTGCCCTACCTGCATCAATCATCTTAGTGACCTCCTCGAAAAACTCTATCAAGTTAGTGAGACACGACCTCCCCTTCACAAAACCGTGCTGCCTCTCACTAATACGTCCATTTGCTTCCAAATGGGAGTAGATCCTGTCTCGAAGAATTCTCTCCAGTAATTTCCCTACCACTGAAGTAAGGCTCACCGGCCTGTAGTTCCCGGGATTATCCCTGCCACCCTTCTTAAACAGAGGAACAACATTGGCTATTCTCCAGTCCTCCGGGACATCCCCTGAAGACAGCGAGGATCCTCTAACGAGCCCGAAAATCCGTGGTAGCGGGAGCTGCCGAATCGTGCGGCTTAGCTCCGCATAGCCGCAACCGGAAGTCGAGAGGGAATCCTTTTGGCAGTGTTCGCTTCACCAGTCTGTGCCCCCCAAAAAGTCTATGGAAACTCCTGAAAAAGGTCTGAGAGTCCGTTCCAGACGGGAGCTGCCAAATGCGCGACCTACTCCTCCATGGCCGCCACCGGAAGCCTCGTCCCTGCTTCTTCAATGGCCTTGGTAGATCTTTTCACAGTTGTTCCCTCTGCTGCTAGAATTCACCTTTGATAGAGTCAAGTCAGATTGCAGCTTTAAGCTTGCACTTCCCCCGCCTGCATGCTGGAAGAGGCCTTTGTCTATTCTTGCAGCTCAAGCCAAATCTTTTACTGTTTCTGCCGGGTCTGGTAGCCAAAAGACATAACATTCCTGGGGGACACTGTCAGGGGAATGCTGCAGTCTTCTTCCCACACCGGGAAATGTCAAACAAATGCCGTGGGGGCCCTGTAAAAGAGCCCAAAAGTCCGTTCCAAGCAGGAGCTACCGAATATGCGACCTAGCTCTGCATAGCCGCACCTGGAAGTCCGGTGTTGAGCTTCTTAGTGCTGTTGCAGCTGCACTCATCTGGGCAAGTGGAGGGCATTCCATCACATTCTTGACTTGCCTCTTGTAGATTGTGGACAGGCTTTGGGAGTCAGGAAGTGAGTTACTCTACTCAGAATTCCTAGCCTCTGACCAGCTCTGGTAGCCACAGTATTTATATAGCAAGTCCAATTCAGTTTCTGGTCAATGACAACCCCCAGGGTGTTGACAGTGGGGGAATACAATTGAATATCAAGAGGCAATGGTTAGATTCTCTCTTGGTGGAGATGGTCATTGCCTGGCACTTATGTGGCACAAATGCTACTTGCCACTTATCAGCCCAAGCTTGAATGTGTCCAGGTTTTGCTGCATTTGGACATGAATTGCTTTAATAACTGAGGAGTCACGAATGGTGCTGAATCGCCTCCACTTCTGACCTTGCACTGATGTCCGCTAATGTCATGATTGACCTCCAGCAACAGCGCCATCTTCCTTTGTGCGAAGTACCAACCAGTGGAGAGTTTTCCCCGATTCCCATTGGCTCCAGTTTTGCTAGGGCTTCTTGATCCAATACTCGGTCAAATGCTTGGGGTGATGTCACCCTTGATGTCTCACCTCATCTCTTGAATTCAGCTCTTTCGTCCATGTTTGGACTAAGGCTGTAATGAAGTACGGAGCTGAGTGGCCCTGGTGGAACCAAACTGAGCGTCAGCCGGATAATGCTGAGTAAGTGCTCCTTGAGAGCGTTGCCAACAGTCCCTTCCATCACTTGTCTGATTGAACAATAACATTCTAGCATTGTTCTTCCCAAATAACCCTGAATTGGTACTCAAGAAATATCTTTTACTGGTATCATTCAGGAACGGTTGGTGTGCTGTTTGGACCAACGTGCCTTGCTTTCCAGACTGCACAGATAAATTTAGTTTCAGGAATTTTCTACTCATTATGCTGTTTTGACAAGCTGCATTTCTGTGAATATATGCCTAGACCACAGTGTTTCATCAGGTACTTCTATCGGATCAGAGGTCCGAGGCTGGATGGGTGACCGCACCAGGCTAAGTGACTCCATTTTCCGCATGGATGATATTCTATACCTGTAACTGAATAATCTCCGTACGGGAACTCTCAAGCACATTGGCAACACTTACAATTGAAATTAGCCTGGCTGCTCTGTTGTTCCCCCTTGATGTAATGCAGTCCGCATTGTTTTGACATTAATCTAGCTGTGAAATGCAAATTGCAGTACATCAAGGTGAAACCATAGTGCTGATCAGATTCCAAAGTTCCGGTATAACATTCAGCTAGATCCAGTTTGCAAACTATTCTGATAGCTTTCATAGCCTTGTGATGTAAAATTTCAGATGCAATCTGATTTATTAGCCTTAATCAGTGGAATCATATTTTGTTGTCTGTCAATTTAAGAATGCACAAAAGCATCTACAGATTAGTTTCCGTATTGCACAGCTATTACAATATGATTGCTTCATGTACATTTGTTTGTGAGAACAATATATGTTTTTCAATTCATTTTTACAGGATGTGGGCTTCGCTGGCTAGGCCATCATTTGTTGTCCATCCCTAATTGCCCTTGAGAAGGTGGCAGTGAGCTGCCTTCTTGAACTGCTGCAGTACATGTGGTGTCTGAGTCAGGTGGTGAGTGACTTGGAGGGAAACTAGGAATGACTCCAACCAGTGGAGAGCTTTCCCCTGATGCCCATTGACTCCAGTTTTGCTAGGGTTGCTTGATTCCATACACGATCAAATTCTGCCTTGAATAGCGGTGGACAAGGAGCCCAAGCAAAACTGGAGTCAACGGGAATCAAGTGGAAAACTCTCCACTGGTTGAATTCCTACCTGCCACAAAGGGTGTGGTTGCTGGAGGTCAGTCATTGCAGCTCAAGGAATCACTGCATGAGTTTATCAGGGTAGTGTCCTAGGCCCAACCATCTTCAGCTGCTTCATCAATGACATTCCTTCCATCATATGGTCAAAAGTGGGGATGTTCGCTCATGACTGTACTTCCGCGACTCCTCAGATACTGAAACAATCCATGTCCAAATGCAGCAAGACATGGTCAATATCCAGGCTTCGGCTGACAAGTGGCAAGTTACATTTGCGCCACTCAAGTGCCAGGCAATGACCATCTCCAACAAGAGAGAATCTAACCATCGCTTCTTGACATTTAATGGCATTACCATTGCTGAATCCCCCAGTATTAAGCCCCCTCAAGATTGCCCAGATTTTAATAAGATGAGGGAGACAGAGGTGTAGTGATAAAGTCACCTGACTAGTAATCCAGAGGCCCAAGCTAATTAGCTGAGGACCTGGATTCAATTCCAACCACGGGAGCTTGTGGAATTGAAATTCAATGAATTATTGATTTTGTTTTAGTGCTTGTGCAGTAATCACCAAACCAGGCAACAGCTTCCGCAGTGGCTAAATGGAGTTCTCTGATCCCCCTGCTGAATTTAGTCAGGGGACAGTCTTCAGAGCCTACACGGATGTGAGTCATTGATCGGGGTGGATCACAGCTGCAGTGCGGGTTCCCTGCAAGGCCCCACTTGTGCCGATTTGCTGCAGAAAGGCCTCGGCCAGTACAGAAACAGTTGAGTAGTGCCCAATGTTGGTTTCTTCCATCTCTCCTCATACGACAATCCCACCATCCCATCTGGTGGACCTTTGTTGCACTCCCTCTAAGGCCAGTATATCCCTCCAAGGAGTCCAAAGGAGATTAAAACTGCACATAATACTCCAGGCGTGGCCTCACCAAGTTTCTATACAACTGCAGCAAGACTTCCTTACTCCTGCACTCAAACCCCCTTTGCAGTTAAAGTTAACATACCATCTGCCTTCCTCATTGCTTGTTGGATCTGCATGTTAGCATTTTGTGACTTATGAACAATGACACCCAGGTCCCTTTGGATATCAACACTTCCCAATCTCTCCCCATTTATGAAATATTCTGCATTTCGGTTTTTCCTACCCAAGTGGATAACGTCACATTTTTTCACATCACATTTCATTCGCCATGTCCTTGCCTGTCTAAATTCCCTTGAAAATTCTTTGCGTCCTGCTCACAACCACATTCCCACTTTGTTTTGTGTCATCAGCAAACGTGGAAATATTACATTTGATCCCCACATCCAAATCATTGACATAGATTGTGAATAGCTGTGGCGCAAACACTGATCCTTGCGGTACTCCACTTGTCACAGCCTGAGAATGGTCCGTTTATCCCTACTCTCTGTTTTCGGCCCATTAACCAATCCTCAATCCATGTCAGTATAATACCCCAATCACTTGTGCATTAATTTTGCTCACTAACCTCTTGTGTGGGACCTTATCAAACCCTCTCTTAAAATCCAAATACACCACATCCACTGGTTATCCCTTATCTATCCTGCCAGTAACACCTTCAAAAAACTCCACAGGTTTGTCAAACATGGTTTCCTTTTCCTAAATCCATGTTGACTCTTCCAATCCTACCATTATTTTCTAAGTGCCCAATTATCAAACCCTTAATAATAGATTCCAGCATTTTTCCAACTGCTGATGTCAGGCTAACAGGTCTATAGTTTCCCTTTTTCTCTCTCCCTTTCTTAAATAATTCATGGTACAGCAAGGGACAGAGAGCTATTGTTCAAAACTGTGATAGAAAAGTATTACTACAGCCGTCGATTTGCTTATGTAATGCGTTTGGATCAAGTTTTTACAGGCCGCCCTCATTTTCTTTGTTGCACAAGAGAAGTAATTCATCCAGACATGAAGCAGCCTTGCCAATACACCTACTTTGTTTCCCTTTAGGCGCCTACACAAGCAGCCCTTTAGTTTGACTTTGAGAACACATCCATCCATTATAGACCTATTTTCCTCTTTACAGCGGCTCTTTGCTAAAAATAGCTCATCGTTCTGCAGTGAGGGAAGGAATTAATTCTTTCAAATGAGTGATTCCGGGGGGAACAAGCACTTGCTAAGCTCAGGCACTCCATGCCAGTATCGACCTATCGGCACTGACTTGATACTGAAGATGCCGGGGTGTGGAGGTGGGTGTGAATTGTCGGGTTCACAAATTCCGCAGTTGGAAGTCTGGGCGTTTCTCAGGTCATGCACAGGCACATGAAAATAAATGCCTACTTTTATTTGCCTGATTTCACATTGTTGCTAATTCAACACCATCAATCTATAGGAGCCAGTTGGAATAATGTACCAGACACAGCTCGCTCTGCTGATCTATATTTCAAGCCCAGACAAGCAAGCTGCTTAAAAGTAAAGTCCAATACAAAAGATTTCCATAATGAGCACTTACTTGACTCATGCAAACTAATGTCGTTCAATACATTGCCACAAACTGATCAGGAAGGCCAAAATGTGATGGCATTGAGCCTTTCATTGCAATTCCAAATCACACTTTGTTACTTTATGAATATTTACTCGGATGGTGCCAAGATTGAGGGGCTTCGGATATGTGTAGAGGCTTTGTTCATATAACCTCCCTTAAGTTCAACCATCACATTACTGCCATTTGTGAAATTTTGTTGCTGGATTATGCCTTTAAGGAATATCAGCAGAACATCAGTAGAATGGAAATACGTCATGTGGCAGTTTCATTTTTGCTTTATAACTGAACCCACAAGGTGTTTACCCAATCCCTTCTGAGTGATTGGCTCTGTGCATCTTGTACAGTAAATAAGCCTACAGTATTATATCATTGTAATAACACCAGACTGACTGTGTATTTTTTTTAATATTCATTATTTCATGGGACATGAGCGTTGCTGGCACGGCTTGCATTTGTTGTCTATCCCCTTGAACGGAGTGGCTTGCTTGGCGTTTCAGAGGGGAGTCAGGAGTCAGCTACATTGCTGTGGGTCTGGAGTCACATGTCGGCCAGATCATACAAGGATGGCAGATTTCCTTCCCTAAAAATGGCATTTGGGAAAGAGATGGATTTTTAAAACAATTGATGATAGTTTCTTGGTCAGCATTTATTTCTTGGACTAGCTTTAGAGTCCAGATTACAGCAACTTCGTGAATAGGGCCCAAACTATTTGCTCACCATGCAAGCTTGATGCTGAAATAGGGCACATCGAAAGCACCCTACAGGGTAGTGGCTACCCTGATCACGTCATTTCACACTGTATATCGCAGAAACTCACAAACGGACCTTCGGCCCTATAAAGTGCCCAGTGTACCTCATTATCCAGGAAGGGCAAGGTGTCGCAAAGATTTGAGCAACAGGTGAAGGTAGCCATTTCATTACAATGCAGTAGCAACACGAGTGGTATTTGCCACTAACAGCATGCTGCCAGCAAGCAAAAAGACTCTCTGCCTATCACACAAATGAGTAATGTTGTGGTATATGAAGTTCAGTTCCAGTGTGATGCATACATCCCTAAGACTGACAGATCGTGTCACACATAACGCTGCTCACAACAGGCAACTTACAGAACGAACCCAACCAGTCTACGCTTGCAAAACTCAAAACTGTCCAACATTAGATGCGATTCCGTGATTGGACATCATTTGCTAAAGAATCCTCAGTGTGCTAAGATTTATG
Source organism: Scyliorhinus torazame (assembly GCF_047496885.1). NCBI lineage: Eukaryota > Metazoa > Chordata > Chondrichthyes > Carcharhiniformes > Scyliorhinidae > Scyliorhinus > Scyliorhinus torazame. Next base: position 27,401,368 of record NC_092715.1, read on the forward strand.
CCGACAACCAATTTAAGCTCGCAGAGTGGCGCATTCGCATGCACCGGAAGTTACATATTTTATGCACAGGTAAAGTGCTTTGGCATATCCCAAGGTCGTCAAAGGCGCCACATGAATTTAAGTTGTCAAATTAGCTATCCAAACCTATTGGGCGGATTCTTCCCGAAAAAGCACAGAGTGTTGGCTCAGGTGAGAATACTGGTGTGAGGTTCGCAGGCTGTACAGCCGGGAACCCCAAGATCGGGACCTCGATTTAAATACAAGGTTCCCCACCCCCCACCCCAACAAGCATCAGGGAAACCACCACACCACCACCCAAGGCATCGATGCACTCACTCCCACCCGCCACACATAAAGGGAACCCCCCACAATGGGGCTCCCCAGAGGGCCAGCCCCTGGCACTGCCAGGTCAGCACTAACAGGGTGCTGCCCAGCCATGTCCCTCACCATCTAGGGGCTATATAGTTACCTCTGCAGCCACCAGCATGATCGCCATGGCTGGTTTTCATTCTTGAACATCAGTAGTGATTTGTGTCAGTGTTGACGACAAGCCGACTGGGTGGGTCGATAAGGAGAGGGAAGACGTTGTGGCGTGAAGTCCTATAAATTAGTTTTCCTTTATGTTAAAATATGCTAATCAGGGTCATGCCTTTCCTGGGTGGGGAACATGATCGCGTCATCGGAGGAAGGCAGGGAAGATCTCGTTCTGAGATCTCGCCGGCGCAAATCCCACTTTAGGCATCCTGCGAGATTTAATGGTCATTAGGGGATCCCCGCCCATGGTCAATGGGGCCTCACACTTACTACATGCATAAATCTCATTTGTTTTACAAATGTGATAGCATTTTGCAACTCATTTTTTAAAGATGTGTGTAGGGTTCAATTTTCTGATTTATTCCCCATACAACAACAACTTGCCTTTATGCAGCATCCTTGATATAAAAGCTTGACCTGAGGCACTTCCGGGGGCATTAAAAACAAAATAAGTATGTCACTGAGCTACACAAGGGGATATTAGACCATAAGACATAGGAGCGGAAGTAAGGCCATTCGGCCCATCGAGTCCACTCCACCATTCAATCATGGCTGATTTCAATTCCATTTACCCGCTCTCTCTCCATAGCCCTTAATTCCTCGAGAAATCAAGAATTTATCAACTTCTGTCTTAAAGACACTCAACGTCCCGGCCTCCACCGCCCTCTGTGGCAATGAATTCCACAGACCCACCACTCTCTGGCTGAAGAAATTTCTCCTCATCGCTGTTCTAAAGTGACTCCCTTTTATTCTAAGGCTGTGCCCCCGGGTCCTAGTCTCCCCTGCTAATGGAAACAACTTCCCTACGTCCATTCATTAATTCACTAAGCCATTCATTAAGGTTGATAATCTGAAGTTTGGTTGAAGGGTTAGGTTTTAGACTGTCTTAAAAGAGGAATAAAAGATGGACAGGTATAGGGCGGCAATTCCAGAACTTACAGCACAAATGATGTGGATTCCGCACACGAGTGCGGCCTCAACCGGGACCTGGGATTCATGTTGCATTACATTCATCCCCCACCATCTGGCCTGGGCTTGCAAAATCCTACCAACTGTCCTGGCTTGAGACAATTCACATCTCTTTAACCTGGGGTTACCCCTATCTCTGGATCTGTAAAGACTTAATTACCTGCAAATGCTCACATTCTAAGCATTGTCTTGCATCTTTGAATTTGTCTATATATATGTTTCTGGAACATACCTCTTCATTCACCCGAGGAAGGAGCAGTGCTCCGAAAGTTAGTGTTTGAAATGAAAATGAAATGAAATGAGAATCGCTTATTGTCACAAGTAGGCTTCAATGAAGTTACTGTGAAAAGCCCCTAGTCGCCACATTCCGGCACCTGTTCGGGGAGGCTGTTACGGGAAACAAACCTGCTGAACTTTAACCTGCCGTTGTAAGACTTCTTACTGTGCTTACAGCACAAAGGCACTGCAACAACAGTGGAGCGATTAGAATTGGCGATGCTCAAGAGGCCAGAATTATAGGAGCATAGAGATCTTGAAGGCTTATGAAACTGGTGGAGATAACAGAAGGAGAGAGGGCTTTTAAAGCAAAGTTGAGAATGTTAAGATCGAGGCATTGCTTTTTATTAAAATAAATTTAGGGTACCCAAGCATGGGGTGATGGATGAACAAGATGTGGCGTGGTTTAGGATTTATCCATTTAGCTGCAACTGGCACTGCATCTGTTCGCTTGCCAACCTGTCAAGTCCTCCTGCAATCTTCAGAGCTGGTTATACCCCATAGCCTGATGCTGCAAGCAAATTCTGACATTAGGCCCTTCTGCTAATATTCCAATCATTTATGTATGAGAAGAACCAGTGAATCACTAACATGGCTCCCCGGGAAAAATAACATCTGATAAGGTTTGAATGTAATTGGTTTATTTATTCATGAAAACATTTCTTGATAAGCAGTGAGCGATATGTTTATTACATCCCCAGAACTGAAAAGATTGACTTCTGTTATCTCCTCTGTGTCCCTCAGTAGTCTATCAGTCCACAATCCTATTTTATCCCAAAAGCAGTCGCTTTAATTATCACAGGTTTCTCTCGTGGCTATTTTTGAACATCCAAATACACATCAACTACATTCATTTCATCTGTATTCATAGCAATTTTCTGGAAAATGTCAATTAAATGATTAAAGCATGACCTTCAGTTTACAAACCCACGGGGAGCACCTCCGATTAAGTTCATCCCTTTTCTTCTGCTAACAGTCCAAAAAGGGAGAAAAAGAATTCCATTCCTTTGCTGGTCTGATTTTGAGCACCTGCTTTCCAAATTTCATATAGTTTGATGCACTTCAGCTTATAAACATTATAATGTATTTGCACAAAGGCACAATATCAAATAGGGAGTACGGTTAGCTAAAATTAGGAAGGCAAATGGAATGTTGGTGTTTATTGCAAGAATTCTGGAGTAGGGAGATGATTCTCCAGTTATACAGTGCATCGGTGAGACATCTGGAGCAATTTACAGTTTTGGTCTCCTTACTTGAAGAGGATATAACTGCAATAGAAGCAGTTCAGAGACTGATTCCCGAGATTAAAGGGTTATCTTTTGAGAAAAGAGGCCCTTCGGCCCATAGTGTCTGCACCGGCCATCAAACACCTACCTGTTCTAATCCCATTTTCCAGCACTTGGCCTTATATGCTATGGTGTTTCAAGTCCTCATCTAAGTGCTTCTTCAGTGTCGTGAGGGTTCCCGCCTCTACCACCCTTTCAGGCAGTGAGTTCCAGATTCCCACCACCCTCGGTGAAAAAGATTTTCCTCAAACGCCCTCTAGGTCTCCTGCCCCTGATCTTAAATCTAATCTATGCTCCCCGATTATTGATCCCTCTACAGGGGGGGGGGGGGGGGGGAAGTTTCTTCTTATCTACCCTATCGATGCCCCACATAATTTTATACACTAAATTCAGACCCCCCCCCCCCCCCCTCAGCCTTCTCTGCTCCAGCGAAAACAACCCCACCCTCTCTTCATAGCTGAAACATTCCAGCCCAGGCAACATCCTGGTGTGTTTTCTTTGCATACTTTCTAATGCAGTCACATCCTTCCTACAGTGTGGCGACCAGAACTGTACAGAGCACGCCAGCTGTGACCTAACCAGTGTTTTATGCAGCTCCATCATAACCTCCCTGCTCTAATATTCTATGCCCTGGCTAATAAAGACAAGTATCCCATATGCCTTCTTAACCACCTCGCTACCTGTCCTGCTGCTTTGAGGGACCTATGGATATGCACCCCAAAGTCCCTCTGGTTCTCTGTACTTCCCAGCGTCCTGCCATTCATTATATATTCATTGTGGAATTTAGAAGAATGGGAGATTATCTTATTGGAACATTTAAGGTCCTGAGGGGAATTGAAAGGATGGATACGGAAAGAATGTTCCCCCTTGTCTAGAACTGGAAGACACAGGTTAAAAATAAAGGGTCTCCCATTTAAGATGAAGATGAGAGAACACTTTCTTTCAGCGGGTCGGTAGTCTGTGGAATTTCTTCCCCGGAGAGCAGTAAGGCTGAGTAATGGAATATTTTTAAGGCTGAGTTAGATAAGTTTTTGATTAACAAGGGAGTCAATGATTATAGAGCATAGACAGGAAAGCATAGTTGAGGTCACAATCAGATCAGCCATGATCTTATCAAATGGTGGAGCAGGCTCGAGGGGCCAAATGGCCTGCTCCTACTTTATATATTCGTAGTTGGGCGCCGACACGTTAATAAATTGCAAAGACAAATTGTTGATAAATTGTTGATTGTGCAGATTAATGTTCAACTAGCTTTACTGTAAAAAATATGCAAGGCATTGACAATTAGAAGTGATCGTCTAGATGCTGAGAGCAGCCAACAGAACAGGAACAGTCTAAACAGCTATCACAATTCAAAAAGGTTGACATCTACAGACCATAGTCTAAATTCAGTTTGAAAAAATAATGGCATCAATTATCATGCGTAAACTTAAAGGTTATCTGCACAATTCACAGCAGGATGTGTTTAGAAGTAGAAGACTACGCCAGACCAACCTTGAACGTCCTTGAGGAAGTGACATCCAAATTGGACTATAGAAAGGCCTTGAATTTTGCATCTCAACTTCCAATAAAATTTCAACATAGTTCCAAAAGAAGGTAATCTCAATGCTGTCTGGAGTGCAGAACTCACAACGACGAGTAGTAGCTGAGGTGAATGTCTTACATCACTGGTCATTGGTTGTTGTGTTTGCCTGAATTGCAACTGTGACTATACTTCAAAAGTAGATTGCTGGGCTTGTAAAGCCCTTTGGAACATCCTAAAGTTGTGAAAGGTGATGAATAAATGCAAGTCCTTTTTTTTCCCCTCTCTTTAATTTTATCAAAATCGTTGCATTTAAGGGGAAGCTAGACAAGTACACGAGGGGAAAATGACCTGAAATGTCAAAGCCGATGGGGCTGGGAGGGTTGGGCGGAGGGGGACTGTATGTGTTAATGGTGACTACGGGTGATTCCGGATTCCTTTTTGTCATTGTTTATGTCAACATGCGGGCTAATGTTTGGGATTTGGTGGGAGGATGGGATCGTTGTTATTGATATGGGGAATGGCATTACATTCGTTACTGATTATTGCTTATTGTTGGGTGTAAATTTGGGAGAAAATGTGAAAAAGGAGAATAAAAACATATATTTTTTTAAATGTCAAAGCTGAGAGAGACTTCTCTGTTTGGGTCTGTCCAAGGTTGCTTTTTTCACCATGTATCGGTATCCAGCTTCAAAGTTCTGAGGTTGTCTTTCAGATTGTCTTTATACCTACGTTTGGGACTTCCTGAGGTGCGGGTTCTTGTGCTCAGTCAGCTGCAGAGTTCTGCCCATGGTATATGGGAATCCTGCTTGCGAGCCACAAGACCGACCCAGCGAAGCTGAGCTCTGCCCAGCAGGCTGTCATGCTAGGTCTGCAGCACTTTGCAAGAACCCCAGCTCAAAAATGTATAGAATGAACTGGGTGAAAGAATATGTAGGCAGAACAATGACAGATAAAATTTTATGAGAAGGAAAAATGCACCATGTCAGTACACCATGACTATTACAGAAATAGCTCAAGTGAGAGCTGGAGGCCGGGTGGAATCAATGTTCGGTATTTCCAATCAATACAAAATAATCAGCAAAGTTAAATAAATGTTTAATTATACCATCAGAACAGTAGAATGAGTCAGAAGAAGTTACTATGGAAATGCACAATGCCCTAGGTAGGCCATGCCTTGACTGTGTTCACTTCTGGTCACTGAGACGTAAGGGAAGAATTCTAACATTGGAGACGTGCATAGGAAAAGCTGATCATCAGTCTCACAGGTGAGAGTTTCAGGAATTTCTGGAGGACTTTGATCTTTTCTGAATAATGATCTTAAAGAGGTATAGCAAATTGTAAAAAGAAAGCATGACAACCATAGCTGTGGAAAATTGCCTTAAATTAATTCTTGAAAATCACATAAGAAAACATTAGCCTTACTTGCAACGCAGAACATGGGAACAGAGAACACAGAAGGACCAAAAACCAACTCAGCGATTCTCTCCATGTATGCTGACTGACCTGTGAGGAAACACAGATTCTTCTGCCCAGGAGTGATCCCTGCATCTGCTTGGTTACACAAACGCACAAAACACCTCTGTTGGCCATTAAATGTCAAGAAAGCAACATTGCCCTCACTGCTTCAACATTTAAATTCGTTGAAGACAGTTTTATAGAGCGTCCATAAATTGCACCCGTTGTCTTTGGATAATTTCCCCAGCTGGGCGCAATAGTGGTACACACCCTGTGGACCCAGACTGAAGCACTGTGAGACCTTCTCCAGCAGAGATCATTTCCACTGCACCGTCCCCTCTCACTCCACATTCATGCTGCACCTTTACAGTTTGTAACTGCTTTACATTCATATTGAAGTTGCTTAAAGTAAATGCTGCACATTGAAGTTTTACAGCACATTACAATTAGAACACATTACTCAAAAAATACCAACAGTCAGCTCCTTGTTGATTTCAGCTTCCGGACTGGTACTTTACATTGCATTCACATGATCTGCTTATGCCCTTGGTTTCTTTTGACCCAAGACCTTGTTTTCCTTCAATGATTGACAAGAGAAGTGTCTTTGTGCCATTTCAAAACCAAAATATTCACATGTTTTGAAGAAGCAGTTGGATATAGCACTTAGGGCGAAGGGAATCAAAGGATAGGAGGGGAGGGAGAGAAGCGAGACTAGGCTTTTGAGATCATAACAACTGGTGGAGTAGGCTAGAAGGGCTGAATGGCCTCCTCCTATTTTTTTTCTATGTTTCTATGCTGGAAATCTAAACCAGAAACAGAAAATGCTGGAAATAATCAGCAGGGCAGGCAGCATCTGTGGGAAGGGAAACATAGTTAGCGTTTTAGGGCAATGGATGCCCTGCCATCAGAATCCTTCAACCTGAAATGTTAACTCTAGTGGTCTTTATATTATAAAGGAGTTTGATAGGATGGACCTAGGGAAGATGTTTCCAGTTGTAGGTGGAGACCAAAACTACGGTTCGTGAATATAAGATGGTCACTAACAAAGCCCACAGAGAATTCAGGTGAAAGGTCTTTACCCAGAGAGTGGTGAGAATGTGGAGCTCGCTATCACAAGGAGTTGTTGAGTGAATGGCACTCATGTTTTTAAGGGGAAGCTAGAAAGTACAGGATGCAGAAAGTAATCGGGTGAGGTTAAGTGTAGTAGTGGGAGAGAGTTCGTGTGGAACATAGAAATCACCTCAGTGCAGTTGGGCTAAACGCCCTGCTTTTGTGCTTGTAGATTACATGTTAGAAAACACATAATTTCTCCAATTACAAAGTCTGCAGGATTTTCCAAAATAAGTCACGCAGCATAACATTGCCAAATCCAATTTGCACAATCTGCTGACAGGCCTCAGAAACTCAACTTACTTTCGCAGTATACATCCATAAACAGAAACCATAACAGTTAACTGAATGTTATCTTATAGGGTGTTTGTTTTTATGCATATACACACACATAAATGTGTATTTGATATGTATAGCATAAGCATACAATATATGCGGCACCAGCCTTGGGTGACTGTATGTGTGGCGTTTTCACATTCTCCCTGTGTCTGTATGGGTTTCCTCCGGGTGCTCGGGTTTCCTCCCACAGTCCAAAGATGTGCAGGTTAGGTGGATTGGCCATGTTAAATTGCCCCTCAGTGTCCAAATGTAGTGTCCAAGGCAGGGGCTGGTTTAGCACCATGGGCTAAACAGCTGGCTTGTAAAGCAGAACAAGCCCAGCAGCGCGGGTTCAATTCCTGTACCAGCCTCCCCGAACAGGTGTCGGAATGTGGTGACTAGGGGCTTTTCACAGTAACTTCATTTCATAGAATTTACAGTGCAGAAGGAGGCCATTCGGCCCATCGAGTCTGCACTGGCTCTTGGAAAGAGCACCCTACCCAAGGTCCACACCTCCACCCTATCCCCATAACCCAGTAACCCCACCCAAAACTAAGGGCAATTTTGGACACTATGGGCAATTTAGCATGGCCAATCCACCTAACCCGCACATCTTTGGACGTTTGAAGCCTACTTGTGACAATAAGCGATTTTCATTTGCATTTCATGTTAGGTGGGGTTATGGGGGTCGGGCAGGGGAGTGGGCCGAGGTAGGATGCTCGTTCAGAGGGTCAGTGTAAACTCGATGGGGCCTCCTCCTGCACCATTGGGATTCTATGATTTTATAACATACAGTAAAATACAATAACATTTCAAACTATTTACTGCACTACAGAATATCTTCAGCATATTTGCCGCTGTTAGTCGCCCAGGAGTTAATGAATTAAATTTGGATCTCATGTCTTTATCATGCAGTTATTTCTAGCAATTAAATTTCCAGTGGCAGTGTTTCATTCTGCCAGCTGAGCCTGCACGTGACGATGTAAGAGACTGTGCAGCTCAAAGAGCCGAGGTATCCTGCGGGTTTCAACAATAGCCTTGCAGATGTACCTTCCAAACAAGCAGCATGGTGCAAACTGTAGTCTGTGATCTTGCAGAAACTGGGTCCAATTTGAGACAGCTGTCATGCTGTCTTGTTCCAGCCCATCGCTGAAAAGGGGTGGGGGGGGGGGAAGCACCCGAAATGTACGGTACTATCAAAGTCGGTCACCCACCCTTGGAAGAATCGGTTGAAGTTAAACCTGGAAACTGGCAACAATGCTCTGTTAATAATCTCGTGTTCCATCCACGAAATGATTCAATTTCCCTTTTTAATTTCTAAAGCGTCACTGAACCCGCTAATGAAACTCTTCGAGGCTTCAGACACCATTCGGTCAGTGGGGAATCACAGCATGCAACCTGGGGGCTGGCTGAACACAGAGGAAGGACAAAGAAGTGTGGGTTTTTTTCTTCTGAAGTGTCAAAGAAACGGATTACAGCCACGGTTAAAAATGAGCAAAACGGGAAACTCTATCATACCCCCAAAGAGCAAAAGTCACAATTTTCCCATTTGTAATGTAATATTTCTGTCTTCATTCCTTAGAAAGGAAATTTAACTGTCGTTCACAGATGACTCAAGATTTGTCTGATACAAAAAGCATTAAAGAAATTGTACACCTACGTGGATATGGACCAAGAGCTGGAAAGTGGGATTAGGCTGCACAGTTCTTTTTCAACTGTCACAGGCATGGTGGGCTGAATAGCCTCCTTCTGTGCTATAGATTTCTATGATTCTATAACTCAAAAACAAACATTGGCTGAACTTCACTTCTTAATTACTGTAAATTCACAGAACCTCTTCAGTAAGTTCCTCAATGCTCGAGGACAATGGTACATTTATTGCCTGGATGTAATCCTACCATGTCAACTATGATGTGGAAATAGGTTTTTTTAAATACTGCTCGTGTGCGTCAGGAATTCTGATGAAAGGTTACCAACCTGATACGCTAACTGTTTCTCTCTCCACAGATGCTGTCAGATCTGCTGAGTACTTCCAGCATTTAATTTTTTATTTCAAATCTCCAGCCGTATGTTGTTTTTGTACTGCACCAGGAGTTCATAGAATCATAGAATTTACAGTGCAGAAGGAGGCCATTTGGCCCATCGAGTGTGCACCGGACCTGAGAAAGAGCACTCCACTTAAACCCACGCCTCCACCCTATCCCCGTAACCCAGTAACCCCACCAAACCCAACCGTTTTGGACACCAAGGGCAATTTATCATGGTCAATCCACCTAACCTGCACATCTTTGGAATGTGGGAGGAAACCGGAGCACCCGGAGGAAACCCACACAGACACGGGGAGAACGTGCAGACTCCACACAGACAGTGACCCAAGCCTGGAATCGAACCTGGAACCCTGGAGCTGTGAAGCAACTGTGCTAACCACCGTGCTGCCAATCCTCCAGTCAGTATTGGTCTCACCAACAGTATCAGCACGAACAGGTTAGACCATCACACTTTGCACAGAAATTGCCCGTTCCATTTGCCGAATTCGTGCAGCATGTTAAACAGCAACCATTCAATTGCGTGGTATTTTTCCAAGGACATGATCAACACCGAAATAAGATTCAAGTTATTTTTCTTTCTTGCACATTTCACAACAGAGTTGAAAGCAGGCGTAATGCCACCTTGTTACCGGTTCAGAGCTGTTTCGTTTTTAATCGCCAGCTTGGCAATGTGGGCTGTAAGGGGAAACTCTAATTATGTATCACAATGGAGGGAATTCTCTTGCAGGATAAGAGAGAATCAGTGGATAATTGATGCACCACTTTTTTAAATCTTGCACCGCAATACCCTACTGATGCGGAGGAATGCCGACAATACAAGTTAAAATTGTAGGTGTGTAGGTAAAAGTAACGTGTGAACTATGAGCAAGATGCAAAATAAACAAACATTGCACTCTTGTCCATGAGAATTCTGATTGATAGTTGGACAGGCAGATAACTGGAGTGCTAATAACCCACATTCTGCAGAGTCTTTTTCAGCTTATCTGAGCAAAAGCAAATTTCTGAATCCAGCCTAAACTTCATGAACACCGAGCATTTCTTCTAGTCAGAATTTTACATCAAAAATCATGGCAGCACATTTTCACTCTGCTTTCTTCTATCCAAAACCTCCAAATCCAGATCGCATACTCAGTAAAACAGCAGGTTTCTTGCTCGAGGCTGTGCACAAATTAGTATCAAGCAAATGAGTAGCGTGGTCCATTGCCAGACACAGAGGTCCACTGCCAGACACAGACTGAGAACTCACTATAAGCTGTTTTATTCAGCAATGGTCCAACCACTTACCTTATTTATATTTTTTATTCTTTCTTGGGATAGGAGTGTCACTGGCAAGGTCAGCATTTGGTGCCCATCCCTAATTGAACGGAGTGGCTGGCTAGGTAATTTCAGAGGGCAGTATAGTCAACCAATTTGCTGTGGGTCTGGAGTCACATGTAGGCCAGAGTAAGTAAGGACGGCAGATTTCCTTCCCGAAAGAACATCGGTGGACCGGATGACCTTTTTAACAACAGTCAACGACAGTTTCTTGGGTCACCACTAGTGAGGCAAGCTTTTGAATCCCAGATTTGTAATAAACTGAACAGATTTGTAACCATGTCCCCAGAGCTTTAGCCTGGGCTTCGGGCTTACTAACCCAGTCACATTACCACCACCTCCCCGTAAATCTCTATCCGATTAACTAATCTTACAATACCTGCCCAATTGGATTCCTGCCAACTTATTTGCAAGCTTTATAAATGCCACTGTCAAAACTGGAACAGCATTTTAACCCCTGTCCCTCTCCAAAGGGACTAAGACGAGCTCAAGAAAAAGTAAAAATGAAAATCGAACCAAGTGGCAAAAAAATATTTTTCTTTTCACTAGACAGTCAAGGAGTTAAAAAATCCTTGCTGCACTGATTTAACTCGCTGGCGCAGGATACAATTCCAACCCTGGCGTACATATTAACTGGCGGGGATAAGGTATCTACTGTTGTGTTATGTAATTTGGAATAACACAAGCTACCATTTGATGCAGTTTTGAGTAAAAGATGCTCCAGACTTTGAAGTGAGTTCAATGTGGATTTATTGAACTATTAGCACAGTTCTCAATGAGTTCGACTCTCTGCTAATCTAAATGTTGTAACTCAGTCTAACTGAACCAACCTTGCTCTAAGCCACATGTTGGGGCGTGATGCTGAGGATACACCCTGTCTCACTCTGTAGATGTTGGTCTGTGGAAAGAGGCGGGGTGTGAGTGCCTCATCCCTTTTATAGTGAATACCACCTCTGAGTGTCCTGACTGCTCATTGGTCGTGTCCTATTCTATGTGTTCATTAGCTGCATGTTTGCATCTCATGACATCTACAAAATGTCTTACAATGGACTGCTTATGCCTACCCTCCCAACCGCCCTCAGTGATTTGGAAAACATCTTCATTAAAGAATATGTATCCAGCCCGTCTTTAATTTCACTTCCAGACACCGTCTCACATTTTCGATAAGAGCAAAGTAGTGGTTCTGCTCCAGGAATAGTAAATAACTTGTTGGTCACGAGTTCAAATACCAGGTTGTGAACCTGAATTCTAAAAAGAAAACTGGCAAGAAAAACAATTGGTCCATTCATGTTCTTCAGGAAATGGAATCGGACCTAAAAATGATTTTGTCGCAAAATACCTGCTTGGCCGTTGCTGCTCTTTCAAGACAACCACTTTTAAAAACAGTGCTGGGAAACAGGAAGGCATCTTATTGCTATGTTCCTGCAGTAATTAGGGGTGGGAAGTAGACATGCATTTCCCAACTTCCATGCTAACAAGATCAGGAAGATACCAACAGCTTTAAGGTTCAGCCTACCTGGAATGATATGATAATTCTACAATTGGACAACACAAGATGACTATTCGGCCCATTATGCCTGTGCTGCGTCGTTGAAAAGAGCAGTCATGCTTAGCCCCACGCACACAACCTTTTGTCTGAAAACCTGCAAGTTCGACATCCTCAATTCCTTCTTAAAATCGTTTACCAGTTCCATGATCTTTTCAAAATTTTCTTGGTAAATTCAAAGTACCTAATTCTTTTTTTTTCCAATTAAGGGGCAATTCAGCATGGCCAATTCCCCTACCCTGAACATCTTTGGGTTGCAGGGGTGAGACCCACGCAAACACGGGGAGAATGTGCAAACTCCACAGGGACACTGACCCGGGGCCGGGATCGAAACCCGAGTCCTCGGCGTTATGAGGCAGCAGTGCTAACCACTGTGCCACCCTGCCGCCCCTCCACCAACTTTTCAGATATAACATTCCAGGTCCTAACTCCTCGAATGAAAACATCCCTCCTCATCAAATACATTTAAATCTATGAACTCTAGTTACTGACTGCACAGGAGGCATTTTGGCCCACCCAGATCATGCCAGCTCTCTGTGAAGCAAACCAGTCAGCCCCATATCCCCATTCTATCCTTGTTGGGGAATGGGACTGACTGGATTGTTACGCAAAACGCCGGCATGGTCCCAAAGGGCTGAATGACATCTTCTGTGACATAATGGCTCTGTAACTCATCAGTGTATCCTTCATTTACTCTATTTAAACCTCTCGGCTAGAATTATCGAGTCGTTACGATTCACTTTTACCGCTGGCAGCATACCCCGCCTACGGGATTCGCAGCAGCATTGGGAAATCCCATTGGCAAGCAGCAGCGGAACTGGCAAATCCAGTCCTTTGTCTTAATAACTATCATTATATCACCTCTTAATTACTTCTCTTCCAATGCGAACAGCCCTAACATTTCCGATCTAGCCTCTCTTCCCTGTTAACATCCTGTTCAGCCAGAGTTCCTTTCTTTGACCCCTCCCAGCAACTCCTGCTGAGCAAGTCAACAATGACTTGCAGGGGGCACAGAGCACAGCAGTGATGCTTCCATTCCCACTGTCAGCATTCATTTACAAATGTAAAACAAAAACAAAATCCACATGAATGAGGAACTGGAGGACACTAATGTCCCAACGGAAGGTGAGTATCCTCACGGTTAGGGGGTGGGAGGAACCTAAAGCGGAATAAAAATGGCAGGAGAAGAAAAATAACATTTCATTCAGTAGGTAATGCTCCAGCCCCACAGTCAAGCTCATCCATGAATGACTCAAAACTGAGGAAAAAAATTAATAAAAGAGGGCGTAGATAGACAGATGAAAATAATACACTGGAACCATTTACTTGCTTATTAACCACTTAACTATCCTGCCAATTTCCTCTTCCACCCCTAAAAAACAGAACATTCCTTGGCTTCTGTTTAAATACTGACAGGACCATTTCTTCCTTCAACACGGTGAGGGTATGTGTGCTCAACTAATGACTTGAGTTTAAATTTCTGTTAAATTTACCACCGTAGCTTTGGCGTGTACATTTCTACGAATTTTGTTTTAAAAACTGATTATCCCAAATCTCATCCAAAAAAAGCTACAGCTGCTCAAATCCTCAGCCAATGTTTCAACAGAAGGAGGCTCGTGCTTTCATTTTGTCCTGGAAATGGAGTGAAATTCTACTTGAAGGTGACGACAAAACTTATCAAACTAATTCTCCCACCAGTCAGTGAAATAAAAGCAATGCAGTTGAATTGCTTCTGGACATGTCATACTAGAGAAAACTTCATATCCCAATTCCTCACACACAGAAGGGGAAAATGAGGGAGAAAGCACAAATTGAGAGCCAAAAGCAATCTCCTCTTCCCCTGACATGAAGATAATTGGCTTTGCCAAATTAGTATCCAGTAAAGAGGTCACTAGCAATGTGGCATGACAGAAGCTATCGTGATAGCACACCGCACCAGTTATAACCATTCTGTGACATAAGCAGTTTACTTTTAGCCTTGCCTTCAGCTTGCAAAACAAACAGTGGCTCCCGAGGAACATCCCAGCTCACGAGCGTGTCTTGTGACTGCCAAAACGCATCAAGCCCCTCTCTTGTGCTGAGGACAGCTGACAAGGTTGAAAACAGGAGAAAAATTTATCACGGCTGTCGAAATCATGCACTGAGGCCATGTGACTAAACCAGGACAGCTCTCAGGGTAGATGGTCTAAAAGAAATTTCAAAGTAAAGACCAGCGAAAAATGTGTTGGCCTACTTTAAGCAATTATTACCAGCTTTCCCATGGTATTACTCATGGGGAAACATCTGAAAAATTAGAAGTCGCCCTCGGAATTGGATGCAAGCAGAAACTTGTTTTTTCTCCACTTTCTTCTTTTCACTTGCTTTAGCTGTTTCCCCACGGTGGCACAGTGGTTAGCACTGCAGCCTCACAGCACCGGGGACCGGGTTCAATTCTGACCTTGGGTGACTGTGTGGAGTTTGCACATTCTCCCCGTATCTGCGTGGGTTACCTCCGGGTGCTCGGGTTTCCTCCCACAGTCTAAAGATGTGCAGGTTGGGTGGATTGGCCATGCTTAGTGTCCAAAATATGTGAAGGTTAGGTTATGGGGTTATGGGGATAGGGCGGGGGAGCAGACCTGGATAGAGTGCTCTTTTGAAGGGTTGGTGCAGACTCGATGGGCCGAATGGCTTCCTACTGCACATAGAGATTCTATGATTTTGACTGATCAAGCTTTTTTGAATTTCTATTACGTTCGTCATTGCTTTTATTTAAAGGTCCTTGATCTTTACAGTTTTTGTCTGCCTTTAGAATTACAGGTAAGAGGCTTTGGTTGACATGATCCTTCGCATCGCCACTGAGGCTGAGTTAGAAGTTACACATACAGCATTAGTTTTGACTCAGTGCCTGGAGTTTGCGCCTCGAACGTCGTGGGTTCAAGTCCCATTTCAGAGACTGTAAATCAAGATCTAGGTTCACACTAGAATGCTGTACGGGGGGTAGTGCTGCACTGTTGCAGTTGTCATCTTTCTGGGAGACATTAAACAGAGGATCCACCTCAGATGGACATGAAAGATACTGACCCCCCTGTCCCGGGGGGTGCTAGGTGGGACGGACAGGCAGCAGCTCCGGCTGCCCCCGTCAAAGGTATATACAATCCGGGAGGGTGGCATGGCAGACCCAAGGGCGCTTAGCCTTCTCGATCCCCCCCACCAGCCACCGTCCGACTGAGCCCACATCCCCCCCCCCCTCCAAGCACTGGGGCAGGTGGCCCTTGAGACCCTGAGCTGTTTGTCCGATTTCAAAGATGGTTACTCACTTCCTCGGATCCCCACAGCAGCCACTGCGTTAGCTTCATGGTTTTAAATAGGTGTACTGAATGGCGCCCAGCTGACCGCCCGCTGGGGAGGTGGTTAGATCACAGGAGGCCGTTTGATAGGTCCTTCCCGTTAATGGGATGGAACTTGGTCTTAATTGGTGATTATTGGTTCCTCACCACACCACGGCAAAATCCAGATCTTGCCAATGGGAGCGGGCCAGTTACATTGGAAAGCTATCGCCGCCATGCGTGGCTCTCGATTTTGGCCTCTCCTGCTATCTGACTGGCCTGCTCATCTTCGCACCTGGCACACCAGCCGGCAGATCGCGCCCTGTGGTACCATTTTAGAGAAGGGGAGGGGTGTTTTCCCTGGTGTCAGGGTCCATATTCATTTCTCAACCAACACCTGAAACAGATTGTCTGATTAAGTATATTACAGCTTGAGGGAGCTTGCTGTGCACAAATTGGCTGTTGCACTTCCTGCATTGCCACAGTCACTACATTTCAGTATTTCATAGGCTGTAACATGCTTTGGAGGTGCTGAGGACATGAAAGACCCTGTATCAATGCATGTCTTTCTTTTTAATTTAGGAGATGAGGTTTATCTGCACAATTGCAGTTTGAAGTGAAGCAGGAGGTATACTTCAGATTGCAGAGAAAAAAGAAAGCTCTGTACAGCAGAAGCAGCTGGGGTTGTAAACCTCACAGAGATTGTCCAAATGCCAGCCAGGATTGAGGGCTCTCCTGTGAGTATCCCAGGAGAAGAGCAGGATTTTGAGCCTGGGTGCGTCAGATACACTCAAGAAGGGTGAAAGCCAGCCAAGAACCGGGAGGGCACCCGATCTCTTAAATTAAGATGCTTTTTAATCTATCCACCATGTTGCAACTCATCTCCCTGAAATCATTCTATTCTCCAAAACAGTATTTTCTTCAGCTCGAGACACTCAACTGCAGCAGAACCCAATAATGTTCAGCCAACAAAGGGAGAAATACCACGTGGTCCAGCATCACATCAACACATATCGTGCAATTGGCCCTCCAGGGAATTGTTTCCCTAGAGTTGACAATCCTATGTGCAATAACCTCTCCTGGTAATTGAAGAGGTGGATGGTGTTACCATGGGACAAACTGTCATGGCAACTCAAAAAGTTGCTATTTTGAGGGTTTAGACAAACTGCTTTTTTTGCAAAAGCCCTTTTTGTGAGATGCTGGGGCAATTCTCCGGGGCCACTCGCCCCAGTCGGGAATCACGATGGCCTGTTGAATAGGGCGCGAGGGGCCAAAACTGGTATCTTGCCGGGCGTCAAACCCATTGCAAGTCTCCCGACCCTCTCCACCGGCTCCATTCAGGCTCTCGCCCTCATTTACATTCATTTGAATGTCATTACCGGGCAGGAAGCCCGACTCCCTTGCCAACCAAAAACCTGAAATTTCCACAAAAGGACACTGGACTGGGCGGCACGGTGGCAGAGTGGTTAGCACTGCTGCCTCAGGGCGCCGAGAACCAGGGTTCGATGCTGGCCCCGGGTCACTGTCCGTGTGGAGTTTGCACATTCTCCCCGTGTCTGTGTGGGCCTCACCCCCACAACCCAAAGATATGCAGGGGAGGTGAATTGGCCACGCTAAATTGCCCCTTAATTGGGAAAAAAAGAATTGGGTACTCCAAATTTATTTTAAAAAGGACACTAAACTACAGGAATTATAGATATACAGCACACCTTTTCAATAGCATGAGAATCATTTAACATTTCCTCTGCACAAACAGAAACTTATCGCTCAAAAGGGGCTTGGCTGCTCCTATTTTTCTGTCAATTGGTGTAATTGCTCAAATATCTTGCAATCAAACAACTTATATTAGATGCCTGTCGGACGGCACGGTGGTGCAGTGGTTAGCACTGCTGCCACACGGTGCAGAGGACTCGGGTTTGTCCCGGCCCCGTGTCACTATCAGTGTGGAGTTTGCACATTCTCCCTGTGTCCATGTGGGTCTCACCCCCACAACCCAAAAAGATGTCCAGGGTAGGTGAATTGGCCACGCTAAAATTGCCCCTTATGTGGAAAAAAAGAATTGGGATACTCTAAATTTAAAAAAAAGAAGCTCGTCAACCACTACATCCCTGTACCAACTGGGTGTGGCCCGAGGGTTACATTTTACGGAATTCATCTCAGATTTTATGAAAATCTTCCGGAGTTTCCAACTGTCCGTGCAGTATCTAAATGAAGGCCTTCAGCAAATCAGTTGGCATGCAAGTATGGTTAATTTCCCAGAATGATGAATCAAGGCGAACTGCACTCAGATACTCAATCACATTCCTTGAGGAACACTAATTAAACAATGAATTTGGCCTGGTATAATTTTATAGATATTTCAGATGTCTGTTTTTTGAGAGGGTTTTTAAGAAAATGTAATTCCTTTGGCACCTTCCACTTTCTCAACCACAACGCGGGCATTTCAAAGGCTCTGGAACTAATCGTGCCCCCCCCACACCCCCCACCCCCCACTGGCGCTTTGAGTTTGCAGTTCTGCTTGTAAAGTAGAGTAACAGCTTGTCACTGTGAACTCTTGAGCAATGGTCCTGCTGTCCACGAATGCATGCTATTATTTTATTGGACGTAGTTAATTGTCAAATTTCATTCCACCCAACAGGAGGGTGTTTACAACCAACTGAACATGCTCACTCGGCACATTTTATTTGGCTCCCGTTTGCACATGCCATTGCATCAGCCCAGGCTCAATGAGAAGCACCATCACCTTAGAGTCAGGAGGTCACCCCACTTCGGAGACCTGACGCTTCCACTGCTGCATCCAGGAAGGGATAACAACAAAATTGGGGGCAGCGCCCCCTGAAAAGCGGCATAC
The DNA here is from genome assembly GCF_047496885.1 of Scyliorhinus torazame. Lineage (NCBI taxonomy): Eukaryota > Metazoa > Chordata > Chondrichthyes > Carcharhiniformes > Scyliorhinidae > Scyliorhinus > Scyliorhinus torazame. The sequence goes on from NC_092715.1 coordinate 27,419,905, forward strand.
TCGGAGAGTACACCGCACGCCATATCCACGCCGTCCTTATGTTGGGCGCCCGCCTCGCGATGCTCCGTCCCCGACTGGCCGAGTTCCCGGCGGCGTGGACACGTGTGGTCTCACCCGTCAGGAACTCAGCGTGCCGGCTGTGGACTCAGTCCAGCGCCGCCACAGTCAGGGGAGGGCCGTTCTGCGGACGTGGGGGGGCATACTCGGGTTATAAGCACAAATTTATTACAATTTAAAATTCCCAGTTAAATCTGGAAGGTTTAACTTCCCAAGATCCTTATCTGAAGACATTACAAAGGACTATGGAGTAAGGGTGGGGAAGTGGGGCTGGATGATTCGCTCGAATAGAAAGACAGTGTGGACCCAACAGGCTAAATGGCCTCCTTTTGCACTATTACCATTCTATGATTCTATTACTGGTGTAATACTTTAAGTACTTGCAAGATCATTCGGTGGAAATGTGCTTCAATTTGAGGAATGGTTCTGAAAATGAAAGTGGTGAGGATCCAATATCAGTTCAACTTCCTCATGAAAATTAACAAAAAGCTCATCACAGAAATAGAATGTAATATTTCAAATAATGAAGTTCCCTTTATTGGATGTGTGTGAATGACCCAGAACTGGAAAGAAATACTCTTTCTTGGCAGCCCTGCTCTAAACAGCAGGAATGAGTGTGCAGTTGGTCAGGATCCCTGTGGAGGTGTGGGAAGCAGTTAGCTTTGAAGAAGGCAGGCAATTTAGGGTGCATTTACTCTCCATCTGTAGTACTGGGGCAAAGTGGTTTCGCTAGCTCCCGATGCCAAGATCACGGAGTAATTATAGTGGAATCTGGCACCAGGATCCAACCTGACACAGGAATGAAGCATCAAGAGGTTCCCTTTGGAGTCGGCACAGACCTTCATATTCAATCTTGACTCCCAGCTGTGTCATTGGTGTGTTGTGAATCATTCTGCTTCTTTACTGAACTGGTGGAGAGTGACAGCACTGCGAAAATGATCATTGTCGGAGTACAAGATGAAGTTCACAAGAGCACTCAACAAGCAAACAAAATCTGTAACATTTGTATGCCAGTAAATTGTTACAAATTATTTTGCTTAAAGCTCCAAGATCTTGCAGCAAACCTAAAAACACTGATTACTGAAAAATATCTTTATAGTAATGGAAAGGTCAAATGGGCAAAGCTAGCCTAAATGAGGAGTTAATTGAATGTTTTCTGAGAATAGCATGTTCTAGAGCCAACCTGGTATTGTGCAATGCTCACATAGTGAGGGCTACCCACGACCATAATGTAATTGAATTTTACATCAGTTTGAGGGAGAGAGGAGTGGGTCTGAGACTATATTTTTAAACTTAAATAAGGGCAATTATGAGGGCATGAAAACTGAGCTGGCTGAAATGAATTGGCAAATTAGGTTGAGGGATAGGCCAATAGGTATGTCTTGGCAAGCAATTCAGGAAATATTTCCGAATGCACAAAATAACTACATTGCAACGAGTAAGGAAAAGTCCAAGGGGCAACCACACCATCTATGATTACCAAGAAAGGTTAAAGATAGCATTAAACTTCAAGAAAAAGCATACAATTGTGCAAAGTCAGGCAGCAGTTAGGAAGATTGGACAGAATATATGGAATAGCAGTGAAGACTAAAAGATTAATAAGGGAAAAAAATAAAGTACGAGTGAAAGGCAACCAGAAATATAAAAACAGATAGTAAGAGTTTTATAAATATTTAACATTGTTAACAAAGTGACCATTGTCCTATAGAAAGTGCATCTGAGTAGGGGCAGCATGGTAGCACAGTGGGTAGCACAGTTGCTTCACAGCTCCGTGGTCCCAGGTTATTTTCCCACTTGGGTCGCTGTCTGTGCAGAGTCTGCACGTTCTCCCCGTGTCTGCGTGGGTTTCCTCCTGGTGCTCCGGTTTCCTCCCACAGTCCAAAGATGTGCAGGTTAGGTGGATTGGTCATGCTAAATTGCCCTTGGTGTCCAAAAAAAAAAAGGTTAGATGGGGTGACTGGGTTACGGGGATGGGTTAGAGGTGTGGGCTTGAGTAGGGTGCTCTTTCCAAGGGCCGGTGCAGACTCAATGGTCCGAATGGCCTCCTTCTGCACTGTAAATTCTATGATTCTATGAAGTTCTTCCTGGAGGCGGAGGACAAATGCAAACGTATCTTCACTATAGAGGATACAAGTAACATCCCAGAAGCAACTAGGAAATGGAAGCGAGGGAGAAACTCAGGAAAACCACAGTCACCAGAGGAGTGATACTGAGTAAAGTGTTGGAGCTGCGGGCTGACAAGTGCCCGGGTGCTGATAGACGTAACTCTAGACTTAAAAGTGTCTAGTGAGATAGTTGGTGTATTGGTTTTAATTTTCTAAAACGCTCTAGATTCAGCGAAGATCCCATAGATTGGAAGATAGCAAATGTAACTCCATTATTCAAAAAGGGAGGGAAACTGCAGGCCACTTAACTTAATGTCTGTCAAAGGGAAATTTTCAACGCTATTATTAAAGAATTAAGTTCAAGATAACCAGGCAGTTTCAATATTGTTTTGGGAAATGAAAATCATGTTTAACCAACTTGCTGAGTGGTGTGCCACAGGTTATACTTCAGTTGTACAGGGCACTGGTGAGACCACATCTGGAGTACTGTGTAACAATATTGGTCTCCTTATTTAAGGAAAGAAGTAAGTGTGCTGAAAGCGGTTCCGAGAAAGTTTACCAGTCTAGTAATCGGAATGGGTGGGCTGCCTTATGAGGAAAGGGTGGACAGGGCTGGTTTAGCACAGGGCTAAATCGCTGGCGCTGGCTTTGAAAGCAGACCGAGGCAGGCCAGCAGCACGGTTCAATTCCCGTACCAGCCTCCCCGAACAGGCGCCGGAGTGTGGCGACTAGGAGCTTTTCACAGGAACTTCATTTGAAGCCTACTTGTGACAATAAGCGATTTTCATTTCTTTTCAAGCTAGGCTTGTATCCGCTGGAGTTTAGAAGAGTAAGAGGCAACTTGATCGAAACCTTTCGGATCCTGAGGGGTCTTACTTAACAGGGTAAATATGGAGAGGATGTTTACTCTTGTGGGAGAATCTAGAACTAGGGGTCACTGTTTAAAAATAAGGGGTTGTTCATTTAAAATAAATTGAGGCAAATTTCTTTCACTCAGTCAGGAGTCTTTAGAATTTTTTCCCGAAAAGGTGATGGAAGCAGAATATTTGAATATTTTAAGTCAGAGGTGGGTAGATTCTTGGTAAGCAAGGGGGTGGTGGGTTATCGGGGGGTAGGTGAGGATGCAGATTTGAAGTTACTATCAGATCAACCAGCAACTTTTTAAATAGTGGAGCAGGCTCAATGCACTGAATGACCTACTCCGGCTCCTTGTTCGTACGAACAGATCATATTCAACTCACACTTGCAATACCAGCACCAGTTCCAACCATTTGCACTTAATTGGGGCGGCACGGTGGTGAGCACTGCTGCCTCACGACGCTGAGGACATGGGTTCAATCCCGGCCCCGGGTCGTTGTCCATTTGCACATTCTCCCCGTGTCTGCGTGGGTCTCACCCCCGCAACACAAAAAGATGTGCAGGGTTGGTGGATCGGCCACGCTAAATTGCCCCTTTATTGGGAAAAAAAAGAATTGGGTACTTGAAATTTTTTTTTTTTTTTAAAACATTAGGGCTTAATTGGAAAGGAGGCAACAAAAAAGCAGCTTTTTGAACAAAATGGCTAGAGCTTTATCCTCCTGAATAGGTTAGTAATCCTGAACACCTTTCTCATTTCCTTAGCACTATTCAAGATAGTTTGCTCAGTTGCTGCCTGAACCTTGCTTATGCAACACACTGGAGTCAAATGAGTGCATAATTCAATGTTTTCCCCCCATTTTTGCTGTGCTTCACCTGAAGTTGAAGATATGAGGCCTGACTTCACTTTGCTAAAAATACAAATTTCAGCACCACAAAAACTGAAGTCACCATTAGCCAAACAAGAGGTTCCTGCCAGCCACCAGCTGCGAGTGTTTCCCATGTGCATCAGCACTCAAACTGGAGTGATTTCAGAACCTATTACTGGCACCAGGGGCGGGATTCTGAGGCTAAGTGTTGACGCCATCGTAAACGCCGTCGCATTTTACGACGGCGTCAACAGGCCCCCAGGAGCAACGATCCTGAGCCCCACAGGGGGCCAGCACAGCACTGGAGCGACTCACGCATCTCCAGCTGCCGTTACCAGCGTCAACTGGCCGCTGCGGGTTTGCGCATGCGCGCTGCGACCATCGCAAACTCGCGGAGGCACGCAAGTTTCTTTCTCCGCGCCGGCCCCGACGCAACATGGCGTAGAGGTACAGGGGCCCAGCGCAGAGTAAAAGAGGCCCCCACCAAAAGTCGGCCCGCCAGTCGGTAGGTCCTGATTGCGGGCCAGGCCATGGTGGAGGCAGCCCCCTCCAGGGGCGGATCCGCTCTCCCCCCAACCAGGTCGCCCCCCCCCGCAGGATGGACGCCGAGGTCCCGCCGGGTAAGAGAACATGTGAACGGCGCCTGCGGGACTAGGCCTAGCTCAGCGGCCACTCGGCCCATCCTGCATGGAGAATCACCGGGGGGTCCGCTCTGCGCCGGGCCAGCGCCAATTCGCCGGTCACCGGAGAATCAGCGGACCGGCGTCGCATGAATCGCACCTGGCCCGGCGATTCTCCGACTCAGGGTCAGAGAATCACCACCCCCAGTCTCCCATAACCAATTGTTCAATTAGGCAAGATTTTTTTTAAATCATCTCTGCACGCAGCCAGCTAGTACATGTAGATTTATATTGGTTTTCCAAATAAAAAGCTGGTTGAAATATAAGCAGGGAGGCAAGGAAAAATGTAAGCGGTTGGTGAGGCGATCAAAGTAATTGGTAAGCAATCTCAGAGCTGTCGTACAGGGGGCAGCACGGTGGAGCAGTGTTAGCACTGCTGCCTCACGCTGCCGAGAATACAGGTTCGATCCCAGACCTGGGTCACTGACTGTTTGCAGTTTGCACATTCTGCCCGCGTCTGCCTGGGTCTCCCCCCACAACCCAAAAAGATGACCATGCCAAAGCGCCCCTTAACTGGAAAAAAAAAGAATTGGGTACTCTAAAAGGGGGAAAAAAGAACTTCCGTACAAATAGAAAGAGGATTTGTGCGCCAGTTACGTTCAAGGCAGCCACAGGTGTGAGTATTGTGTGTGTACGTATATACGTACACAAGTACGTACAGGGGTGGTGGGGGGGGGGGGTTACTTACTTGGTGGGTGTGGGGAGAGCCCGATATTTTGGGGGAGGGGGGTCGTGTGCCAAGAAATCTGGTCTGAAAACTCAGCTGCACATCTGGAGAGATAGATACCGGTTCTCAATCTGCACCTGATACTCTGCCAGATGTTGGAAAAATTCCACCTCATAACTTTCACCAATCTGCTTGGGCACTGGTATCCTTACAAAAGGTATCCTTACTTCCCTGGTTTATCAGTGCACAAGAATTGACTGATGTGCATTACCTTTCACACTCTCCGGATGCACCAATGCACTTTAGGCCAATGAATTAATTTGAAACAAAGTAACCGTTGCTGCCTAAGCATTAATTTGTGCGCATCAAAATCTCACAGTAAACAACCACATATCATCTCATTCTAAGGACATCACAGCAATAGGTTATGTATTGAAATCCCAACCGTGAGCCCATACATAACCTTCACATTCAGCAGTAAGAATATCACCACTGATTCAAGCAAGTGTTGCTTCACAATACCTGAGAATCTTAGGGCATCAATCACTCCCCCATTTTACAAGCAGCAATGTAAACTTTCCTACCCGACTATGAGAGTCTGAATATTCACAAAGCAGTCCAACTGGTGCACCACATTTTAATTGTACGGATTCTATTTTCAATATAAACTTAATCCCATATCTTCTTTAATAAAGGTAAATATCCAACCACACATACATCTGCTCCATTCTCCTATTTCTATACTCGCTTGTGTGTGGTGCTGGGAGCTTTTTCATTCTTCGTTCAAGGAATGTGGGTGTCGCTGGCTCGACCGACTTTTGTTCCCTATCCCGAATTGCCCTCAAGAAGGTGGTGGTGAGCTGTGTTCTTGAACCATTGCAGTCCATGTGATATAGGTTAGGGAAGCATATTGACCCAGCGACACTGAACGAACAACGGTATATTTCCGAATCAGGATGATGCATGGCTTGGAGGGAACCTTCCGGTGGTGTGGTCCCATGTGTGTGCTGCCCTTGCCCTTTCTAGATGGTAGCGCTTGTTGTTTTGGAAAGTGCTCGCTAATCTGATGAGTTCCTGCAGTGCATCTTGCAATTGGTACGCACGGCTGTCACAGTTCATCAGTGGTGGAGGGAGTGAATATTTGTGGATGGGGTGCCAATCAAGCGGACTGCTTTGACCTGGATGGTGTCAAGCTTCTTGAGTGTTGCTGGAGCTGCACTCATCCAGGCAAGTGGAGAGGAGACTGGATTGTAATTGGATGGTTAGTCAGGATCAGTTTCTGATCAATGATAACCCCTGGGATGTTGAATTTCCAATCAGCGTTGCTCTCCGCAACATTCTGTACAGCTGAGCCACCAGTTAGCACTGCTGCCTCACAGCACCGAGAACCCAGGTTCGATCCCAGCCCTGGGACACTGTCTGTGTGCAGTTTGCACATTCTCCCCGCGTCTGCGTGGGTCTCACCCCCACAACCCAAAAAGATGACCATGCTGAAGCTCCCCTTAATTGGAAAAAAAAAAGAATTGGGTACTCTAAAAGGGGAAAAAAAGGACTGGCTTACAAATAGAAAGAGGATTTGTGTGGATTCATGGACTTCACTCTGGCTGTACTCCTCAGATGAACCATCGCTCTGGCTGGTGAATACTGGTTGGGGAGTGAAATGCACTCAAGGAACTCCTGCATTACCTGCTTATTGTCTAGTGGTCACCCACTCCCTCTCTTCCTGGGTGGCCCAGCCATAAACACTCTAGACACTAAGCTCGCTAGCTGCTGGGTGGCCCATCCATAAACATTCTAGACACTAAGCTCTCAACATCGTGGACACGCCTCAGTGAGTCCAGCTGCTGCTGAAGTTCTGAATCCTGGAGCTCGAGCTACTGCAGTGGATCACACTTCCTGTACATATGGTTATCCAGGAAACAGGAAATGCCCTGGAGTTTCCACATTGAACAGAATGTGTACCCCAGGGGTCAAGGTTGCCCTGCCATTCCTCGATTGGGTAATAAAACTTGCTTCTCAAAAAGCTACTTAATGTTCTTGTTTGGTCGCCACTCTCTTCGAGAGGTTAATTGAAGTGCTTTACTTAACCTTTATGATTACCGAAAATGTTTTATTTTTAACTTCCCAACTCCATAACTAACTTTGGTGGAAGGGAATCAAAGAGCTACGATACTCACTGACTAATCAACTTATGGCCTTCCTGTGATGTCACAGCTTGACTTTATCTCTTTGTTTTTTATTTCAAAATTGTTTTTATTTCACCTTTCAAGAACCCTCTTTGGAAAACTTTTCAGTTAAGGGAGGAAAAGATGCTCTTAATGTCAAATACACGCACTGTTCTCAAAGCAAGATGAAGTACAGCCACAACCACTTCAACCCTACTTATCCTGAACAAGTAAGTGCCTATATCGAAAATGACACTGACCATTTGCCATTACAATAAGCACCAATTAGAGAGGCTTCTTTTAACGATATTAAGTGCGCCAATTATTTTGGGCAGATCCATTAGCTGTTAGCAGTTTGCTCAAATACGAACTTCAGCCCCATTCTGCTGTCCAATAAAGTTGCAATTTACCAGACTGCTATCTCTTTTGGATCATTACTAGGGCACTTAGACAGAGGATGAAGATTCCTTGTGCTTTTATCATCTGCCACCACGCACAGTGGGCAAAGTACACTGACATCAATTTGCTTGCTGTCGGCGGTGGGGACTGTCCAAGGTCTTCTGTTTAAAATGTGTTTTGAGGATGTAGTCGATTTGATTTACAGTTTTATTTTTAAATTTAGATTGGACTGCTACTATCCAGTGGCCGATTTGGGCATGATTAAAGTTACTGTTCCACGTCTAGCTGTTCCCGAGGTGCTGGCAGCTCTCTTCCCTGGAGTGCTGCCAATCTTCAGGGCAGCACGGTAGCACAGTGGTTAGCTCCGTTGCTTCACAGCACCAGGGGCCCAGGTTTGATTCCCGGCTTGGGTCACTATCTTTGCGGAGTCTGCACATTCTCGTCGTGTCTGCGGGGGTTTCCTCCGAGTGCTCCGATTTCCTCTCACAAGTTCCAAAAGACGTGCTTGTTAGGTGAATTAGACATTCTGAATTCTCCCTCAGTGTACCCAAACAGGCGGCGGAGTGTGGCGACTAGGGGCTTTTCACAGTAACTTCATTGCAGTGTTAATGTAAGCCTACTTGTGACAATAATAAAGATTATTATAGTGATAACAGTGCCACCACGATTGATGTTAGGTGTGGAAGCATGAGTGAAGGAACAGTAACTGTGTAAAACATCCAGCTTCAGGCAAATGATCTTGGTTTAACAGTCAACAGGGAAAAAAAGTCAACAAAATGAAGCCCCCAGGAGCCGCTGAAATTTGACACATCGATTAAAACCTTAAGCAGAATGCATCGCATTCCAGTAAAGTTCTGCACTCGAAAGCTGACAGGCCCAGCTGTGCACTTCCAACATAGCGTTTTTTCTTACCGATTACTTATTGAAATAGACCCCACAGAAAAGCACCTACTTGACTAGTTTTATTTTTTAAATTTAGATTGTCCTGCTACCATTCGATGTGGAGTTTCGTTCCCTAGTGCCAGGACATTCTCACTGGATCTTAAAGAGAAGAGAGTAACTTCTCATGGGAATTGACTGCACCCATCTTAATTAAAAGTGGAGGCGCCTCTTCACGTCACATGGGGCTTATTTAATAGAGAAGCTTCCTGCTGACTAAATATGTTCCTTACAAACACAAAACAGTGATTGATCTGATCTCCTTCTAACTAACATTCCCTTCACACACAAATTCCTCCAGCTATCCTTGGAATTCACTGCATTCCACAGCCTGCCTTTCCTCAACCTGGAATCTGTCACTCCCACATTCCCCAAGGGTCAAATATTAAAAGATTTAAGCTTTCGCTGTACAACAAATTTGTTAAAGATCACACAAGGTGACTATGGTGTACCCCAATGCAAAAAGCTCAGCCTGAAAATGGATAACAGATTGCACGGCAAAGTATGTTGGGTTGAAATGCAAATGTCCACATGAATCTCAACCAAAGTGTACCTGCATGCAATGTGGTTTTGGATTAGTGGCATGCGGAGATTGGGTTAATCACAGTTTTGTCCCATTAACAGAACAGCATTAAAAAGACTAATTGCTGTTGCTGTTTGTGGGATCTTGCTGTGTGTAAAATTAGTGCCTGCCAACACTTACAAGATAGTCTGCCTTTCTGAAAGGAAAAAAGCTCTGCATTTTTCTCAGAATTCGATCATGGGAGCACAGCCACTGCCTCCTGTGGGCATTTGTGACGCTTCCCTTCAAGTATAGTTTGCCCATTTTCTTTTGACTTCTGATTTCCCTCAGTTAACATTTTTTTTATAAATTGAGAGTGCCCAATACATTTTTTTCCAATTAAGGGGCAATTTAGCGTGGCCACTCCACCGAACCTGCACATCTTTTTGGGTTGTGGGGGCGAAACCCATGCAAACACGGGGAGAACGTGCAAACTCCACACGGACAGTGACCCAGAGCTGGGATCGAACCTGGGACCTCGGCACCATGAGGCAACAGGGCTAACCCACTGCGCCACCGTGCTGCCCCTTCCCTCAGTTAACATTCACATCTGTCTAATCCAAATGATTGGTCTCCGATTCCACTGAAAGGTAACACCTAAAAACATTTGCTGAGACAATAACCTCGACTTGCTGTCTTGGTACCAAAACCCAGCCAACCGCATCCTGTTTTGCACCCTGTCCTGCTCATCAATAATCACCTCTGCAACACTGCCTAACTGTGCCTCAGTTTAGTTACTCTGCTGCTGGGACCCTTGGACCCTTCCAGAATGTTCCAATGCTATCTTCCCATCATCTTCACTCCCTAAATTCCAAGCTGAACAAAAAATGTGCGCCCATTTTCTTTCTCCTCCACTCAACTCTGCTCAGTCTAACATCTCTATGGTAAGGCTCCTGTGAAGTGTCTTGAGATGTTTTACATTAAAGCTGCTATATAAATGCGAGGTGTTTTGTTGTCTTTCGTGGTCACTGTTCCCGGCCTCCTGATGCATGGAATTTACAATCCTGTCCTCCAGGTTTCGGAGTTCGAGCAGTGGCTGGAGTCACTGTGGACAGCGGTGAGGCTGAGAGTTACGTGGATAGCACATTCAGAGAGGTGGTCACAACGCAGGTTAGGAGTGTGTCGGCGAAGAGAGAATGGGTGACCGCAATCCAAGAGAACCAGGCAAGTAGTGCAGGAGTCCCCGGGGTACCATTCACTGACCGGTTTTCCATTTTGGATAGTGGTGAGGGCATTGGTTCTGCCGAGAGTGCAGTCGGAGGTTTGCGACACCAAGAATGGCTCAGCTATACAGGAGAGGAAGACGATGAGGGGGAAGAGTAGCAGTAAAGAGGTAGTACTCGAAAAGTTAACTGGGTTGAAGGTTGATAACTCCCCTAGACAAGGTGAGCTTCACCCCAGAGTGTTGAAAGGGGTGGCGAGGGAGATAGTGGGTGCATTGGTGCTTATCTTTCAAAAAGATTCCCGTGGACTGGAAAGTAGCAAATGTAACCCCACTATTCACCTGAGGAAAGAGTAGCGCTCCGAAAGCTAGTGACATTGAAACAAACCTGTTGGACTTTAACCTGGTGTTGTAAGACTTCTTACTGTGCTCACCCCAGTCCAACGCCGGCATCTCCACATCATTTAAGAAGGGAGGAAGAGGGAGAATGGAGAACTACAGACCTGTTGGTTTGATGTCAGTAGTAGGGAAAATGTTAGAATCTATCATAACGGGTGTGATAACTGGACCTTCAAAGAAGAATGTTAAAATTGAGCAGAGTCAACATGGATTTATGCGAGGAAAATCATCTTTGACAAACTTGGGAATTGTTTTGAGGATATAACTTGCAGCATTGATAAAGGAGAACCAGTGGCTATGATGTAATTGGATTTTTGGAAGGCTTTTGATAAGGTCCAACACTGGAAGCGCGATTCTCCACTCCCGCGCCGTTCGGGAGAATCGCCTGGGCCGCCAAAATTTCCCACGACGCCGGTCCGACGCCCTCCCGCAATTCTCCCAAGCGGCGGGAACGGCCCCATAGAGTTCCGCGGGCCGCAGGCCGGAGAATCGCCCGAGACACCCAAAATGGCGATTCTCCGGCACCCCTGCTATTCTCAGGCCCGGATGGGCCAAGCGGCCAGGCCAAAACGGCGGGTTCCCCCCTGCGCCGTCCACACCTGGTCGCTGCCATCGGGAACAGCGCGGGAACGCTGGGGGGGTGGCCTGTGGGGGGGGGGGGGGGGGGTCCTGCACCGGGGGGTACCTCAAATGTGGCATGGCCCGCGATCGGTGCCCACCGATCGTCGGGCCGTCCTCTCTGAAGGAGGACCTCCTTTCTTCCGCAGCCCCGGAAAGATCCGTCTGCCATCTTCTTGCGGGGCGGACTCGGAGAGGACGGCAACCACGCATGCGCGGGTTGGCGCCGGCCAACCCGCGCATGCGTGGGTGACGCCAGTTATGCGGTGCCGGCCGCGTCATGTATGCGGCGACGCTTTTACGCGGTGACGAGGCCTGGCGCGTGTAAATGACGTGGCCCCGCTCCTAGCCCATTATCGGGCCCTGAATCGGTCGGGATAGGGGCGTTCACAACGGCGTGGGCACTTCGGCGCGGGAGTGGAGAATCCCGCCCAGGATGTTAGTAAACAAAATTAAAGCGTATGGATTGGGTGGAAAATACTAATGTGGATTGAGAATTGGTTAACAGACAGAAAGCAGAGGGTAGGAATAAACAGGTCATTCTCAGGATGGCAGGCTGTTACTGGTGGGTTACCACAAGGGTCTGTGCTGGGTCCATAGCTCTTCACAATCTATATAAATGATTTGGATGTGGGGACCAATTATAATATTTCCAAATTTGCAGATAACAACAAACTAAATGGAAATATAAGTTGTGAAGGGGGTGCAAGCAGGCTTCCAGAGGATTTAACCAGTGGATAGGCTAGAACATGGCAGATTGAATACATGTGAACAAGTGTGAAGTTATTAACATTGGTACGAAAAGAACAGAAATGTAAATTATTTCTTAAACAGTGAGAGGTTGGGAAGTCCAGGTGTCCTTGCTCACTAAAAGTTAGCATGCAGGCACAGCAAGCAATCAGGAAGGCAAATGGCATGTTGGCCTTCATCGCAGGGGGATTTGAATAATAATAATCTTTAATGTCACAAGTAGGCTTACATTAACACTGCAATGAAATCACTGTGAAAAGGCCTTAGTTGCCACATTCCGGCGCCTGTTCGGGTACAGAGGGTGAATTCAGAATGTCCAAATTACCTAACAAGTACGTCTTTCAGGACTTGTGGGAGGAAACCGGAGCACCCGGAGGAAACCCACGCAGACATGGGGATAACGTGCAGACTCCGCACAGACAGTGACCCAAGACGGCAACCTGGGACCCTGGCGCTGAGAAGCCATGGTGCTAACCACTATACTACCGTGCTGCCCATCACTATGATACCGTGCTGCCCGTATAGGAGTAAAGATGTCTCTCTGCAACTGTATTCCCGAGAGTTTTAAAGAATGAGGGGCGACCTCATAGAAACTTTCAAAACTCTCACAAGGCGTAACAAGGGTGGCTGTGGATAGGATGTTTCCTCTGGCTGATGAGTTTTTACGAGATGCGGGAATTTGTTGCCCATCCCTAATTGCCCTTGAGAAGGTGGTGGTGAACTGCCTTCTTGAACTGCTGCAGTCCATGTGGTGTAGGTACACCCACTGTGCTGTTAGGGAGGGAGAGGCTTTGGGGGATCAGATGGTGGGTTTCTCGTCACAGGAATTCTCGCCTCCGCATGTATCAGGCTGGTCCAGTTCAGTTTCTTGTCAATGGTAAACCCCAGGATGTTGATTGGGAAGATTCAGTGATGGTCGCACCATTGAATGCCATGGGGTTGATTTGGTGTTTATTGATAACTGGGTGGGTGGTTGGAACATGGAGTGTTGTCACTTAAGCCACTTAGTAAGCATTTTGAATGTTAAGACTTTGTCCACTTTAAACAAAATGTAATTGGTCCATAGCTAGATCTTACCAAAAACTTGAGGAGTCTGGTCCTGGATCATAAACTCATTACAGACAAGGGGATTATATTCATTGGAGTTTAGGAGGTTGAGGGGAGATCTAATAGAAACTTACAAGATAACGAATGGCTTAGATAGTGTGGACGTAGGGAAGTTGTTTCCATTAGCAGGGGAGACGAGGACCCGGGGGCACAGCCTTAGAATAAAAGGGAGTCACTTTAGAACAGAGATGAGGAGAAATTTCTTCAGCCAGAGAGTGGTGGGTCTGTAGAATTCATTGCCACAGAGGGCGGTGGAGGCCGGGACGTTGAGTGTCTTTAAGACAGAAGTTGCTAAATTCTTGATTTCTCGAGGAATTAAGGGCTATGGAGAGAGAGCGGGTAAATGGAGTTGAAATCAGCCATGATTGAATGGTGGAGTGGACTCGATGGGCCGAATGGCCTTACTTCCACTCCTATGTCTTATGGTCTTATGGGCCCACCCCCTCCCATTCCTGAATTGCAAACAACTCTCTTCCCTGCCTCATCAAAGATATCAAAGGCAGCCATCTACAGTATTCAACAACTGGAAACAAACCATTCAACGACTGATTACTCTGAACAAAGGACCTCCCATCAAGGCTTGACTCAACCAAGTTATCGTTGGAATATACAACTATTTTTCGAAAAGGAAAGAAAGTCGCTTGACATGCCCAAGTTCTGTATTTTTAAGCGCATGGTTTTCAAAAGAAAATCAGCAGCAGTTGATTGCAGGAAATCGGGGCAGCACGGTAGCATTGTGGTTAGCACAATTGCTTCAGAGCTCCAGGGTCCCAGGTTCGATTCCGCCTTGGGTCACTGTCTGTGTGGAGTCTGCACATCCTCCCCGTGTGTGCGTGGGTTTCTTCCGGGTGCTCCGGTTTCCTCCCACAGTCCAAAGATGTGCAGGTTAGGTGGATTGGCCATGATAAATTGCCCTTAGTGTCCAAAATTGCCCTTAGTGTTGGGTGGGGTTACTGGGTTATGGGGATAGGGTGGAGGTGTGGACCTTGGGTAGGGTGCTCTTTCCAAGAGCCGGTGCAGACTCGATGGGCCGAATGGCCTCCTTCTGCACTGTAAATTCTATGATAATCTATGAAAACCACCTGCTCTCTCTCTTTCTCCACTTGAAAGCTGAGTGAGTCCTGTCTGCCACTGTATCCGTGACTCCATTCTACAGATTTCAAAAGAAATATTTCAATTTTACAGCAGCGTCTCCAGACAAGAAGCCCAGCTGCAACTTTAAACTGCCACAGCACCGAAAGCAAGGCCCTCGGGATCGTATCTGCAGCTGGACAGGACAGCAAGCTACAAACCCATGAACCTTGTGTATCTTTTCTATGAAGTCTAATTTGGCCAAATTTATCCTCCTCTACTCTGTAATCTGTATTTGCGTGTGTGGTTTGAATGCGGCACACGTGCGGTTTCGTGGAAGTCTAGACGTAGAACATACAGTGCAGAAGGAGGCCATTCGGCCCATCAAGTGTGCACCAACCCACTTAAGCCCTCACTTCCACCCTATCCCCATAACCCAATAACCTCTCCTAACCTTTTTTAGTCACTAAGGGCAATTTATCATGGCCAATCCACCTAATTATCCACATATTATTCATATTTTATTCAGATCAGTTTTAGTGTAATAAAACCCCTTACTATTAAAATATTAATAAACCCTGCCTAACCAATTCTTTATCACAGCAGGTAACAGTTAGGTACACAATGAATTGGCAAGTAGAATCCTTTTCTTCAAACAAAAACACTGTTGCAGTCAAACGAGGAGAACCTTTCAACTCCTCCAACCTGGTCATAACATGATTCTGGCCTCCTGACCATCCACCCCTTCCTTCAGCTGTTTACAGCCCGCTCAGATTGTGTTCCAAGATCAATCTCACTTCCTGAAAGATTCTTCTCCGAGCCCACTTCTTCGCCCAAACCTTCTATCACCCTCTCCAATTGCTCTCCCGTTATTTGGTGTTTCCGTGAAGCACCCTGAAGATTCTATACATGAAATGCACTTGCATATTAAATCATATATTAGATTTATATCAATCAGATTCTTCCACTGAAGATAGATAATATTACTCTTCCCATTATCAGAGTTAAATTGAGAATGTACTGCCCGTCAGTCAGTGCTTCTGCAGGGAGCTTGGGCTTGATTGCTGGGAATCTGGCCAAAAGCGATGGAAATCAGGAGAGAGTCAGACTGTACAGCAAGTCAGGCGGATTCACACCCACAATTACTGCAGGAATCACATTGGCACACGTCATATACCCCACTGCTTCGAGGTTAGGTTCAGGGGGAAGAGGCCCCCCCAAATGTGGAGGGGTCAGAGGCAGAGCCGAGTCCAGGTTTGAGACATGCATGTCTAAGCTAGATAGCCGGAAGTTGGGTCCTAGAAGGTTTACTGGAAAAGAGGCATTCAGCTGCAGGCAAGAAGACTGGAAGGTAGGTCGCTTGGGCAGTAGCAGGGCTGCGTCAAAAGTAAGTGAGATAAAGGTGGAAGAGATAGCTGGTAAAAATATAAACTGGACCTGTTGCCACAGTCCCAGAAGACCATAGGCTGCTCTCTCCTTTGAGTGATTTGGGTGATTTAACCCGAGGGTCACCACACCTCAGGCGAGGGGCAAAGTTGGGAAGCAGGGCCTTCATGCATAACCCTGTACGGGAGTTGAACCCACGCTGTTGGCCTCACTCCACATCACGAACCAGCCATCCAGCCAACTGAACTAACCGACATCCCGGCTGGTAAAAATCTACCATTAATAAAAAGGAATCCAGCAATTCTGAGGCCACAACATTCCTATGGATCAATCAGACCTGTAGAGGAACAGTGAATGTTGTGGGAAGATTTAATAGAGATGTTCAGGTTTCGGTAGAGAATATAGAGAGACCTGTTCCACTATTCCCAATAATAGAAAAGGGTGGTGACCAGAGAATGTAGATTTCCGGTAACAGATAACAAAAAATCCAAGGTGGACAAATGAGATTTTCTCATTTTACGAGCACAGCAAATTGTTATCATCCAGAATACATTGCCTGAAAAGCTGGTGGAAGCAGACTCAACAGCAACTTTCCAAAGGGAATTGATAGATATGTGAAGGAAAGATTCATAGGGCTATGACGGGGGGGATGGTGGCGCAGTGGCAATGTCGCAAGGTTAGTAATCCAGAGGCCGAAGCCAACACTCTGGGGAAAACGGATTCAAATCCCACTGCGGCAGCTGAACAAAATGTGGAATATAAAGCTAGTCTCAGTGATGGTGCCCATGACAACAATCATCGATTGTTGCAAAATCCCATCTGGATCATGTCTTTTTGAGAAGAAAATCTGCCACCCTTAACTGGCCTGTGCCTACATGTGACTCTAGACTCCCGCCATGTGTGCTTGACTCTTATAACAGCAAATTACTGCGGATGCTGGAAAATCTCAGCAGGTCTGGCAGCATCTGTGGGGGGGGGAAAGAGGTTAGCTTTGACAAAGAGTCATTGGACTCGAAACGTTAGGTCTTTTCACTCCCTACAGATGCTGCCAGACCTGCTGAGACTTCCACAGACTAACTCACCAGAGATTCAACGGATCACCGGAAACAATGCCTCAATGGGGCAATAAGATGGTCAGAAGAGGGCACAAATAGTTGCTCGTAGCCCTCAAAGCTCTCTCGTAATCATCTCTCTGCGTGCATTTATCTTTCATTGCCTATATGACTGACTTGCTTCCTCTCGACTTTGTGGCTGGTTGTATCTGACTCATTTGCTCCACTAACTCCAGCATTTCCCACTGTCTTTGTGTAATTTAGCATTGCTCTTGCATAAAGCTAGATTTAGAATCATCTGTATCCCAAAAATAAATCATTACACAGCTGAGTGGTGGTTTTGTAAAATTCTATGACACTTAGTTTAAAACCGTCCATTTCAAGTCCTTGCTTTAGCTCAGCACTTTTCCCAGTTATTTTCTTCCTTTTAGCTCATCGTTATAAAGTGCATTTTTCTCCCTAGTAGATCAGATTGATAATCTCAACCAGAGAATCTATTTCAGTGATGTCAGCCAAGAGGATAACTATTGGCCAAGACATGAGTGACAGCTCTGCTGCCCCTTTATGAAACAATGCCTTGGGATTGTTTTTGGTTCCCCCCACACACCCCCAATCCATCCGAGAGGGTGGGCCTAGGTTTAAGTTTCAACCTGAAAGACAATATTGCCAAACTGCAGTGTCACTATGGTATAGTGCTAGGACCTCGATTCTGTGCTCACATCTCGGCAGCTTAACTTGAACACTCAGCCTTCCGATTCAGGAGTGCTACCAGTTGAGCCACGGCTGACACATCCCGTACGTATACTTGATGTGTAGCAAATCTGATCTGAACTCATGCAGGGAAAAGTACAGCCCAAAATCTGTAGACTCCGTGTTGCACCTGGCACCAGGCAGAACACTATTATTCTGGATTTCGACCAACAAGAGGCCTTTAAAATTATTGAGGGTGGAGAGGGGGAACTAAATTTATGAAGGGTGGAGAGGGGGGAACTAATAGTTTTTTTTATTAATTCCTAAGACGTGAGCGTTGCTGGCGAGGCCAGCTTTTATTCCCATCCCCAACTGCCCTTGAGAATGTGATGCTGGGCACTACAATGAAATTACTGTGAAAAGCCCCTCGTCGCCTCATTCCGGCGCCTGTTCGGGTACACTGAGGGAGAATTCAGAATGTCCAATTCACCGAACAAGCACGTCTTTCGAGACTTGTGGGAGGAAACCAGGCACCCGGAGGAAACCCACGCAGACTCGGAGAGAATGTGCAGACTCCGCGCAGACAGTGACCCAAGCTGGGAATCGAACCTGGGTCCCTGGCGCTGTGAAGCAACACTGTGCTACCGTGCCGCCCTTAACGGCCAGTTAACAGATCAAATAAAGGATTTAAGAGGCAACAACGTGGAAATCATTACTACATAGGAGTGGTTAAAGTAGACAGGATTTCAAGGAGGCTTAAACGCACAGATGAGGGAGAAGATAAGAGAAAGTGGGAAGAGATAATTAGGAGACACATATGGAATATGAGCACTGGGTAGATGGGTTGAGTGGTCTTTTGCATGCTCTAGTTTCTATGCAATTCTTAAAAAGAGGTCTTTACCCAAAAGACAACAGGAGATTTAGACATCCTGTGAACCACCTTGCAAGGTCAGATTGTATTAAGGAATCTCCATTCCAGAATACAGTCTGTCATTTTATCAAGGTAGTTTTGTGCTTTCAACAGTGAAACTATTATCAGATAAACTGCTCTCAATTCACTTAAAAGTACTCTTGACCTGTCATCAGAATATGTGGCATGTTATTTCTGGATACACACGCCTTTGTCCTGCTTCACAGCAAAACTCCTAGAAAAATAGACTCTGTGTCTTATTTTTCAAAAGACCTTCAAAAATAGAGGATAGTGGGCAGAAAGACTTATCGTATGAAATAGGTCCTTTGTCTGCCATCAGACCATTTCAAAATCCGAGCATGTTGTCTTTTCACGTCAGTTCATGCTTCACAAAGCCTTTGAATTTGGCAACAATTCGCACAGATGTTTGCTTGCTTGTCTTCAAACCAACAGGCTCATATTCAGCCATCAGCGGCCCCTCCATCCACTCCCCCCCCCCCCCCCCCCAACTATTCACAACTGACAGGAGGAATGCACAAGGAGAGGCCTAAATATCCTCAAATACAAACATCCTCTGGGTGAAATGACCTCGCCTGAAAGCAATGAGTCAGAACAGAGAGACCTACCCTTACCTCGTATCAACAACAAAACCCCTTATCTAAATGAGTGCATTATAGTTTAACCCGCCTGGATCGTGTGGCCCAGAGCTAGCCAAACTGTGTACTAAACAGACTCCTTTAGACCACAACTAATCTTTGCCAACTGTCATGATTTACAGCATTAAGAAAAGCAACTTCTAACTAGCAATGGGTGGTGCTGAAATGGATACTACTCTATGATCTTGTGATCAAAGCCTTAGGTACATTACGCTTGGATATTAAACAATAGGCTACTGTTTCTTGACACCAGCTTCCCATCCTTACTAACGCAGCTCCCTCCAAAGAAATTGCCAGTTAAAAAAAAGTACATTGAAAGATTTCCTGCTAACACCTTGTAGATTTTCTGACATCATTCTACATCAGACGGGCACGGGATTGTTGGTTCACCCGTGCAGATCGGCAGCTTTGAGACTAATAAAGAAAAAGCAATTATAAATAAGCACCTTCATAACCTCACGATAACTCAAAGCCTTTTAAGTTTATTTAAGCGTAGTCACTGTTGTAATGTGGGAAAAACCGCAGCCAATTTGCACGCAGCAAGCTCCCACAAACTGCAGTGATAGAATGACCAGTTTTTGGAGGAGCTGTTTGGAGAATAAATCTTGGCGCAGGACACAAGGGGAGAACTCTCCTGGTCTTATTCAAGTACTGATGGGGGATCCTTTGCAGCCACCTTTCCGTCCCTGGGGGGGGGGGGGGCCTCCGATGGGGTCTGGCCCGCGATCGGGGCCCACCGATCGGCAGGCCGGCCTCTTCCCCCCCCCCCCCCCCCCCGGGCTTACTTTCCTGCGCGGCCGGCCCGTGAACACCAACGCCATGTTGAGTCAGTGCCGGCGCACAGAAGAAGTCCCCCGCCCATGCGCAGGTTGGCACGGCCCAACTGCGCATGCACGGATTGGCACGGCGCCCATTTGACGCCGGGAAGGGAGGCTGGAGCGGCGTGAACCACTCCAGCGCCGCTCTGGCCCCCCGTGAGGGACAGAATCGGTCGTCCCCGTGCCCGGTTCACGCTGTCGTGAAACGCGACGGCATTCACGACGGCACAAACACTTTGTTTCCATTTTGTAGAATCGCCCCCTGAATACCTGGATATTTATTTTCAAAATAAATTTCACTTCCAGAGGAGGTAGCAAGCTGGTAGCAACAAGCGAAACATAAGTGACCATCTGTTTTGGCAAAAAACTTAACCGTGTCACGCTTTGTGGTCTACCCCATCTCGCCGCAGACATTCTGCAAGGTCCACTTACTACAAACCAAGCCAAAATCTGCAAAGTCAAACCATGTCCGCAAGCTTATGCTTATTTTCTTTTTTTTTTTATTTCCAATTAAGGGGCAATTTAGCGTGGCCAATCTACCTCCCCTTCACATAGAATTTTTAGAATCATAGAATTTTTACAGTGCAGAAGGCCATTCAGCCCATCGAGTCTGCACCGGCCCTTGGAAAGAGCACCCTACCTGAGCCCACACCCCTATCCTATTCCCGTAACCCAGTAACCCCATCTATTCTTTTTGGATACAAAGGGCAATTTATCATGGCCAATCCACCTAACCTGCACATCTATGGACTGTGGGAGGAAACTGGAGCACCCGGAGGAAATCCATGCAGACACAGGGAGAACGTGGAAACTCTACACAGTTACCCGAGGCCGGAATTGAACCTGGGATCCTGGAGGGGTGAAGCAACTGTGCTAACCACTGTGCCGCCGTGCCACCCATCTTTGGTTTGTGGGGGTGAGACCCACGCAGACACGGGTTGAATGTGCAAACTCCACACAGACAGTGACCCGGGGCCGGGATCGAACCCAGGTCCTCAGCACCGTGAGGCAGCAGTGCTAACCACTGCGCCACCGTGTTGCCCTAGCTTGTGCATGTTTTCTTCCTTCCTTTCATTCCAGGGGAATAGAATCTGCCCCACAATATCAACAGGGCTGTTTCTACATCACCAGGGCTCCTCGGGTAATAATTCAGAGTCAATTCTTAAAATGCTTGTGAAATTAATAATATAAATGTGCTGTAAACAGTAGTACAGCAAGAAGCCTGGGAGCAGGTCACCCACACACCTGGTAACAGGTGTGTGGTCTGATGTGAGCTGAAAGAGGTGACTATATCCATGCAAGGGTTTGAAGATGCACTATTACTTGATCCTCCTGCCATTTAAGTTCAACAAAACAAGGAGCAAATATGAGTTTGTTTTTAAAAGCGCTCATGTGAGTGGAATGTTCGAGGTACCAGCATCTGCAACATTTGACACTCCATTGTGCAGATGTTGTAAACTGAACTTTTAAAAGTTTCCTATTTTGTTTGTGCATGCTGGTAGCTTGGTTCCTAAAGAGGTCAAATGCCTGCACTCCTCCATCTCTCATACGTGCACAGAGGCACAGAGAAAGAGAAAGAGAGACATACAGACAGAGTCAGAGAGAGTGGAAGACAGAGAGACAGAGATCAAGAGCAATACAGAGACTGAGAGCGAGACAGAGGGCGCGATTGAACTATATGGAACAAAGCTCTACTACGAGCGCATTCAGTCGTGTGTTTCCCGGCGCTCGCAGCGCTGAGAGACACAATGCTATGAAACGGCACCCAGATTAGATAGGGGCCTCAATGGGGATTGTGCATCCGAGGCCGCACAAACTCCGTTTTCTGCACTGAGGAGATCCGCTCGCTGGAACTCCTCAGTGCAGCGAGAGATTGGGACGCCATTTTTAAATGGCGACCCAATTTCTGGAGCCCCCGACATGACGCCCAACCGCCACCCCCTCCCCCCCAAGCCCCAATGCACTATGGCAGGGTCCCTGCCCTTCCCCAACGCCCACATAGGGCACCCCGGCCCGATAACCACCATGTAGAAAATGCGAGCCTGGCACCTTGGCAGTACCAACCTGGCAGCCTGACTGTACCCCTGCCATCTGGCAGTGCCACATGGGTTTGTTGGCAGTGCCAGGATAGCACCCTGGTGACATTGCCAAGTGCCAGGCTGGCAATGCCATGGTAAGCAGGTGGCACCAGCAGTGCTAGGGTACCACCTTGCCAAAGGGCCTGCAACTGGGGGGCCTCTGATCCCCTGAGACCCCCCACGAGTGACATTCCTTCTGGTCCCCATTTGTGTGGACCAGTACTGAACAGCACCCGCCTAGGGACTCCCTGGGGAGGCTGTTGGATGCCGGGAGCCCAGTAGATCCCGGGTGAGCACACCAAAGTGGGTTTAAAACCGACAGTCGTATGAGGTTTCGTCATGACCATTGTGGGAAGGATCCGGATTACGACACCTCACGGGATCTGGGTAGATTTCACGAGGCGTACTGGTTTCAAGGAAGCCCGCGGGAGGCTTCTCCCGACATCTATCGGCCAGGTTCTGCTCCCAGTTGGGCGCAATGCGGCTAGTAGATCATGGCCAGACAGGGAAAGGGAAAGAAACAGAGAGGGAGAGAGAAACAGAGACAGAGAAAGAGACAAACACAGAGAGTGAGAGAGAGAGACACACACAGACAGAGACACACACAGACAGACAAACAGGGAAAGAGAGAGAGACAGACAGACACACACACACACACACATACAGACAGACAGAGAGATACACACACAGACACAGAGACACACACTTGGACACACACAGGGAGACAGGGAAAGAGAGAGAGAGACGGACACACACACGCGGACACAGAGAGATACACACACAAGGACACAGAGAGACACACACACACAGACAGAGACACACACACGGACACACACAGGGAGACAGACAGGGAAAGAGAGAGACGGACACACACACACGCGGACGCAGAGAGAGATACGCACACGGAGGAAAGAGAGACACACACATACAGACACAGAGAGACAGACACAGAGATAGAGACACAGAGATAGAGACACAGAGAGACACGCACAGAGAGACATGCACAGAGACACACACACACAGAGACACACACACACAGAGACACACACACACAGAGACACACACACACACACAGACACACACACACACAGAGACACACACACACAGACACACACACACAGACACACAGATAGACACACACAGACACGGATGCAGAGAATCAGAAAGCGGCCCATGGACAGAGAGAGAGAGTGACGCTCGGACAGAGAGAGAGCGACACGGACAGACAGAGAGAGAGCGACACATGGACAGAGAGAGAGAGTGGCACACGAACAGACAGAGAGGGTGATACACGAACACAAACAGAAACACAGACATATAGAGAATCACACACACACACGCACACAGAGATAGACACATAAATACAGAGAAAGAAAGACACACACACAAACTGCGGGAGAGAGTGAGGCACACATCCAAATGATCAGAAAGACACATACAGACACAATGCTAAGGACCCGGGTTCAATTCCAGCCTTGTCTATTGGAGTTTGAATGTTCTCCCCGTGACTGCGTGGGTTTCCTCCGGGTGCTCGGGTTTCCTCCCACATTCCAAAGATGTGCAGGTTCGGTCGATTGGCCATGCTAAATTGCCCCTTAGTGTCCAAAGATGTCCAGGTTAGATGGGGTTACCGGGATCAGGATTGTCTGTTGGAGTCTATATGTTCTCCCCGCATTTGTGTGGGTTTCCTCCGGGTACTCCGGTTTCCTCCCACAGACCAAGGATGTGCAGGTTAGGTGGATTGGCCATGATAAATTGCCCCTTATTATCCAAGGATGTGCAGGTTAGGTGGATTGGCCATGGTAAATTGCCCTTTATTGTCCAAGGATGTGCAGGTTAGGTGGGGTTATCGGGATGGGGATAGGGCAGGGGAGTGGGGCCTAGGTGAGAGTTCTCTTTCAGGAGACCGGTGCAGATTCGATGGGCCAAATGGCCTCCTTCTGCACTGTAGGGATTCTATGATTCTCATGTTGTTGTCTCTTAACTGCATTCAGTTTAAGGGAGATTAGGGATGGGTCCAAATGCTGGCTTTGCTATCCCATGAAAAAACAATCTCCTACAAGGTACACAATCAAGCAGAGACCAGAACAGTGTCAACTATCTTGTGAATTTTGTACTGTAGCGGATCTCCTTTGAGGCAGCCCACAGACTGCCTAGGGGTTGAATACAGTGGCCACCAACCTAGCCAATCTTCATCAAGCAAACCCAATTATTTGCAGTTCTCTAGTTATCTAGGGGAGCTTCAGTCATTTTCCTGTCTGCTATACCCACTTTGGACTCTTGTGTGTGCAGCAGGCTATTCTCCCAAAATTAGTGAGTCTTGATACAGACAGCCAACCATTAATTCAATGAATTGACAACAACTTGCAGCACGGGCAGCACGGTAGCATAGTGGTTAGCACTAAGGCTTCACATAGTCAGGGTCCCCGGCTCGATTCCCGTCTTGGGTCACTGTCTGTGCGGAATCTGCACGTTCTCCCAGTGTCTGCATGGGTTTCCTCTGGGTCCTCCGGTTTCCTCCCACAAGCCCCGAAAGACATGCTGTTCAGTAATTTAGACATTCTGAATTCTCCTTCCCTGTACCCGAACAGGCGCCGGAATGTGGCGGCTGGGGCTTTTCACAGGAACTTCATTGCAGTGTTAATGTAAGCCTACTTGTGACAATAAAGATTATTAAAATTATTTATACAGCACCATTAACACCTCCCAAGGCATTTCACCAGAGCTATTATCATCGAATTGCGATACCCAGCCAATGGGAGGAGGTACTAGGGTAGGTTACTAAAAGATTTGTCAAACATATAGAATTTAAGGAGCATCTGAAAGGAAAGAGACGCAGGAATTTTAGAAGGGAGATTTGTTGATGTGGATTACTTTTTCTTTTAAACCACTTACTGAGGCTGGGCTACAGTGGTTGGCATCCTACCATGGTTAGCTATCCAACCCTGTTGCTATCAATCATGCAAGAAGGGTTGGGCTTTGAAGACACACGCACTAGCTCTCTGTCCTCCTTCAAATCTTGCTTTCTGTTGCAGAGACTTGATATCAAACCATGCACGTTGCAGGGTCTATATAGTTGAAAACCAACCATCTTTTAAGTGCAGGTGCTAATATCAATTGCTGCTGCTCGCTGCCAACATTTCTTTCAAACATCATTATGTGGTTGCGGTGTAAATACACGATCACTGATGTCCTATTCCCTTTCATGCTCTTAAACAGAAACCGCTAGAATGGGTTGTTGCTTCCAAATATCTTTGCTGAGGAAATCAAGCACTCACGCCTCAAACCTACCTGAACTTTGCAGACTACCCTCATCCACACTAAGCCTGAGTGAAAAAAAAGCGGTGATCTAAAGCCACAGTTTAAAGAAAACAAAAATCGAACAGCTATTTTCAGGTCTTCGGGATGAATCTAAAGCTAACCACCCACCTCAGGTTCTGACAGCTAATTAAACACCGTTCTAAATCTCAAATGAATAGCATAATTGCCAAAAACAACAGAGTTCTCTTTTTGTACAAACTGTTCCACTTGATATGTTGAAGTGTTGGAACAAAACACAATAAATACGGCGATGGTCCAATTCACTTAATTCTCATTACAAGTCCGTCAAAACTAGAGTGATCTAACAGAGTTTGTAAACATTGCAATGGATTTATGTTTGATCATATTTTACGAAGCTTGAAATAATTTAAGTTTAAGAGTGGGGGAGGAATTAAAGATATAATGGATAAATATGGATTTCTGAAAGAAGTCCAAACAGCATTTTCGACACCTGTGGAATGTTAAAACCCTCAAATTACAGCAGGGAGATAACTGGCCAAAGTTTGCGTGCAAATGTTGCAGTACACAAACTTTTACAGCGCAGAAGGAGGTCATTCGGCCTTTCGAATCTGAACCCACCCTCGGAAAGAGCCCACGGCTCCACCCTATCCCCGTAACCCCACCTAACCTTTTGGAGACTATGGGGCAATTTAGCATGGCCAATCTACCTAACTTGCACATCTTTGGACTGTGGGAGGAAACAGAGCACCCAGAGGAAACCCACGCAGACACGAGGAGAAAGTGCAAACTCCACACAGACAGTCACCCGAGGTTGGAATTGAACCCGGGACCCTGGAGCTGTGAGGCAGCAGTGCTAACCACTGTGCCGCCAGGTACTGCCTCAAAGTAAAGGAAGGTGGTTTATTACAGTCCGTATCTTAAACTGTGCCATGTTTAAATGGTAAGAGATTTGGATTGTTCTATCAGAATCCTGACTGTTAGGAGTAAATATAGAATTTCATAGAATTTACAGTGCAGAAGGAGGCCATTTGGCCCAACGAGTCTGCACCGGCTCTTGGAAAGAACACCCTACTTAAGCCCACGCCTCCACCCTATCCCCATAACCCAGTAACCCCACCTACTCTTTCTTTGGACACTAAGGGCAATTTAGCAATCCACCTAACCTGCACATCTTTGGACTGTGGGAGGAAACCGGAGCAACCGGAGGAAACCCACGCAGACACGGGGAGGATGTGCAGACTCCGCACAGACAGTGACCCAAGCCAAGAATCGAACCTGGGACCCTGGAGCTGTGAAGCAACTGTGCTAACCACTACACTACGGTACTGCCCACTAAATAATCTGGCTTGTTGTATTGGTAGGGTCATCTGGTGTTGTCATCCTAATTTAATATTTGATTTCATGGACAAGTACTGAATGAACGGAACCATCATTTTAAACGGCTGGCTCTTGTCAATTAAAATTGACTTCTATGTAGGCCTATCGATACAGCTTTACTGGCCCAAACCATAAATACCAGTACCAGTTGTTAATGCAGAATTGGTAGTTTATCAGCCATCACTAACCAGTCTTTAACTTGCTGGTACAAAGTGCCTTCAACATCATAACGCTTTTCAAGGGTGCTTCACAGAAGCATTAGTTGACAACATTTGATGTAGAAAAGACACTTCCTTTGCCCCGCCACTGCCAGTCATTCCTTCAGCTTAAAGCTCACCTCTTTGACAAAAGGTATTCGTCACCCCATTCAATATGCCCTTCTGTGACTTGTTATCAAACTTGGTCTGACTGCTTGCCGTTGGGCAGCTGGGATGCCTTACATGAAAGGTGTTATATAAACAACAGTTGTTACTGTTGCTAAAGTGAGTTTTGTCACTTTTATACCAAATGGACCACCACTGAAATCAGCCCAGAATGGAAGGTAACTGAATCAGCCATGCATAGAAACAAATGGCATTCCATTTAAACCACAGATTAAGCAGGCAATTTGTCCGTAGTTTACTGCTGTGACACCAGCTGCTTTTAGGTGTTTAATCACTGCAGGAAGTTCTAAAGCGCCAGCAAGAAAAAAAGCCTTGAATGATTCTCTGTTTCTGCCTCTCGTTAATGACAACATATTCATTCGTAGTATTTATAGGGTACTTGAGATTTGAAGTCGAAACCAGCTTCTATCCAAATAGTTTTAAGTAATGTTGAACTAGTGTAAAGCCTAAATCCACCTGGATTTGTTTTAAATGGCTCATCCCAGTTTCTGACACAATTAACCTTTTATATTTTATGGAGTTGTACAAGTATGTGTGGAAGTGACGGGGGTGCAGCAGGGAAGTTTGAACAAGTCAGATCCTGTGAAACCTTACTTCAAAATCTATTCTCTTCACTGTCCTCGCTCTTTGTATTACATTCACGCACAACTACTCCCTTTAGTAAAGTACAACTTACTGAAGACTTCTTTCCCAGTGTTTTGCAGTAATAGCAAGTTCATCTCACCAGGTCCCTATCCCATAATAATGCATATTTGCCAGTAAACGGGTTACATATCCAGATGGAAGTTTAGAAATGGGAGCAGGCCCCTGAAAACATCTGGCCACTCCCATCCAAATATGATCTCAAACCAGTCAAACTGGACCAGCAGCAGCTTTCTGGTATACTGCAGGCTTGATCTACTTGTATTATGGTCAATGACTATTTCCAATAAGATGGCTGGGACATGTGTCAGGCCAGATGAGCTCATTTCTCTCTCGGGCTGACCACGAAGCACTTGGTATGGACAGCTGGTTTGTGACGCAGAGTGTCATAACTCCAACGATGGGAAAGCCATCATTGACCTCTCCCTGGAACTCGTGGAGTACGAGTTCCCCAGGCAGAGGGTGGAGGCCTAGCACCTGGGGCTCGTTATGAGCAAAGGTTAAAAATAGGCCCAGATCAGGGCCAGGTGAGATCAGTACTCCCAGCTAGGATTGCACTGGGAGATTATTATGCAGACCACTGTAAATACTTGTAAATAAATTATTCTTACGATTATCGTTAGCCTCCTCTGCGGCATTATACGGAATAAGGCCAGCAGCGCGGGTTCAATTCCCGTACCGCTAAGGTTATTCATGCCTTCTCAACCTTGCCGCTCGCCTGAGGTGAGCTGACTCTTGGGCTAAATCACCACCAGTCTGCTCTCCCCCTCAAAGGGGAGATATTCTGTATTAGTTATAATTGAACATTTTTTCTGAACAAAATATATTTTTTTTAATCCTGGGGGGTTACCATTGACAAGAAATTGAACTGGTCCAGCATTATAAATACTGCAGCTACAAGAGAGCAGGTAAGGCTCTGAGAATTCTGCAGCAGGTAAATCACCTCCTGACTCCTTAAAACCTGCCCACCAGCTACAAGGCACAAGTCAGGAGTGTGATGGATCTCAAGAAGCTCAACACCACTGAGGGCAAAGCAGCCCATTTGACTGGCACCCCATCCACCACTTTAAACATCCAATTGCTCCACCATCGACGCACAGTAGCTTCAGCGTATACCATCTACAAGATGCAGTACAGCAACTCACTGAGACAGCATCTTCCAAACCCACGACTTCTACCACCTAAAAGGGCAGCAGGCACATGGGAACACCACCAGCTGCACGTTTCCCTCCAAGTCATTCACCATCCCGACTTGAAAATATATCGCCGTTCCTTCACTGTCACTGGGTCAAAATCCTGGAACTCCCTTCCTAACAGCACTGTGGGTGTACTTACACCACATGGACTGCAGCAGTTCAAGACGACAACTCACCATCAACTTCTCAAAGGCAATTAGCGTTGAGCAAAAAAGCTGACCGGGTTATTGATACTCATAAGAGCCGGTACAGGCACGCTGGGCCACAGGGTCTTCTTATTGAGTGAGTAGGTCATCTTTACAGGAACTAAGTGTTTCAATGAGTTGCCACTTATCAGGCACTGATCAAGTGGTATGAATGATGTTGCCATGGGTTTGCACACTTATTGAATTACAATGGTTCCCAGTTCAGCAAAAATAATAATCTTTATTATTGTCACAAGTTGGCTTACTTTAACACTGCAATGTGGTTACTGTGAAAATCCCCTAGTCGCCACTCTAGCGCCTGTTGAGGGAGAATTCAGAATGTCCAATTCACCTAACAAGCACATCTTTCGGGACTGAAATACTCATCCTCATTTCCAAATCCGTCAAGGCCCTGCCTTTCCATATCTCAAGTCACAATCCCAGCCCTGCAGAGCTCCAAGATTTCTGCATCCCTCCAACTCCTGGCGTGTGCCCAAATTAATCGCTACAATGCTGGCAGTCACCAAGCTCTGGAATTCACTCTGCCTCTCTCCTCCTTTAAGACACTCCTTAGAACCTACATTTTTAATCAAGCTCTTCTTGTGTGGCTCAATGTCAAATCTTCTTTGCTAATGCACTTGTGAAGCCTTTTGAGACATTTTACCATGTTAATGGTTAGCACTGTTGCTTCAGAGCGCCAGGGTCCCAGGTGCGATGCCCGGCTTGGGTCACTGTCTGTGCGGAGTCTGCACGTTCTCTCCGTTTCTGCGTGGATTTCCTCCGGGTGCTCCGGTTTCCTCCCACATGTCCCGAAAGACGTGCTGTTAGGTGAATTGGACATTCTGAATTCTCCCTCAGTGTACCCAAACAGGCGCCGGAGTGTGGTGACTAGGGGCTTTTTACAGTAACTTCATTGCAGTATTAATGTAAGCCTACTTGTGACAATAATAAAGATT
Organism: Scyliorhinus torazame; assembly: GCF_047496885.1. Taxonomy (NCBI): domain Eukaryota; kingdom Metazoa; phylum Chordata; class Chondrichthyes; order Carcharhiniformes; family Scyliorhinidae; genus Scyliorhinus; species Scyliorhinus torazame. The sequence goes on from NC_092715.1 coordinate 27,449,921, forward strand.
ATTATTAATGGAACTATCAGAAGCCTAAATTGCAACTGAATAGATTACAAATAGGAGGAACCAAGGATGCAGTGTTGCAGCACATATGATGAGAGGCCACAAGGCCAGGGGGGGGGGGGGGCACACAAAATAAACAAAAGTTGGTTTAGGCAAATGGACATCCGTTAACATGGAGCCCTGAAACATTATTTTATTTTTAAGTGCTGCCATTATCCACATAGTTAGAAAGAAGTGCTCAAGAATAGGAGATAAACTTGTCCTCCGAGAAGAACACTCACTGCTTCACATTACATACAGTAATCAATTCAATCACTATTTCCCTCAGAGCAGGATAAGTAATATTGACTGGTAGCCTCATGACAGCCTAACAGTTACCGACACCCACAGGGTAAAACGTTTATTCCATTTAATCTATTTTTATGATAGATTTTTTTAAACTAAAAGTCACCGCCAATATGCAAGCTGCCAGTGTTCAGGAGGAGTGCTAGATTGACAACTCTGTTATTGCGGCAGCTTTTGTTACAATGCACTGTTCATGCTACTTCTCCCAAGCTTCAGGTTAGTTCCCCCATTATTTGCTCTGCTCAGTGAAGTTTTTTTCCCCAGAAATCTGAGCTAGTGGAGGAAATGGCACACTCTCTGGTTGTGTTTAAAAAGTAGGAGTTCCAGCTTCAGAAACTTGCCTCTCAGATGCAAAATCAAAACAAAACATCCTAGCAACTAAAATTCAGTGGTATTGATTTCCATTTATTTCAAAAGAAACAACCTTGACGAGCTATGCTCTGGTTCTTCAAAGAGGTACAACATATTCCTCCAGTAAGGAGATTATTTACATGATTCAAGAATTCCCGTTCCATTGATAATGCAGTAAAGAGCCATGGACTGTGCCTTGCACATCAACAGAAATCAGTGCCCTTGGTAGTAAATTTATTTACACAACTGCCTCGTGACTGCTTGAAGTAGCTCAACGCTTTCCTGAATGGTTTTGTCTCACAAACCTTCTTGTACAGTGCATGCAGACAGGTTTGTTACCTGAAAAGCATTTGAGTGGCTTCAAATACCTCTTCCATCTGGCAATTTGAAGCCGTACACTGCAGCCAGATATGTGGACTGCAGTTTCAAAGTCAGCAATGCTCAGCCAGCCAGATCATCAGGGGATGCTTGACTGCCACTTTTTTTGAAGAGAAAGCTATTCAACCTAATGAACTTGGTGTCTTCGATGTTACCCCCAGTTTGATGGTCTCTCTGAATGAATGGATTTCTCTGTGTGGCCCCGAGGGCTTCAATTCCCGACCTTGCTAATCGATAACTGAAGAAATACAGTATTTTAATTATTCTCTCCTAGGATCTCATGGTGGGGTGGGGGGTGGAACGGAAGCAGGTTCCTCAGTCACTGCGTGGTCACGCACACTGGAAAGCAGCTGAAGACAAGGACGAGCCTCCACTATGATGCCACTGTCACCTGCACCGCCCCCGTGAGGGAACAACGTTATGTACAGAAATACACTTCCAATTCTTTTCCAATTGAAAGAGGTCATGTACATTAAATAAACATAGATAACTGAAGTAAATTGAAAGACATTTACGATTCATCGCCAAGACAATCTATATCCACCTCCACAATATCACCCATGCCTCACCCTACCTCAGCTCATCTGCTACTGAAACCTTTCTAATTCTAAACTTGACTATTCCAATGCTCTCCTGCCCAGCACCCCACCATTTACCCTCTAAACATGAACTCATCCAAACCTCTGCTGCTCATGCCCTAAATCATGCCACGTCCCATTAACCTATCACCCAAGCACACTGTTGTATGTTGGCTCCCAAGTCTCAAAGCCTCCATCTTAATATCCTTGTCCCTGTTGTCAAATCCATCCATGGCTTAAACCCTCCTTGACTTAACCTCCAATACTTGGGAGGCAGTGGAGGAGGTGTATTGTCACTAGACGGGTAGTTCAGAGACCTAGAGTACAGATCTGGGGACCCAGGTTTGAATCCCACCACGGCAGCTGGTGAAATTTGAATCCAATAATAATCTGGACTTTAAACTATTGTTGATTGTTGTAAAATCTCATCTGGTTCACTAATGCCCTGTAGGGACGAAAATCTGCCGTCCTTACCTGGCCTGGCCTACATGTGACTTCAGACCCACAGCTATGTGGTTGATTTTTAACTGCCCTTTCCAGGGAAATCAATGCTGACCCTGCCAGCAACGCCCGCATCCCAGGAATGAATAGAAAATAAAAACAGTCCTTGTGCATCCCCATGCTTATCGCTCCACAACTGGCGGGTGTGCCATCAGCTGACCAGACCCCATGCACTGGGATTTTCACCTAAATTTCTCCACCTCTTTCGTCTCTCTTCTCCTTTAAGATAAGCTTTTGGTATCCTGTCCTAATGCCACATGTCTTTGGGGTCAAATTGTGCCTGATAACTGTTCCTGTGAGGTATTTGGGGACTTTTTGCTACATTAAAAGGTGTTATATAAAGACAAATTGTTGCCGCATAGATGTGTAAAATGGGAATATTTTCTGGAGATGTGTTGCATTGATCCTGAAATAATTAAATTGGTGTGCAGGCATCTCACAAACACTTCGTGTTTGGTAACTATAGTAACAAAACTGAGAACTCCATATCTAGAAATGTCCTTTTTTAATTCCATAAATTCAGGACGTGCCCAAGCAGTAAACACACCTGCGCAAGTTGATAATAATGGCCTCAAAAGTATGTCTTGTCTGTCAGTTTTTAAATTTTTTAACAAACGGGTAAGAAAATGGTCCAAGACCCGAGGGCAGAGATTTTGGTTTAAGGTTGAACTGACACGACTGCCTTTCAATTCATTACCTGACCTTCCTCTTTGAAGCCAGGCTACCACGGGGCATTTTAAATCATCAGCGGGCCATTTCGACAGGCTGAGGCACCCAGCAGACCGTTGAAGCCCTAGCTGACATTTCCAGACAGAACTACCTGGCGTGAATGACCATTTCCACCCGGTCTCCCATTTTTCCAAAGGGAGAATCCCAACAGGTTTGCAATAACAAATTGCGGAACCTAAGAAGGAATCTTTAAGTGTCACACCAAGCTCCAATTTATACTGGTGGCACGGTAGCACAGTGGTTAACACTATTGCTTCACAGCGCCAGGGTCCCAGGTTCGATTCCCACTCCCTTCCCTTCACCAGTGGCAGATGTGCGTATCACCTACATGATGCACTGCCAGAACTCACCAAGGCTCCTTCGACAGCACCTTCCAAACCTGGGAGATCCACCACCCTTTTTTTATTTGTTCACTGGAGTTTGTTCATGGGCATTTATTGCCCATCCTTAATTACCCTGGTTTGCACAGCCATTTCAGAGTGCATTTAAGAGTCAACCTCATCTGGAGTCACATGTAGGTTAACAGTTGTCCTTCCCAAAGGACATTAGTGATGGGTTTTTACGACAATTGACAATGATTTTTCTGGTCATCATTAGATATTTAATTCCAGATTTTCATTGAATTCAAATTTCACCATCTGCCGTGGTGAGATTTGAACCCGGGTTCCTAGTCTCTGGATCAGTAGTCCAGTGACAATACTAGTACGCCATTGCATCCTCTTAGCTGGACAGAAGCACATCCCCGTTGTTGGTAAAACAGTCAAAACAGATGCTAAAACAGTAAAATAAGTATTATTACCGATGGCGAGAATCACATGTTTCCCTACGGCTGGGCTTTTTGAAATGTAAAAGCACTCATACACCTTGTGAAGCGAGTTCCCAAGGGGCAGCACTCAAACACGGAACTGTAATCTCCAAGCAGAAATCACTCCACAATTTACTTTTGCCCCTGGATTGCTGTCAATCAGGAGGCCAGCGCACCAAACATTCCTGGTGGTCAAAAAAAAAGGAAGAATGCAGCCACAAGCTTTTAACAGACATCTTAAGATGCCAGGTCCTTTACACGACAATGGCTGAATCTTCCACTGGTGACACTGCAAACTACTTGCAATAATAGCACACTGCTGAATGCTCAATATCTCTTAAGAAGTCACTGCAGTTTAGAAATTATTGCTACTGCTCAGACACTTTCAAATATTCACATCCGCTCTTTTAACAGAAATGTTTGAAAGGAATTGTTGAAAACCACCATTATGACTGCACCAGTACCATTCCTATGCTATTATTATCCACAGTTATTATCTAGGCTTGTTTGTATCGATTGATGCAAAATGATTCCACAATACATGCTGATTCCCAAGAGGATAAAGGGAACATTTTCCAGCCATTGGCACAAACCTGTTACGCTTTGTTCCCACACCCTCTGGATGCCAAGGGAATATTTTCATCAGAGTTAGAGAAAGACCTCAGGTATTGCTCGGGCCAAAGGAATTTTCAAAGTCCGTTTGCACACAATTCTATGTCAGGAAACAACAAAACAACTTTAATTCTCAATTCGTCATTTTGGCCACTCAAAATGAATGGAGTGGTCCTGTGTTTCTGGAATAAGCTAATGCTAAACTTAGCTCAAGGTCAGGAGTACTAAACCCGTAGCTCTTTCAGATTAAATTAGGCGTGGAGCCATTTATTGAGAGATTTGAAGCTGCTCTAAAGCAGGTTCTGATGCAATAATTGAATATCATTGATGCATCGCACTAAAAAACTGCAAACCTTGGCTCACATACATAGTCAAAACATGAGAGACTGGGTCACTTTCCCGAGACGAGATCACACATAACGGTTACACGTCTTAAATTCTGCAACTCAAAAAAAAATGTTTCCAACATATATGAACTGTAGCAGTGATAGGCATCAATTGGACTGCAGCAGTACTCAAACATCACGTGCTTCACATCTTTAACAAATTGTCTCAACACACTGGAGATTGGCGGGTGCAAGCTGCCTTGCATTTTTACACGAGCTTAAGTGAACAGTTCCCAATGCACTCAGCAGTCTATTAACCATCTGACAGCTAGTGTCATAAGACCACACATATTAACAGTTTCTGGGGAGAGCAGCTAGACCAGCAACCATTGTTGAATTTATGAATTGCAATTTTGTTCATTTGGTGTACATAGGGCACGATCCTCTGGCCATGCTGTGCCGGAATAGCAGCTCGCCGTGCACAGCATGGCCGGTGAAAGCCGGGAGACCCCGCTCCCGGGGTCTACCCGGCTCACAACGCCTCGTAAGATTCAACGCAATCTCGCGAGACGTTGCAAGGGAATCCCGCTCACGTTTTAGCAAACTACATAAAGAGCGCGACAGTAAGCCTACAATTCCCAAGGTACCTGAGGTTTTGGGATTCAATCCCTTTGCCTGCGGACCTCGGGCGAGTACCGTTTGGTACTGGTCCCCACAAACGGGGACCAGATGGAATGGCACACGTGGGGGTCTCCAAGGGGATCGGAGACCCCCAGCTGCATGCCCTTTGGGCAAGTTGGTGCCCTGGCATTGGTGTCACTTGGGCACCCTGGCACTGCCAAGGTGCCACTGCCATTTGGCTGGGGCACTGTCAGGTTAGCACTGCCAAGGTTCCAAGCTGGCATTTTTCGCGCACGTGTGATCGGGCCGGGGTTGCCTGCCGTGGGGGTGCGGGGGGTGGACCCTCCCACGTTACGTATGGGCTGGGTGGTTGGAGGTCGGGGATTTTATTCGTGGTCTCGGAGATCGGGACGTCATTTCTCTAGCTACAACGGGGAGCTCCGGCGAGCGGAGTTCCCCATTGTAGAAAATGGGGCTATGTGCGGCCTCGGCTGCGCATTCCCTGCTCAGGCCCCTTAGTCAAAGCGAGTCGCGTTGGAATAGCCATGTGTTTCTCGGCACTGGGAGTGCTGGGAAACAGGCAGCTAAACGCGTTCGCTCGGGGTCTTTATTCACTTTTGGGACGATCGCGCCCATAGTTTCACTTAAATTACATTGAATTGTGATTGACATTTCTCTGTCCAAAATAAACAGAAAAATATGAGCAGCTTACTGATAAAACTGATTAGCTTGTGTGGGCAGTGGGGGGGTAGGGCATATTTACGATTTAGAACAAGGCTACAACAACTCTGTGAGGGATAGTTGAAACTTCAGCAGGAGAGATTTCCACTTCTCGGACTGTCGAGTCACAGTATAAACTGGGGCACAAGCTGACTGCAGAGCAAAACAGTCTCACAGCACAAGGCAGCAGGGAGGTGTAACGTCAGCAAACAGTTCATAAAGTGCTGAAGAGGGGGGTGCAGGGTCCATTTCTTGAACCTTTGGGTGCAATATAAACTGGTCGCGATTGAATGCATGTGTTTAAACAATATGAAACTGTCACTCATGCTCTCAAAATACTTTAGATTTTTAAGTTTATGCAAGAGAAAGACTGCATGTGACACCATGGAAACACAGACAGAATGTTCCCCTGGGCATTGGAGGTGCAGTGCCAGTTAACCGGCATAAAATAGGGCACTACTTGGCTTAAAATCCTACTGCAGCTAGAATATGCAGCAAAAGGCTATGGGGACGTCCTGCCCAAAGTTTGACCGTTCAAAATCGCACATAACTGGAACTAAACTCGATACGCATGTTTGCAAAAGGGTCAGAGATATAGATTTGTTAAAGTTAAAGGGATCATTAATTGAACAAACACTTTGAACCAGCAGTATTTCTGGGAGAAGTATGTCTGAATAATCATTTGTCCAGTTACCTGCAGCTGTCGCAAAACGCAAGAAGCAAATGTTTACAAGTGACTCTCTAATACCAAAATGACTAGGGAATGTTAAAGTTACAACATGCAAACTCTTTTGTTCCTAGATGTTTCAGTTTAATTGCACGTGAAGACCAACCGTTAACCTACCCTGACTGGGGGACTACGTGCCTGCACTCGGTGAATGCTCTGAAGATCCCTCAATGCAGTGCCACAATTGGTAGTAGTAATGGTCCCGTCGCCTTGCACCCTGGCAGTACCATTGACGTTGTTATTGCCGTTGACACCGCTGCTGCCAGGTCTCCTCGGCCGGTGTTTGATGCCGTCAAGTAATCGGACCAGCAAGATGTTGGTGGGGAGCTCGTCGACACCGCAGCCCACCAAGGTCCGGCACTCTGGGCAGCGCAGCTCACTCCTGGAGTTCAAGATGCCCTGCAGGCACCGCCGGCAGAAGGTGTGCTGGCATGGCAGCACCTTGGCTGTGGCATCCAGCCGCTCTAAGCACACAGGGCACTCCAGCAGGTCCAGCAAAATGGATTCATCCATTCTGTCTTGTTCTATCTCCGAAGCTTCAGTCCGTGGCAGGTCTCCAAAGGAACCTCATCGCAACAAAGACTCCGCTGAATGATGAGCAACCTGATATCCAGCCAAGCTCGGTCACGTCACATCCATTGCCTTTCACTTCAACTTCAAATAACTATTTCAAAAGCAAACAAACGTGTGTAAATTATTAAATTAAATGCCGGTGCAAAAATTTGAGGACAAATAAAACATACATAGAACATAGAATTTACAGTGCAGAAGGAGGCCATTCGGCCCATCGAGTCTGCACCGGCCCTTGGAAAGAGCACCCCACTTAAGCCCCACACCTCCACCCTATCCCCGTAACCCAGTAACCCCATCTAACCTTTTTGGACACAGAGGGCAATTTAGTATGGCCAATCCACCTAACCTGCACATCTTTGGAGGTGATTAGCGGTCATAAGGATTACTCTCCCCATTTACTGCATCATTTGATTTTTCTTTTAGATCTACTACATCTATATCTGAATAAACCTAGCAATAATATAGTCACACTAGCAAAATGGTTTAAATATTTTGCCATAATTCAATATTTCCATGTCTTTGTCCAAACTAAAAGGATCTGTATCAAAAAATAAAACTGCTCAGTTATGGGGGGGGGGGGGGGGGGGGCAACGTAACTTTAGCTTTGAGAGGGAAGGCAGAAGCATGACGGGCCGAATGGCCTCATCTGTGCAGTATGGTTCTAGGAGGCAGATCCCTCCCCTCGACCAGCTCTAGACTCCATGAATCAGCTGATCGAACTACACACTCGCCTGTGCAGCAGCAGCAGCTATTTGCCCGAGGGGAGGCGATGGGAATGCGTGTGGCTGATTAATACCACGGGTATTCCAAACATTCCCAGAGAGTCGATCCAACCCCAACCCACCAACCGTTTCCAACACACAAAAAAGGTCCAGTCAAGCTATTATTCGACCGCAGCGCTGCACAGCACAGCAGTGACGCCAGGGTAACCTCCACAAACTCTCCAGTTTCTGGGAAAATAACCCACCCCACCCCCGCCCGCAGAGCTGGCTCCAGCAGCTGAATTTTTCATGCGGTTTCAAAACTCTTGTGAGCAGGGATTACAGCCCCAGTGTGCGGGCTGATCGTCAGGCTAAAGAGTCCAGCAACTCCCCTCCGCTGTTCTGGTGATCTTAATGTGGAACAGCCCAAGGTGGCTGGTGCACTGAGCATCTCCTGAGGGAGACTATTTGAATCAGGTCCCCATTCATTCTCCATGGGCTGAGTGAGGTGCGTGTGGTGAACAGCCATATGGGTTTTGCAAGTGGTTGGTTACATGGCATCCACGACCCAGAATTTAGTTACACTTTAGACTGTCGTTTGGCGAACTGCATTTTAAGGGAGATGGGAAGAGCAAAGATCTTATCCTGAATATTCTTAAAACACACGGATTAAAACCACCCATGGCATGGAAATTCTGAACAAAACTATAATTTAAAAGCTCGACACTAACGTGCCTGCTAATCATGGGGAAAGCGCGCTTGTGTTTCCTTCTGCTTTTTCCTCCCTGGGTCTGTCAATCTTTCAGCTGAGCCCTGGAGCTGACACTCTGGTGGGACTCTGGCAGAATGGGCCGTGAACCATTCCAACTCCTTTGTCACAGGGAGTTGTATCTCGCTCAATAACAAACGGTGGGCAGAGCGGGATTTTAACAAGCACACGGAGCCAACTAACTGACCCCCAACTAACAGTTTACCAAAGGCAGACAACGCGCCCAGCTCCTGGATTGGTGACTGAGGGGGGGGGGGGACAGGACGGGCTGAGGGGGGGGGGGCAGGACGGGGGGGGCAGGACGGGGGGGGCAGGGGTGGGGACGGGGGGGGCAGGGGTGGGGACGGGGGGGGCAGGGCGGGGGGGGCAGGACGGGCAGGACGGGGGGGGCAGGACGGGGGGGGCAGGGGGGGGGGCAGGGGGGGGGGGCAGGGGGGGGGGGGGGGGGGGCAGGGGGGGGGGGGGCAGGGGGGGGGGGCGGGGGGGGGCAGGACGGGGGGGGGGGGGGCAGGACGGGGGGGGGGGGGGGCAGGACGGGGGGGGGGGGCAGGACGGGGGGGGGGGGGGGGGCAGGACGGGGGGGGGGGGGGGGCAGGACGGGGGGGGGGGGGGGGCAGGACGGGGGGGGGGGGGGGGGCAGGACGGGGGGGGGGGGGGGGGCAGGACGGGGGGGGGGGGGGCAGGACGGGGGGGGGGGGGGCAGGACGGGGGGGGGGGGGGGCAGGACGGGGGGGGGGGGGGGGGGGCAGGACGGGGGGGGGGGGGGGGCAGGACGGGGGGGGGGGTGGGGGGGCAGGAGGGGGTGGGGGGGCAGGAGGGGGTGGGGGGGCAGGAGGGGCGGAGGGTGGGGGGGGCAGGAGGGGCGGAGGGTGGGGGGGGCAGGAGGGGCGGAGGGTGGGGGGGCAGGAGGGGCGGAGGGTGGGGGGGCAGGAGGGGCGGAGGGTGGGGGGGCAGGAGGGGCGGAGGGTGGGGGGGGCAGGAGGGGCGGAAGGTGGGGGGGGCAGGAGGGGCGGAAGGTGGGGGGGGCAGGAGGGGCGGAGGGTGGGGGGGGCAGGAGGGGCGGAGGGTGGGGGGGGCAGGAGGGGCGGAGGGTGGGGGGGGGCGGAGGGTGGGGGGGCAGGAGGGGCGGAGGGCGGGGGGGCAGGAGGGGCGGAGGGCGGGGGGGCAGGAGGGGCGGAGGGCGGGGGGGCAGGAGGGGCGGAGAGCGGGGGGCAGGAGGGGCGGAGGGCGGGGGGCAGGAGGGGCGGAGGGCGGGGGGCAGGAGGGGCGGAGGGCGGGGGGCAGGAGGGGCGGAGGGCGGGGGGGCAGGAGGGGCGGAGGGCGGGGGGGCAGGAGGGGCGGGGGGGCAGGAGGGGCGGAGGGCGGGGGGGCAGGAGGGGCGGAGGGCGGGGGGGCAGGAGGAGCGGAGGGCGGGGGGGCAGGAGGGGCGGAGGGCGGGGGGGCAGGAGGGGCGGAGGGCGGGGGGCAGGAGGGGCGGAGGGCGGGGGGGCAGGAGGGGCGGAGGGCGGGGGGGCAGGAGGGGCGGAGGGCGGGGGGGCAGGAGGGGCGGAGGGCGGGGGGGCAGGAGGGGCGGAGGGCGGGGGGGGAGGAGGGGCGGGGGGAGGAGGGGCGGAGGGGCGGGGGGGGAGGAGGGGCGGAGGGCGGGGGGGGAGGAGGGGCGGAGGGCGGGGGGGCAGGAGGGCGGAGGGGCGGAGGGCGGGGGGCAGGAGGGCGGAGGGGCGGAGGGCGGGGGGGCAGGAGGGGCGGAGGGCGGGGGGGCAGGAGGGCGGAGGGGCGGAGGGCGGGGGGCAGGAGGGCGGAGGGGCGGAGGGCGGGGGGGCAGGAGGGGCGGAGGGCGGGGGGGCAGGAGGGGCGGAGGGCGGGGGGGCAGGAGGGGCGGAGGGCGGGGGGGCAGGAGGGGCGGAGGGCGGGGGGGCAGGAGGGGCGGAGGGCGGGGGGGCAGGAGGGGCGGAGGGTGGGGGGGCAGGAGGGGCGGAGGGTGGGGGGGCAGGAGGGGCGGAGGGTGGGGGGGCAGGAGGGGCGGAGGGTGGGGGCAGGAGGGGCGGAGGGTGGGGGCAGGAGGGGCGGAGGGTGGGGGGCAGGAGGGGCGGAGGGTGGGGGGCAGGAGGGGCGGAGGGTGGGGGGGCAGGAGGGGTGGGGGGGCAGGAGGGGCGGAGGGTGGGGGGGCAGGAGGGGTGGGGGGCAGGAGGGGCGGAGGGTGGGGGGGCAGGAGGGGCGGAGGGTGGGGGGGCAGGAGGGGCGGAGGGTGGGGGGGCAGGAGGGGTGGAGGGTGGGGGGGCAGGAGGGGCGGAGGGTGGGGGGGCAGGAGGGGTGGAGGGTGGGGGGGCAGGAGGGGCGGAGGGTGGGGGGGCAGGAGGGGCGGAGGGTGGGGGGGCAGGAGGGGCGGAGGGTGGGGGGGCAGGAGGGGCGGAGGGTGGGGGGGCAGGAGGGGCGGAGGGTGGGGGGGCAGGAGGGGCGGAGGGTGGGGGGGCAGGAGGGGCGGAGGGTGGGGGGGCAGGAGGGGCTGAGGGTGGGGGGGCAGGAGGGGCTGAGGGTGGGGGGGCAGGAGGGGCTGAGGGTGGGGGGGCAGGAGGGGCTGAGGGTGGGGGGGCAGGAGAGAGTGTGGCGGAGAGGAGGAGGCAAGATATTAGGGTGGGGTAGGGGAGGGGAAAAGGGGGCGGGTAGAATGTGATCAGGGCAGAGGGAGTGGGGGATCTGGGCAGGGAGAGAGGGGGATCAGGGCAGGGGGAGGGGGGATCAGGGCAGGAGGAGAGGGGGATCAGGGCAGGGGGGGAGGGGGATCAGGGCGGGGGGGAGGGGAATCAGGACGGGGGCAGGGGGAGAGGGGGATCAAGGCAGGGAGAGGGGGATCAAGGCAGGGGGAGGGGGGGCAGGGGGAGAGGGGGATCAGGGCAGGGGGTGCAGGGAATCAGGACAGGGGGAAAGGGGGATCAAGAGAGGGGGATCGGGGAGAGAGGGATCAGGGCTGGGGAGAGGGGCATCAGGGGGGAGCGGGGGATCAGGGGAGAGGGGGATCAGGGCAGGGGGAGAGGGGGATCAGGGCAGGGGGAGAGGGGAATCAGGGCAGGAGGAGAGGAGAATCAGGGCAGGGGAAGGGGGATCAGGGCAGGGGGAGGGGGATCAGGGCAAGGAGAGGGGGAATCAGGGGAGGGGCATCAGGGCAGGGGGAGAGGGAATCAGGGCAGGGGGAGGGGGAATCAGGGCTGGGGGAGAGGGGATCAGGGCAAGATGAGGGGAAATCAGGGGAGGGGCATCAGGGCAGGGGGAGAGGGAATCAGGGCAGGGGGAGGGGGAATCAGGGCTGGGGGAGAGGGGATCAGGGCATGGGGGTAGAGGGGGATCAGGGCGGGGGGGAGAATTAGGGCAGGGGGAGAGGGGAATCAGAGCAGTGGGAAAGGGAATCAGGGCAGGGGGAGAAGGGGATCAGGGCAGGGGGAGGGGGAATCAGGGCAGGGAGAGGGGGATCTAGGCAGGGGGAGTGGGGGCCCAAGGCAGGGGAAGAGGGAATCAGTGCAGGGGGAGAGGGAATCAGGGCAGCGGGAATCAGGGCAGGGGGAGGGGGAATCAGGGCAGGGGGAGAGGGGGAATCAGGGCAGGGGGAGAGGGGGATCAGGGCAGGGGGAGGGGGGCAGGGGGAGTGGAGGTAGGGAGAGAGGGGATCAGGGTAGGGGGAAAGGGAGATCAGGAGAGGGGGATCAGGCCAGGGGGAGGGGGGCAGGGGAGGGGGATCAGGGCAGGGAGAGGGGGATCAGGGCAGGGGGAGAGGGGGATCAGGGCAGGGGGAAGGGGGATCAGGGCAGGGAGAGGGGGATCAGGCCAGGGGGAGGGGTAATCAGGGCAGGGAGAGGGGGATCCGGCCAGGGGGAGGGGGGAATCAGCGTAGGGGGAGAGCGGAATCAGGGCAGGGGGAGAAGGGGATCAGGCCAGGGGGAGGGGGGCAGGGGGAGTGGAGGTAGGGAGAGAGGGGATCAGGGTAGGGGGAAAGGGAGATCAGGAGAGGGGGATCAGGCCAGGGGGAGGGGGGCAGGGGAGGGGGATCAGGGCAGGGAGAGGGGGGCAGGGGAGGGGGGATCAGGCCAGGGAGAGGGGGGCAGGGGAGGGGGATCAGGGCAGGGAGAGGGGGGCAGGGGAGAGGAGGATCAGGGCAGGGGGAAAGGGAGATCAGGAGAGGGGGAGGGGGATCAGGCCAGGGGGAGGGGGCAGGGGAGGGGGATCAGGGAGAATGGGGCAGGGGGGATCGGGGAGGGATCGCTTCTCTCGGGTGAGGATCTATCACCCCCCGGCCGGGAAATAAAACCCTGTCCAGGGTCAGCGTCCCCTCCCTCCCTCACCCTCTCCCTCCCTCAGCCCCTCATCCTCACTCCCCCTCCCCCTCAGCCAGCCCCTCACCCTCAGCCAGCCCCTCACCCTCTCACTCACCCTCTCGCTCAGCCGCCTCCCGATCCTCCGGAGCCGCCGCCGTTGCCAGGCCGCCCAGTGAGCGGTGTGCGCAGGCGCGGCGGCCAGAGTCCACGCCTGCGCACCCTGTGGGCGGGGCCTCAGTTGTTGGTGTAACATCGTGTTGTTGTTGTATTGCTGTATGTCCTCCCCCCACCTACCCCGCCCCCCACCAGATCAAAAGTTTATAGCAATAGTTCAAAGTCACCTTATATCTGCCTCACCACTCGGCATGGGTTATATCATTTAGAAAATCAACATTGAAAATCTGTGCTGCAATGCCAGACAAATGCCAATTGCTTCAGGCATATAAGCTAAATGTGGGCAAATGTCCAATTGGGTCAACCTCACTCACAGCACATTGGGTGTACCTACACTACATGGACTGCAGCGGTTCAACAAGGCGGCTCACCACCACCTTCTCAAGAGGCAATTAGGGATGGGCAACAAATGCCAGCCGAGCCAGCGACACCCACATCCCGTAAAAAAGAACTTTCAGAAAAAGGTGCCCACCCCCCCCCCCCGTGTTCGAGACTCTCAAGCCAGGGAAATAACCTCTTTGGGAGGTTATTCCAAACATTTAATAATAATAATCGCTTATTGTCACAAGTAGGCTTCAATGGAGTTACTCTGAAAAGCCCCTAGTCGCCACATTCCGGCGCCTGTTCAGGGAGGCTGGAACAGGAATTAAACCTGCGCTACTGGTCCTGTTCTGCATTACAAGCCAGCTGTCTTAGCCCACTGTGCTAAACCAGCCCCTCATTTATCACTGTTACCGCTATCTGCTCTAAATTTACTTTACAATTTCCATGATAGCACAGTGGTTAGCATTGTTGCTTCACAGTGCCAGGGTCACAGGTTCGATTCCCACTTGGGTCACTGTCTGTGGGGAGTCTGCATGTTCTCCCCGTGACTGTGTGTTTCCTCCAGGTGCTCTGGTTTCCTCCCACATGTCCTGAAAGACGTGCTGTTAGGTGAATTGGACATTCTGAATTCTCCTTCAGTGTACCCGAACAGGCTCCCGAATGAGGCGACTAGGTGGATTTTCACAGTAACTTCATTGCAGTGTTAATGTAAGCCTACTTGTGACAATAAAGATTATTATTATGAGGGTAATATAATAATAATTGCTTGTCATAAGTAGACTTCAGTGAAGTTGTGAAAAGCACCTAGTGTGTTGCATTGGTTTGTATGCACTGATGTCTCCTTTTAGTCATCTTTTTCCAATGCTGAAAATTTCCTTAACTTTGTATCGCAGCTCATCCTTTCACACTTGAGATCAGCCTTGCTGCTCCTTTCTGAAGCAAGTTTTTTTTTTGCGTATGGCAAGTTGCCCTAAACTGAAATCAATATTTTAAATGCGGTCTGACCAATCCATTGTGCACAGTCTTGAGAAATGCTCTTCAAAGCAACTGAACACTGTTTGTATTGCTGATGCCTACCAGTGCTCAGATTAGTGGGTGTTGTACTGTATCTAATATATTGTCAATTTGTCAAAGGGAGTTGGGAAATCCTAGTTTTGCCTTTTGTGCATTGCTAACACTTCTCTGTTGTCGACAGTCCTGATCAGTGAGAACTAATGGATTTAATCACTCTGAAAAATAAATGCACACTAAGATTCTACGAGAAGCTGAATAAAAACTGCAACATAGGAGTCTGAGGTTCTCTTTGCTGACCCGAAAAATCATACAATTGTGACATTTTTCAAACATCTGATATTGATGACCAATTGCATGTGAATGAATTAGCACAATCTGCTTCCACCATCTCCCTTAAGGTGCTGTTGACAAGTAGATATTGCTGACCAACCATAGGCGTGATTATGATAACATTAATTTATTACAAAGTCCCTTACATAGATTCACAGACAACAAACAGAAAGACTTGTATTTACACATTGGGTGTCACAACCTCAGGACGTCCCAAACCACTTTACAGCCAATGAAGTACTTTTGAAGTGGCATCAATTTTGCAATGGGGGGCATGGTAGCCACTTTGCATAGAGTAAACTCCCACAAACAGCAATTCAATAATGACCAGTTAATCCGTTTCAGTGAATGTTGATTGAGGGATAAATACCAGCTATGCCACGGAGGATAACTCCCCAGTTCTTCTTCGAAAGAGTGCCATGGGTCTTATGTCCACCTGTGAAGATAGGTGGGGCCTCGGTTTGACATCTCATCCAAAGGACGGTGTGGTGATATGAATGTGCACATCAATGCATATAGTTATGTATCAATGTATACAGTTATCCGTATGACCTACAACCGGTAGGTGGTGATGGAGATCCACCATGTGACTGGAGCGATTTGGCAGTTGGTAGTAAGTCGTACTGGAGGACAGTTGCATAAGAAGTAGCTCCAGGAGAATTTACTGAATTCAATCACTACTCATTGTCTGTATTCTAGTTTGTTAGATATCTTGCCACATGTTTGTTAGAAACTAATGATCAAAAAAATGCACCCACTGCTTTTCATCTATTATATCAACAAACAGCCATAAGGGTTAAAGCTCACATGCGCACACCATGTAAATGAGTTTTGATTATGCAGCTAGTGTGTCTATGGCTCATTATTTATTTACACAGAAATACAGGTACCCATATGTAACTAGTGGCTCATGTATCGGACAGCACTGCTTCAAGTGGCCGTTTCACTGGCATTCCCAAAATATTTTATCCACGGGCAGCACGGTGGCGCAGTGGTAGCACTGCAGTCTCATGGCACTGAGGTCCCAGGTTCGATCCTGGCTCTTGGTCATTGTCCATGTGGAGGGGTTTCGCACCCCCCCCTCGCCCCCACAACCCAAAGATGTGCAAGGTAGGTGGATTGAACATGCTAAATTGCCCCTTAATTGGAAAAATGAATTGGATACTCAATTTATTAAAATATATATATTTTATCAACAGATTAATTATAATAAAGATACATGAGAATGGTTTCAGGGATGGCAGATTTCTGTTACATGGGTAGATTAGAGAAGCTGGGGCTGTTCTTCTGGGTGAAGGCTGAGAGATGTGATGGTCCAAGTTTTGGGAGGCATGTATTTTTTTTGTGTGATGCCCCTATAAGACCAAAGCTAACTGAGGGCTAATTGTTTTCCTGATCATATGACATCATTGGATTCCAATAAATGTCCATGTGACCTAAGAAGCAACGGGTAAATAGTAAGCTAATTGCAGTGAGATTGGGTTAGCCTGTTTTCTGTTTGGCAGTCTTCGAGTAGATCCTGATGTTGAAACAGATTTCTGGGAGTAGAGCAGATACTGTTATTGTGTTTGCTACACTATTGGAAAGAGCAGAGACAGGAGGGGCAAGGGACAGTGGATTGGACAATAGCCATTGCTGCTGTCCCAGTTGGAAAAAGCTCACCAGACTATTTTAAATGATCGACGGGAACCTCTGGGGATTCTGTGCCATTAGCACATAACCCGAGTGGTGACTGGGGACATTGTATTGATTAGGATTGCTGGGGAATGTGGCTCAAGAACCAAAACGATTGAGTGGGAAGTGAGTTTTTTTATTCATTTAATGTTGCCTGGGCCAGCATTTATTGCCCATCCCCAATAACCCCTTGAACTGCCCTTTCGGAGGATATTTAAGGGTCAACCAAATGTGCACTCACGTGTAAGCTAGACCAGGTAAGGGAGGCAGAGTTCTTCCCGAAAAGAAAACCAGAGGGGTTTTTGCAACAATCGACAATGGTCACCACAAGACCTTTAATTCCAGATTTTTATTGGATGTAAATTTCACCAGTTGCCATGGTGGTATTCGAACCCAGGTTCCCAGACTATTACCCCGGTCTCTGGATAGCTGGTCCAATGCCAGTACCAGGACACCACCGCTTCCTACATAGTGGAAGCAGAGTTGGAAAGACTGTGAAATTACATGTGACCAATGAGTGTCGATGACTCATTATTTATTTAAACAGAAATATAATTAGCCACATGTAAAGAGTGACTAACGTATTGAACAATCCTGACCTGGGATGACTGTTCAAATGAGATGGCACTAAATTTGTATGGGAACTAATGAGAGTGCTTGTAACTATGTGAGGCGTATGTTTGTTGTATCAACTATTTAAATCGAAATTTGCCCTGCACAATTAATGGAGCTTGTTTATTACAGCAAAATGTTTAAAAAGTGAAATCTTGACCACCCGTTTTCTTTCCACTGGTGATGGGGGGATTCCTTTTTTAAAAAATAAGTTTCAATTTCTACAGGAAACATAACAGAGATGTTCAAAATCATGAAGGGTCTGGACAGAGAAGATAGGAGGAAATCATGCCCTTTGGTAAAAGGACAAGAAGCGGAGGACGCTTAAAGGTGAATTGCAAAAGAACCAAAGGCAACACAAGGAGAAATATTTAATAATAATCTTTATCAGTGTCACAAGTAGGCTTACATGATCACTGCAATTAAGTTACTGTGAAAAGCCCCTAGTCGCCACATTCCGGCACCTGTTTGGGTACACGGTGGGAGAATTCAGAATGTCCAAATTACCTAACAAGCATGTCTTTCAGGACTTGTGGGAGGAAACCGGATTTGACCTGATGATGGAAGGTCATTGATGAAGCAGCCGAAGGTGATTGGGTCTACGACACTATCTTCAGGAACTCCTGCAGTGATGTTCTGGAACATAGGTGATTGATCTCCAACAATCAGAACCATCTTCCTTCGTGCCAGGTATGACCGTCCCAACATTCTATGATGGCAAAAAAAAAAATTTAACGTTTTTTAAAAAAATTATTTCGGGAATGTGGGCATCGCTGGTTGGGTCAGCATTCAATGCCAATCCCAGAAGGCATTTAAGAGTCAACCACATTGCTGTGGGTCTGGAGTCACATGTAGGCCAGACTGGGTAAGGACGGCAGATTTCCTTCCCTACAGTATGTTAGTGAACCAGATGTTTCATGAGAATCGACAATGGTTTCATGGTCATCATTAGACTTTTAATTCCAGATTTTTAGTGAATTCAAATTTTATCATTTGCCCTGGTGGGATTCGAACCAGGGACCCGAGCATTACCTTGGGTCTCTGGATTACCAGTCCAGTGATATCACTATGCCACTGTCTTCCCCTGTGTTGTTGGCAATAGTATCTCTCTGGTTGAGACATTAAACCAAGGTCCCATTTTCTCTCTCAGATACACGTAAAAGATCCCAAGGCACTACTTTGAAAAAATGGGAGTGAGTTACCCATAGATTATCTGGTCACTGTCACATTGATGTTTTTGGGGTCTTGCTGTACATAAATTGACAGCCACGTTTCCTACAAGTGGACACTTAAGTACTTAATCGGCTGAAAAATACGTGGAGATTTCACGAGGTTGTGAAAAAATGATAGGCAGATGAGGAAGGTGGCCAAATTATGGGCTGATTGGGTCAGTCATGGCTCCAATTTGGAAATAAGATCAATGATTGGATCTGAAGATGGTGTATAAGCTGGAATGTCATCCATTAAAACAATTTGACAATTTGCATCCCACAGCTAACACCTCGACAATAACAATATAACTGGGATATTATGGAGTTAAATAGGCTGCTACACCTCAAAATAGCAACAGTGACTAAAATTCAAATGTAATTCTTGTAATAATAATCTTTTATGAATTGTAACAAGTAGGGCTGAAAGGTCCACTTCTAAGCTCCTATGTCTTGTGGTCGAAAGTGCAGATGAACAAAGGCTGTTTCTCCTTTCTTGCGAATCTTTAACTCCAGGTCGGTCTCAGGATAAGAGACTTTACGTCAGAGAAGGAGAGATGGTCTTTCACTCAGAGGTTAGTGAACCTTTGAAATTCTCATGTCAATGAGGATTATGACCTTACAAATAATAATCTTATAATCTTTATTAGTGTCACAAGTAGTCTTACATTAACACTGCAATGAAGTTACTGTGAAAATCCCCTAGTCCCCACATTCCGGCACCTGTTCGGGTAGAGAGGGAGAATTCAGAATGTCCAATTCACCTAACAGCACGTCTTTCAGGACTTGAGGGAGGAAACCGGAGCACCCGGAGTGCTGCAAAGCATTTAGGCTTGTCCCAAGATGTGAAATTGCTATATGGATGTAAAGTCTTCCACAAACTCAGCTTATAGATGGACAGGACAAAGCAGCTGGAGAAGTTTAAACCCTGGTAACACATGGAGGTGCGTCTTGAACAAAAAAGATCCCATTTGAAGGCATATGGGTTTGATTCAATGCCTTTCCCGACAGACATGTAGCACTCTCTCGATACCGCAAGGATTATGAGACACAGCCGCATTAAACAGAATAAAATAAAAGTCCGGATATCCTGTGTGTAAATGGTCTATTATCAGTCAATTTAAAAGATTTATTATTTGCTTCCAGTAACTTTTTTCAAAACAAAAATACTAAAATTATGCAAATAACAAAAATCATAGCATTATATAAAATGTCTTATTTCGGATATCAAACGAAAAAAACAACCTGCCAATTAGAGAAACTGCAATAATATTTTTGTTCACCTATTTCTCAATTCTTGTTCTTATACTTTGACAAGAAAGATACTTAAAAAAGTAAAATAAAGGCACTGTGCCTGAAACATATTCATTCCTGTATTACTAATTACTGTATTAGGGCTCAGGGCTAAATCGCTGGCTTTGAAAGCAGGCGAGCAGCCCGGTTCAATTCCCGTACCAGCCTCCCCGAACA
Organism: Scyliorhinus torazame; assembly: GCF_047496885.1. Taxonomy (NCBI): domain Eukaryota; kingdom Metazoa; phylum Chordata; class Chondrichthyes; order Carcharhiniformes; family Scyliorhinidae; genus Scyliorhinus; species Scyliorhinus torazame. Next base: position 27,469,764 of record NC_092715.1, read on the forward strand.
GGCGCTGGAATGTGGAGACTAGGGGCTTTTCACAGTAACTTCATTTGAAGCCTACTTGTGACAATAAGCAATTTACATTACATTTACTAAATTCCCTGCTCACATTACTCACTATTCTGCTCACCTTCAGTTTAGAATGGCTGCACTTATTTTTGGGGTCAGTTAGCTCAGTTGGTTGTGATGCAGAATTGTCTCCTTACCTTGTCCCATGCTTGAATAGAGCCCCTTCAAGCTTATATACAACCAATAGTCTCCAATGAAGACAGATGTCGATCATTCCTTGTAGACTATGGCTAAGTTAGATTATCCTACATGACAACCTACATGATGATAAATTCTATGATGAAACCACTGCACTTAAAAAAAACAAATTAATTACGTCAAGATTATTAAGTTATTATAATTTAAAAAGTGCTTATACACAGCTGCAAAGGTTACAGGACTGGACCTTTTAATCTCTGGCTATGAATGGGTGGACTATTTAACTCTGTATCAGAGCACGCTGCTCACCATCATTCAGAAACCCGTATTTTCACTGCCTGGAGGACTTTTATGGAATAGAGAACACAAAACGCAGCAAATGCAGACTCCAGTCGGTGGACGTAACGCAAAGTCTCTCAGCCCAATTAAAAAAGGCAGAATTTGAAAGACAGGTCGTGTGGGCCAGTCTGCATATGTCACACAGTCACTCAAAAACACCTCAGGTGATCAGGTCTCTTTGGTTCTATTAGAAACAGTAGTTCCCTGCCTGCTGTTTTGTTGCCACATCTAATCGTGATTCTTTACATTGGCAGCACTTCAGCTTTACTGTGTGAGCAGTTACCTTTTTCCTGGAGTCCTGATATTTTGTTAGGTTGAGAAGAGTGAGTGTCTTTTGGGGGGGGGGGGGGGGAGGGGGGTAATTGTAAATTTCAACGGCCACATAAAACAAGGTCAGGAATTGCAAGACTGCAATGCTTATTAAAAACTATGCCTTGAGCTACAGAGAGTAACAATGTGAGTACCATGCCTAGGGGTTGAGATTAATTTGTTGAATATACATCATGTTCAAGAGTTTTAAGTGTTTCACCCAAACCCAGATTATCCACTCGAAAATGAATGAGATTCTGCATCACCTCGAGCAAGCTAAGGAGAGATTCCTTCGTTGATGGGCATAAAAACAACAATACTACATCTATTCTGGGACTGACCAAAATTTCCTTGAGGCACGAGGTGCATCTGCACTCTGCTCGTTCTATTGCTACACCTGCTCGGAAACAGATATGGTGTCACTAAACTGGTTTATCATGTAGAATTGTCTGTATACCAGCAATGTAGTATACCCTTAAACTTCTCTTTCATTTAAGACAATCCTTAAAACCTGGCTCTCTGACCAAGCTTTTAGTCACGTGTCTAACTATCTCCTTATGAGGCTCTGTTCACATTAACCTGAACTTCTGTGCTAGGGTTACTCCTCCTCTCCACTTGACTATTTTCCTTCACGCCCTCGATTCCCCCTGCTGAAGTCCAGTCCCACACATGCCAGAGGCTTCAGATACCTCACCAAGGAGCTATTATTTAAGGCAATTGGTAACTCTGCAGATTACGTGACCATGAAACATCACAGCTGAGCCCCAAACCTGCACTCACCAAATACACTCCCTGCAAGGAAGACATGCGAGGAAATAAAAGTACATCAGCTATTGATTGATTTGTCCCATGTACCGAAGTACCGTGAAAAGTATTTTTCTGCAGCCAAGGGAACATACACAGTAGGCAAAAAAAATAATCGAAAAAGTAGATTGACAAACAGTACATCGACAAATAGTGATTGGTTACAGTGCAAAACAAGAGCCAAACAAAGCAAATACATGAGCAAGAGCAGCATAGGGCGTTGTGAATAGTATTCTTACAGGGAACAGATCAGTCCGAGGGAGAGTCTCGTAGCTGTGGGGAAGATGATGTTCCTATGTCTGGATGAGCGGGTCTTCAGATTTCTGTATCTTCTGATGGAAGGGTCTGGAAGAGGACAAAGCCTGGGTGGGAGGTTACTCTGACAATGCTGCCTGCCTTCCTTCTTGATCATGGTTTCACCCCTGCCAGGTAAGTATTGCTGTCTGCCTTCCTGAGGCAGCGGGAGGTGTAGACAGAATCAATGGGAGGGTGGCAAGCTTGTGTGATGCGTTGGGTGTGATGCGTTGGGATGAGTTCACCACACACTGCAGTTTCTTGCGATCTTGTGCCGCGCAGTTGCCATACCAAGCTGTAATGCGGCTATGAATCAGTGGGCAGCATGGTCAGAAGGCTGTGGATTTATCCCTCTCCAGGAACTTGAGCACATAATCTAGGCTCACTCCAGTGCAGCACCGTTATGTGGTACGGTGCAGTCTCTTGGATGTGGCATAAACCAAGACACTGTCTGCCCTCTCAAGTGGATGTAACTGATCCCATGGCAACATCTGAACCTGGTGCCCACCATTTCACCTGGTGTTGCAAGGCTCCTTACTGTAACATTTGAAGAGCAAGGGACTTTCCCACTGTCTTAAGAGCCACATGTATCCCTCAACTAATACCTAACTTGCAATCAAGTGCTATGGATCTTTTATGACCACCTGAGGGAACAGATAGGGCCTTGAATGACAGCACCTCTTGACAGTGCAGCACTCCCACAGTGTTGCACTAGAGCACTCAAGTCTCTGGAATGGGCCCACAACCTTCTGACTCAGAGGCAATTACTACCAAGGTGAGCCACGATTGACATCAGCCATTGTCCTTGTGGGAGTTTGCAGTGCAGAAGTTGGCTGTCGGGGGTTCATACAGCGACCATACTGAAAGTAGTTAATTGGTTGTTAAGTGGTTTGGGACTTCAGGAGATTGTGAAAGCAACATAAATGCAAGTTTTTAAAATCTGAGCAGCTGTCGAAGACAATCTCGGGAGTTATTTTTAAAAAAATATATATATTTTTCAAACAGAATTTTTCCATTTTACAAATTAACATAAAAATAGTACAGTAACTGATAAATAACATTATTTAAATAATATGGTGAACTAACAAAGTAACAAAAAATAGTGCTCCCCCCCCACCACCCCCGGGCTGCTGCTGCTGGCGATCTATTTTCCCTTAACATTCCGCGAAATAGTCAAGGAACGGTTGCCACCGCCTGGAGAACCCCTGAGCCGATCCTCTCAGCGCAAATTTCATTCGTTCCAGTTTTATGAACCCTGCCATGTCGTTTATCCAGGCCTCCACGCCGGGGGGGGGGGGGGGGGGTTTGCTTCCTTCCACATAAGTAGAATCCTTCGCCGGGCTATCAGGGACACAAAGGCCAGAATATCGGCCTCTTTCGCCTCCTGCACTCCCGGCTCTTCCGCTACCCCAAATATAGCTAACCCCCAGCCTGGCTTGACCCGGACCTTCACCACCTTTGAGATCACCTTTGCCACTCCCCTCCAGTACTCATCCAGTGCCGGACACGACCAAAACATGTGTGTGGGGTTCGCCGGGCTTCCCAAGCACCTCCCGCACCTGTCCTCCATTCCGAAGAACCTGCTCAGTCTTGCTCCCGTCATGTGTGCTCTGTGTAGAACCTTAAATTGCATCAGGCTAAGCCTGGCACATGAGGACGAGGAATTTACCCTACTTAGGGCATCAGCCCACAGCCCCTCCTCAATCTCCTTCCCCAGCTCTTCTTCCCATTTTCCCTTCAGCTCCTCTACCAGCGCCTCCCCCTCGTCTCTCATCTCCTGATATATTTCGGACACTTTGCCCTCCCCGACCCATACCCCCGAAATCACTCTATCCTGGATCCCCCGTGTCGGGAGCAGCGGAAATTCCCTCACCTGTTGCCTCGTAAACGCCCTCACTTGCATGTATCTGAAATTGTTCCCTGGGGGCAACTCATACCTTTTCCTCCAGCGCTCCCAGGCTCGCAAACGTCCCGTCTATAAACAAATCTCTCAGTTTCCAAATTCCTGCTCGTTGCCAGCTCTGGAACCCTCCGTCCATCCTTCCTGGGACAAACCTGTGGTTATTCCTGATCGGGGACCACACCGAGGCACCCATCACCCCCCTGTGTCGCCTCCACCGACCCCTAAGGTTGCCACCACCACTGGGTTTGTGGTATACCTATTCGGGGAGAGCGTCAGCGGCACCGTCACCAGCGCCTTTAGGCTCGTTCCTTTACAGGGCGCCATCTCCAGCCTCTTCCACGCCGCCCCCTCTCCCTCCATCATCCACTTACAAACCATCGCCACATTGGCGGCCCAGTAGTAGTCGTCCAGGCTCGGCAACGCCAGTCCCCCTCTGTCCCTGCTATGCTGCAGGAACCCCCTCCTTACCCTCGGGGTCTTCCCTGCCCACACAAAACTCAATGCTCCGGTCTAATTTCTTGAAAAAGGCCTTTGTGATCAGAATGGGGAGACATTGAAACACGAACAGCAACCTCGGGAGAACGATCATTTTTACCGCCTGCACTCTGCCCGCCAATGAGAGCGGCAGCATATCCCACCTCTTGAAATCCTCCTCCATCTGCTCCACCAGCCGCGTCAGATTAAGTCTGTGTAGAGTTCCCCAGCTCCTAGCTACCTGGATCCCCAAATATCGGAAGCTCCTTTCCACTCTCCTTAACGACAGGGCGTCTATTCCTCTTTCCTGGTCCCCGGGGGGTATTACAAAAAGCTCGCTCTTCCCCATATTTAGCCTGTATCCCGAAAAATCTCCAAACTCCCTCAATATCTGCATAACCTCTGTCATCCCCTCTACAGGGTCCGCAACATATAGCAGTAAGTCATCTGCACAGAGTGACACTCGATATTCCTCTCCCCCTCTAACCACCCCCCTCCATTTCTTAGAGTCTCTCAACGCTATGGCCAGTGGTTAAATTGCCAACGCGAACAGTAATGGGGACAGGGAACACCCCTGCCTTGTTCCCGTGTAGCCGAAAATACTCCGACCGTTGCCGGTTTGTGACTACACTTGCCACTGGGGCCCCATATAGGAGTCTGACCCATCTGACAAACCCCTCCCCGAACCCAAACCTCCTCAACACCTCCCATAAATACTTCCACTCTACCCTATCGAATGCCTTCTCCGCATCCATCGCCACCACTATCTCTGCCTCCCCCTCCGCTGGGGGCATCATTATCACCCCCAGCAGCCGTCGAACATTGACATTCAGTTGTCTCCCCTTTACAAATCCTATCTGGTCTTCATGCACCACCCCCGGGACACAATCCTCTATCCTCGTCGCCAGCACTTTTGCCAGCAGCTTGGCGTCTACATTTAGGAGTGAGATAGGCCTATATGACCCGCATTGCAGCGGATCTTTATCCCGCTTCAGGATTAGTAATATCGTCGCCTCCGACATTGTCGGGGGTAGTATCCCCCCTTCTCTGGCCTCTTTAAAGGTTCTCGCCAGCAGCGGGGCCAACAGGTCCGCATATTTCCTGTAGAATTCCACCGGGAACCCGTCTGGTCCCGGGGCCTTCCCTGCTTGCATGTTCCCCAGTCCTTTAGTCACCTCATCCACCTGAATTGGCACCCCCAGTCCTGCCACCTCCTGCTCCTCCACCCTCGGGAACCTTAGTTGATCCAGAAACTGTTGCATTCCCTCTTTTCCCTCCGGGGGTTGGGACTTATATAGCCTCTCATAGAAGGTCTTAAACACCTCATTTACCTTCCCCGCTCCCCGCTCCGTAGTTCCCATTTCATCCCTAACTCCCCCAATCTCTCTCGCCGCTATCCTCTTGCGAAGTTGGTGGGCCAGAGCCGGCTTGCCTTTTCCCCATACTCATATCTCATCCCCTGTGCCTTCCTCCACTGTGCCTCTGCCTTTCCTGTGGTCAGCAGGTCAAACTCCATCTGAAGTCTTCGCCTCTCTCTATATAGTCCTTCGTCCGGGGCCTCCGCATATCTTTTATCAACCCTCAAAATCTCCCACACTAATCTCTCCCTTTCTTTGCCCTCTTGTTTCTCCTTGTGAGCTCTAATGGAGATAAACTCTCCCCCAACCACCGCCTTCAGCGCTTCCCATACTACCCCCACCTGAACCTCGCCATCGTCATTGACCTCCAGGTATCTCTCAATACATCCCCGCACCCTTCCACAGACACCCTCATCCGCCAATAGTCCCACATCCAGTCGCCAGAGTGGGCGCTACTCCCTCACCTCTCCTAATTCCAGGTCCACCCAGTACAGGGCATGGTCTGAAATGGCTATGGCCGAGTACTCCGTTCCTGCCACCTTCGAGATCAGTGCCCTACTCAGAACAAAGAAATCTATTTGGGAGTATACCTTGTGGACATGGGGGAAAAAGGAGAACTATTTGGCCAACGGCCTAGCAAATCTCCACGGATCCACTCCCCCCATTTGTTCCATAAACCCCCTAAGCACCTTGGCCGCTGCCGGCCTTCTTCCGGTCCTGGATCTAGACCGGTCTAGCCCTGGATCCAGCACAGTACTGAAATCTCCTCCCCCCCCCCCCCCCCCATTACCAGGCTTCCCACCTCCAGGTCTGGGATACGTCCCAACATCCGCTTCATAAATCCCGCGTCATCCCAGTTCGGGGCATATACATTTACCAGCACGACCTCCTTTCCCTGCAATCTACCACTCACCATCACATATCTACCCCCGTTATCCACCACTATATTCTTGGCCTTGAACGACACCCGTTTCCCCACCAGTATCGCCACACCCCTATTTTTCGTGTCCAACCCTGAGTGGAGCACCTGTCCCACCCATCCTTTCCTTAACCTAGCCTGATCCGCCACCTTCAGATGCGTCTCCTGAAGCAGGACTACGTCCGCCGTCAGTCTTTTTAAGTGCGCGAACACCCGGGCCCTCTTAATCGGCCCATTCAGGCCTCTCACATTCCACGTGATCAGCCGGATTGGGGGGCCACCTGCGCCCCCCCCCCGCGCCGACTAGCCATCCCCTATTCAGGGCCAGCCCCCCATCCGGGTCCCGCGCACACACCCATCCCCCCCAGCGGCACCTTCCCGTCCCGACCACCTCTTCTCTTGCCAGCTCCCCCTTGCACTCAGCAGCAGCAACCCAGTTAGTGCCCCCCCCCCCCCCAGATCCCCATCTAGCATGGTTACTCCCCCCATGATGCTTCTGAAAGTCAGCTAACTCTAACTGACCCCGGCTTCCCCCGTTCTCTCTTTGACCCCCGTGTGGAACTCCCTTCCTGCGCCTATCTTCCCGCCATCATCTCCATAGCGTGGGAAAAACACCGCGCTTTCTTATCGGCCCCGCCCCCTATGGCCTAGTTCCCTCATTCCCCATCCCCCCCCCAGTCCCTTTTTCCACTGGCGCCCATATTTCTCCGTGCCCCCCCATCTATCGTTTCAATATTTTTTTTTTTAAATAATTTTTATTAAAGATTTTCATAAAATATCATTAACAAAATGAGAAAGAAAAAAGAACCCAACAGGGGTAAGTACAAAACACAATCTAAAAAAGCAACCCCCCAAACCCCTCCCCCCGTATCTAAATAATAAATTTACATTAACACCCCGACTTAAGACAACAGGTATATACACCCCCCTCAGACCCTTCCAGTGTAAATAACAAACAAAAATAAAGTAACCCCCCCCCCCGAGCTGCTGCTGCCATTGACCAATGTCTAGCGTTCTGCCAGAAAGTCGAAGAACGGTTGCCACCGCCTAAAGAACCCTTGTACCAACCCTCTCAAGGCAAATTTCACCCTCTCCAATTTAATGAACCCTGCCATATTGCTGATCCAGGATTCCACACTTGGGGGGCCTTGTATCTTTCCACTGAAGGAGAATCCTCCGCCGGGCTACCAGGGACGCAAAGGCCAGAATTCCAGCCTCTTTCGCCTCCTGCACTCCCGGCTCCTCTGCCACCCCAAATATTGCGAGCCCCCAGCCCGGTTTGACCCTGGATCCAACCACCCTCGACACAGTCCTCGCTACGCCCTTCCAAAATTCCTCCAGCGCTGGGCATGCGCAGAACATATGGGTGTGATTTGCTGGGCTCCCTGAGCACCTAACACACCTGTCCTCACCCCCAAAGAACCTGCTCATCCTTGTCCCGGTCATGTGTGCCCTGTGCAGCACATTAAACTGTATGAGGCTGAGCCTCGCGCACAAAGAGGAAGAGTTCACCCTCCCTAGGGCATCTGCCCACGTCCCCTCTTCGATCTCCTCTCCCAACTCCTCCTCCCACTTACCTTTCAACTCCACCACCGAGGCCTCCTCCTCCTCCTGCATCACCTAGTAAGTTTCCGAGATCTTCCCCAATCCCCCCCCCCCCCCCCGAGAGCACCCTGTCCTGTACGGTGTGTGGCAGTAGCCGTGGGAATTCCACCACCTGCCGTCTGGCAAACGCCCTTACCTGTAAGTACCTGAAGGTGTTCCCCGGGGGGAGCCCGTACTTCTCCTCCAGCTCACCCAAGCTCGCGAACCTCCCGTCCACAAACAGGTCCCCTAACTTTCGTATGCCTGCCCTGTGCCACCCCGAAAACCCTCCACCTGTTCTTCCTGTGGCGAACCGGTGGTTCCCCCGTAATGGGGTCCACGCCGAGGCCCTAACTTCCCCCCTATGCCGCCTCCACTGCCCCAAATTTTGAGGGCCGCCACCACCACCGGGCTCGTGGTATACCTCCTTGGAGGGAGCGGCAGCGGCGCCGTTGCCAGCGCCCCCAGACTGGTACCCACACAGGACGCCGTCTCCAGCCTCTTCCATGCAGCCCCCTCCCCCTCCATCACCCACTTGTATCGTTTCAATATTATAAACCTCTCATTCCCCAATTTACACTTCTGTACCACAACCTCGTTGTTTCCCCCCCAACATCAGTCTCTCAGTTCTAGACCAGTTTCTCTTCTCGGATGAAGGTCCATGCCTCATCCGCCGTTTCGAAGTAGTAGTGCTTGCCCTGATGCGTGACCCACAATCGCGCCGGCTGCAGCATCCCAAATTTTATTTTCTTCCTGTGAAGCACCACCTTGGCCCGATTGAAGCTCGCCCTCCTTCTCGCCACCTCCGCGCTCCAGTCCTGATACACTCATATCACCGCATTCTCCCACCTGCTACTCCGTACCTTCTTGGCCCAGCTCAAAACAGCCTCTCTGTCCGTGAAGCGGTGAAATCTCACCACTATCGCCCTTGGTAGTTCTCCCGCCTTTGGTCTTCTCACAAGGACCCAGTGAGCCCCTTTCACTTCCAGGGGGCCCGATGGGGCCTCAGCTCCCATTAGCGTATGGACCATCGTGCTCACATAAGCCCCAACGTCAGCTCCCTCCGTTCCTTCGGGGAGACCTAGAATCCGGAGGTTCTTCCTCCTCGAGGTGTTCTCCAGGGCTTCCAGCCTTTCAATACATCTCTTTATGTAGCGCCTCATGCGTCTCCGTTTTTACCATGAGGCCCTCATTTTCGGCTGCCTTTGCCTTCACTCCACGGAGCTCTATCGGCTGGACCTTTTGTGTTTCCTTCAGCCCATCGATTGCTAATAACATCGGCGCCAGCACCTCCTTTTTTAGTTCCTCCACACACCGTCGGAGGAATTCCTGCTGGTCCGGGCCCCATGTCGTCTGGGCGCCATCCGCCGCCATCTTGCTTCTTCCTTCTCTTCTGCCGCTGCTCCAGAGGATCCTTCGCAATCTGGCCACTGCCACTGGTCTTTTCCATACACACCCGGGGAGACACCTTCCTTCGTCACCCCACACTGGGTTTGGTCTGAAAAAACTTCCGTTGGGGCTCCCGAAAAGAGCCCAAAAGTCCGTTAGAACGGGAGCTGCCGAAACGTGCGGCTTAGCAGTGCATCGCCGCAACCGGAAGTCTCTCGGGAGTTATTTGCTGGATGCAATATCATTTAAATTTTTTTTTAATATCATATAATTTACAGTGCAGAAGGAGGCCATTCGGCCCATCGAGTCTGCACCGGCTCCTGGAAAGAGCATCTCACCCAAGGTCAACACCCCCAGCCTATCCCCACAACCCAGCAACCCCACCCGACACTAAGGGCAATTTTTGGACACTAAGGGCAATTTATCACGGCCAATCCCCTAACCCGCACATCTTTGGACTGTGGGAGGAAACCGGAGCACCCGGAGGAAACCCACGCACACACGGGGAGGACGTGCAGACTCCGCACAGACAGTGACCCAAGCCGGAATCGAACCTGGGACCCTGGAGCTGTGAAGCAATTGTGCTATCCACAATGCTACCGTGCTGCCCCACCATGTATTGCACTATGGTTGTATTTAACAATAATGGATTGAAAGAGGTAATTCTAAGCATTTGCCACGCTGGATATTGGCTTTCATGCTTTTCTTCCCTTCCAAATAGAATAATCCAGCTGGGGTATGGGTTATGGAAGGCAGCAGGCCTCCACAGACACACATTCTCTAAGTGTGCTTGAATAGTGCTCACAAGTAGAAACTCTCACTATGTTTTCTTCCCTCCTTCATTAGGTCATTAAGGTCAACCATGCTATCCTCACTGAGATCAGCTAACCAAACATTGATTAAACCAGGGACATACATACCTGACCTGCACCAGCTCAGTAGATTGTCATCCACAAACCTAAGTCTTCAAGAGAGCTCTGGAAGTAAATCTTTAATAGTTATTTATTGGTATTGAATGCAAAATGCAATCTTTGTTTGTTATAGACGGTGAAACACAAGTCATGCAATACATGCCGGACAATATGGAAAATGGAATTCAGGTTTAAAAAAAATGTGCAAAATGTTTAATGTATAAAAGATTCTTTATTTCCAATCATTAGAAAGATATAATACATTTGTATGAACTTTGTACTTTGAAGTACTGTACAAGAAATTGCACCTACATTGTCACTTAAAAGTCTACTCGCAGGTTAGTGTTCTGCAGCTTGGGGTCAGTGGAAAAGAGCCCTGCACAACAGGTTACCCACCAGCCCTCGTGCAAAGGAAAATATCCAGAGTTAGAAATATAATAGATTTCCTAATCCATTCAATTTCAACATTGTAACATTTGATGGTCGGGCTCCCAGAGGAGTACTTTGGTCGGCGAATTCTGTTAAATATGCATACCTTACGTCAGCAGCTAGACCCATAAATACACTTCAGAAACTTTCCAAAAAAATAAAGGCAACACAGAATATAATCCTGGGGGAGAAAAGACAAAAATCAAACCACGTTCTTGTACCGCATATCATGCAGACTCATATATGCTGCACTGTAACTTCCGAGTGAACTTGCATCCATACGACTAGTGGTCAAGAGTTCCACCATCAAAAGACGGTTTTCACTCATATTAAAAAAAAATCTGTATCGTAGACATATCCTGAGTGACTGATTTTATTCGTCATTGTCTGAAAAATAAAGAATATGGTAAGAATGACTTTTGAAGCAAAATATTTTTTTCTTTTAAAAAAAAAAATAAATTTAAGAGTACACAATTCTTTTTTTCCCCAATTAAAGGGCAATTTAGCATGACCAATTCACCTACCCTGCCCATCTTTTGTGTTGTGGGGATGAAACCCACACAGATACGGGGCAAACGTGCAAACGGGGCTGTTTAGCACAGGGCTAAATCGCTGGCTTTGAAAGCAGACCAAGGCAGGCCAGCAGCACGGTTCAATTCCCGTATCAGCCTCCCCGAACAGGCGCCAGAATGTGGCGACTAGGGGCTTTTCACAGTAACTTCATTTGAAGCCTACTTGTGACAATAAGCGATTTTCATTTCATTTTCATTCATTTTTTCAACTCCACACAGACAATGACCTGGGATCGAACCTGAGTCCTCGGTGCCGTGAGGCAGCAGTGCTAACCACTGCGCCACCATGCTGCCCCCTAAAGTACAATCATACAATTGCGACAACTTTTGTTAGCTGAAAAATCTTTTGTTGAAAGAACTGCATTGTAATTCTCCGAGGATATGCATCCTCTAATTATAAGTTACCTCATCCTATGATTTATGCAGCGCCATCGCTACATATCAACTTCAATTTAAAAGATCAAGTTGATGCAAAAATGTAATCCATAATTGCACGGATATGTATTGTAACAACATCTTGCATTTTAGGCAGTAATTAAAGTAATACAGCTTAACTTCAACACCTGATCCAGATCATTAAAGGCATCAAAACAACTAGTAAAGAGGTATTTACACCCTTGCTTCCCAACTAATAATACAAAATCAGGACGGTCGTCACAAATCAAGCTACACAGGAATACTGCAGCTACTCGATTCAGATCTGGAGCCGGTCTGTCGCTCTAAACTTATATAATGTCTGATTGGAATCTTGATTCTTATACCCAGCCTGCAAGCTCACTCTCTTCCACTTGGCATCTTGCAGCGATTAGTACTGAAAATGTCTAGAGTGTGCAGGCAGACATGACGCCCACACACTTGCTTCTGGTGTGCCTCAAGTGCTGCTTCCTCCTCTGTAACATTGTGCAGAAACATGGGGTCCCGCTAGCTTGGTGCCACACACATCCTCAGCAAGACAGTAGCTTCCCATGTTTCAGAAAAAAATAAGACTCTAACTTGACCACTGCCCCCCCCCCCCCCCCGCCTCAATGGTCTTCTCCACCGTCCTTGCGTCTCTTTACAAATCCTCCATTCCACCAATGTTCGCAGGCTCCCCTGCAACACGCTCCATCATTCAGCTTTCCCCTAGCCTGACACTCCGACCAGCAATAGTTTTGCCTCATTACCTCCCTTCTTCCAAGACCCTGCTCAAGACCTTTCCCTTTCATTGTGCTTTTACCCCTTCCTTCCATCACCCTATTCAGAATCCACTTGCTGTCCATGGACTTGAGAAGCTTTCCAAGTTGCGTCTGCACATAATGAGTGCCCTGAAAATGTAACTTATTGTTAATGCACACCATTTATCTCTCAACCAACATCAATTAATTTGATCATCTGCTCATTATCACGTTGCTGTGTGTGGGACCTTACTATGTGCAAATTGGCTGCCACATTTCCTACAACAGCGACTACACTTTCAAATAGGACTTAATTAGCTGTAAATAGCACTATGCTAATACAAGTACTTTTTAGTTGGGGTATTCGTAAAACAGTGGAAATTATGTAACATCTTAATTTTAAACTATCCAATAATGTCTACATGGAGTGGCACAAATTTAATTTGTTTTTGAAATTAATCCCAAATAACACTCCTCACCTTCACTTTAACCAGCTTCTCCCTCACATTGTAAATCATCTCCTGCACATCCTTCTGCTGCTCTGAAATGGGATAAAGCAGCAGAGCAGCACGTTTGATGTGATCGTACTTCCAATAAATTTACGCTGACGAAGCTCAATCTTTAGCAGATGCTTATTTTGGCTCCAGTAATATTGCTTTTTAGTCACTAAATATGCCAATTGCAGAATAGATTTCTGTGGTCTCACTTTCCTCCAGCGTTCTTTGAACTATTTTTGGCTGGATCAGTTCAGTATTACAAACCAACTGCATACAATGTTCCCCATTAAAATGCTAATCTTCAACAGACACCGAAATGTCTCATTAAGAAACATGCTTCCCAATGTCTAATTCCATTAATGTAATTGCCCTTTACTTGCCAGAGCTTTGTGATAATGAGTGGATGCTGGAAATCTGATCTAAAAGCAGAAAATGCTGGAAACACTCAACAGGTCATGGCAGCATCTGTGGAGCGAGAAAGTTAACGTTTCAGGCCTGTGACCTTTCATCAGAACTGGGAATGGTTGAAATATAATAGGTTGAGCAAGGGATGGGTCGGAAAAGGGCAAAAGGAAGGTCTGTGACAGGTTGGAAGACAGAATAGATCAATTGACAGAAGCGTTAGTCTTCCAGGGCCAAAGAGAATGGTGACAAAGAGCAAGAAAAGTAACAAAAGATCAAAAGATGTGCCTGGAGCTGGTGTGTTGCTGACAGCAAGCAAAGAGAAAAACTGAAACATGTAAGAAACCAAAATGCGCACTTTTCCCAGTTCTTTTCGTCATGTTATTCACCCTGGGGTAACATGGACTGCAACTGGATGCAGTTGTACTGTAAAGTAGACACCAAACTTAGACGTTAGTTCAATAAGTTTTATTGAACTTCTGGAGCAGTGCACACAGCTTGCTGTGGGTTGACACTCTACTGATCTAAGTGTGCTAACTATAACTAACTAGACCAGACTAGCTCTGAGCCACGTGTAGAAGGTGCTAACTGATATATACACCCTGACTGTCACTACAGTTGTCACCAGTGGAAAGAGGCAGAGTGCTGGTGCCTCGTGTGTTTTATAGTGGGAGACCAGCTTCTCGTGTTCTGCCTGGTTATTGGTGGTGTTCTGTCCTGTGTGTTGATTGGCTGTACTGGGTGTCTGTTACTGCCTGTCTGTATCTCATTATGTGCATGAGTGCATATCATGACACTTTTGAAAGGCCACAGGACTAAAACGTTAAGTTATGGTATCATCTGTCAAGTGAAACAGAGTGGAGTATTTCCAGCATTTTCTGATAAGGGAAGATGGACTAAGAGAGGAGGAAGCAGATTTGAGGGGATGCTTGAAAGAGCAATGGAAGTAACAAGGCAGAGACACCATTGGTGAATGTGTTGAAAGAGTCCAAAACTAGGGGATATAATTGCAAGATCATTTATCCTCTTTGTGATTGATAGAATTATATACCAGTTACAGCTATCAAATAATTTAGCCGAAATGGTCTATACCAGCATCGACATGAGCATACTCCCATCCCATCAGCATATTTTCCTCCTTATTTCCTTGTCATGTACTGCCATTGATGTAGCGGTAATGTAGTAGTCTGCATTAGAAATCCAGAGACCAACGTTAATGCTCTCCAGACACGGGTTCAAATCCCCCTGCATGGTAGGGCAGCACGGTAGCACAGTGGTTAGCACAGTTGCTTCACAGCTCCAGGGTCTCAGGTTTGATACCCAGCTTGGGTCACTGTCTGTACGGAGTCTGCACGTTCTCCCTGTGTCTGCGTGGGTTTCCTCCGGGTGCTCCGGTTTCCTCCCAGTCTAAAGATGTGCAGGCAAGGCGGATTGGCCATGCTCACTTGCCCCTTAGTATCCGAAAAGGTTAGGTGGGGTTACTGGGTTACGGTGATAGGTTGGAAGTGTGGGGCTTAAGTAGGGTGCTCCTTCCAAGGACTGGTGCAGACCTGATGGGCCGAATGGCCTCCTTCTGCACTGTAAATTATATGATTCTATGGTTCACAACTGCTGGTGGAATTTAAATTTGATTAATAAAATCTGGAATATAAAGCAGGTCTCAAATGGAGATCCATGAAACCATCATCGATGGTCATGAAACACCATCTGGTTCACTAATGTCTTTTAGTGGTCTGGTCTACGTGATCCCAGACCCACAGTAATGTGGCCGACTCTCAACTCCCTCTGAAATGGCCTAATAAGTCCAAGGTCATTTGAGCTGGGAAACAAATGCTGGCCAGCATCGTCCACATCCCATCAAAAAGAGTTAAATAAATGTTATAAACTCCCTCTTAAATTCATTCATACTATTGACCTCAATCGCTCCATTTGATAGCTAGCTCCACATTCTTTAAAAAAAAAAAAAAAAATTTTAGAGTACCCAATTCATTTTTTCCAATTAAAGGGCAATTTAGCGTGGCCAATCCACCTACCCTGCACATCTTTGTGTTGTGGGGGCGAAACCCACGCAAACACGGGGAGAATGTGTAAACTCCACACAGACAGTGACCCAGAGCCAGGATCGAACCTGGGACCTCGGCGCCGTGAGGCTGCAGGGCTAACCCACTGCACCACCGTGCTGCCCTAGCTCCACATTCTTACCAGTCAATAAATGTTCAGTCTTTAAAAAAAAAAGGAAAAAATAAATCACACCTCCTACAACCTCGAAGTAATATGCTTGATTTAAACATAAAGAAAAGATGGCTAGATTTGGAATTCTAGGCTCATCCCCTTCTCTACATGGAAGGTACAGCAGATACACTGATACCAGACAATAGGAATGGGCCAATTTCACTGGTTTAGGGAAACCTTAAAAACCTTCTGGGGCAGCAAAACAGCAGCTTTGAGAGGAAAAAGAAAAGAGACTTCAGGCTCCCCAGTCTGGGGAGAAATTACTTAGCATGCCAATTCAGAAATGTGATGGTGGCCGAGATACTTTTACAGGAAGCCATTGATTGAAACACGAGTTACGATTGTGGTTTTGTTTTATAAGATAGACAGAAGAATTCCATTAATCAACCACAATTAGACGGTGCACAGAAAACAATCTTGGAGAGGCTCCTCTCAGTCTCTATGGATGCTACTTTGGAATGGCCAGGGTCTGAAGGCAGCAAAACAAACACTTAGAAGGTAAAGTATGGGGAGTGCAAGGACTGAAATTTGCAGGCAATCTAACAATGGGAGGTTGCTTTGCTTATTTTGAACATTTCAAAGAGAAGTCTCAGTTGCCTAGAGACCAATTTCATCTATAGTTGCACAAGGCAGAGGTCAGGCATTTTGTTTTGGTGGAGGAAGAACATTCCCGACATAATTGGCATACAGTAGAACTGAAAACAAAATAGGAATGGACAGATATCTACAATGGTGGGGGGGAAAAAAAGAGGAGAAATGATTTCCATTAAGTTAGTTTAAAAAAATCAGAGAACATCAAATGAGGAAGGTCAAGTGGAATGTGTGTATCTGTGAATAAAAATCCCAAACGCAATATACCAGTACATACAATTTAGGACATGAATTTTGGAGCAGCTTTAAACAGAGTAAAAAACTTGAAGGCACTTCACAGGTAGGTGTGTTATCAAAGACAATTAGGCACCAAGCCACATAAAATGATATGAGGGCAGATGACCAAAAGCTTGTTCAAAGAGGTTGGTTTTAAGGAGCATCAATCAGAAAGGAGGAGAGCGAAAGATTAAGCGGCAGTGGGGCTTAAGGAGCGAATTCTAGAGCTTTGTTCAAGGAGTTGAAGGCAAGGCCATCAATGCAGGAATGATCAAAATCCATGATGCCAAGAGGCTAAAATTAGAGGAGTGCAGATCTCAGAGGGTTATGGGACTGGAGGGGATTATAGATGTAGAAGGGGAAAGGCCATAGAGCGAGCTGAAAGAACGAAAATTAAGATTAGGAGCCAAAGTAGAAGCACAGGGGTGAGTAAGTAATAGCCACTTGTTGCGAGTAAGGACACGGCAGCAGAGTTTGCGATGACCTCAATTTTATGGAGTTGAAGATGGGGACCATCAGTGGTTAGCACTACTGCCTCACAGAACCAGGGTCTGAGGTTCGATTCCCAGCTTGGGTCACTGTCTGTGCGGAGTCTGCACATTCTCCCCTTGTTTGCGTGGGTTTCCTCCGGGAGCTCCGGTTTCCTCCCACAGTCCAAAGATGTGCAGGTTAGGTGGATTGGTCATGATCAATGCGCAAGGTTATGAGGATAGGGTGGAGGAATGGGCCTAGGTAGATGCACTTCTGGAGAATTGGTGCAGACTCGAATGGCCTCCTTCTGCACTGTAGGGATTCTATGGAGTTACCAGGGAGAGGAATTAAGTCGGAATAGAGTTTGCCTGAGGAACAGATAAAGGAATGAAATATAAATACATTTAAGTGTTTGTACATTATAATTCATTAAAAATGAGAAAAGAAACTTGCCTTCTTGATATGCTCCATCTGCCATGACTAGATGGAGAATTTTGGAATACAGATGCTCAAACTGAGGACCCAAAAGGACTTGTACTATTGTGGTCCCTATGTCAATGTTCTCATCTTCATCCTCGTGTATTGCCTAATCCACAAAAGAAAAGGTTAGTTCATTTGAGCATCATGAGGATTAAAGGAGCTTCCAACATGAAAACATTTGCCGAAAAGAACTAAAGTACTCCATAACAGCAAGAGAACAGATGCACGTGAGCAGCATATAATCACAAAATGCAGCAGCATGGTTTCCCTATGGCTTCGATTGTACCCAATCTGGTCTCAGCTAACATGGTGGTAGGGATGTCACAGTGGCTCACAGAGCCCGTGGGCACAGGGCAAAAGAAAATAATAAAATCTTATGAGGTCCAACAAGCTCTGGTGTATATCAAGCATAGGTATGTCCAGTGAAGACAGTATGAAGTTCAGCTGCAATCGAACCGCCCCCTCAAAAACCTCCAGACAATCACGTCTGGGCTTGACCCACGAAGAAAAGCAACTTATGCCAGATACGTTTGCTAAAGAGCTGAACAACTGACTCTTTTTGACTTTCATATCTGTAGAGAGATAGAATGAGATTTTGGTCTGCAATTTTCCACCAGAAATTGGACTATCATTTGCAACCATGGCATTGACTGAAGTCACTGTACAAAACCTCAGGCTTTACTGGCAGAAACATAGAAAGTAGGTGCAGGAGTAGGCCATTCGGCCCTTCGAGCCTGCACCACCATTCAATATCATGGCTGATAATGCAAATTCAGTATCCCACTCCCGCTTTCTCTCCATACCCCTTGATCCCTTTAGCCACAAGCACCACGCCAGCTCCCTCTTGAATATATTCAACAAACTGGCCCCTGCAGCTTTCTGTGGTAGTGAATTCCACACGTTCACAACTCCCTGAGGGAAGAGGTTCTTCCCCATCTCAGTCCTGAATGGCTTTCCCCTTATTCTTAGGCTGTGACCCCTAGCTCTGGACGTTCCCACCATCGGGAACATCATTCCCACATCTAACCTGTCCAGTCCCATCAGGATTTTATATGTTTCTATGAGTACAAGTCCAGTTGATCCAAATCTAGTGAGTACAAGCCCAGTTGATCCAGTCTTTTTTCATATGTCAGTCCTGCCATCCCGGGAATTAGTCTGGTGAACCTTCGCTGGACACCCTCAATAGCAAGAATGTCCTTCCTTAAACTCGGAGACCAAAACAGCATACAATACTCAAGGTGTGGCCTCACCAAGACACTGTATAACTGCAGCAAGACATCCCTGCTCCTGTACTCGAATCCTCTTGCTATGAAGGCCAGAATGCCATTAGCTTTCCTCACTGCCTGCTGTACCTGCATGCCAACCTTCAGCGACTGTTCCACCATGACACCCAGGTCTCATTGCACATCCCCTTTTCCTAAACTGCCACCATTCAGATAATAATCTGCCTTCCTGCTTTTGCCACCAAAGTGGATAACCTCACATTTACCCACATTATATTGCATTTGCCAAGTATTTGCCCACTCAGCCAGCCTGTCCAAGTCACCCTGCAGCTTCTTTGCACCCTCCTCACAGCACATACTGCCACCCAGTTTAGTGCCTTCTGCAAATTTGGAGATATTGCATGCAATTCTTTCGTCCAAATCATTAATGTACATTGTGAATAGCTGGGGTCCCAGTACTGTACCTTGCCATATCCACTAGTCACACCTGCCACTCTGAAAATGATCCATTTATTCCCATTCTCTGCTTCCTGTCTGCCAACCAGTTCTCTACCCACGTTATCATGAGCTTCAATTTTGCTCACTAATCTCTTGTGTGAGACTTTGTCAAATGCCTTTTGAAAGATACACAACATCCATGGTTCACCCTTGTCCATTCTACTGGTGACATCCTCAAAACATTCCAGGAGATTTGACAAGCATGATTTCCCTTTAGTGGATCCTTGCTGACTTGAGACAGATTCTGTCCCTGCTTTCCAAATGCTCAGTTATTTCATCATTAATAACGGACTCCAGCATTTTCCACACCACCGATATCAGAATGTACCTACAATAAGTCAACGGGTTAATGGAAACAAGGAGCCAAAAAAAGAGGGGAAAGTTAGATGCTTCCAAAATGGGGCAAAAGCAGGAACCATCACTACTAGTCCCAAATGTGTCACCTGGACCTTGGGTAGTTGGTTTATACAATTAAGCTTGCTTAATTAACAGGAAACAACATTTCTTCGAAAAAATAAACACACATCAGGAAACAGCAGAACATGAACATTTCACCCACCCTGTTAGTGTCAGCATTTGGGGAAAAAAAGAAAAGAAAAAAATAACTTGTCACAAGTAGGCTTCAATGAGGTTACTGTGAAAAGCCCCCAGTCGCCACATTCCGGTGCCTGTTCGGGGAGACTGGTACGGGAATTGAACCCGCGCTACTGGCTGTGTTCTGCACTGCAAGCCAGCAATTTAGCCCACTGTGCTAAACCAGGAGGCGGTGGCATAGTGGTATTGTCACTGGACTGGTAAACCAGAGACCCAGAATAATGCTCCAGGGACCCAGATTCAAATCCCATCACTGCAGATGGTGGAGCTTGAATTCAATAAAAATCTGGAATTAAAAGTCTAATGTTATTTTATATAAATTTAGAGTATCCAATTATTTATTTTTCCAATTAAGGGGAAATTCCCGTAACAGCCTCCCCGAACAGGCGCCGGAATGTGGCGACTAGGGGCTTTTCACAGTAACTTCATTTGAAGCCTACTTGTGACAATAAGCAATTTTCATTTCAATTCATTTAATTTCATTTAGCGTGGTCAATCCACCGAACCCGCACATCTTTGTGTTGTGGGGGTGAAACCCACGCAGACACGAGGAGAATGTGCAAACTCCACACGGACAGTGACCCAGGGCCGGGATTTGAAGCCGGTCCTCAGTGCCGTAGGCAGTAGTGCTAACCACTGTGTCACGGGCCGCCCTTAAAAATCTAATGTTGACCACGAAACCATGGTCGATTGTTGTAAAAACCCATCTGGTTCACTAATGTCCTTTAGGGAAGGAAATCTGCCATCCTTACCCAGTCTGGCCGACATGTGACTCCAGACCCACAGCAATGTGGTTGACTCTTAACTGCTCCTCAAGGGCAGTTAGGGATGGGCAAATAATGCTGGCACAGCCCATGTCCCATGAACAAGTAAAACATTTTTTTAAAATTGTGGATAAATTTTATGAACAAATATAAATACATTTATATGATGGAAAAATTGCAAGTTACAGTGGCCTTTGTCAGAACCCTTATTAAAGTACATTTGGTCGGATTCTAATCACACATTTCCTCTCATCATTTACTGTGACAGCTGGAAACTTTTTCCAGTCACTGCAGTTTCATATTTCAATATTCACAGGGCGTGACAGCAGGAAAGCCGTTATTTCGAGGGAGAGTTGCAAATACTCAAGGCTGCTAATTAACACGATATTAAGCATTCCTTCTTTTAAAACAAAAGATTACGGATAAACATATGAAAATTGATTATTACTGGGTCAAATTCCTGTCTCTCTGTGACTAAAGACATTGTAGCAATACCATTCCAACATGACCATAGTGGTTCAACAAGGTTCACCTCCAACACAGCATATTCAACAGCAATGAGAAACTGATAACAATTGGTCGTGATACTCACGTTCCGTGATATTTAATATAAATCTTTAGACTGTTTAAAACACAGTAGGAGGCAGGAACCTCTGGTTTAAAATTCTATACACTTCATTAGGAACTAAAAAAAAAGTTTCCTTATTTTTTTATTAGACTCTTGGATATAATTAATATTTAAGCTAACATTTTGTGCACAGCAGGTCATTTAGAAAGGCATACATTTAAATTAGGGTCATACATTACATCGTCATCGTTGTTTTCAATGTAATTGTGTACAGAATATCAATTTTGGACAATTAATAGAAGTGAATATTTACCTGAAGGCATTGTGAACATACCAATGATAGCTGCCTTCAGCGATTCCATGGCACTATTTGGCCCGTGCTGACTTGAGAGCTTTCTAATTCATCCCACTTGCCAATCAATGTAAATATCTTGAACAAGAGCTCACAAGCCTTGGTTTGCTCCTCTTGCTCCCCGTGAGAGGCCGGGAATATTTCCAGTGCCCCGAACCAATGTGTGTGCAGGAAGTGTCTCCAGCTGCAGCTCCTGGAAGCCCGGGTTTTGGTGCTGGAGCGGCGGCTAGGGACACTGTGGAATATCTGCGATGCAGAGTGTCACACCGCAGGCTCAGACTTCAGGCAGGCAGGAAGGGAAGAGGAAAGGGGTGACCACCAGGCAGATCAAGAAAGTTAGGTAAGCAGTGCAGGCATCTCCTGCGGCCATTCCCCCGCAAAACAGATATACTGCTTTGGATGTTTCAGGGGGAAGCATCAATAGCCAAATTTGTTGCACCACAGTTGGTTCTGCTGCACAGGGGAGTAGTTAAAAAGTGTGGGAATGTAATAGTGGGAAGCACAGTAGCACAGTGGATAGCACTCTGGCTTCACAGCGCCAGGGTCCCAGGTTCGATTCCCTGCAGAGTCTGCACGTTCTCCCCCCTGTCTGCATGGGTTTCCTCCGGGTGCTCCGGTTTCCTCCCACAGTCCAAAGACGTGCAGGTTAGGTGGTTTGGCCATGCTAAATTGCCCTTAGTTATGGGGATGGGGTGGAAGTGAGGGCTTAAGGGGGTCAGTGCAGACTCGATGGGCCAAATGGCCTCCTTCTGCACTGTATGTTCTATAAGGGATTCAATTCCGGCCCCGGGTCACTGTCCGTGTGGAGTTTGCACATTCTCCCCATGTCTGCATGTGTCTCACCCCCACAACACAAAGATGTGCAGGGTAGATGGATTGGCCATGCTAAATTGCCCCTCAATTTGAGAAATCTTGAAGAAAAAAAACATCGGTCGAGCGAAATGAGTCAGTGAATAGCGAGAGAGGCCGAAAATGAGAACCGCGCCAGGCGCCAAACAGCTTGCGATGCAACCAGTCCGTTCCCGTAGATGTGGGGCTGATAGCCTAGTATCCCACTAGGTCAATGACACACACACGCAGCAGCCAACACCCAAACAACCAGGGATGGGACACAGCTCCAGGAACATATCCACGGCTGGAGGTTGGGTGCGTGCGACGGGGAGGGGACCAGCGCCAAGTCCAGGTGATATTATGAGCGGGTGTCTGGGGTATAGGGTCTGGGATCCGGTGAGGGGAGCCCGCTGCTGCCGGGTGTTTGTTCCAGGTGGGGCGTTCAATTGGGCAATGGAGGGTCCCGGAGTGGGAGCCACCGCTGTTTGTCAGTCTAACACCTTTGCACAATGTCTTACAGATATTGAACGCTATGGATGGTACTTTGGACCCTGCAGAACTTACTCCTAGTGGTGCTGTTGCTAGGCTGGACAGCCAGACACCGGAGACGCGGCAGCAGCATCTGCAGATGCTCGTGACGGCGGACCCGTCCCATGCTCGAAGGACCCAGCCGCCAATCAGGCCAGCGGTGGGCCCAGAGGGGGAGGCCCGCAACGGCCCAGGATGTACAGGCGTCACTAGTCGTTTGAACAGATGACTGATAGCACCTGCCGCAGGAGGCTCCACCTCAACAAGGAGACGGTGCAGCACCTGTGCCATATTCTCGCGGCACCACATGGAGGAGGAGGACACCAACTGTCGCTGGCTGTCAAGGTCACTGCAGCCTCGGGATCATTCCAGGGCTCGAGCAGGGATCTGTGTGGCATTTCGCAAGCCACAGACCACAGGTGCATCTGACAGGTAACAGATGGCCTGTTAGCCTGGGCAGAAAACTAGATCAACCGTGACATGGACCATGCCCAACAGGATGTCCGGGCAGCAGGATTCTCCGCCATCGCCGGGGTGCCCCAGGTCCATGGGCTAATAGACTGCACGCATGTCTTCTTGTGCTCACCGGGCCATGTGGGAGTGCCCAACATCAACAGGAAGGGGTTCCACTCCCTGAACATACAGCTCGTGTGCGACCACCACACGAAGATCATGCACGTTGTGCACGCTTCCCAGCAAGTGTCCACAACAGCTACATCCTGGGGCAGTCGGTCATCCCCGGCATTTTAGAGGACCACTCCTGGATGGCCGGTTGGCTCTTGGGGGATAAAAGGTACCCGCTGAGAGCCTGGCTAATGACGCCAGTATGGGGCCAAAGCAGAGACCAGGTACAACGAGGCCCGTGTGGCCACCCAGGCTGTCATTCAGCGGTGCATCGGACTGCTCAAAATGCAATTCTGATGCTTCAACTGCTCTGGTGGTGCCCTGCAGTCCACCGCCCGGTGGGGCGCCCGCTTTGTGGTGGTCTGCTGTGATCTCTACAACCTGGCAGAGAAACGGGGCGACGAGCTGGAGGTTGGGGATGAGGGACATGTGGCCACCCCGAGGAGGAGGGTGGTGAGGCAGCGTCGGACCAGCAGGGGCTGGAGGATGAACCCAGCGAGGAACCAGAGGGCCAGCTGGTGGCTTCAGGACAAGCGGCAGCGACAATGGTCCAGTTTGACCATAAGACCATAAGACATAGGAGCAGAATTAGGCCACTTGGCCCATCAAGTCTGCTCTGCCATTCAAACATGGCTGATATTTTCTCATCCCCATTCTCCTGCCTTCACTCCGTGCCTCGAGGGCCTGGGAGGCCCTCATACTCACCTGCTTCACACAAGATGTGGCCTGGTCTGTCGTTGACACCTTGCTCACCCCCATCTCCCAGTGCCGGTGTCACATCACCCCAGGGTGCCGGGACTGTGTCTGCACCGTCAGCAGGTCACTGTCGAGGATAGAGGGGTGATGATAACCTGCTGTGAGCGGAGTGCCAGTACTCCTCAATCTATGCCAGTCTGACCCCTGCTGAGTGCTCGCTCACACCCATCTGTTACACTGTGTGCCGGGGATTTGGGTAGGGGCACATGCCTGGAGATGGGCCAAGGGTTCATAAGAAAGTGGCAACATGATGCGTCACACTGGTTGTGCTCAAGGTTGTTTAATGTGTCACATGTGTCAGTTCCCCCCCACCCCCCAATCCACCCTCAGTGATCCTCGTAGCTCTCCCACGATATCTAGATATCTCCCCAGGATGCACATTGGAGGTGAAGGCAACCAGCTGCTTACCTCGTCTGTGGCCTTCGATAGCCCTGGCCTTCCTCTTGTGCCAGAGGGCTTCGTCGCACTTGTCGATAGCTTTGCCATCTTGTCCAGTATGCTAATTGAGGGGTGCCCACTATATGTGCCAGGTCCAGGTTGTCACCCAGAGCCGTCGTCTCCCACTTGGTGCCCATAAGGCCCTGGGGGTTCACCTTGGGATGGAGGGGCAGCTGGTTCAAGCCCCGGCTGCCCCTGCGTCATTTGGCACTGCCAGCCCTGGCAATGCTCCTCAGTGACTGGGACATGCTCTCCAGCGCCTTGGCAATGCCCACCTGCGACCGGGACAAAGTTCGCAGAGCCTTGTCCTGCTTAGATATGTCCCGCAGCACAAGGTCAGCCTGGTATTGGGTCACATCCCCCAGTGAGGCGGACATTCTGCAGTGAGGGCCTCAGCAATGGCTGTCACCGACTACACGACGCCTTAGGACACCATCACTAATGGTGCCGACGTCATGCACCAGGCTCTCCACTACGGTCGCCTGCCTAGCAGTGTTGGCCTCGGTGCCACGCATTGCCGACAACATTTAAGCCTGTACCAACCGGCTATGGACCTGCATAAGAGTCTCTGACATCTCCCTATGTCCCAGCTGCACCCTAACTTCTCCATCAGCTCCGGGTAACCCTATACCAGAGGCTCAGCATCAGGCTCGCTACCACACTTAGAAATCGTTCTGGAGAATTGCGGCCTTTGGTTCTGTCTTCACAAATGAGCACACAAATCAGATACCAGAAATGTTGGGGAACGCAGGGTTTAGTGAGAGGGAGGAACTGAAAGAGATCAATATTAGTACAAAAATGGTGTTGGGGAAATTGGTGGGATTGAAGGCTTGATAATCTCCAGGGCCTGATAATCTCGTCCCAGAGTACTTAAGTGGCTCTAGAAATAGTGGGTGTATTGGTGGTCATCTTCCAAGATTCTAGACTCTGGAACAGTTCCTGCCGATTGGAGGGCAGCTAATATAACTCCACTATTTAAAAAGGGAGGTGGAGGGAAAACAGGGAATTAAAGACCAATAATGGAGAAAATTCTAGAATCCATTATCAAAGATTTTACAGCAGAGCATTTAAAAAATAGTGGTAGGATTGGACAGAGTAGGCATGGATTTATGAAGGGGAAATCATGCTCTGAGAAATCTACTGAAATTCTATCGAGGATGTAACTAGTAGAGTTGATGAGGGGGTGCCAATGGATGTGATCTATTTGGACTTTCATAAGGCTTTTGACAAAGCCCCGCGTGTAATATTAAAGCACATGGGATTGGGGTAGTGTATTGAGATTATTAATAATAATAATAGCTTATTGTTACAAGCAGGCTTCAATTAAGTTACTGTGAAAAGCCCCTAGTCGCCACATTCCGGCGCCTATTCGGGGAGGTTAATATTAATTGGCAGGCAGCGACTAGTGGGGTACCACAGGGATCGGTGTTGGGACCCCAGCTGTTAACAATATATATTAATGATTTAGATGAGGGAACAAAATAAGACCATAAGACATAGGAGCAGAATTAGGCCACTCGGCCCATTTAGTCTGCTCCGCCATTCAATCGTAAGACCATAAGACATTGGAGTGGAAGGCTATTCGGCTCATCGAGTCCACTCCACCATTCAATCATGGCTGATTTCAACTCCATTTACCCGCTCTCTCTCCATAGCCCTTAATTCCTCAAGAAATCAAGAATTTATCAACTTCTGTCTTAAAGATACTCAACGTCCCGGCCTCCACCGCCCTACGTGGCAATGAATTCCACAGATCATTGTGTGATTTGAACAAGTTGAGCGAGTGGACAAATGAATGATAGGTGCAGTATAATTTGGAGAAATGCAAATTTATTCACTTTGGTGGCAAAAACAAGAAGGCAGACTGCTATCTGAATGGCCATAAATTAGGAGGGAGAAATGTGCAATGAGACCTGGATGCCATCTTACAGCAGTCACTGAACATCAGTAAGCAGGTGCAGCAGGCAGTAAAGAAGGCAAATGGTATACTGGCCTTCATTACGAGAGGATTGGAGTACAGGAGCAGGGATGTCTTGCTGCAATTATATAGCGTTTTGGTGAGGAATTTTGTGCGTAGTTTTAGTTTCCTTATCTGAGGAAGGATGTTCTTGCTCTAGAGCACAGCGAAGGTTTACCAGACTGATTCCTGGGATGGTGGGACAGGCATAGGAACAGAGATTACTTCAATTAGGATTGTATTCACTGGAGTTCAGAAGAATGAGGGGGGGATCGCATAGAAACCTTTAAAATTCTAACAGGACTAGACAGGGTAGATACAGGAAGGATGTTCTCGATGATGGGGGTGTCCAGAACCAGGGGTCACAGTCGCAGGATATGGGGTAGATCATTTAGGGCAGTGATGAGGAGAAATTTCTTCACAAAGTGTGTGCTCGGCTTGTGGAATTCGTGAGCACAGAAAGTAGTTGCATGTTTTCAAGAAGCAGTTAGACATAGCACGTAGGGTGAAGGGGATCAAAGGATATGGGGGGAAAGCGGGTTTAGGCTATTGATTTGGATGATTATCCATGATCATAATGAATGGAGGAGCAGGGTTGAAAGCTGAATGATCTCCTCCTGCTCCTATTTTCTATGTTCCTATGAACAGAATCATGCAAGCAGTAAAGAACACAGGTTGTTCAAGATGAAATATAAACATCAGGATCATCTACTTCGGTGCAAATTTAATTCCACAGGCTGATGAGGCAGTTTGCATTTGAACAGTGTGCTCCTGGTGCATCTTATTTTCCACACACAACACCTCGGGGAACAAGTAGGCTTCTCCAGAATTGTAAATTTGCTTTTCTCCTTCCACAAGACATGCCACCAATGTACAAGGACTCTTCTAATGATGTACGGATACTTTAAGGTGCCTAGCATTGAAGTTCCTGGCACTGCTCAAGATAGAACTTCAAATGGAACTTTGCAGCAGTCCAATTTAGAGCAAAGCCTTTAAAAAGCCTTCTTCCTAAATGAAAAGCTGCTGCTGGGCTGAGACAACCCGAAGCAAAATATTCTGGGAACAGCAAAGCAGATTACAGATCTATCTGAATTGCAAAGGCGGTGTTCATGGCTTAGCAGGAGACAGACACCATAGATACATAGAACATAGTGCAGAAGGAGGTCATTCGGCCTATCGAGTCTACACCGACCCACCTAAGCCCTTACTTCCACCATATCCCCATAACCCAATAACTACTCCTAACCTTTTTTGGACACCAAGGGCAATTTAGCATGGCCAATCCACCTAACATGCACGTCTTTGGACCATGGGAGGAAACCGGAGCACTCGGAGGAAACCCACGCAGGCACGGGGAGAATGTGCAGACTCCACACAGACAGTGACCCAGCGGGGAATCGAACCTGGGACCCTGGCGCTGTGAAGCCACATGTGCTATCATAGCAGCCATTTTAACAAAGCTAAACTGGGATGAGATGATCTCTCAAAGGCGGAGCCTGTAGCTCTGAAAGAATCTTTCAAGAACAAAAAAATCCCACAGATCCTTCTGTCAACATTCACAGAAAGGTTCCAGTTACCTTGTAGGATTATGTTTCACACATGCTGGTATCCACTTTGATGGGTACCCTAAATAAGGTTAAGGTTACATGTGGTGCGAGATGTGGTACATGTGGTGTTAGGTGTTATAATAGATGTGGCACATGTGGTGTTGCGAGCAAGGATATCAGTTGTATGTCACTGGGCGTCTTTGATGCTGTCAGCCATTGACCACATCCTGTCCTGGTGATTTCAGAATAAGTGCCAAGCAGGTTCTGTGATCCCTATAGAATCTTGACAGTTCCCAGCCATGGAAGGTGGTACAAAATTCTGTTTCAGTTGGTGTTTCAAATACTTCCTTCCTTATGCTAAATTCTCTGCCTAACTGTAGTTCTGAAGAACTCAAATTGGAGGGCTCCGTACAAGAAGAATAGAACTTGTGCATTGGCAGAAAGTGCTGAAAATGCTTTGCAGGTCACGCAGCAAG
Organism: Scyliorhinus torazame; assembly: GCF_047496885.1. Classification (NCBI taxonomy): domain Eukaryota; kingdom Metazoa; phylum Chordata; class Chondrichthyes; order Carcharhiniformes; family Scyliorhinidae; genus Scyliorhinus; species Scyliorhinus torazame. Next base: position 27,498,509 of record NC_092715.1, read on the forward strand.
TATGGCGAGAGAAACAGGAGTTTAATGACCTGACATTTTGCAGGCCCTATGAAGGTCAACTTAGAGGTGAAGTGGGTGCAGGCAGGTGGAGACAGAGAAAATGGGAGGAAGCATTCCGTCAGCCAAGGAACTTACCCAGTGTGTGGAATGGGATTCAGCTACTCGAATCATGGAAGTGAGCAATTACTAGTCAAGGACTCAGGGATAATTTTGTGGCCTCACCAGCATTTTAACACAGGCGGAGCTGCCACCCTCCAATATGCCGAGGCTGTCAGTTCAATGGGAGCTGCCTTCCGACAGCAGGTTGAGAAGTGGGGAGGGTCATTGGAACCAGAGGCTCCACACCTGACTGACATGAGGATTTGCCAACATGGAAGGCTGCAACCACGGGCGTCTCGATGCAGAGGGGGGATTTCCTTTCATCCCAATGGACTTTCCGGTCTGGTCTTTATTTCCTCACCACTGTGCAGACCAGTGATAGCATCTCCATGTTGAGGTGCCCCAGGGCCACCTCCGCCATAGAGGCTCCAGTTTCCAGTCCTCTGCAGCACAGAGCCTGCTTGTTGTCCTTGATGGCAGACTCCTCATTATTAGAGTTATGTCCAAGCTGGAAGTGACTTAATTGTCTTCGGTGACAAAAGAGCCCAATGCAAAATCAGCATCGACATCTGGACATCAACAGTATAGCAGTTCATGTTGACAGTGTGTGTGTGTGTGTGTGTGTTTGGGGGGGGGGGGGGGGGGGGGGGAGAGGTTGGGGTTAACTCAGAGGTGGCCAAGTAATAACAGGACAATTGGAGCTGCTGCGAGGAACATGTAGCCGAGGTAGAAAATCATCCTTAATCTTATTGAATGGCTCGAAGGATCAAATAGCCGACCCTAGTTCCTTTTTCTTATGTCTTTATTATAGTGTCTCTAACAAATATATCTCTTTTGAATGATGAATATCGCACCGGGCGGCACAGTGGCAGTGGCTAGCACTGCTACCTCACTGCACCAGGGACCCGGGTTCAGTTCCGACCTTGGGTCACTGTGTATGTTGCGTTTGCACGTTCTCCCTCCGTCTGCCTGGGTTTCCTCCGGGTGCTCCGGTTTCCTCCCACAGTCCAAAGATGTGCAGGTTAGGTGGATTGGTCATGCTAAATTGCCCCTTGATGTCCAAAAAGATGTGTAGGTCAGATTAAGGGGTTAATTGGATAGGGTGGGGGAGTGAGCTTGGGTGAAGTACTCTTTCAGAGGGTCGGTTAGACTCAATAGGCCGAATGGCCTCCTGCTGCACTGTCGGGATTCTATGACGATTCTATGGTTTATGGAAGTTGAGCAACTCTAGTGATAATAACGAATGCACGTTTCATACAAGTGGATTTGTGTCGCTATATAAAGGATTGGAGCATCATCTTAAATGCATTAATTTGGAAGTTGAGATACTTTTTTAAAAATGTCTTCAAGAGGAAATCAAATCACATTTCATTACTTCAAATGTCTTCCATCATATTTTGGTTATGGAGTGCTGCAACTCCATCACAGGTGTGTAAACATCACGAGCATTTAGCATGTCATTAAATGCCTCTCAAATATGCCAAAACTGTTTTGTTCTCCTCTATTAGAGCCTTTTCAGCCTTTTCAATTAAATTATGGATGATCTGCATCTTAACCACATTTCTTCTCTCTCTCTCATCATTTTGGGGCTATGTTGCAGTTGCCTTTAAATATTTGTGTGCTAAGCAAGTAGGGCAGCACGGTAACACAGTGGGTAGCACAGTTGCTTCCCAGCTCCAGGGTCCCAGATTCGATTCCCGGATTGGGTCACTGTCTGTGCGGAGTCTGCACGTTCTCCCTGCGTCTGTGTGGGTTGCTCTTGGGTGCTCTGATTTCCTCCCACAGTCCAAAGATGTGCAGGTCAGGTTGATTGGCCATTTTAAATTGCCCTGAATGTCCAAAAAGGTTAAATTGGGTTACAGGGATAAATGGGATAGGGTGGAGCCATGGGGCTTAAGTAGAGTGCTCTTTCCAAGGGCAGGTGCAGACCCGATGGGCTTCTTCTGCACTGTAAATTCTATGAAATTCTATGAAAATGATTCCAGTTTCATTTAGATTTTGTTTGTGAACCTTGGTGCTGGGAAGTCTACACGGATTCTTGACTGAAAAATCAGGTCTTTTGGGGTTTTGTATATTTTTTAAATTAGGTTTTACAACCCCTGAAGCTGACGAGATGGGTCCAAAGTTTAGTGATCGGGTAAAGGATAACCCAAAGTAGAAAAAAAACACCTTCCTGTTGCCAAGCGACAAACCGTTAAAAGACAGAAGGGGGGGGGGGGGAAGAAAAGAGGGCAGCCTGATAGCATAGTGGTTAGCACTGCTGTCTCACAGCACCGAGGTCCCAGGTTCGATCCCGGCTCTGGGTCACTGTCCGTGTGGAGTTTGCACATTCTCCCCGTGTTTGCGTGGGTTTCGCCCCCACAACCCAAAGATGTGCAGTGTAGATGGATTGGCCATGCTAATTTGCCTCTTAATTGAAAAAAAATGAATTAGATACTCTTTTTAAATAAAAAAGACAGAAGAGAGAGTTCAGTGTGCGTCAGTGAAGACATGGATTTTCAGCTCCAAGAAAACATTACAAGGCTATTGGGACAGTAGCTGCCTGAATAGTCAGTTATAAGAACTCAGTAAAGTGATCAGTTTAACAGAGGTACTACTGGAAGACCGAGTTAAAGAGTGCAGCTTTTTGGATGTCATGGGGAGAGATACAAGTTAGGTGAGGAGCAGTGGATGCTCAGGAATTGAATGGAAGAAAACCATTTGCAACTTTGCCAGTCTCAATCCAGAAACCATTTGCATCTCGCTGATGGCAACCGGTCTGGGGGTCTATAACAATAATGCTGGGATAAAGGGGTAAAAAGGAATAGTATGAATTTGAAACTTCTTCTAGTGTTTCCATCTAGACCTTTCCAACCTTTTTGTTTGGCATAATATAGTTAATTTTTGTTTGTTTAATAAATATTGTATTCTGTGTGTTAAAAGTTCATGGGCAGATTCCTGGGAATTTGTTCAGTAACTTACTTCCATGATTTCTTTAAAAAGATGTTCAGGTCTATCAAGCCAGGTTTCACTTTGGGATCTGACTTGTCTAGTATTATTAGCTGGGATTGTAACATACCCTTTATGTGAGGAACTGGCTTTTTGATATCAATACTCACTAGCTTAGCTCCATTATTAAGGTGCTTTCTCCAGACTGACATAAACAGAGGAAACAGTTTTTCCTCTATCTATGCTGTCAAATCCTTTAACCATCTTAAATTTACCTTCATACAAGAGGGAATGCAAGCCTAAGCCAGTTACATGAAACAAGTCTTCATGTAACTGGCTTAGCCCAGTATCATGCTGGTGAATAGAAAACAAGACTGCACTGAACAATTTGAATTTGAACACTTCACAGTCACAGTTCGTGAGATCTTTCTTTCTGCCTTGTGACTTCTCAGTATCAATTAAAGGAAAATTTTAACTAGGATTAGGTATTGCAATTTCACCAGAACACAAAAACAGCCAAATATAATTTCACCTCAATGCTCTGATTTCCCTTCCTGATCAGTATTTAAACTCAACCTCAAAAAAGAGTGAGATATTCAAGGGCTTGACATGAAGTAACCCCCCCCCCCCCCGGCCACTTAGTAAAATATCCCATCAGTTTCTGATAGGCAGGATAATCAAAAACGTGGCACTGAAGACAGCCAGTCCAAAAACAGGTTTTGTCCACCCTTGGATTGGACTCGGATTTGTAAATTGAGTCTTTAATTCAACATAAGTACTTTTAAATTCTTTACTGGCAAGGCCCATCCCTAATTGCGCATGAACTGAGTGGCAATCAAGAGTCAACAAAGAGTGGATCTGGAGCCAAATGTAGGCTAGGCCAGATAAGCACAGCAAATTTGCTTCCCTAAAGAGCATTAGTGAACCAGATGGGTTTTTACAACAAGCCACAATGGTCATAAATAGACTTGTAAATTTTGATTCGCTGTCCCTTCACGCCGGTGGGAGTCTCCATTCATGCTGCAGTGAATGGAGATTTAGCTGAGCACCAAATTCTCTGTCCTCACTGGCAGCAGTAGCAAGGCAGACTCACAGTGGATAATCCCACCCACATTTCCAGATTTTTATGGAATTCAAATTTCACCACTTGTGCATTCGAACCCGGGTCCCCAGAGCAGTAACCAGCATCACTGGATTACTAGCCCAGTGATAATACCACTTCCTCCCCAATATTCAGGATCCTTCCGAATTTATCAAGTATTCTAAAACCCACCCTCCTGACTTGAACAAAATAGTACAAGACTGCATAAAAAAAACAAAGAAACCAAACAACCTTAATTTTGTTGTAAGCTTCAATGAAGTTTTCAAAGCCCATTTCTTGCTCCAATGTCATTCGCAGCTCCTCCAATCTGCTGAAGACGCTGTCAAACTCGGCACTTTCACCTGCAACGTCTTCCTCGCTATCATCTGCACAAATTGCAAGAACAGCAAACCCTTTAGGAAGACCACAAAACCCAGCCAAAGTTACTGATCTAAAATCCTTCAGATCAGCTTTTTGATCCCGCACCATTGAAAGTAGCCCAATTACTGCAGATGGCTTAATTTCACGGGGATTATATTATAAAGCTTTGTAAATTTCAGCCATTATTATTTTGGCAATTTAGTGTGAACCATATGCATACAGCTGTGAACTCTGACACTGCTGGAGTGTCTTATAGCAAGTCAAAGTTCTGAGCTGGTTGCTTTGCAGGGAAAAGAATTGGGTTACCCAACAGCAAACATTAGGAGTTAAGTTATCCTTGATCCCAAGGGACTGCCTTAGAAGAAACAGTTTGGGAGGCTTTTTCGTACATTTCAATTCAAATAATTTCAATGAAGCAAATTAAAGAACAGACAGTAGCTCAATATTAAGTAAAGTCAATAGACAGATTGTCCACAACAGGCCATATTCGGGATGGCTTAGAATGTGTGACTGCCTAATGCAGACAGATGTCTGTTCAGGGCCAAGAAAGCTGCTTCTGTGACCAAGGCTAACTTTCTTCAGCTGTGACTGACATTTCAAATGGGTAACTCTACTCCTTTCTTTGGGCAGAGTGCAGTAGCTCCAGGAGGAGAATATTAAAGTCACTGCCTAGAGGAGTGCAAGTTTAAGTCCACACCTAAACAAACAACCTTATCACATTAATTAACTCTCGGAATTCTGCTACATTAACAGGCTGATCATCTGACATTCAGCACTGGATGCGCAGAAATAGCCTCCAATTAAATATTGACGAGTAATTATTTTCAGTCACCACTCAAGATTAAGTCCGTCTGTTCCAAACCTTGGTGTCACATTTAATCTGGAGTCAGCTTCTGACCTCATATTCATGCCATCACCAAGACGTTCTATTTCCACCTCCATAACGTAGCCTGACTTTGACTCTGTCTCAGCTCATTTGCTGTTGAAACCCTCATTTATATCTTCACTACCTCGAGACTCAACTTTCCCAAAGCATTCTTGTCTGGTCTCCCACATCCACCACTCAGTAAACTTGGTCATCCAAAACCCTGCTGCCCCGATGTCTTAACTTGCAACATGACCCACTCCCCCATCACTCCCAAGTTCCTAAGCTTCTTCACCTACCCTGGCTATCGGTTATGCAAGGTCTTGATTTTAAAATGGTCATCCTTGCTTTCAGATCACTCCACATCCCTCCCTAGCTCTGTAATCTCCTCAGTCTCATACCCCTCCAAGATATCCACACACATATAGTTCTTGTAGTGATCTCTGTATATGTTAATACATGATTAGTTAATGTGCAGTCAGTACAGTCAGATGATCACTAGATGGCAACACTAACAGGAACTACATAAGGAGTTTCCGGCTCTTACTTAGTGTTAGCGTGTGTGTATTGCAGCTAGAGGATAGAAGTGACCAGTTCAGAGTATTATATTAATTGTTAATTTAATCTAATTAGTTAATTCTATTACTAGTCAAAGTATTAAAGTAAAATAACTCATGAGTATATTATTTTGTTACTCAATAAATAATTTGTCATCAACTGGAAGACTTTGACTGTTTATCATCAAGTTAAATACAATTCGGCAAGGCAAATGAGTAATACATATTACATCTCTATAATATAACAGTTCTGACCTCTTGACCATCCCCGATTTAATGATTCCACCATTGGTGGCTGTGCCTTCAGTTGCCTTGGCCCCAAACGCTGGAATTATTCCCCTACACCACTCCGCCTGTCTACCTCAATTTCCTCCTTGGAGATGCTCCTTGAAACATTTTGGTTACCTGAGCAAATATTTCATGTGGCTATGTCATATTTTGTTGCGTAATGCTCCTTGGAATATTTAATGTTAAAGGTGCTACATAAATAAGTCACTGCTGTAGCTCTATGCTCACAACCAGTTGGGAAATTAACACACAGCAACATTACCATTGTTCACAGCAGTTTAAACACCTGGATCATATCCGCTTACACATTTCTCCAATTAAAGCCTCTTGCCATAATTTAGATTACTTAATTTTCAACTCTGAATCTGTTCATTATGTATTTGCAACTGGGATACTGAAAGTTGCGCCCAAAATGTGAAATATAGCCTCTTCAAGATCAACTTTCAAGGTATTTGGCAGGAGAGCGAGCAATGGGAGAGAATTTGTTTCTGCGGCATGTTATGCTGGCCTACAATGCACTGCCTGAAGCTGTAGTAGTAACTTTCAAAAGGGATCTGAACACCTCAATGGCAGAAAATTGGAGAAAAAGCGGAGGTGGAAGTAGTAGAGCTGACACAGGTATGTGTCACGGGCTGCATGGTGGCACAGTAATTAGCACTGCTGCCTCACAGCGCCAGGGACCTGGGTTCAATTCTGGCCTCGGGTGACTGTCCCGTGAGCAGTTTGTCCGTGCTCTACGTGCCTGCGTGGGTTTCCTCCGGGTGCTCCGGTTTCCTCCCACAGTCTAAAGGTGTGCAGGTTAGGTGAATTGGCCATACTAAATTGCCCCTTGGTATCCAAAAGGTTAGGTGGGGTTACGAGGGTAGGCTGGGCCTAGTAGGGTGCTCTTTCGGAGGGTCGCTGCAGGTGCAATGGGCCAAATGGCCTCTTTCTGCACGGTGGTGATTCTATGATGGGCCAAATGGTCATCTGGGCTTTGATGCAATGTAAAACAGCATGTTTCAACGTAATAGGTTCGATTCCAGCTTGGGTCATTGTCTGTGCGGAGTCTGCACGTCCTCCCCGTGTCTGCGTGGGTTTCCTCCGGGTGCTCCGGTTTCCTCCCACAGTCCAAAGATGTGCGGGTTAGGTGAATTGGCCAATGATAAATTGCCCTTAATGTCCAAATTGCCCTTGGTGTTGGGTGGAGGTGTTGAGTTTGGGTAGGGTGCTCTTTCCAAGAGCTGGTGCAGACTCAAGGGGCCGAATGGCCTCCTTCTGCACTGTAAATTCAATGATAATCTATGATTAATCTAGGACAAAGGTTCGGCACAACATCGTGGGCCGAAGGGCCTGTTCTGTGCTGTATTTTCTATGTTCTATGTAATCAAATGCTCTCGAGGTGCATTCCAGTGCATGATGAACTTTGGCGCAGCACCTCAATACCATCTGGTGGTGGTGGTTGGTGGGAGCAGGGGTGACTAGATATTCAACAGAGGAGCAGCAGGCCATTCAGCCCCTTGAGCCTGTCCCGCCATTTAATGAGATCATGGCTGATCTGTGACCTAACTCCATATACCTGCCTTTGGCCCACATCCCTTAATATCTTTGCTGAACAAATATCTATCTTGGATTTGAATTTAACAACTGTTCCAGCTTCGACTGCTGTGTGTGGGAGAGAGTTCCAAACCTCTACCACCCTTTGAGTGAAGAAGTTCTTCCGAACATCTCTCCTGAACGGCCTGGCCCTAATTTTTAGACTGTGCCCCCGAGTTTTAGAATTTTCACCCAGTGGAAATAGTTTATCTTTATCTACCCTGTCTTTCCCTGTTAATATCTTGAATATTCGATCAGATCACCCCTTAGCCTTCTCAATTCTAGAGAAAACAGGTCTAATTTGTGTAATCTCTCAATTTATGCTCTGTAATCCAGGTATCATTTCTGTAAACCCACATGGTTTCTGTAAACCCCCTCCAAGGTCAAAATATCCTTGATAAGGTGTGGTGCCCAGACTGCTGAGTGTCTCCAAGTGGGGTCTATCCAGGGTTTTGGACAGCTGCAGCATAACTTGTGCCTTTATACTCCAATAGAACAAAGAACAAAGAAACGTACAGCACAGGAACAGGCCCTTCGGCCCTCCAAGACCGTGCCGACCATGCTGCCCAACTAAACTACAATCTTCTACACTTCCTGGGTCCGTATCCCTCTATTCCCATCCTGTTCATGTATTTGTCATGATGCCCCTTAAATGTCACTATCGTCCCTGCTTCCACCACCTCCTCCGGTAGCGAGTTCCAGGCACCCACTACCCTCTGCGTAAAAAACATGCCTCGTACTCTACTCTACTCTAAACCTTGTCCCTCTCACCTTAAACCTATGCCCCCTAGTAATTGACCCCTCTACCCTGGGAAAAAGCCTCTGACTATACACTCGGTCTATGCCCCTCATAATTTTGTAGACCTCTATCAGGTCTCCCCTCAACCTCCTTCGTTCCAGTGAGAACAAACCGAGTTTATTCGACCGCGCCTCATAGCTAATGCCCTCCATACCAGGCAACATTCTGGTAAATCTCTTCTGCACCCTCTCTAAAGCCTCCACATCCTTCTGGTAGTGTGGCGACCAGAATTGAACACTATACTCCAAGTGTGGCCTAACTAATGTTCTATACAGCTGCAACATGACTTGCCAATTCTTATACTCAAAGTCCCGGCCAATGAAGGCAAGCATGCTGTATGCCTTCTTGACTACCTTCTCCACCTGTGTTACCCCTTTCAGTGACCTGTGGACCTGTACTCCTAGATCTCTCTGACTTTCAATACTCTTGAGAGTTCTACCATTCACTGTATATTCCCTACCTGCAGTAGACCTTCCAAAATGCATTACCTCACATTTGTCCGGATTAAACACCATCTGCCATCTCTCCGCCCAAGTCTCCAAACAATCTAAATCCTGCTGTATCCTCTGACAGTCCTCATCGCTATCCGCAATTCCACTAACCTTTGTGTCGTCTGCAAACTTACTAATCAGACCAGTTACATTTTCCTACAAATAATTTATATATACTACAAACAGCAAAGGTCCCAGCACTGATCCCTGCGGAACACCACTGGTCACAGCCCTCCAATTAGAAAAGCATCCTTCCATTGCTACTCTCTGCCTTCTATGACCTAGCCAGTTCTGTATCCACCTTGCCACCAACAACATTGGCTATTCTCCATTCCTCCAGGACATCCCCTGAAGACAGCGAGGATCCAAAGATTTCTGTCAAGGCCTCAGCAATTTCCTCTCCAGCCTCCTTCAGTATTCTGAGGTAGATCCCATCAGGCCCTGGGGACTTATCTACCTTAATATTTTTTAAGCCGCCCAACACCTCGTCTTTTTGGATCTCAATGTGACCCAGGCTATCTACACACCCTTCTCCAGACTCAACATCTACCAATTCCTTCTCTTTGGTGAATACTGATGCAAAGTATTCATTTAGTACCTCGCCCATTTCCTCTGGCTCCACACTTGCTATCCTTCAGTGGGCCAGCCATTTCCCTGGCTACCCTCTTGCTTTTTATGTACGTGTAAAAAGCCTTGGGATTTTCCTTAACTCTATTTGCCAATGACTTTTCGTCGAGATACAACGGTTAGCATTCAGTTAGCCTTTTTAATTATTTTCTGCACTTGTTCGTGGCATTTCGAGGATCTATGCTCCTGAACCTCCAAATCTCTTTGGACATCCACTGTACTTAACCTCTTTCCACTTAGAAAGTACTCTGTTCTATATTCTTTTGGTCGAAAACGGATAACCTCACACTTGCTTACATTGAATTCCATCTGCCAGAATTTTACCCATTCACCCAGTCTGTCAATATCGCCTTGCAATTGTATGCTTTCATCTAGGCATCTACAATGCCACTTAACTTTGCTTCATTCGCAAATTTGGATATATGACTTTCTATGCCATCATCCAAGTCTTTAATGAATTGTGTGAATAATGGAGGCTCCAACCCAGATCCCTGTTGTACACCACTGGTCACCTCCTGCCAATTAGAGTACTTGCTATCCCCACTCTGTCACCTGCCACTCATCCAATTTCCCCAGCCATTCTCTTTGCCACCTTGCTGCTCATAAGTTATTTGTTTCACATCTCTTGTGCAATGTGTAATGGTTAAAATTCATTTGCCATTTCTTAGCTAATCCACTTAATTGATCAAGATCCCTTTCACTGCTGGAACACTTCATGCACTTGACCAGATCCGGCACTATCAATCTTACATTAACTGGCCTACATATCCAGCTTTCATGAACTCACTCCTTTTTAGAATATTGCAAGAACAATCTTTACATGGTGACACCTGTAGAATTCTGGTCATTGTATTCTGACATCCTGAGAGAAGTCAGAGAAGGAACAAAGTAAGTGACACTTTGAATTTAGGTTGTGAGCTACAGGGAAAGATTATGGAAACTGGGAATGTTGATAGTTCAGAAAATAAGGCTCAAGAGAAATGCAATTGGGATATTCAAGCTCCTCAGGAGTATAGAATCATAGAATACAGTGCAGGAGGCTATTCGGCCCATCGAGTCTGCACCGACCATTTGAACCACCACCCTACACAGACCCAATCCCCTCCATATCCTTGTAAGCCCTCCTAACCTTTGGACACTTAGGGGCAATGCACCATGTCCAATCCACCTAACCTGCACGTTTGGACAGTGGGAGGAAACCGGAGCACCCGGAGGAAACCCACGCAGACACGGAGAGAATGTGAAAACTCTACACAGACAGTCAAACTTGAATAATGTTTGACGTAATCACAAAATTAATCCAAGATGCACAAACGCCAGCTCAGTAAGCCCAATTGCCTGGTCAGGTAGAGTTAAGATGATGTGAGCAGGGAACTGGATAGATATTCAGCAGAAAGAGCTATTGAAAGGATATGTGATTACTGCAACTCATGGTCTTTTTCTAACACTGGGACCGGTCAGATGGATTGCAATGCTTTGAACCTGTACATTGCAAATGCCTGGCAGGCAGCGCTTAAGATATAGTTTCTGTATTTATGCAATTTCAAAATGATCCATCATACTCATTCACTTCCTTTCGAGTCCTACAAAAGAAAACTGCCACCATCATGACATATACTTAGTCATTTCACATGTGTTGCAGATTCCTGTGCGAAAATAATTAAATCCAGGATTGCGCATTGCGTTTGGCTGGATTGCTTCTCAGGCCATCAAGAGTGGAAAGTAACAAGGAAGCCAGACAAAGTAAGGGCAGATATTCTTAAATCAGCTGGTTGTTTTCTCGCGCTAGGTTTATTTCAATTAACAGCTTGCTGCAGTGGGATGTACTATGGGCTAGTCCAGTGCCGTAACCACTGCATCATCACATTCCAGATTCTCCCTTGATCTTTTATACCTCCAAAGTATTCTCCTCCAGAGTCTTATGCAATGTTGCTGTTATGTTGGCCTTGGTTGTTACATGAAACAGAACTACACAATGATATAATGGAACCCAAATATTCATCCAAATTACTTTCAGACGAGACCGAAAAGGCTCCGTCTTCCTGTTCAGAAGGCACCATTCTAAGAACAGCCGGGAGTTTCCCCCCTACATCCTAGAACTATTACCATAAAGTAACCTGATGAACTTGTCATTTCTTCGCTGTTCGTAGGACTTCACTGCTTGCAAACTGGCCATCACATTTGCTGATTTAATGAGTGCACTCCCAAGAATGCAATCCATTGATTGTAAACAAAAAAACACTTTGGGGTGTTGAAAGGACAAGATGAGAAGCCAAGCAAGTTAAAGTTCTTTATTTATCACTACCAGTTTCAGAAGACTGAGGTAAGATACATTTGATATAGCAACTATCCCCAGATCCCCAGCTCACCTGTCTCCATGCAACCAGTCAGTACGGTTTCATCTATACCACTCCCTTCCAGTTACTGTTCTTTGCACTGCTTCACCTCTGGGTTTCTGGGCTATCCATGATCACTTCCAGCAAGTTTCTTTCCAACTGTCCTGGAGTTGGAGGATGAAAGCAGCTGCTCGTTTGTCAATTTGACAACCTCTTTATTATTAATGTAGTCTATATCGCCCTCTTCCGTAACTGTGCTCACCTTTATTTTGATAGGTGCTGTATCCTCTCTGGTCAATAATGGTAACTTTCTAACTAACTTACCTGCTCTATCCTTTTGAAACATGCTATACCATCCTAGCTTCACCTTTCGTCCATCTTCTCTTTGCAGCCATATCTCTGTAATGTCAATAACGCCAATATTTTCACTAGCTGGAAATGTTTATAATTCTAAAGGTTCATTCTAAATGCGTTACTATGAATATTCCTCCACAGCCTTCAACACTTTTAAAATTAGGAATATAGGAACAGGAGTAGGCCATTCAGCCCCTCGAGCTTGTTGTGGCACTCGTGTTCTGAACGAATCCTTTTATATTTCTATGGTCTCCTTATTTAAGGAAGAATAAAAATAATCTTTATTAGTGTCACAAGTAGGCTTACATTAACACTGCTAATTAAGTTACTGTGAAAATCCCCTAGTCATCACACTTCAGCGCCTGTTCGGGTACACAGAGGGAGAATTCAGAATGTCCAATTCACCTAACAAGCACGTGTGGGAGGAAACCGGAACACTCGGAGGAAACCCATGCAGACATGGGGAGAATGTGCAGAGTCTGCACAGACAGTGACCCAAGCTGGGAATCGAACCTGAGTCTATGGCGCTGTGAAGCAATAGTGCTAACCACGGTGCTACCGTGCTGCCCCGATCTGTCTTCTCTTTCCCCCCTCCCTACCGTCTGTCCTCTTTGTTGACCAGCCATTTTTGCAAAGTATTATCACCTTACCATTAAAATTATTGGAGAAGTCTATTTATTTTTTTAAAACACAAAGTAATAATCCCAGATGACCATAGGCTGCTTTCCCCTTTTGAGGGAGAGAGCTGACTGGTGATGATTTAACATGAGGATCACCACACCTCAGGCGAGGGGCAAAATTGAGAAGGCGGGGGGCCTTCATGAATAACCTCAGCCGGTGCAGGAATTGAACCTGTGCTGTCGACCTCACTCTGCTTCACAAACCAGACATTCAGAACACAGAGCTAAACTTTAAACACACCATTGCACTGTCTGCACATTTTATTATGCTCATACTTGTTCAGTTACCTGGTCATTCCTCATCTACTGCCAAACCGTACAGGTTTAAGAATGTGAACGTCAAGTCTGAGACTGAAATAGGATGGAGTGAGGAACTGTTGACAGGGATGGTGGATGATACCAGAATACTTCACACCCTTTGGTTTGAATTTACACTTCACATTTTTTTTCTTTGCTAGAACCACAAATACCTGCACAAGATATCACAACTAATTCAGTCCCCCACCCCTCTGTTAATTCTGTTCTTTTTTCCTCCACCCTCTCTTTTCCGAAGGCGCTGACTCATGCTGGGTGGGAGTTCCAGATTTTTGGCCTACTGACAGCGAAGGAACGGCAAATTTATTAATTATTTTAACCCCCTCAATTCGATAAACTTTTAAAATCAATCCAATCTTATGCAAGCTGATCTCAAATTTAACCCTTCAAATCACCAGTGTGATTCTGGTCAAACTGCACAGACCAATATGCCCGCCACCTCCTCAAGGCCTCACAAGGGGCTGGTTTAGCACACTGGGCTAAATAGCTGGCTTTTAAAGCAGCCCAAGGCAGGCCAGCAGCACTGTTCAATTCCTGTACCAGCCTCCCCAAACAGGTGCCGGAATGTGGCGACTCTGGGCTTTTCACAGTAACTTCATTGAAGCCTACTTGTGACAATACGCGACTTTCATTTTCATTTCATTTCAAATATCCTTCCCAAGGTTTGGTGCCCAGAACTGAATGCAATGGTCCAAATGGGGTCTGACAAAGGCTCTATTATAACTGAAGAATCATTACTTCACCCGAATTCCAATTCCCTTCGGATAAAATCCAAAATTCTGTCTGCTATCTGTACTTCTTTCTGCACTCTGGATCAGGTGTTGCACCGTCCTCTTTCACTTAACCCCATGCCCACCATTCAGGCATGTGATCGCACTACTTATCTCAGGTCAATACTGGCGACTCAACTTTCCCTTTGAACTTCCCTGATCACCTCTTCTCTCTTGCTTGGTGGTTGTACTCGTCTCTTTGTCATGTTTTAGGGTGGGCAGCAAGTCACAGAGTCATACAGCATAGACACAGGCTCTTTGGCCCACCAGGTCTATAAATGCCCATCAAATACAAATCCCATTCACCAGCACTTGGTCCATAGCCTACTGTGCAAAGAATCCTTTGACAAACGGAGACCATCATTGCCAAGCCAAATCCCACTTTTTTCATCAGTTACACTTCCAACAGGGGTCACTCGCATTCAAGAAGGAAATGGTCCGGGAACACGAGATTCATTGTATGTTTCCATAGCCACCATCATAGCTGAGGTTAGCAAACTCTGGAAAGATTGCCTCTTAAATTTTGGACCGCTGCAGTAGTCAGTGCCAGGTCACATAATCCACTTGTTCAATGCTCATTAAGCTAATGCCGATGGCTGACTGCCGGGGACGGCGGGCGGGACGCAGCCGCTCACTGGAGGGTTCCCGCTCGGGAATAGGAATTTCGGAGTTTTAACGCCCGGTCCCGGAGGCAACGGAGGCTGAAAAGGCTGTAAGAAGGCACCAGGAGGAGAAATGTCCAAGTTGTGAAAAAGGGGGTTAACGGAAGTCCACCGGTGAGTGAAAAAGTCAGCGCAGGAACTGTAAGGAAAGCGGAGGCTGGAGCACCAGGGGAGGCCGCATCGCTCACAGCAGAAGAAATGACCACGGTGATGGCTGTGGAACTTGAAAAACAGTTCACAAAACACATGGAAGTGATGAAGAAGATGTGGGCGGTATTGAAAGTGCTGGTGGAGGAGGCGATTGCCCCGGTGAGGGCAGCGGTATCAAGCGCAGTGGCGGAGGTGCGGGAGCAAGGTGAGACACTGAACGAAGTGGAAGAGGCATTATTGCAGCACAGTGATCAACTCGCCTCGTTGGGGAAGGAGTTGCGGAGGGTGATAGAGACCAACAAGGGTCTCTAATGGTAACAAAAGGGTAACAAATGGAAGACCTGGAAAACAGATCCAGGCGACAGAATCTGAGGATTGCGGGTCTGCCCGAAGGGGTGGAAGGCCCGAGGCCGACGGAGTATTTTGCCACGATGTTGGCGAAGCTATTGGGGGAGGGGGATGATCCCTCCCGATATGAACTGGATCAGGCTCATCGGTTGTGGAGGCCTATACCAAAGGCGAGTGAGCCGCCAGGAGTAGTAACTCTGTGCTTCCGTAGGTATAGTGTGAAGGAGAAAGTCCTGTGCTGTGCAAAGCAGAAGCGGGTGGTGCAGTGGGCTGGAGCTGGTATACGCATGTACCAGGACTTTACGGTGGAGCTGGCGAGGATGCGGGCTGCCTTCAGCCAGGTGAAGAAGGCATTGTACATCAGCAAGGTGCAGTGCGGCATAGTATATCCAGCTAAGTTGAGGGTGACCTACAAATCCAAGGACTTTTATTTTGGGATGGCAGAAGCAGCGGAGGAGTTTGCGAAGGCAGAAGGCTGTGGCAGAATTGAGAAATGGTCACGTACCGATGTAGCCTCATGTAACTTTATTTTTTCACTGTGTGTTGGTGTATGTACTAAATGAGTCGACGCTGTATATATTTGGACAAGGGAAGAGATGGGATTTTCATTTGCAATGATGGTTCTTTGGGGCTTGGGCATGTATGCAGGGGTTGTGTGCTAAAGGGGATTTCTTGGTTTTCCTAGGACCGGGCAAGGGGGCCCAGGCGGGGGCCTCCACGCTGGCCGGTTTAAGCCGGCCAGTGAACGGAAGTGAGGTGGGCGGAGGGGCTGCGGCCATCGGACCCTGGCAGAACAGGTTTCGGTGAGTCTAGCCGGGGTGAAAAGTTGGGGGAAGGAACAGAGGTTGGGGGAGGAGTTTACAAGAGAAAGTGGAGGGGAGGAGTCTGGGAGGGGGAGGGGGGTGGGGGGGGGGGGGGTGTCTACAATTCATGGGTGTCATTCACGGTACTCTTTCGGGGATTGGATGGCATTGAATATTAGGGGGGGGGGGGGCTGTATATGTCAATGGCGCCATAGGCGATTCCGGATTCCTTTTTTCCTTTTCTTTTCCCACCTTGGGAGGGTTTGTTTATTTGATGCTTATATTGTCAGGTGGGCCATTGTTTCGGGTGGTGGGAGGATGGGATCGTTGTTGTTGATAAGAAGATTGACATTGTATTTGTTACCGTTTACTGTTTGTTGGTGGGGCGTAAATTCTGAAGAAAATGTGTAAATGGAGAATAAAAACATATTTTTTAAAAAGCTAATGCCGATGACTTCTTCAAAATTCTAACATGCAATGGTCGTCCTATTGCAGCACAGAAGTGTTTTAAGAATATAAAGCCTCAATTTACATTAAACCTCAATATTCAATATAAAGCAACAAAAGACCACCATCACTTTTTTTTGACAAAGTATGTGCTGCCATATTTTGATCTGGTCTCTAATAATAGATTCAATTTCCACATGTATATAGCAAGGGATATGGTGCAGAGCAGAATTGTGCAACAGATCCAGCAACTCTTTGCACAGTTTTTTTTTTAAATTGACAACTGTTGCAAAAAGTCCAAAAGATACCGGAAAGGTGACTTTACATACAGATTGGAATGGTAACAAATGATCTGGTGTGACAAATCACTTGTCCCGATTATAAAAGTGATTGATTTTTAACCACCATTTTGTCAGGATTGTGTATAACATTACAAAATCACAACATTTGGCAAAATAAATTATCAGCACTCCCCTGCCTATACTATCTAAAATTGCACTCACAAACACTATGGCCGGGATTCTCCGCCCCGCCACATTTCTGCCCCGACCGGCCGGCGGGGTTCTCCGTTTCGCCAGCCGGTCAATGGGGTTTCCCATTGTGGGGCAGCCCCACACCGTCGGGAACCCCCCAGGCATCGGCATTACGGAGAATCCCGGCGGCGGAGAATCCCGGCCTATATAGTAGTGTAATCATCAAAAATACTGCATATATAACCTGAATGCCACTCTTCATGAATTCCACTTTGGTCACTGCTGCTTGCCGGATTTTCATCATCTTCCCCCTCTGCTCCATTCACTGAGGATTCTGCATTATAAACACTTTCCTCGGGAGGACTTGAATTGGAAGCCACCTCCTCCTCCTCCTCTTCACTGAACTCTTCACCGGGCTGCTCCTGCAACAGACGTTCCATCGATGCCTGAAGCTCCTGCAAATCATCTGCATCACCGTCTCCAAATATACTGCAACACACAAATAGTTCAATGACTGTTTTTCTTTTTGATCACAGTTAACTTTAGTTGTTCACCCTGCTTCCACCATCTGTTCTTGGCTTCCTACATAACCCCAATGAAGTTCAACATAAGGTTGAGGAACAGCACCTCATCTTTCTTATGGCCTTTACATGGAGTTCCACTACCTCATATTATGTCCCACATTTTCTCAGGCAGCAGACGGTGGCAATAATTCTGCTGTAACCATTTACACAACTTTAATAAACCGATCTTTTGTATCTTTACCCACCCTATCATCTTCCTTCACATCATCCCTTTTATCGTTTAACCACCCAGTCTTACATAGAACGATACAGCGCAGTACAGGCCCGTCGGCCCACCATGCACCGACATGGGAAGTCAAAAAACAAAAGCCATCTAACCTACACTATGCCATTATCATCCATATGCTCATCCAATAAACTTTTAAATGCCCTCAATGTTGGCGAGTTCACTACTGTTGCAGGTAGGGCATTCCACGGCCTCACCACTCTTTGCGTAAAGAACCTACCTCTGACCTCTGTCCTATATCTATTACCCCTCAGTTTAAAGCTATGTCCCCCTCGTGCCAGCCATTTCCATCCGCGGGAGAAGGCTCTCACTGTCCACCCTATCTAACCCCCTGATCATTTTGTATGCCTCTATTAAGTCTCCTCTTAACCTTCTTCTCTCTAACGAAAACAACCTCAAGTCCATCAGCCTTTCCTCATAAGATTTTCCCTCCATACCAGGCAACATCCTGGTAAATCTCCTCTGCACCCGCTCCAAAGCTTCCACGTCCTTCCTATAATGCGGTTACCAGAACTGTACGGAATACTCCAAATGCGGCCGTACCAGAGTTTTGTACAGCTGCAACATGACCTCATGACTCCGGAACTCAATCCCTCTACCAATAAAGGCCAACACTCCATAGGCCTTCTTCACACCCCTATCAACCTGGGTGGCAACTTTCAGGGATCTATGTACTTCTACCCTATAAAAGACCTTCCCGTTTATACTTCCCCTGCCCCGCAGTTTAACAGTTGCTTAGAAACTCAAATCTTACTCCAGTTCTATTGAAAGCTCAATGACTTGAAACATTAACTGTTATTTGCCACAGTTGCTCCTGACCTGCTGAATATTTTCAGCATTTTCTGACGGTATTATTTATTTTATGCCCTGTTTCGAGCAGCTAACTGAATACTTGTTAGGTAACCCTCCCAGAAAGAGTTTATGGATGTAAGCTCAGCAAAATCTAACTGACACATATGGAGTGGTGGTGGAGTGGAGGGTTAAGAGACTGTTGTGGTTGGGTCCTGCACTGTAGAAGGTGCCTTCCCGGTCTGTCAGCCCATTTCAGTAATGAGTGAGTTAGTGCCAACGGTCTTGGTAAATTTTCAAGGAAGCAACAGGTGTTCTTCTGGTGTCCTGGGCCAAAGTTAATCCGTTGTTGCCCACACAGACATATTCGTCACTTATCTCATTGCAGTTTGTAAAATGTCAAAATGCAAGATCATAAATATGCAAAATGTGCAGAAGTAATGTTTGGGGAGAGCTTAAGCCCCAGATGCATAGGGTAGACTGAACTATCTTGTTTATATTTTTGTACATCTCTGCAAAGACAAAAGGCATGGAATAATTGGTAAACTAATCAAACCTAGAGATAATAAAACCCCAATCTGAACAATTGTACGCATGCATATTAAAGTAATTAGGGAAGAGGTAGTAGAAGAATTATTACACACACATGAAAGTTCAGTAGAAAAAAATAGCGGCAGAAGACTGGGGAATTGCAGATTTAATTCCTGTAAATAAAAACAAAAGGAGATAGAACAAGTCTAAGGAACTATATAGTCCAATTAGCTAAACGGCAGTGGTAGGAAAGATAATGGATTTACTGAATGATGGAACTGAAAAACATCTGGAAACCACAAATATTGTAAAGGACCATTCAACAAAGATTTCAAAAGGGAAAAATCATGCTTAGCTATCCCACTGGAATTCTTTGAGCAGTAACAGAGAGCAGTTAAGGGCTATGAAGTAGATGAATGGGGAGACGGTGGCATTGTCGCACTGTTACTGGACTAGTAATCTAGAGGCCCAGGGTAATGCTCTGGGTCCTGGGTTCAAATCCCACCATGGCAGATGGTGAAATTTGAATTCACTAAAAATCTGGAATTAAAAGTCTAATGATGACCACAAAGCCATTGCCGATCGTCGTAAAAATCCAGCTGGTTCACTAATGTCCTTCAGGGAAGGAAATCTGCTGCTCTTACCCGGTCTGGCCAACAGGTGACTCCAGACCCACACAGCGATGAGGTTGACCGTGAACTCCTCCCTCCCCCTTCCTCTCTCTGAAATAGTCTAGCAAGCCACCCAGTTCAAGGGCAACTAGGGAAGGGCAATAAATGCTGGCCCAGCCAGCGAGACTCACCTCCCAAGAATGAATTTTTTAAAAGCAATATATTTGGATTTTCAAAAGTCCTTTGATAGGTACCATCACAGGAGACTCATGACTAAGGTCAGAGCAGATGGAGTTGGGGCACAGGTGGCAAAACAAACAGCAAGAACAAAACAGAAGCTTAAGATGGGAAGTGATGTCTCACAAGGATAATTTTTTTTTCATAATTTAGATTAAAGATTTAGTCTCAAGTCATAAGTATAATTCCAAAATTTGTAGGCGAAATCAAACTGGAGCTAAAACAAAAGGAACAATGTGACAGAATATGTGATGGTATTTACAGACTTGCAAAATAGATGTCCAATAGGCAGATTCGCTTCATTATAGATGGGAGATTGCACATTTTCGGAGAATGAGTAAAGTGAGCACATAGTGCTTAGATTCTATGACTGGAATTATCCAGCCCTTGGTACTGGTGGGATCTTCCAGTCACGCCAACGTGAATGGAGATTTCAATGGTTCGCCGGCCCTACCATGGGTGCTCCACGGTAGAATTGCAAAGTTAAGTTAAATGCAATAGAGAAATCAGGAGAGGCGTTTTTATTCGGAGTGCTCAGAATGGGTAATTGAGTCAAATACCATAGATGCATTTCAGGGAAGCTAGATAAGCACACAAGGAGAAAGGAATAGATGGTTATGCTGATAGGATTGCGCAGAGAGGTGTGGGAGGAAGCTTGTGTGAAGCATAAATATATACCAGTTGGGCTGAATGGTCTGTCTCTATGCTGCAGACTTGGCGTAATATAATACAACATAACAGCTGCTGTACTTCAAAGCACAGAGAGAATGCAGTAGGTAATTATAAATTGTAACAGGTTTGCTGCATATAATCTCTATGGCTTGCCTTGATCCAACAATGACTTTGGGTGCATTTTAAGTTATTAACATAGCGAAAGGTTCTCAAAAACTGTAATGGGGCTGGTTTAGCACAGTGTAATGCAAAACAAGGCCAGCAGCACAGGTTCAATTCCCGTACCGTCCTCCCCGAACAGGCGCCGGAATGTGGCGACTAGGGGCTTTTCACAGTAACTTAATTGAAGCCTACTTGTGAAAATAAGCAATTATTATTAATGAAGCAATAATCAAACTGAGAAATGAGCACAAATCCAACAGCTGCATTTATTTTGTATTAAAACATGTACTCAAACCTTTGCTAAACATTAAAATAATGAGAACCTTCCCCCAAGTATTCCAGTAAATGCTAAATTCAAAAAGGGAAGAGTGTCTCGGAAATGCACTGAAAACAACAATCAGAAGAATTGCAAACATACGTGTCTGAATCCGAGTGGTACTCATCCTTGTTGGGTTCATCTTCTATATCATCCAGTTCCAGATTATCCTCGGGGGCATCTGGTGCATTAAGATCATCTACATAGGTCTTGAACATTTTGTTGAGGTCGGGGAGTGAGCAGGTCCTGAGCATCTGCAGCGAGAAACAAAGTAGTAGATGGTGCGTTCCACCTCAGAAAGGAAGGAAGGTACCCACATACAGCTTGAAGATAGAGGGAGGTGAACAAATGGAAAGAGGGGGCTTTTCAGTGAGTTCTCCTTCGCTATGTTAGTGTCTGAACTTAGATAACAGTATGCAGATGTTCACTGCTCTCATGAACAAAAGCAACTGGAATTGCTAAAAGGTTCCCTGCCCGTTTCTTATTCCAGCAAAACTCCAACCGGTGAGCAATAAAATTGAAAGAAAGTTCACTGACCGGCCAACCTATTAAATCTTTGGCATTTACTTAGCTTTTTCCTTATTGCTTCAAAACGATCTCCAATTTGGTGTCATTTGCCAATTGAGAGCTCTTTGTTTCTGAGCCCCAGCTGCTCAATTTACCCTCTCCATGGCTAAATCATTGATAAACTTTGTGAATGGAAGTGACACCAGCACAGATCTGTGTGTGCTAACTGAAGCGATGAGCAAGCTGGGATAGATCAATCCAGGTACAATCCTCTGCTTTCACTGGATAGAAAGTCGTCAATCCACCGACTCCCATTTCATATTTTCTCACCTTGTGCACCCATTGCTTGTGTGACACGAAATCAGAGGCGGATATGAAATTTTAAAATGTCACATCCACAACAATGTTCATAACTTGTTAGTCAAGATGTTCCTCTCAAAAAAAGTTAGCTCCCCATTAACGAGGCAGTGTCCTTTTTTAAAAATGGGTGTGCATGGGAAGGAGACATCACTGGCGATGACGGATTTTGTGCGGGAAATAAAAACAGAAAATGCTGTATAAACTCAGCAGGTCAGGCAGTATCTGTGGAGAGAGAAACAAAATTAACTTTTCAAGTCCGTATAACTCTTTTACAGAACTGGATTCAAAATGTTAGCTTGGTTCCTCTCTCCACAGAGCCTGCCAGACCTGCTGAGTTTATTCAGCATTTACTGTTTTTATTTCAGATTTCCAGCATCCAAAGTACTTATTTATTTATTTGGCCAACTCTGTAGGAATCTAAGTGCTGGCTCCAAACCCTTTTTTTAGGGTTCCTCCTGTAAAGGGCAGCATGGTGGCGCAGTGGTAGCACTGCAGTCTCATGGCGCCGAGGTACCAGGTTCAATCCCAGCTCTGGGTCACTGTCCGTGTGGAGTTTGTACATTATCCCAGTGTTTGCGTGGGTTTCACCCCCACAACCCAAAGATGTGCAGGCTAGGTGGATTGGCCACGCTAAATTGCCCCTTAATTGGAAAAAATGAATTGGGTACTCTAATTTTTTTTATTTTTTTTTAAAGAAGGGTTCCTCCTGAACGCTATTCACATAAAATAAGTTTGGCCCGCCAGCCAATGGCTCCCTCTGCCCTTTATCAAAGGCTGTTGTTATGTTCGCTATTTTCCGAGCCTTGTGCAGCATTTGTGTCTAATGATTCCCCGAAGGACATATCATTGCCTCTGCATCGGGTACTGCAGTGCGCTGTGTTTTCCATACCTTTGGGTTGTTTGCATCAAACAAACCAGTCGACAGCCCAATCAACAGAGAATGTTTGCCTTTGAAATTTGCTGGTGACAGTGACCACAACAATTGCCTGGATCCTGGTGATTCTTCCTGCGAGGATTCCCTTGACAACACAGCTGCTGTTCGGTCCTGTGGATATGGGGTTTTCTGGAAAAAGGGTTCACTTTGTGGGGCTTCATTGGTGCAACCTTCTGTTTGATGGGAAAGGAAGGTTTAAGTACAATTTGCCAAACTGCATTTTATAAAAACATGTTTTTAAAAAATAGAATCAAAGATTCCAAAATGTTATTTTATTTATAGCAAGGCCGCACTTTATATACAATTTTGGCCACTCATTTAACTTCTCATTCCCAATCAAGGTCTAATCATGAGAGAATCAGATACTGAATGAAAATATAGAAGCAAATTAATGCGGATGCTGGAATCTGAAACGAAAGAGAAAATGCTGGAAAATCTCAGCAGGTCTGGCAGCATCTGTAGGGAGAGAAAAGAGCTTACGTTTCGAGTCCAGGAGACCCTTCGTCAGGAAAGGAGCTTTGACAAAGGGTCACCTGGACTTGAAACGTTAGCTCTTTTCTCTCCCAACAGATGCTGCCAGACCTGCTGAATGAAAATACTTCTGTACAAGGTACCAGAGCTGTTTTGACCAAGTAGTGGACAAATAATGCCACAAAACCCAACAATAATAGATGGGTCACTCAGGCTCTCTAGTCAGATTAGAATTGAGCAAAGTTACGTCCAATTTAATTTATAGAAGATCATTTCCATTTGGTACCATATCATTCAAAATGGAAGCTTCTCCATCTATAAGAGAAAAGGAGCTTAAAACAAAACAAAAAGAAATACGGGCAGCGCAGTGGTTAACAACGCTGCCTCAAGGCACCGTCTATCCTGGGTCACTGTGGAGGACCCAGGTCTTCGTGTGGAGTTTGCACATTTTCCCAGTGTCTGCGAGAGTATCACCCCCACAACCCAAAAAGATGTGCAGGGTAGGTGAATTGGCCATGCTAAATTGCCCCTTAATTGAAAAAGAGAGAATTGGGTACTCTAAATTAAGTTAAAACCAAAAAAAATACGTGAAACTGACCAGTGTCCTCTTTGCTCTCTTCCAGTTCAGTGTATCCTTCCGCCTGGATCCTCTCCTCCTCCGACTTTTCTGGTTGAGCAACAGCACCATCTAGTGATCTGGGTTGACAC
Organism: Scyliorhinus torazame; assembly: GCF_047496885.1. NCBI lineage: Eukaryota > Metazoa > Chordata > Chondrichthyes > Carcharhiniformes > Scyliorhinidae > Scyliorhinus > Scyliorhinus torazame. The sequence continues at coordinate 27,522,646 of NC_092715.1, forward strand.
AGCAAAACAAGATACTGGATGGTAAAGGACAGAACACATTTATGCATGCGCAAACCTCCGAAATGGACCTTGCAAAATAATTATTGACTAACGCTCCACCCACAACTGACTAATTTCTTTTGGGAAAAAAAAAAGTGGCTGCACAAGTTCATTTTTCTTTGCTGTTGCCGAAAACAGAAATAAGAATTTCCTCACGAAACGTACTTTCTTCAGTTTTAGACCTGTATGTACAAATAACATTGCATGACAGGAGCACTGGCAGCAGTACCTGCATTATTCAAATAGTCAATACGCCTCAAGTAATCCTGCCTCCCCACGATGAATGGATTTCCAGCATGTGGTCAAATTCAAACCAAATATAACCTGCGGTTTATTGCAGATTTTATTTTGCTTTTTAATAAGAAAGTTTAACTCAACTGGGGAAACGATTTCAGAACAGTGAAATCTGTCGGTAGAGAGGATCCTTTCCTTGAATGGGGGTAATCCAGAGTACGCAAGTTTTGGTCCTACTTAACACCAAGCTGTGTTGTAATATAAAGTACCTCGTTGGATGCAAAGTGCCTCGGGCCACCCCGAGGTTGTGAACGGTGCTATATAAATGCAAGAATTTTTGCTTTTACATTATTATCCTGAACATGAAAACAACAGTGTAATCAGGAAGGGGGCATCGAGCGTTACACCACCAGAACCAAACGGTACACAACATCCAAGGGAAAGCCATTCGTTTCCATTCACCTTTCTGCGTTGCTCTCTTCTTCCCAGGCACCAATAGTAATTGGAGGCACAGGGATTTTATCTCTACTCATCAGCTCTCCTTCTTCCAGTGCCTCGGTTTCCAAGTCCTCTAGCTCTGCGGGAAATACAGAAACTTATTGTGAGGTAATTACTCACGTCTGCAAAGTTTCATTATTTGGGAACTGAGAATGTTCTTGGTTTTAGCACCACCAACCCCTCAACAAAAAAAAAAAGCAACTTCCAGATCGTGATGTTCAAGCAGTAAATGCAGGCACACCAGCCTTCAGGGCTCCCTAATAGGTTTGGAATTCGCTGAATACATTAAATAGATTCAGGCAAACAGTCTGCAGAAAGGAGAGATGCAGTGAACTATCTTAGTCTCATCTACAAACTAGCATCACAACACAAACTTGAGTGACCAACTAATTTGCAATTTTTTTCAACTTTGATGAAACTTGTGACGACCCGCGGACGTCTGGGAAGACCCTCACCAATAAATTCTGGTGGAGAGGAAACCCGAGACACTACACGTGTAGTGTCTCCCACCCACCCTCCTCCTCTAACCTAATAATAAAACCCATTGGTCTGAAGTAAGTACCATATTTTATTATATTATTATTATTTTTTATAAAAATTTAATTTAGTTGTTAGCCAGATCTTGGTAGAAAGTTAGAGGAATGGCAGGGAAGGGAGTGCAATGTTCCTCCTGCAGGATGTTTGAGGTGAGGGATGCAGTTAGTGTCCCTGCTGATTTTACCTGCAGGAAGTGCTGCCATCTCCAGCTCCTCCAAGACCGAGTTAGGGAACTGGAGCTGGAGTTGGAAGAACTTCGGATCATTCGGGAGGCAGAAGGGGTCATAGATAGCAGCTTCAGGGAATTAGTTACACCAAAGATTGGAGATAGGTGGGTAACTGTAAGAGGGACTGGGAAAAAGCAGTCAGTGCAGGGATCCCCTGCGGTCGTTCCCCTGAGAAACAAGTATACCGCTTTGGATACTTGTGGGGGGGGGACTTACCAGGGGTAAGCCATGGGGTACGGGCCTCTGGCACGGAGTCTGTCCCTGTTGCTCAGAAGTGAAGGGGAGAGAGGAGCAGAGCATTAGTAATTGGGGACTCTATAGTCAGGGGCACAGATAGGAGATTTTGTGGGAGCGTGAGAGACTCACGTTTGGTATGTTGCCTCCCAGGTGCAAGGGTACGTGATGTCTCAGATCGTGTTTTCCGGGTTATTGGGGGGGAGGGGGAGCAGCCCCAAGTCGTGGTCCACATTGGCACTAACGACATAGGTAGGAAAGGGGACAAGGATGTCAGGCAGGCTTTCAGGGAGCTAGGATGGAAGCTCAGAACTAGAACAAACAGAGTTGTTATCTCTGGGTTGTTGCCCGTGCCACGTGATAGTGAGATGAGGAATAGGGAGAGAGAGCATTTAAACACGTGGCTACAGGGATGGTGCAGGCGGGAGGGATTCAGATTTTTGGATAACTGGGGCTCTTTCTGGGGAAGGTGGGACCTCTACAGACAGGATGGTCTACATCTGAACCTGAGGGGCACAAATATCCTAGGGGGGAGATTTGTTAGTGCTCTTTGGGGGGGTTTAAACTAATGCAGCAGGGGCATGGGAACCTGGATTGTAGTTTTAGGGTAAGGGAGAATGAGAGTATAGAGGTCAGGAGCACAGATTTGACGTCGCAGGAGGGGGCCAGTGTTCAGGTAGGTGGTTTGAAGTGTGTCTACTTCAATGCCAGGAGTATACGAAACAAGGTAGGGGAACTGGCAGCATGGGTTGGTACCTGGAACTTCGATGTTGTGGCCATTTCGGAGACATGGATAGAGCAGGGCCAGGAATGGATGTTGCAGGTTCCGGGGTTTAGGTGTTTTAGTAAGCTCAGAGAAGGAGGCAAAAGAGGGGGAGGTGTGGCGCTGCTAGTCAAGAGCAGTATTACGGTGGCGGAGAGGATGCTAGATGGGGACTCTTCTTCCGAGGTAGTATGGGCTGAAGTTAGAAACAGGAAAGGAGAGGTCACCCTGTTGGGAGTTTTTTTATAGGCCTCCTAATAGTTCTAGGGATGTAGAGGAAAGGATGGCGAAGATGATTCTGGATATGAGCGAAAGTAACAGGGTAGTTATTATGGGAGACTTTAACTTTCCAAATATTGACTGGAAAAGATATCGTTAGAGTACAATAGATGGGTCGTTTTTTGTACAGTGTGTGCAGGAGGGTTTCCTGAAACAATATGTTGACAGGCCAACAAGAGGCGAGGCCACGTTGGATTTGGTTTTGGGTAATGAACCAGGCCAGGTGTTGGATTTGGAGGTAGGAGAGCACTTTGGGGACAGTGACCACAATTCGGTGACGTTTACGTTAATGATGGAAAGGGATAAGTATACACCGCAGGGCAAGAGTTATAGCTGGGGGAAGGGCAATTATGATGCCATTAGACGTGACTTGGGGGGGATAAGGTGGAGAAGTAGGCTGCAAGTGTTGGGCACACTGGATAAGTGGGGCTTGTTCAAGGATCAGCTACTGCGTGTTCTTGATAAGTATGTACCGGTCAGACAGGGAGGAAGGCGTCGAGCGAGGGAACCGTGGTTTACCAAGGACGTGGAATCTCTTGTTAAGAGGAAGAAGGAGGCCTATGTGAAGATGAAGTGTTAAGTTTCGGTTGGGGCGATGGATAGTTACAAGGTAGCGAGGAAGGATCTAAAGAGAGAGCTAAGACGAGCAAGGAGGGGACATGAGAAGTATTTGGCAGGAAGGATCAAGGAAAACCCAAAAGCTTTCTATAGGTATGTCAGGAATAAGCGAATGACTAGGGAAAGAGTAGGACCAGTCAAGGACAGGGATGGGAAATTGTGTGTGGAGTCTGAAGAGATAGGCAAGATACTAAATGAATATTTTTCGTCAGTATTCACTCAGGAAAAAGATAATGTTGTGGAGGAGAATGCTGAGCCCCAGGCTAATAGAATAGATGGCATTGAGGTACGTAGGGAAGAGGTGTTGGCAATTCTGGACAGGCTGAAAATAGATAAGTCCCCGGGACCTGATGAGATTTATCCTAGGATTCTCTGGGAGGCCAGGGAAGAGATTGCTGGACCTTTGGCTTTGATTTTTATGTCATCATTGGCTACAGGAATAGTGCCAGAGGACTGGAGGACAGCAAATGTGGTCCCTTTGTTCAAAAAGGGGAGCAGAGACAACCCCGGCAACTATAGACCGGTGAGCCTCACGTCTGTAGTGGGTAAAGTCTTGGAGGGGATTATAAGAGACAAGATTTATAATCATCTAGATAGGAATAATATGATCAGGGATAGTCAGCATGGCTTTGTGAAGGGTAGGTCATGCCTCACAAACCTTATTGAGTTCTTTGAGAAGGTGACTGAACAGGTAGACGAGGGTAGAGCAGTTGATGTGGTGTATATGGATTTCAGCAAAGCGTTTGATAAGGTTCCCCACGGTAGGCTATTGCAAAAAATACGGAGGCTGGGGATTGAGGGTGATTTAGAGATGTGGATCAGAAATTGGCTAGCTGAAAGAAGACAGAGGGTGGTGGTTGATGGGAAATGTTCAAAATGGAGTACAGTCACAAGTGGAGTACCACAAGGATCTGTTCTGGGGCCGTTGCTGTTTGTCATTTTTATCTGGAAGGCGCAGAAGGGTGGGTGAGTAAATTTGCAGACGATACTAAAGTCAGTGATGTTGTCGATAGTGTGGAAGGATGTAGCAGGTTACAGAGGGATATAGATAAGCTGCAGAGCTGGGCTGAGAGGTGGCAAATGGAGTTTAATGTAGAGAAGTGTGAGGTGATTCACTTTGGAAGGAATAACAGGAATGCGGAATATTTGGCTAATGGTAAAGTTCTTGAAAGTGTGGATGAGCAGAGGGATCGAGGTGTCCATGTACATAGATCCCTGAAAGTTGCCACCCAGGTTGATAGGGTTGTGAAGAAGGCCTATGGAGTGTTGGCCTTTATTGGTAGAGGGATTGAGTTCCGGAGTCGGGAGGTCATGTTGCAGCTGTACAGAACTCTGGTACGGCCGCATTTGGAGTATTGCGTACAGTTCTGGTCACCGCATTATAGGAAGGACGTGGAGGCTTTGGAGCGGGTGCAGAGGAGATTTACCAGGATGTTGACTGGTATGGAGGGAAAATCTTATGAGGAAAGGCTGATGGACTTGAGGTTGTTTTCGTTGGAGAGAAGAAGGTTAAGAGGAGACTTAATAGAGGCATACAAAATGATCAGGGGGTTGGATAGGGTGGACAGTGAGAGCCTTCTCCCGCGGATGGATATGGCTGGCACGAGGGGACATAACTTTAAACTGAGGGGTAATAGATATAGGACAGAGGTCAGAGGTAGGTTCTTTACGCAAAGAGTAGTGAGGCCGTGGAATGCCCTACCTGCTACAGTAGTGAACTCGCCAACATTGAGGGCATTTAAAAGTTTATTGGATAAACATATGGATGATAATGGCATAGTGTAGGTTAGATGGCTTTTGTTTCGGTGCAACATCGTGGGCCGAAGGGCCTGTACTGCGCTGTATTGTTCTATGTTCTATGTTCTATAAGTGAGACGACAGTTACCACATAGCTGCCGCTACCTGACGACAGCTAACCCTTATGTCCGTATCGTGAACATAGCCCAGTCCATCACGCAAATCTGCCTCCCATCCATTGGCTCCGTCTACCTCCCGCTGCCTTGGGAAAGCGGGCAGCATAATCAAAGACCCCTCTCCCACCCGGGGTACACACTCTTCTAACTTTGTCATCGGGCAGGAGTTACAAAAGTCTGAGAACATGCACTAACAGGTTCAAAAACAGCTTCTTCCCAGCTATTACCAGAATCCTGAATGACTCCCTTATGGACTGAACTGATTTCTTCACACATCTTCTCTACTGAGTAGCACTGCACTCCAGTATGCTCCACCCGATGCCTGTGTCTAAGTATTTACACTGTGTTTGTAAGTATGTATGCCCTATGTTTTTTTCAATGTGTGAAATGATCTGTCTGGACTGTACGCAGAACAATACTTTTCACTGTACCTGGATACACATGACAATAAAACAAATCCAATCTTGATGCTATCTGGCTTATCATTAAATGCATCTGATGTAGTTATCTCAACTGCTAGTGATACGGCGTCCATGTAACATTGAACAAAAAAATGTAGAGCATCGACAAAAACAATTACCTTCCATCTTGTCATCAAGCACTACGAGTTCTGACACATGAATAGATTTTTCACTTGACTGAACAGCGTCCACTGTCAAGTGATCTGCTCTTTGAATTTCTGATGCGTCAGTCTGGTCAGTCGCAATGACAGAACTTTGAATGCTTTCATTAAGTGATCTTTGACAAATGGTGTCATTGGAAGCATCAATGAGCAGTGTGAGCGCCTGGTCAGTTTCGGCCATTGGGTGTTCCACTGGGTAAAAAGAGAAAGTGAAAAGCAAACTGAACCTCGAGGATTTCCATCCTGACACCCACGTCAGCAGTGTGACTGGTTTTAAATCTGCACAAATCGCACGTGTTTATGCGTCAAGGTTAATGATTTAATAGATTTATTCCCAAAAACAATTGGAGAAAATTTCACTAAAATGGACTTTCTTTAGATGATGTGCTAACTTTTCAGTTACTTACCATCATTTTTAACGGATGTTGCATCCAACATCACTCCTGTCTGAAGTTGTAGATCTGCCTCCCCTAAAGCTTTTAAAACGGTGTCAGACGGTTCTTTCTCCCACACTTTGCGAGGTTCATCTTTAAGAAACAGTTTGATAACTTCTCCAGAAGTCTGAGCTGTTTTAAAAAAAATAATACGCCGATAATGAGCTGGTTTGATCTTAGTTTCATCAAGTTGGCTAATCTTCACAAAAACCAAGCTGCACACCTTCATCTAACTTTTCATGAAACAGGTTCCTGCACCAACCCACGAGTAAACTTGATAGCACAGTGGTTAGCACTGTGGCTTCACAGCACCAGGGACCCGGGGTTGATTACCGGCTTGGTCACTGTCTGTGACGTTCTCAGTGTCTGCGTGGGCTTCCTCCGGGTGCTCCGGTTTCCTTTCACAAGTCACGAAAGACGTGCCGTTCGGTAAATTAGACATTCTGAATTCTCCCTCAATGTGCCCGAACAGGCACCGTAGTGTGGCGACTAGGGGATTTTCATAGCAACTTTCTTGCAATGTTAATGTAAGCCTACTTGTGACACTAATAAAGATTATTATTGTTACTCCACCAATAAACGAGTATCAGTCAAAACCCAGTTTCATCCCTCACTTCTCAAAACCCTGACAAGGAAACAATGATCCTGCTGACCAGCAATTCTACATAGTTATAACGGTAGCATAGTGGTTAGCACTGTTGCTTCACAGCGCCAGGGTCCCAAGTTTGATTCCTGGCTTGGGCCACTGTCTGTGCAGTGTCAGCATGTTCCCCCGAGTCTGCGAGGGTCTCCTTCGGCTTCCTCCGGGGCACTCCGGCTTCCTCCCACAAGTCCCGAAAGACATGCAACATTCCGAATTCTCCCTCCATGTATCCGAACAGACGCCGGATTGTGGTGACTCGGGGCTTTTCACTGTAACTTCATTGCAGTGTTAATGTAAGCATTAACTGTGTTGCTCTCGTGAATGCTCAATGCGTCTATCTGCATGTACAGAGTAACTCGGCTGTCAGAGAATTCTATCTGAAGTTGCCCTTCAACAGCAAAAAAGTCAATGGCACAGGAAGAGGGGGGTTGTAAATCGGGGCGGAAAAAAAGCACAAGAGCTTAAAACTAAAAGAAAAAAATAGAACATTTCAAAGTCAGAAAGATAGAAGGCTGGACAATCAGTAGTTCATAGCACATATAATATTTGGACTGAATGATGTGATGGACTATATTATTAACCATGTTGTGCTACATATCTATGTTATGGGAAGAAGGGAATGTGACATAGAATTTCAGAGAATTTGAAGTGCAGAAACCGTTTTTTTATCCTCAACACAAGCTTCCTCCCATTCCTAGCTTATCTAATTCACCCACAGTAAACCCTTCTATTGCTTTCTCTCTCATGTACTTATCTAGCTTCCCCTTAAATGTACCCGCATCATTTGCCTCAATTGTTCCCTAGTGTACAGAGTTCAATATATGAAACACTCTCTGGGTAAAGGAGCTTCTCCTGAATATCCTATTGGTGTTATGAGTGACTTAGAACATAGAACATAGAAAATACAGCACAGAACAGGCCCTTCGGCCCACGATGTTGTGCCGAACCTTTGTCCCAGATTAATCATAGATTATCATTGAATATACAGTGCAGAAGGAGGCCATTCGGCCCTTTGAGTCTGCACCAGCTCTTGGAAAGAGCACCCTACCCAAACTCAACGCCTCCACCCAACACCAAGGGCAATTTGGACATTAAGGGCAATTTATCATTGGCCAATTCACCTAACCCGCACATCTTTGGACTGTGGGAGGAAACCGGAGCACCCGGAGGAAACCCACGCAGACACGGGGAGGACGTGCAGACTCCGCCCAGACAATGACCCAAGCTGGAATCGAACCTGGGACCATGGATCTGTGAAGCAATTGTGCTATCCACAATGCTACCGTGCTGCCCTTAAGAACAAATAAATCTACATTATATCATTTTACCGTAATCCATGTACCTATCCAACAGCTGCTTGAAGGTCCCTAATGTTTCCGACTCAACTACTTCCACAGGCAGTGCATTCCATGCCCCCACTACTCTCTGGGTAAAGAACCTACCTCTGATATCCCTCCTATATCTTCCACCTTTCACCTTAAATTTATGTCCCCTTGTAATGGTGTGTTCCACCTGGGGAAAAAGTCTCTGACTGTCTACTCTATCTATTCCCCTGATCATCTTTTAAACCTCTATCAAGTCGCCCCTCATCCTTCTCCGCTCTAATGAGAAAAGGCCTAGCACCCTCAACCTTTCCTCGTAAGACCTACTCTCCATTCCAGGCAACATCCTGGTAAATCTTCTTTGCACCTTTTCCAGAGCTTCCACATCCTTCCTAAAATGAGGCGACCAGAACTGTACACAGTACTCCAAATGTGGCCTTACCAAAGTTTTGTACAGCTGCATCATTACCTCATGGCTCTTAAATTCAATCCCTCTATTAATGAACGCGAGCACACCATAGGCCTTCTTCACAGCTCTATCCACTTGAGTGGCAACTTTCAAAGATGTATGAACATAGACCCCAAGGTCTCTCTGCTCCTCCACAATGCCAAGAACTCTACCGTTAACCCTGTATTCCGCATTCATATTTGTCCTTCCAAAATGGACAACCTCATACTTTTCAGGGTTAAACTCCATCTGCCACTTCTCAGCCCAGCTCTGCATCCTATCTATGTCTCTTTGCAGCCGACAACAGCCCTCCTTACTATCCACAACTCCACCAATCTTCGTATCGTCTGCAAATTTACTGACCCACCCTTCAACTCCCTCATCCAAGTCATTAATGAAAATCACAAACAGCAGAGGACCCAGAACTGATCCCTGCGGTACACCACTGGTAACTGGGATCCAGGATGAATATTTGCCATCCACCACCACTCTCTGACTTCTATCGGTTAGCCAGTTCGTTAACCAACTGGCCAAATTTCCCACTATCCCATGCCTCCTTACTTTGTGCAGAAGCCTACCATGGGGAACTTTATCAAATGCCTTACTAAAATCCATGTACACTACATCCACTGCTTTACCTTCATCCACATGCTTGGTCACCTCCTCAAAGAATTCAATAAGATTTGTAAGGCAAGACCTACCCCTCACAAATCCGTGCTGACTATCCCTAATCAAGCAGTGTCTTTCCAGATGCTCAGAAATCCTATCCTTCAGTACCCTTTCCATTACTTTGCCTACCACCGAAGTAAGACTAACTGGCCTGTAATTCCCAGGGTTATCCCTAGTTCCTTTTTTGAACAGGGGCACGACATTCGCCACTCTCCAATCCCCTGGTACCACCCCTGTTGACAGTGAGGACGAAAAGATCATTGCCAACGGCTCTGCAATTTCATCTCTTGCTTCCCATAGAATCCTTGGATATATCCTGTCAGGCCCGGGGGACTTGTCTATCCTCAAGTTTTTCAAAATGCCCAACACATCTTCCTTCCTAACAAGTATTTCCTCGAGCTTACCAATCTGTTTCACACTGTCCTCTCCAACAATATCGCCCCTCTCATTTGTAAATACAGAAGAAAAGTACTCATTCAAGACCTCTCCTATCTCTTCAGACTCAATACACAATCTCCCGCTACTGTCCTTGATCGGACCTACCCTCGCTCTAGTCATTCTCATATTTCTCACATATGTGTAAAAGGCCTTGGGGTTTTCCTTGATCCTACCCGCCAAAGATTGTTCATGCCCTCTCTTAGCTCTCCTAATCCCTTTCTTCAGTTCCCTCCTGGCTATCTTGTATCCCTCCAATGCCCTGTCTGAACCTTGTTTCCTCAGCCTTACATAAGTCACCTTTTTCCTCTTAACAAGACATTCAACCTCTCTTGTCAACCATGGTTCCCTCACTCGACCATCTCTTCCCTGCCTGACAGGGACATACATATCAAGGACACGTAGCACCTGTTCCTTGAACAAGTTCCACATTTCACTTGTGTCCTTCCCTGCCAGCCTATGTTCCCAACTTATGCACTTCAATTCTTGTCTGACAACATCGTATTTACCCTTCCCCCAATTGTAAACCTTGCCCTGTTGCACGTACCTATCCCTCTCCATTACTAAAGTGAAAGTCACAGAATTGTGGTCACTATCTCCAAAATGCTCCCCCACTAACAAATCTATCACTTGCCCTGGTTCATTACCCAGTACTAAATCCAATATTGCCCCTCCTCTGGTTGGACAATCTACATACTGTGTTAGAAAAGCTTCCTGGACACACTGCACAAACACCACCCCATCCAAACTATTTGATCGAAAGAGTTTCCACTCAATATTTGGGAAGTTAAAGTCGCCCATGACTACTACCCTATGACTTCTGCACCTTTCTAAAATCTGTTTCCCAATCTGTTCCTCCACATCTCTGCTACTATTGGGGGGCCTATAGAAAACTCCTAACAAGGTGACTGCTCCTTTCCTATTTCTGACTTCAACCCATACTACCTCAATAGGGTGATACTCCTCAAAATGCCTTTCTGCAGCTGTTATACTATCTCTAATTAATAATGCCACCCCCCACCTCTTTTACCACCCTCCCTAATCTTATTGAAACATCTATAACCAGGGACCTCCAACAACCATTTCTGCCCCTCTTCTATCCAAGTTTCAGTGATGGCCACCACATCGTAGTCCCAAGTACCGATCCATGCCTTAAGTTAACCCACCTTATTCCTGATGCTTCTTGCGTTGAAGTATACACACTTCAACCCATCTCCGTGCCTGCAAATACTCTCCTTTGTCAGTGTTCCCTTCCCCACTGCCTCATTACATGCTTTGGCGTCCTGAATATCGGCTACCTTAGTTGCTGGACTACAAATCCGGTTCCCATTCCCCTGCCAAATTAGTTTAAACCCTCCCGAAGAGTACTAGCAAACCTCCCTCCCAGGATATTGGTGCCCCTCTGGTTCAGATGCAACCCGTCCTGCTTGTACAGGTCCCACCTTCCCCAGAATGCGCTCCAATTATCCAAATACCTGAAGCCCTCCCTCCTACACCATTCCTGCAGCCACGTGTTCAGCTGCACTCTCTCCCTATTCCTAGCCTCGCTATCACGTGGCACCGGCAACAAACCAGAGATGACAACTGTCTGTCCTGGCTTTCAACTTCCAGCCTAACTCCCTAAACTTGTTTATTACCTCCACACCCCTTTTCCTACCTATGTCGTTGGTACCAATGTGCACCACGACTTCTGGCTGCTCCCCCTCCCCCTGAAGGATCCTGAAAACACAATCCGAGACATCCCTGGCCCTGGCACCCGGGAGGCAACATAGCTTCCGGGAGTCTCGCTCGCGACCACAGAATCTCCTATCTATTCCCCTAACCATTGAATCTCCTACAACTATTGCTTTTCTATTCTCCCCCCTTCCCTTCTGAGCCCCAGAGCCAGACTCAGTGCCAGAGACCTGGCCGCTAGGGCCTTCCCCCGGTAGGTCATCCCCCCCAACAGCATCCAAAACGGTATACTTGTTTTGAAGGGGAACGGCCACGAGGGATCCCTGCACTGTCTGCCTGTTTGTTTTTTTCCCCGACTGTAACCCAGCTATTCTTGTCCTGTACCTTGGGTGTGGTTACCTCCCTGTAACTCTTCTCAATCACCCCCTCTGCCTCCCGGATGATCCGAAGTTCATCCAGCTTCAGCTCCAGTTCCCTAACACGGTCTTTGAGGAGCTGAAGTTGGGTGCACTTCCCGCAGGTATAGTCAGTGGGGACACCGGTGGTATCCCTCACCACCCACATCCTACAGGAGGAGCATGTAACTGGCCTAGCCTCCATCCCCTCTTACCTTACAGAATATAGCTGCTGTGTGGACTAACTAGATCTCCGCCCTCCGACTCTGCTCCCAGTCAGCTACACTTCCTGTAAACCCCTGGCTCTCTTCGCACTCTTTGCGGAAATGTCGGAAACAAAATGAAAGGAGCACCTTACTCCCTCCTCACCTAACTCCCTCGGTCACCAAACTCTCACTATCGCACTCAAAAAGCACCAAATTCAGCACTCCCTCGGTCACCAAACTCTCACTATCGCACTCAAAAAGCACCAAATTCAGCACTCAGTGCAAACAAAGTCTGCACTGTAGGGGATCACTTTTATACTGTGAATCTAGCCTCTGAAAAACTGGCCTAATCCAATTAACTAATTAACAAGCTCCTAGTAGTAGAAGCCTGTTTAAAGCTGATTGAAAATTCACCTTCTTCTAAACCAAACAGCAACTTTTAAGTTAATTAACTAAATAAAAGAAAGACTAAACTTTAGATAAAAAATGAAGCCTTATACTCCCTCGGTCACCAAACTCTCACTATCACACTCAAAAAGCACCAAATTCAGCACTCAGTGCAAACTTCTACACATATTGATACCTATTAGTGACTACCTTTTTTTTTTATAAAATGTCCCTCGTTTTTTGGATTCCTTTGCTGGTGGAAACATTATCTCCACATTAATTCTATCAAATCCCTTTGAAGATCTATCAGGCCATCGCTCCCCACACCCACCCCACCACCCTCAGTAGCACCGAGAAAGTTTGCCCAAACTGTGCCTTCAGTCAATGTTCAGTGAACTCCATTACCCACCCTTTCTGACTACAGCAAGCCATCTACCATGCTCTACTTAGTACTACACCCCCGTATGCTTCACCCAATGCCTGTGTATATGTATTTACATTGCATATTTTATGTTTGCCCTATTATGTATTTTCTTTTCACGTACGGAATGATGTTTGCGCTGCACGCAGAACAATACTTTCCACTGTACCTCAGTACACATGACAATAAACCAATCCACTCCATCTGTGTCAAGGGAAGAACAATAACTTCCAGGTCCCATATTGAGCCAAATTACCAAGGATGTAGCTTTAACTGGGTACTATTCAATTTAGTGTGCACTGTGCACCTTCCTCTACATTTAAAAAGTACATAAAATTCTGGATAAAATTAAGTATCACTTTACAATGGCGCACACATTGACATGTACAATGGAGCAAAGCTGCAAACTCTTTCTTCTCACCCTTTATCCCTGAGCAGGTTTCTTCAAGTGTGAGCTGTGCAAGAGGAATTACAGGTGGAGGTTCTGCTTCCCACTTTTTTCTTTCTCCTGCAGAGCGAGGTCCATCCTCAGGCTGCTCTTTGGGTTTTGGGTGATCGTTTTTAGGTGTTTCAGCACTTTCCTCGTGTGACGCAGTATCCGAATCGTGGTTTTCCTGAGATTTAAAATGTTGATTTAACCTACGCAAAATGTCTTGCTTCTCCTTCTGGAAAAGAAAAGATGAAATATGTACAAAAATCTAACTATATTCAATCCTAAATCACAATTTAGCTACATGTTCAGAAATGCAGAGGAAAGGCAATTCTCAAAGAGTTCTTCTTAAAACAATGCAAGCGTAGAGAGAATACAATTCACTGTTTTACGTTAACAATAATAGAGCAATAAGATGTTGGTCCATCGTACTTTACATTATAATTTGTGACCTGGAGTTTTCATGAAGGCTGTTTATGGGGCAATGCACTGAGAATATTCTGGACATGGTGGTTTTTCAGAGGTGTTGGATTCATGTGACTGTGGGTGCGGTGCCTATGTGCCTGATGCTTTAAGTGCAATGTGATGACGCCATTTTGAACAGGCACATTCAACAGAAACGTGCTCATCCATTACCCACCCTTTTTGACTATACCAATCCATTTATTGGTACGTTTATGCGGACATCTTCGAGGGAAGGAACAAGCACAAAAGATGACGGACACTCCAGCATGTCTCTCACATGCTTATAAATTTGCCATATATAACACCGTTTCACTTGATTCAACCCCGATTAAGCGGACAAAGTCACAAGGAGATTGCCAGCTCAGATATTTAAACCAGAGTCCACGGACTTGGCACCATGTCGCACCCCGCTACTGCCCCCAGCCCAGGCAGCCATCCTCCAACAAGCCCGACAATTTGAAGGTTTCTCAGGGTTTTTTTAGTCTCCCGCTCCCCCTCCGCAGCCGTGGCAGCCAAGCTCCACTTGTCAATACTTGTACTAATGGATGTAATGATGGTTTTGCATGGATCCGCCAGCACGGGGTTCAAACACCGATATCACCGCCAGCGAGGGACCGGAATGTGGCGTCGGAATTGGTGCCGGGCACAAACCTCGATTTTTGATTCCCCTGCGATTCTCCACCCAATCGTGATTTGCGTTTCCGACATCGCAAAGTGGAGAATTCAGCCCAGAATATCTGCAGCATCACGAAGAGTCAGCCCTGCATTGTGTATGCAGCCAAGTGATGAATACTGGCTCAAAAAAAGTGAGTTCTGCTTTTCAGTTTACAAAATTAGTTCTGTTTAATGGACAAAAAGCACTAAATGTGTCAATGATCCTGGCTGTTTAATCTTCAATTTGGGCAATTTGAAAATTCAACTACATAAAAAGTACTAAATGCTTGAACTGGCTAAAGTACCCCATAATTTTGTCAAATGATAATTGATCATGGGGTATTTGGTAGGAATCTTGGTTCAGCACACCATTTCTTTCCCTCCACTCTGTACCCTCCCCACATCTGATTATTCATATCGCAATAAAGTCAGCCTGCTTCCGAGTCTTAAAGAGCTGCAACTTTTATGGCTGTACAAATGTAGGAGTGCACATTACCGGAACATAAATTATTTAGCTGATCTAGCAATATAAAGGAGGCATTATGGTTAACACAAAAATGATCAGATTTGAAATAAAACAATTTGAACTTTATTTTTGAACAGGTCTGAAGAGAGAGATACCATCGGTTCGTTATGTTTCTTAATTAAATTTAGTTGTGCACAAAGGATGAGTTAGGAAATTCATTCAGAACATTTTAAAAGCACATGAAGCATACATTTTGGCCTGTGAATACTGCGCTACTTCTACACGATGGCAGCCAAAAAAGCTAATCTCCGTCCCATGGTTTTGCCCACAAGCTCTGCATCTTACTTTCACTGAATTATCAAGCATAGAAACAGGCCCGTTCAGCCTGCTGTGCTAGCGCTAGCTCTTTGAAAAAGCTATCTGATTAGTCGATATCCCTGTTTTCACAATATTGTTTCAAATATTCATATAGCTTCCATTTTAAAAAAGGAGGCAACATTGAACATGATGTTCTCTGAATGTGGACAATCACAAATATTTGCTCCAGAAATGTGTCAAATGGAACAGTTAATTAGTCTTTAATCAAAAGTTAGATAGATTCTATTTAAAGTTAAGAGTTTACGCATCAGTCGAGCTCTCACCTGAATAATGGAAACACTGGGCTTCCTCATTCCCTCAGATATTTCCTTGTCTGTTTGTGACTCTCCTTCCTGACATCAGAAAAAGAATGAAGTATTATTATTCGTGACCTTTTTGTTCCCCCCTTCGTCTATTCTTGGAATGTGGGTGTCACTGTCAAGGGCAGAATTTTCTGCCCATCCCCAGGTGCCCTTATAAAACCCAGCAGCTTGCGAGGCCATTTCAGAAAGCTGCAAAAGAGTCAACCAAGGTGCTGCAGGGTACTGGAGCCACATATAGTTCAGAACAGGCAAGGACAACCAGTTTTCTTTCTGAAAGAAAAGTGGACTAATTGTGTTTCACATTCACATTGCAGTTCATCCAACGAGATCTGACAGAAGGTGGAAAAAGCAGAGCTGGCCAACCAGAGAAAGGAGAGAGAAGATGGATGGGTTTGGGTGATACCCTATATCAAAACTATAGTTCTTCTTAGCTCTACAGCCCAATCATGATTGGCCTTTTCTACTTTTGGGTGTTGACATGATCTTTGTAGGGTTACAGCAGCTTCTGTTTTTATATCAAAGAATTAGTTGGCATTTTTATTCCAGATGTATTCCAGGGAATTTACAGTACAGAAGGAGGCCATTCACCCCACTTAAGCCCACACCTCCACCCCATTTCTGTAACCCAGTAACCCCACCGAACCTTTTATTTTGGACACTAAGGGGAAATTTAGCATGGCCAATCCACCTAATCTGCACATCTTTGGACTGTGGGAGGAAACCGGAGCACCCGGAAGAAACCCAGCACACGGGGGCAAACGTGCAGACTCCGCACAGACAGTGACCCAAGCTGGGAATGGAACCTGGGACCCTGGAGCTGTGAAGCAACAGTGCTAACCACTAACCAGAATTTGTATTCGAAGGTATGAAGATGAGAGTCACAGATATAGGTTGAGAGGTGGTAGATTTAGAATTGAAATGAGGTGGAATTTACTCGCAGAGTAAATTTGTGGAACTCGCCGCCCCATAGTGCGGTGGAATCTGAGTCATTCAATGAATTCAAGAAGGGGATAGCAATATTTCTGATTTAAAAAAACAGATAAATGAGATATGGGGAACAGGTAGGGAGGTGGATTTGAGACCAGGGAGAGACCAGCCATGATCTGATTGAATGGCAGACCAGTATCGAAAGGCTGAATTGCCTACTTCTGCTCCTAATTCCCACGTTCCTATGTCAAGCTCAGCCGGGACTACTCTTGGGTTAAAAAGACGATGGACCCTCACCACTGGAGTGCTCCTTAGGAACACAGGAACAGGAGATTTAGCAGCACAAGCCGGGCCCACCATTCACTGAGATCACAGTTCATAAGAAATAGCAGTGGACCATTCAGCCCATTGAGCCTGTTCCAACTGAATGCCATATACTGGCATTTGGGGGCTGGGTTAGCACAGTGAGCTAAACAGCTGGCTTGTAATGCAGAACAAGGCCAGCAGCACAGGTTCAATTCCCGTACCGGAATGTGGCGACTGGGGGCTTTTCACAGTAACTTCATTGAAGCCGACTTGTGACAATAAGCGATTATTATTATTGTCTCATAATAGTTTTGAAATCAATAACTTGACACAACATAACTGTGAGTTTGGAACATCCAGCACCCTTTCTGTGTCGAGTCATTTTATAACTTGACTTCTGAAAGATCTGGCTCTTAATTTTTAGGCTATGTCACCTAGTTCTAGATTCCCACGAGCGGAAATAGGCTACATAGAACATAGAACCGTACAGCACAGAACAGGCCCTTTGGCCCTCAATGTTGTGCCGAGCATTGTCCGAAACCAAGATCTCACAGCGAGAAATGATCAGTTACATACACAATAGGAGCAGGAGTAGGTAATTTGCCACTTGAGTCTACTCTGCCATTCAATGTGATCATGGCTGATCTTCTATCTCAACACCATACTCGCGCACTCTGCCCATACCCCTTGACGCCTCGAGAGCTTAGAAATCTATTTCCTTCTTAAATATATTCAGGGATTTGGCTTCTGTGGTAGAGAATGCCACAGGTTCACCATCCTCTGAGTGAAGAAAACTCTCCTCATCTCAGTCCTAAATGACCTAACCTGCATCCTGAGACCATAGCCCCTTGCTCTAGACCCCCAAGCCAGAGAGGAACAACACCTCCGCATCCAGTCTGCCCAACCTGGTCAGAATTTTATACTCGTCAATTAGGGCCCCTCGCATTCTTATATACGCCAGTGAATAATGCCTGATCGACCCAAACGCTCTTCCTATGACATTCCCAGGAATCAGTCTGGTGAACTTTTGTTGCACTCCCACTATGGCGCGTTTACCAAAACTGCACACAATACACCAGTGGTCTCAACAAGGCCCTGTACAGCTGCAGTAAGACACCCGCTCTCCTGTACTTAAGTCCTCTAACCTTAGTACCTTTAAAACTGATCAAATCACCCTTTACAACTAGACAAGGCACAGTGCCTCACGTGAAGCATACTCTCTTCACCATGCAAGGGGCATTAAGGAAGTGGAAAACTTTGCCATGTGAAAAAAAAAACACTGGCACAATTCCATTGCATATGCAGGTCCACCTTTGAAAAGTGTAGACCAGCTGCTTTGAAAGGAAGTAAAATAAAAACTTCTAGATGCACTTACAATGCCTACGTCTTTCAGTGCAGCGGTCATCGAAATGGCAGGCGTGCTGGACTTGGCTGGTGACTGGGGTTTGGAAGATGTGGCTGATGCTTGTCGTCCTGGGAAAGAGGATGAGGATGCAGCGGATGCCATAGGAGTAGCCGCAAACATCTGCTTAAAACCTTTTGCTGCAAGCTGAACAAGATTTGACAGTGGACATGTTACTTTCACATGTAACTTTCACATGTAACCATAGACATATACAGCGATATAGGAGGCCACTTGAAATGAGCTACCCAATTAATGCTACTCTCTTGTTTATTGTCCATACTCCTGCAACGTTTCCCCTTCAAGTATAGATTCATTTCCTTTTGAAAGTTACTATTAAATCTGTTTCAACAACCCATTCCAGGCAGTGCATTCCTCAACCGACAACAATGACAAACTGCCTACAGGTAACACAAAATAATTTGGATTGTAATTAAACATGCAAACCAAATAATTACATCAAACAATTAAGCCAAACTGTTGCCTTTCCTTCTTTATACACTGGAAAATGGAAACATAGGACTTGATCAGAAGTAAGCCGTGCGGCCCTTTGAACCTGCTCGTCATTTGATAAGATCATGGCTGATCTGGTTGCCGTCTCAACTTTCCTATACGCCCCTAAACCCTTGACTGCTTGTCTATCAAAAATCTATCCAACTCAACCTTTAAAAAGAATAAATAATACAGCCTCCACTGCTTCATGGGGAAGATAATTCCATATACCAATGACCTTTAGAGGAAATATTTCTCCTCATCTCAGATTTAAAAGAGAGACCTCTTATTCTTAATCTGGGTCCCCTAGTTTTGAACATATAAATTAAGAGTAGGCCACTCGGCTCCTTGAGCCTGTTCCATGATTCATGGCTGATCTGATTATAACCTAAACTCCACATTCTGATCTACCCCGATAACCTTTCACCCCCTTACTTAGCAAGAATCTACCTCTGCCTTAAAGATATTCAAAGACTCTGCTTCTACTGCCTTTTGAGGAAGAGATTAATAAAGACTCATGATCCTCAGAGAAATAAATTCTCCCCATCTCGGTCTTAACTGGGTGGCCTCTTATTTTTAAACAGTGACCCAGAGTTCTGGATTGAAAAAACATCCTCTCCACATCCACCCTGTCAAGACCCTGAAGCATGTTATACATTTTAATTAAGTTGCCTCTTACTCTTCTAAACTCCAGTGGATACTCCAGTGGATACAAGCCTAGCCTGCCTAACCTTTCCACCTCCCCCCCCCACCCCCAAGAAAACTCTCCCAGTCCAGGTATTAATCTGGTGAACCTTCTCTGCACTGCTTCCAATAAATTTACATTTTTACTTAAATAAGGAGACCAATACTGTGCACAGCACTCCAGATGTGGTCTCATCAATACCCTGTATAACTGAAGCACAATCTCTGCACGTCTGGATTCAATTCCCCTCACAATAAACAATAACATTCTATCAGCTTTCCTAATGACTTGCTATAACTGCATACTAGCCTTTTAGTATTTCATCCACGAGGACACCCTCTGAAATTTAGCCAATATGCTTCTATTATATCCTTCCTGCCAAATTGGACAAATTCACATTTTCCCACATTATACTCAATTTGCCAGATCTCACCATTAAAATAGGTGCAGTTATTATAGCTGTTGCTACACACATGCAGTTGGCTTCAACAATTGACAACTCTGGGATCTACCTTGCTTTATGCCCTCTCCTTCATCAACCTCTTCTTCAACCAAGTCTTCAACTGCCTAGCTGATACCATGCCCTGAACAAGCCAAAACGTTCTTCCACTTAGCAGCAAAACTGAAATTACCCTTTTCAACTCTCACAAACTTCTTTGGCCTCAACGCCATGTCCCGTCTCAGTTTAAGCTGGAAATCAACATACAACGGCCATAGCTCAGCTGTCATCTCCACATTCAATCCAGCTTTCTTTCACCTTAGCAATATTGCTCACCTCCATTCAGATCTTTCACCTGCGACCACTCAAACCCTAATTTACATCACCTCCCAGCAGGACCTCTCCAACGATCTCCTTTCCAATCCATCTTCAATGACAAATCATCCATAAAGTTGCATGCTATATACTAAACCTAAGGCCATCCCTGCGCTGTCCCCATCAACTAATTCTGGAATCCCAGAGAATCACAAGATTCCTGGCCTTGCCTTCAAACCTCTGCATTGTCTCGGCCCCTTGGGGACAAGACTGGCTGGTTCACATGATTACATTTTCTGGTCCACAAACACTGACCTACTTTTCAACCTTGTGAATGTATCCGTGCCCCCATAAATCCACACAAAACCTCATCCACTTTTCCAGTCCCCAAGGCTTGGTATTTGTTCGCTGCCAGCTATTGCTCTTAATTGCATTTTAATGTACGCAGGTAGTGAACTTGTATCATATATAGAACATATATATAGAACATATATAGAACATTACAGCGCAGTCGGAACTTGTACTTGTGTAGTGCCTTTAGTTGAATGAAGTGTCCCAAGGTGTTTCACAGGAGCATTACAGATGTTGCACAGGAGCATGACAGAACGACACCAAACCACATAAGGAGATACTACATGATGAAAAGCTTGGTCAAAGAGGAAGGTTTCAAGGAGTGACTTAAAAGAATGAAAACAAGATAGAAAGACAGAGAGGTATAGGGAGGAAATTCCAGAGGTTGGGATCTAGGCATCTTTATGTGGCCACAAATGGTATAGCTGCAAACAAAATTGGGGATGTGCAGGAGGCCAAGATTATTGGAGCACAGATATCCTGGCAGGTTTTGGGACTGGAGGAGATTGAGAAATAGGGAGGGACATACGCAGAAAATGTAGAATTATATATAGATTTAAAAACAATTATGAGAATTGTAAAATCAATTTATATAACCAGGAACCAATGTTGGGTCAGTGAGCATAGGGACTTAGTGCTGAGACATGGGAAACAGATTTGTGAATGACTTCAAATATACCGACAGCAAAATGTAGAAAACTAGCCAGGAGTGCTAGAGGTAAAGGAGGCATGGATGACTGTTTCAGCCGATAGGTGAAGTTACAGAGATGGAAAAAGGAGGTATTAGTGATGGCTTAAATGTGAAGTTGGAAGCTCAACTTGGAACCAAATGTGACACCAAAGTTGCGAACAGACTGGCTTAATCTTAGACGATTGCCAGGGAAGAGGGATAGGGTCGGTAGCTAGGGAACGGAATTTGGAGCGGGGACTGAAAACAATGGCTTTAGGCTTTCTAATATTTAATTGGAGAAAATTTCTGCTCATCCAACAGCACATATCGGATAAGCACATATCGGATAAGTAATCTGATAATTTTTCAACAGTAGAGGAGTCAAGAGAGGTGGTGGTGAATTAGAGTTGAGTATCATTCAGCTCCTTGTGTAAAGTAGCGCTTTGTCTTTGGATGATATAATCAAGGAGCAGAGTATAGAGAGAAATAGGAGAGGGCCAAGAGCAGATCTCGGAGAGACACCAGGGTTTTGGTACAGGAGAAAAAAAAAAGGAACAGAAACTGTGGTTGTTGTCTTAGGAGGTGCCCATTTGCAATGTTTCTCTCTGTAAGCATGGAGGGCTGTGACCAGTGGTGTTCCACAGGGATCAGTGCTGGGACCTTTGTTCTTTGTAATATATATATATATAAATGATTTGGAGGAAAATGTAACTGGTCTGATTAGTAAGTTTGCAGACGACACAAAGGTTGGTGGAATTGCGGATAGCGATGAGGACTGTCTGAGGATACAGCAGGATTTAGATTGTCTGGAGACTTGGGCAGAGAGATGGCAGATGGAGTTTAATCCGGACAAATGTGAGGTAATGCATTTTGGAAGGGCTAATGCAGGTAGGGAATATACAGTGAATGGTAGAACCCTCAAGAGTATTGAAAGTCAAAGAGATCTAGGAGTACAGGTCCACAGGTCATTGAAAGGGGCAACACAGGTGGAGAAGGTAGTCAAGAAGGCATACGGCATGCTTGCCTTCATTGGCCGGGGCATTGAGTATAAGAATTGGCAAGTCATGTTGCAGCTGTATAGAACCTTAGTTAGGCCACACTTGGAGTATAGTGTTCAATTCTGGTCGCCACACTACCAGAAGGATGTGGAGGCTTTAGAGAGGGTGCAGAGGAGATTTACCAGAATGTTGCCTGGTATGGAGGGCATAAGCTATGAGGAGCGATTGAATAAACTCGGTTTGTTCTCACTGGAACGAAGGAGGTTGAGGGGCGACCTGATAGAGGTATACAAAATTATGAGGGGCATAGACAGAGTGGATAGTCAGAGGCTTTTCCCCAGGGTAGAGGGGTCAATTACTAGGGGGCATAGGTTTAAGGTGAGAGGGGCAAAGTTTAGAGTAGATGTACGAGGCAAGTTTTTTACGCAGAGGGTAGTGGGTGCCTGGAACTCACTACCGGAGGAGGTGGTGGAAGCAGGGACGATAGTGACATTTAAGGGGCATCTTGACAAATACATGAATAGGATGGGAATAGAAGGATACGGACCCAGGAAGTATAGAAGATTGTAGTTTAGTCGGGCAGTATGGTCGGCACGGGCTTGGAGGGCCGAAGGGCCTGTTCCTGTGCTGTACATTTCTTTGTTTTTTGTTCTTTTGTAAATAGAAGTGCACAAAGATTGGCTCCAATTCTGACCTTCACCACCTAACTATCTGCAATACAACATCCTGGACTCAATTTCTTTTTAAAATTTAACGAGCATTGCCAGAATGCATCAATTGGACAATTACTAAGCGTTTATTAGATTAATATCCAAATTAATCAGAACATTTCCACATTCTATTGTTTAACATTGAGAGAGAGTCTGGCTTCAAGCATAAATCTATTAGCAAGGATTAAATTTACATGGCTTAGTACTTGAACTGGGACAATAAAGTGCTTACGTGCTCTTCCCAGGCCTTCCTTTCTCTTTCATAAGCCTCTCTTCTCTTTTTCTCAAGTTGTTCTTTAAGCACTGCAGCTCGTGCATTTGCTTGAGCCTATAAAAAAAGATTCAAATAAAGCCATTTTGCAAAAGAAATTCAGTTTTTCCCCAGAAAACTCATCATTCTTAACCATAAAATGATTAAATAAATTATGACCACAATTAAAAACTGCACTAAGAACAGATCTTTCTGCAAACTAAAGTCCAAATTAAAAGCAGCACGCACCCCACAGAGTGCGTGGTGGAAGCAGGTCCAACTCGAAGCATTCCGAGGGGATTTGATTATCCGAAAAGTAAGTGCAAGAAGTCAGAGGTGGCACAAGGTAAATTGCGCCTTCAAAGAGGCATGATGGAATAATGTCCTTCTGTGCTGTTACAATTCTATGATTCTAATGTTGAATGGATTTCATCTCATAGATAGCTTTCAGTATTAGGTGTGCTTTATGCATGCTCATGGTTCCAGTGCATTGTGAGTTGTTCTGAACAACCGTACAGAACGAAGCAGCCTCAGAGATGAGGGCAATTCAGAAATCAATCTCCAATGGAAATAAGGCAATGCAGCAAACATTATCCTACAATGAAGTTACAGTCCTGAAATTACTGGAGCATCTTATTACTTAGCAGAAGAAAAAGGAGCATGAGTAGGCCGTTTTGCCTCGAGCTTGCTCTGCCATTCAATAGGACCATGGCTGCTCCAACATTCCTCACGTCCACTTTCCTGCTCTTTCCCATAACCCTTGATTCCCTTACTGATCAAGAATCTATCCATCTCAGCCTTAAATATACACAGGGACTCTGCCCCACAGCTCTCTGTGGCAAGAAGTTCCAAAGATTCACAACCCGCAGAGAAGAAATTCCTCTTTGAATCGGCCTTTAATTCGCTCCCCTTTATTCTGAGACTATGCCCTCTGGTCTTACACTCTCCATGAGGGGGAAACATCCTCTCAGCATTTACCCTGTCAAGCCCCTTAAGAATACTCTATGTTTCAATGAGATCACCTCTCATTCTTCTAAATTCCAATGAGTAAAGTTCCAACCTGTTTAACCTATGCTTATAAGACAATCCCTCCATACCAGGGATCATCCTAATGAACCTTCTCTGAACCGCCTCCAATGAAATAATATCTTTCCTCAAATAAGGGGACCAAAACTGCTCACAGTGCTCCAGATGTGGTCTCACCCAGTACCTCGTGTGGCTGTAGTAAGATTTCCCGACTCTTATACTCCAAACCCCTTGAAATAAGAGCCAACATTTCATTCTCCTTCCTGATTACCTGCTGCACCGGTGTGCTCGCTTTTTGTGTTTCGTGCACAAGTCCCCCCAAGTCCCTTTGTGTTGCAGCTTTATGCAGTTTCTCTCCATTTAAATAATACTGTTCATTTGTTCTCCCTTCCAAAATGTTCACATTTTCTCACATTATACTCCATTTGCCAACTTTTTCCCACTTACTTAACCTATCAATATCTCTTTGCAAACTGTTCCTATCCCTCTCGAAACCATGAGCACCAAGGTTCTCTGCAT